>NC_142780.1:18377100-19084600 GCF_988280905.1 Pimephales promelas | reverse complement strand
AAACTTGGAAAATATATCCATATATATATTTTTTTTTTTACAGTTTAAATTAATTTATGTCGGGAAGTAGCAGATGACAGAAGTTACATCTTCACTAACAGTCTCTGTTTTCTGAGGTCACCTGATGAATGTTGTGTTCTAGGTCGATAAAAAGGAGCTGACAGGGCGAACTCTTCTTCCTGTGCCGGGCTATAAGGAAAAAGTCGAGTTTGGCGTGCTGGTGTCTTTCTCTTACAAGATTGAAGGATCAGGTGAGGGTTGTGTCAGACGAAATGAGGTTAGAAGTACAGACAAGACATTTATAAAATGTAATGTTCTCCTGCAGATGAGGAGGTGGTAGTGGCCACCACACGTATTGAGACCATGCTTGGAGACACAGCTGTGGCCGTCCATCCTAATGACCCCAGATATCAGGTGATGCCATCGTTTCCTTTTCATAACTCTGGTGTTTGAGAAATGGTCTTGAGAATGTGCTTGAGTTAAATGAACTCTTTACTATTCAGCATCTCAAAGGAAAGATGGTCGTTCACCCATTCTGTGACCGAAAGATGCCCATCGTGTTTGATGACTTTGTTGATATGAACTTTGGAACAGGTAATACATGTTACAAGGATAAAAACGTATGTTTTCTTTAAGTTTGTCTTTCACGCTGCCGTCTTCTGGGTCCGTGTGCAGTTTACAGTGAAGTGTTGTTGTACAGGTGCTGTGAAGATCACTCCTGCTCATGACCATAATGATTATGAGGTGGGAGAGAGACACAAACTACCCTTCATCAACATCCTCGATGAAAATGGTCTACTAATCAATGTTCCTCCTCCATTCCTGGTAGGCACACACGCGTTGTGATATCTTTGACCCTCTTCACATCAGCTATAGATAATTTTATTTTGGAAGATTGACAAATTGTTCTCTGGTGTTTTAGGGGGTGAAGCGCTTTGAGGCGAGGAAAACTGTGCTCCAGGCTCTGAAAGATAGAGGCCAGTTTAAGGAGGTCAAAGACAATCCGATGGTGGTGCCCGTCTGCAGGTTAGACACTAACTTCCACTTGACTCCTTTACTTTCTGTTGTTTTCAGCTGATAGATTGCTGGTCTGGTCTGATAAGGTTGTGTAAAGCAGGGAAAAATCAATGCAAAAATCAGAAATGATTGACTTACATTTGCAGAAAGTGTCATACAGTTCGCAAAACTTTGTTTGCAATGATTTATAAGAAATCAATTACATATTTAAAGGAACTTGCTAACTTTCACTGCCAGTGAAAACTAAACATGTTGTCTATCACCAGATGTGAACCTCATAAAACACACCATTAGAGAAGAGTAAAGGTGTTGTTGCAAGAGGAAGGGGAAGTTATCATGATTTAAAAATTATGAGGGCACATGAATAAAAAATAAATAAATAAATGATGCACACAGATAAATCATTTAAAAGCAATGCAATATTACATAAAAAAGAATTATTTGTTCATTTTGATTTCATAGTGACTGAATTCCATTAAAGCTCTTATGTTTACATGCGCAAAGCAATTGACGAGTGTTTTGTGTTTCTCAGCCGTTCTAAGGACATAGTGGAGCCTCTGCTGAAGCCTCAGTGGTACGTGGATTGCAGAGAGATGGGAAAGCAGGCTGCAGATGCCGTCAGAAATGGAGAGCTTAAGATCATCCCTGACCACCACCTCAAAACCTGGTTCAACTGGATGGACAACATCAGGTGACCCATCTATTTCAACTCAGACGTTTTCTGCTGGAGCCACTATGTGTGTGTGTGTGTGTGTGTCTTAACAGTTTTTGGGTATCAGGGACTGGTGCATCTCACGGCAGTTGTGGTGGGGCCACCGGATACCAGCGTACTTTGTGACCGTGAATGATTCTGCAGTCAAACCAGGCGAGGTGAGCTGAGACACAGGAAAATGCAGCCTGCTGTATGTGCTGTGGATACACAAGGATGCTGGGAATTAAGATACTGTGTTGTTGCACGATTTTAGGATGTGGATGGACATTATTGGGTCAGCGGGAGATCTGAGGAGGAAGCCAGAGAAAAAGCTGCCAAACGCTTCAATGTCACTGCAGACAAAATCTCTCTACGCCAGGGTGCGAATCAAACAAACACTTGCTCTCATTACCACTGAGTCATTTTATCCTCCTGTTTTGTTCATGTCAGTTTTTACCCTCTGGCATCAATAAAGCATCTTTCTTTCTGTCTGTTTGTGTTTCAGATGAGGATGTGTTGGACACTTGGTTCTCCTCAGGGATCTTCCCCTTCTCCATCTTTGGCTGGCCCAATGAGGTCAGATACACACACACACACAAGACTGTAGTGGCAATATTTAGTGTAAACTAATGTGTACGGCTGATCTTTGCTGGTCTAACCAGATGTTTATTCATTTATTGATCGATTGTATTGTTGTTTTCATTATTTTATATTATAATATTTTTGTTTTATTTTATTTTATTTTTATATTACTTGTATAATAGCAGATTTATTTTTTAATTGTATTAAAAAATATATTTTTTTAAATATATGTAATAAAAAAAGTTTTATTTTGTATTATTGAATTTAATTTACTTCCTATTTTTGTTTTTATATTATATGTGTATAAAGCATGAAATATTCTAATTTTATTTCTATTTCTATATTATGACTGTATATGCATTTAATAATGCAGTTATGTCAATTCATGTTTTCATTGAAAGTTATTATAAAGTGTTATAGAGAAAGTCTGGGTTCTTTGTCCTTGGTTCTCTGCAAAAATAGTTTTTAATACAATTGATTTAGTGATTTAGTAATTTTGCGATATTTGTGTGTTAGTCAGAGGACCTGAGAGTCTTTTACCCAGGAACACTGTTAGAGACGGGCCATGATATCCTATTCTTCTGGGTGGCTCGTATGGTCATGATGGGCCTCAAACTTACTGGAAAACTACCTTTCAAAGAGGTGGGTTTGTTGTGTCTTTTAATGTGTGTATATATATATATATATATATTAGTATATAGTATATTTTATATTTGGAGCTTCTGGACTAGCAGAATTTAAAAATGAGTGTCTAACAGACTGTTAAATAGTCCAAATAGTCCAGTTCAAAGCTAGTGTAACTTGTGGTGTAAATCTGGTGTGTTCTTTCAGGTGTACCTGCATGCAGTGGTACGAGACGCCCATGGCAGGAAAATGAGCAAGTCTCTTGGTAACGTCATCGACCCTCTGGACGTCATCACTGGCATTTCACTGGAGGTAGCTAAACTACTGACTCTTGCATTAACGCCATGTGGCTACACAAGGCATCGTTGCACAAAATGAATTTGAGTTTGTGTGTGTGTAGGGTCTTCACTCTCAACTAATAGACAGTAATCTAGACCCTCTGGAGATTGAGAAGGCCAAACAGGGACAGGTATAACCAGTTTTCTATGAGCTCCTGTAATCTCTTGTTATTGTACCTTTTAGCTGTTGCTATGTTTTTCTATTACATTCTGTTTGTGTATGTGTTTGCTTTCTAGAAATCCGACTATCCCAGTGGAATTCCAGAATGTGGGACTGACGCGCTCAGATTTGCTCTATGTGCTTATACCGGTCAAGGTAAAAAAGAAATATTGAAATCATATCTACATTGACCTGTCAGTTATTGTAGTACGCAAAAAGTACAAATATTATCATAAGGCCCGATATGCACCCGGAAAAAAAACGTTAGATTAATTAGCTGCGCAATATTTGGTAGCCTTGTCCGGCTAAATGAATTCTAAATAAACAAAACTAGAAGGCTATTTACAGTGTATTACATCGTAACCGCTCTATATTATAGCTAGCCTATAATTTCAGAAAATAGTACTATGTCAACTAGTGAAATCAGCACAAGACCTGTTGAGGAATATGCAACTTAATTTAGACAATTGTTGGGGTTGACCGGTATTCTGAACATTTGGGTGGATGATAATAATAATAATTAATAATAATAATAAAACATGTCCTGATAAAGTATTACTTTGCTTTTTTTTTTATTTCTCTCAGGCCGAGACATTAATCTGGACGTGAACAGGATTCTGGGATACAGGCATTTCTGTAACAAGCTGTGGAACGCAGTGAAGTTTGCCATGAGGACCCTGGGAGAGGGATTTGTTCCCTGCCAAAAAGCTCAGGTGAGTAAAGAGATGGACGGTGAGTCAGGACATTGTGAAAAACATATACTTTGTGGTGTATTGTGGGTTTATTTCCCTCTTAGTTAATTTCTAATCACGTGATTCTGTGTCTCTCAGCTGTGTGGCAGTGAAAGTGTGTCTGATCGCTGGATTCTGTCCCGTCTGAGCGCAGCAGTTGCGCTGTGTGATAACGGATTCCAGGCCTACGATTTTCCGACAATCACCACTGCCATTTACAATTTCTGGCTGTACGAGCTCTGTGATGTTTATCTGGTAATGAATACACACAAACTTGCTTTTGGCCTCTTCTTTTGTATATTTAATTTGGTCTCTGCACACATTTCTAAAAAGTTTGTTAAAAAGTTTAACTTTGAGACGTTTTTTTTTTTCTTTTCTTTTTCTGCTCATATAGGAAAGTGTGAAGCCGGTGTTGAGCAGGACAGATTCACAAGGGCAAAAACAGGCAGACATCTGCAGACAGACTCTCTACACCTGTCTGGAGGTGGGACTCTGTCTCCTGTCTCCTATCATGCCTTTTGTTTCTGAAGAGCTCTTCCAGCGGTTGCCAAGAAGACAAGCTCAGGACAGCCCCCCCAGCATCAGTGTCACACCTTACCCAGACCCTTCACAGGTGAGCAGGGGTGACCAAAGTTAGGGTTATACACGGAATAGAAATACAACCAACATCGTGAAATGGCTTAGTGCAGTGTTTCCCAAACTGGGATATGTGAGGTGAGGGACACATTTTGTACGTGGACAAAATGCTGAGTTTTGCCATTCAATTAATTCCACCCCAACTTATTATAACTTCAAAACCGTGCATGTATTTCTAACAGGCAAAATGCCATAAAAGGTCAAATAGATGACATCCAACCATATTACCTCATCTTTTTCGGTGCGAGCATATGATAGGTTGCCTGCACAGTGCTCTTCCTCAGTTCGCGACAATCTACCTTTATGGTTTCTAGTATGAACGGTGTTTTGTTTGTTTGTAGTTCTGTTGGCACAGCGAGGAGGTCGACCGTCAGATGGAGTTTGTCATGTCTGTGGTCAGAACCATCCGATCACTCCGGGCCGATTACAACCTGACCAAGACCCGCGCTGACTGTGAGACATCACACAGTACACTGCACACTCATTTCACACTGAATAGATTCAGCTAGGGATGCACCAAACCAATATTGCTGATGTGACTGATCCAATATTTTGCCATATACTATATCCGACTGATTTTTCATTTTTAACCCATATTAGTCAATATTTGCTATTGGCTATTTATTGGCTATATTTCTCTATTTTTACAGTTATATTACTTTGCCTTCATCTAACACTTAATCTAATCTTTAAAATCTTGGTAGATGTCAAAATGTTGTACTGTACATTATAATGTTGTCTATGTCTAAATTAACTTGTAGCATTTAAGTCTAATGCTCACCAAGATGGCATATATTTTATCAAAAATACAGTAAAAACAGTAATATTTTAAAATATTATTACAATATAAAAGATTTTCTGTTTTAATACATCTTAAAATGTACTTTATTCCTGTGATGGTAAAGCTGGATTTTCAGCATCATTACTCCTGTTTTCAGTTTTCAGTGTCACATGATCCTTCAGAATCAGAAATCATTCTATTTGCAGAATTCTTTGATGAAAAGAAAATTCAAAAGAACAGCATTTATTTGAAATAGAAATTTTTAGTATCTTTTTAATTCATTTACTATATATATATATATATATATATATATATATATATATATATATATTTGATGGAATTGTTTTAACCCTCCTAATGCAAAACTGTATGTCTGGATAGTCCTGTTGGAAAGTAATGTTATAAAACTAAATATTTTATCTAATCAGTAACTGAATTCACAGAACTTAGTTTTTTGAACATAATGGGTTTACCAGGTTATTACTTAATTTACCCCCTTTTTGTTAACAAAAAATTAAAACATTGTAATGCAAAAAACAATATATTTTTTATCAATATTTATGAGAAATTTTATTTGAATATATTATTGTTGAATTTAATTACATTTATTTGAAACTTATAGTGCTCAAAACAGTGTACATTTATGAAACCTACATTTTCTTTTTTAACAAAACACCAAAACATCAATATTACTCTGTTTTAAAACAAAATGTATTAATTTTACTTTCATATGAAAAAATGATGATGATAAACTGCTTGAATCTCTTTTTTTTTATGCTGCAATAGATCATCAGTAGGTGGCAGCAAAGTAAAATGTGGACTTCTTCCTTTTCCATATTTAGACTGTTTGGTTTAGGAACTTTTGCTCTACAAACACATTAAGACAATTTGTGCCTGTGATTTTAATGTAATTTCAGATTTATTGTGTGTGGATACACAAGCATGTTTATAAACAAAATGAGGAAAGAAGCCTAAATGTATTTTACATAAATAATTTGAGACTAATCTTACTATGTGTAAAGCCGCAGTTCACTTTCAGGACAAAACAGACCCAAACACAAAAGGTGAAACAATTTAGTTTAAATGGTTTTATTTCTTACCTTTTTTGTTAAAACCTAAAAATGAATGTCTAAAAATGTCATCTTCATTCTAAAAACTATCGATTAAAAAAAAAAAAAAGATGTACCTCTTCTAGGTCAAAATGGACCGAAATGTTAAAATTCTACTGTGTAAAGCCATCAAAAATACATTTCTGTGACTGAAGTGTATTTGAGTTTTCAATTATGTTGCAAAACAATTGTGTAGTTCATGAGATTCATTCTAAAATCACTAGAGAGTTGGTGCATTCTTAGTCTTAACAAAAACCACATCACATACACAGGTTGAGGTTTACACACAACCTGCTGACCATAAATGCTATCATCACAATGTGATATTTTATTAGCAGCCGCAAATGTACCTCTTAGTCTTGTGTTTTATCTCTGTCAGGTTACCTGCAGTGCATCGACTCTGATACTGCGGCTCTGGTCCAGACATACAGCCTTCAGATCCAGACACTGTCTTACTCTCAGACCATTCACCCAGTCGTTGGAGGCGACAACGCTATCCCACAAGGCTGTGCGGTGGCCATCGCCTCGGACAAATGCACTGTTCACCTAATGCTGAAGGTAAAAATGTTGTGCGACAAGAATGTGTTTTCGCTTGCACTTATACTCCTGAAGGGAGTTTTATTCTAGTTGTCATAATCCTTACCACAGCTTTCAAATATGAAAATTCAATTAATCAGCTGGAAATGAGGAGATAAATTGAATTTAAATATGATTCTCCAAAAATAACATCAGCTCAACACCCAATAATCTGGTTTGGCTTTGCATCATAAATTCCCCCTCCTACAGCATCACATTTTAATGAGTATTATGAGCTTTCTGTGTCTGTAAACATGCCAGTTTCGAAATCCTTGTCTCCGACTCAGGGTTTGATTGACTTGGAAAAGGAGGTCACGAAACTGACGGCAAAGGAAGCGGAGCTGGGGAAACAGATGGAAAAGATGAAGGAAAAGATGGCTAAGAACGACTACAAGGACAAAGTTCCTGTTAAAGTGCAGGAGGCAGATGCTGAGAAGGTAAGTGGGATGCAGGGGAAGCAATTTGTCTGAGAAAATAATCTTAAATTAGTTTTCTACTGGTCTTTTCTGTTACATTTCATTTCCAGCTGAGGCAGAATGAAACAGAACTGCAGAAAGTGAAGGAAGCCATCGAGAACTTCCGAAAAATGATGTAAACGTTCACATTTATCATTGTTTTTTTTAAATGATTGTTTATGAACATTGAGATCCTTTCCTTTCTTTAATGTCACTCAGTACTGTCTACTGAACAATGTGGGGAAGCTTGAATAAAAATCAACCTTAGATTAAATATCAAAAAATTGTCTCATTTGTCTAATTTAATATAGAAAGTTAAGCTGTAGATCATATGTTCATATATGTATAAATTTAGAAAGTTAAAATGTGTGTATATGCAATATAAATTAATTTATATTTGAATTCTCTCATGTTTACATTTTAAAGAAATGTACAATCAAACTATTTCAAGTACAATAATTAACTTTTATTTTATGTGAAACAAATAATCACGTTTGAAGACTTTGAGAAATCCAACCACAAAAAAAAAAGAGTATCCCTGTCTTTATTTAATATTCATATACAATATAACATTCATGACATTTAATGATACGATTTGTTCATAATTACAGAGCTCCACAAAATAGAGAATAAAAATAAAAACAGACTGAGAAAGAGGCAAGAGATCTTTGAGTCCCATCACTGAGTCTCACAACAGAAACAAACATCCAGACGGTGACGACAAGCCTGAGTGTCGACACATTTCCAACCCTCATTTTCATGTTAAATACCCACGGCGATGGAGGCATGGCACAACCAATATTTTAAAACGCCTCTGACCAAACCATGTGAACGAACAAAAACGAGGAACCCTGTCACATTTAGATGAATGACTAGTTCTAAACGCCCTTTTGCCGTTCCTCGGAACTGACTCCAATGTACCGGTATGCGATTCCCATTGACCCCTGGCCTCCAGCGCTCTCTTCCTGTCCTTCTCATTAGCTCTCTAGTCTCCAGGGAGGCCTGAACTCGGAAATGGGGAGTGGAGTGCAGTGTGTCGTATCAAAATTTCGCATATACTTTCGTGCCTGAGAGAGAGAAAGAAATGACCAGTTAATTACAACAGAAACTTACTCAAAAGCCCTTAATAGCTTAAACAAAATAAAGACAGCAATTATGGTTTGAACTGTGATAATGAAGTATTTAAAAAAAAAAGTATTTAAGAGCTTATTGCACGTGCAAGAATGTGGGTAGCTACAATATACTACAATGCAGTAAAACAAGGTGTATACTCTGATATTTTTGTTACATACCAAGAATAGAGCAAGCTGTCTTCTGCCCTCGAGTGACATGTCTTCACCTAAAACAGAAGATCAGATCGCCGACAGTCAAATGTCAGTATTGTTTAAAGCAGTAACTGTAGGCATAGTATGGACATCACTGCTGAATGTCCTGTGTTTCTAGCACACCACCCCATTTAAAGGGTTCGTTCACGCAAAAATGAAAAAATCTGTCCGTAATGACTCGCGCTCATGTTGTTCCAACCCCATAGGACTTTTGTTCATCTTCAGGACACAAATTTAGATATTTTTGATGAAATCTGAGAGCTGGATCACTCCTCCATAGGCTTCTAGGCAATTTCATTCTTCCAGCCCAGAAAGGTTAGTAAAAATGGTCCAAGTGACTACTGAGATTAAGTTTATTAAGCGATGAGAATACTTTTTGTGCGAAAAACAAAAATACGATGGATGCGCGAGAACTGAGAAAATGGCGCACGCGATCATTTGATGAGAAAGTGTGAAAGGTACACTTTAGAACCATTTTAAAGACTACATGTGCAGCCTGATTTTAGCTATGATTTTGTCTTGCCGACAGGTTTTGAGAGATCACCGACAAATGCCCGAAATCACAGGCAAATCGGTGCTCGTTCACGCAGTGTGAATGAGCAAAGACGCGATCTGAGAGAATCGCAGACGAGTCGCCGAGGCCCGTGAGATATTTGGCATGCTAAATATCTGGACCTGTCGGCGATTCAAAATCTTGCTGTGTGAAAAGTAGGGGTGTAATGATATTTGAACCGAACCGAAAAACCGCAATACTGAACTCACGATTCGAATCGCAATACTCTCAGTGCGAACCGAACACGCCCCGCCCCCTGCTACCCCGGCCCCGCCCAGTCCGGCTCAATGGACCTCATGTCTTATGTGTACAGTACACAACAAATTCAGTTTTGTAGCCTAACCACCATTAACACCAAATAACAAGCTGTGTTTTGTTACTTTCGATAATAAGCAAGGTGTAATCTTTCCAATTATGTCTATTTGATCACAAAATTAAAAACAATAAATGGCGTTTTGGCGCTCTTTGATGTGGCATGACAGATAGCTGTAGGGCTACTAGAAAATCGTACAGTCTGAACTTGGCATACATAGAGGACCATCTCCGTCATCATCTCGCGCATGCGTCGTGACGCTCTCGTGAACTCGCGTCAGAGGCTCGCGGCCCCACACAGAAAAAAAAAATTAATAATTGAATAAAGTCGTTATTTTTGTTTTGTTTTTGCGCACAAAAAGTATTCTCGTCGCTTGATAAACTTAAGGTTGAGCCACTGTAGTCACTTGGACTTTTTTAATGATGTTTTTACAAACCTTTCTGGACCGGCATTGCCTAGAAGCCTATGAAAGGAGCGAGACGGCTCCCAGATTTCATCAAAAAAATATCTTAATTTGTGTTCCGAAGATGAACAAAAGTCTTGCGGGGTTGAAACAACATGAGGGTGAGTAATTGTTTCATTTTTGGGTGAACTAACCCTTTAAATTCTGGAAGTGAGCATGGCTACTGTGTATGAATCTGAAGCACGTACCAACGCTCCAGGGGAACGGAGTCTCTCGGTCTGTCTGATAGGACTGCAGCACAGACAAGCACCAATCATCATCCACCTCATAGCCGGTGTACACAGAATCTGAGGAACAGGGTAAAAGAGGCATTCTGCTTAATACAGCCAAATCAAACAGAGGACACAGAAAGAACCCTAGAAATTGGGACTGATATAGACAGTTATGGCCAGTATTCTAATCAAGATGTTCAAGACCCCCAAATGATTATTCACTTGCAAAGGACTATTTTAGACCAAATTTATACTGTACAAAATAAAAAAATTAAGTGAATGAAAAATATCATCTGGTTTCTATTAAAGGATAGTTCACCCAAAAATTAAAAATGTGTCATTTACTCACCCTCAAATTGTTCCAGACATGTATGAATGTCTTTCTTTTGTAATCATAATATACACAAAAATATATTTGAAGAATATGGGTAACCAAACAGTCGATTCACCCTTTTTTTCACCCCTCAATACTATGGAAGTCATTGGGGTCCATCAACTGTTTGGTTACCCATATTCTTCATAATCAACTTGAGGGTGAGTAAATGAAAGAATTAAAATTTTTGGATTAAAACCATCCCATTAAACAGACACTCTGTTAACCATTACTGTAAAATGTAACCATGAATAAAAACTGAACTGTCAACTGAATAAAATGTGATAAAAAAAATAATAATAATGAATTTATAACAATAAAAACACACCTCCTTCAATCTGTGTCCCTGCTGCGAGCCACTGCCTGACGGCTCTGATGGCATCATCTGTCATGACCTTAGGATACCTGAGGGACAGAGACACCGAGAGATGAACACAACTGAAGGAGCGGAGGCAGATTAAGCAGCTTGTGTGAATAGTGTCTGACCTGTACTGGAGTAGTTTGAGTAAAAGGTCATTCCCTCTGTTGGACATGATGTCTTCTGGACCCCTGTATCAAAACAATACGGCCACGTCAAGATCACGTTTGCATCCGCAAGCATGAATGTGTTTATTTGTGTCCTGGATAAACTCACGTGGTAGTGATGATTTCATCTTTGGTTCTTCTGATCAATAACACTGGACCCTGGTACCTGAAATGAGAGCCAAAGTATTTAAATGGGAGCTCAGGCTGTACATTTTACATGATTTATTTAAAGTCACCATGAAATCAAAATGGACCATTCTAATTTTTTTAAGGAAAATATTTGCAGTTTATTATAAAGGACATTCTTTTTTTTTTAATTCATGTGGCCTCATAATCTTTAATCAAAATAACTTCCACTCCTCTTATAATGACTTCTAATCTCTGATGACGTGTTTAGTGATGTGAGGGTTGGACAACCTGTCACTCACATGACATCACCAGCCAACCACAACCATCCAATGATCCACTCAATTCCTGATGGACAAAATTAAGTCCCGCCCTATTTTTATTCTTATTCGAGAAGCCAACATCAACATAGAGAGGAAAAGACAGTTGCAACTTTCATTTCATAGTGACTTTAATACTTAAAAACAAATATGACTAACTTGCAAAGCTGTTCAGCATTGTTCAGGTTCATGTACTGCCTCACCGTATGGGTGACCAAGGGTCCTGAGGAAATGGAAACAAACAGATTGATCAGTGAATTGTTTGGGTTACTCTTTAGAGAGGAGTAGAGATGAAGAGAGTACAACACTCACTCCAGCTTTCTGGCATGACCTTCAGCGCAAGGGGTAAGAGGTCATCAAATGAGGCATCTAGAACCAAAGCTCGGATCTCTGGGTATGACATCACAGCCCAACTGGCTAAAATAGAGCAAAGCATTCAGAATTACAGTAAAACAAATGAATCATTTTGTCTGTTGTCTGATCTGTGATGTTTACCTGTGAAGCCCCCTATTGACCAGGCGTACACAATAATGTCACTCAACTGGAAGCCCAGTTTGTGAACGGCAAACTGAATGACGACGTCCATCGCATTGGCCTCGTTTTGAGGAAATGGAACTCCCTGAAAAAGCAGGAGAGAAAAAAGTACACTGAGGTTTTTGGATAAAACACATACAAACAAGTACCATTTCATGTATTTAGTGTACAGTGTGAGGAACAGAGTGTTCACTTACTGTACTGCCGCCAAACCCTGGGTGATTCCAGCCCAACACTGAGTATCCACCTATACAAACAACAGAGGAAACAGTTTCACATCCATCTAGTGCATGAATGTTGAAAATACAACACAGACACAGTGAGGTAAACACATTTACCTTCCAGTGGCGTATTCATGCAGCCGACCTCATAGAATCCTGCGTTTCCCTCACAGCAGATCACCTGTGATAATCATATCAGCATTGGAAAGAGGCTTGAGGTAATGTTATTATTATGTAATTTATTTTATTATGTAATTATACCACTTTCTTTCTCTGAAGCTTGTAATGGCAAATTGACTTTTTTCACATTCAGATTCTTACCAGTGTTTTTCCGGCTGGTCCTCCATCTGCCCTCCGGTCCACAAACATGGTGTCAATCTCATTCCCATCACAAGCCACCAGTTTGTTCCGCTGACCGTCATACTGAACGCAACAGGGCAGAGATGGGGTTATGACCTTTATTCAGGGTTCCCACACATTTAAGCAACACATTTCCATATGTCTTGGATACGCATACCATACATAAATCGATTAAAAGATTTTTATTTGAAATGAATGCTGTTCTTTTGATTCATCAAAAAATCCTGAAAAACCGCATCACAGAACCACATTTTTATCTATTCTAAATATTCTTTGTGTTCCATTATTTTTTCTAATTTTAATGCTCTTATCAACATGGAAAAATGGATCGGAAAACAACATTGACAATAATGTGTTAAATTTCACATTTAACATTCAATGTCCAGGTTTTTCATGACCTAAGGAATTACAAATTTTAAAATGCGAGAAGTTTTTCTGAGGTCTTTTAAATGAACTGTGTTGTAGAATGAGTCTGTAGCTATCTTTCGGTGTTACCTCTTCTACGAGTCTGGCCTGACCCTGCTGTAACATGGGCCTCATGGCCTTCTGAAGCAGACCCACTGACCCCGGGTACAGCATCCTCCGCCCGAAAGAGTGAGCTATCAGATAACTGCACAAAACACACATAGACTCAAACATGACTGCTCATGAATATGGAATAGAGGTCACCAGTTACCAACAGTAACAATGAAGTATATCCCTGCAAGTGTGTAATCACATGCTTGTTACCTTAAGATGTGGCAAGGCAGCGTGCGAACTGAACTCAGCACACCGTCTGCTGCTCCTCTGTGTTTCGGCTCTGGACGTAGCAGAGACACGCCAGCTTTGGACAGCTTCCTGCAGTCAGAGGAAGTGCAGATCCATTACAAACATGCACTGATCTCAGAGTTACACCCAATTAAAGCGAACTCTTCTAAAACTGAAAGTCTGACCATTGTTAGTTTATTTTCAAATTATTTTCAGGGCAAGAAAAATGTATGGTAAACCATATCAAAATTCGATTTCTGCTAAAAACACTATATTGGGTTTAACTTTGTTTAAAAATCTGTTTAAACTGAATAAAAAAGGGTTTCTAACAAGGTTAAAACCAGAACAATCTCATAAAACAGGCTTTAGGGATAAAGGATTTTGAAAAAATTTCCAATATTAAAAAGTTGTGTCTTCCTGGAATGGCTCTTTGGCAACAGGTATAAAAAACCTGGACCCATAGATTTAAAAAAAATGATATAAACCTCTCCTCCCAACTTTGGGACTAATTGCATGAAGTTTCTCCATCGTGTATTGATCCCACTCTCTTAGTCATTTGTTATTAATATAGGAATTTATTATAGATTTTAGATCCATAGGAAGCTATTTTTGATGCCTCCTGATAGTGCTTCTTTTGAGACATTGTCTTCTTCCTTGCATCCCATTATCCCAGTGTCCAGATAACCAAAAAAAGTAGATTTGAAAATTATGAACCTTTAGTTCCAGCAGTTTGCATAAAATTATTACAAAAGTGCTATGTGATCATTTTTAAGGGATGGTACATTGCTTTGAGTCTGTATTTATAAGCAAATTATACAAATAAATGTCTCTATTCTGAGATGATAACATTTGCTTCTGCTGTAAAAATAGAGCTGTGGTTGAGGATGGATATTCCTCTTATTTGGTGAGATATAGACAGGCTTTACTTACGGACTACTAACTTCTTTCCAGCTGAAATCTACAGGCCAGTTTTTGAAGTCGAAGTCAAAGCATGCCAGTTTTTTCTGTAGGGGACATAATCAACATCCGTTTAATGTGCTCATTAAAGCAAAGCTCCATGGGAATGTTCCCATGACACTGATCTTATGTCACCTTGTTGCTAGGTGTGTGGTTCTTTCTGGTCTCCTCCAGTATGTTGAAGAACTGAATGTACTCTGGGTTTCTCCAGCGCCCCCACCCTAACAGCAGCACAGCAGTACAAACACAATAATATTGAACTTATCCCTGTAATAAATCTTATTTTACAACAGTGTGAATGAATATACACTAAGTAATTAAGCAAACAAACATTAGTAATAAACAAGGTAAAATATAGTGTCACCTCTCAGACAGGCCACTCCCAGCAGACAGACCAGTGCTGTGCCAACATACTGACTGAGAGGAATCAGCTTACTGCTGCAGATGTACCCTACAAGAGATATCATTATTAATAGCCCACAATAACTCATCACAATATTGATCCTTGGTATTACAATTATTCAGTCTGACACCGTTTCGAAAAAATATATTATTCAGGGCACAGCAAGGATGATCAGGTAGTGAAAGAGAAGCCACCTTTTAGGTGTTACATACTCAACAAAGCACATTTATTTGATTAAAAATACAGTAAAAACTGTAATATTGTAGATTTATAGGCTTTTCTCACAGCACTTAATATAATTAAACTTCAGTTTAATGACGGATCCAGAAAGGTTCAAACGACAATCACTAGTGACAACAGATTCACCCGCTGTAAAATGCAAAAGACTTTGTTCGGACTTCAGAGTGGCTGCAGAAAAAAAGAGACTTCAACCGGACCATGCGGATACAAGGATACATATCGGAAGGACATTACATGTAGTCACGCAATGCCGACGTTGTTAACAATAAAAATTAACGGTTTTGCGTGAAAAGCAATTTTTAGATTTAATCAGCGCGATGTCAAACCCAGAACAAAAGTGGATTTCTTACTAGTTCAGATGACATTTTCCGGTGAAAATTCTTATGTTGGTCATACTTCCAAAAATAATAATCTGTGATTCCGAATGCCAGTATCCATACCGGCGCGGTGATTGACAGCCTCACATTGTGTTCATCCGTGCTGTCGAACTACATCTCGCGTAAAAGTTGATAATTCCGCAAATAACTGCAATTGCAGATTACGAACAGAGATGGCGACAAAGAGTAAAAACTGCAGACTGCAGCTTTAGGACTACATTTTTTTTGGATTTTACTTTTTAAAAACTTTTAAAAAGTTCCGCAAAGGGGTAGAAATGTTACAGTCCAGCAAAATATGTTTAATGGACAGTGGATAAACAACATTGATCATTTTTATTAACAATGTTGAAAACGGTCGTGTTGTCAGATACATTAATATTATTTGCTGAATAAAAAAAGTAAAAAAAAAAAAAAAGCATTTATTTCAAATAGAAATCTATTGTAACAAATCTCTTCACAGTCATTTTTGATCAATTTAATGCAGAATAAAATAATTCTTACTGATCTTTTGAATGGTATGGTGTATTTTTAGCAGGGTGCGCAAAAATCTGAACAACCGTTCACCCGAAAAAAGCATTATTGATTCTTTTTATTTGTGGTCAATAGCGTATTACACTAATCTGCAGACATAATCTGTCATTTATAAAATCACAATGTACATTACAATGTACTATCAATGTATTATAACAAATACAATTAGTAGCATTTCCATGTCATTTAATTACACAATTATTAGAAAATGCCATCAACCACATCTCTGTAAGGCCCAGCCTATCTTTTGTAAGAGAACAACATGATCCCCAACCACAATCCACTCCTTTAACGGCACAATATCCAAATGACTATCCAAACTATAGTACAACCACATCATACTGGATACAACATTAAAATACAGTAATTAAATTTATTCAGTACTTCATACTGTATATATGCACCATTTTAACGTCTTTGATTCAGCCATTTGAATATTAACTAAACAAGATCCTACCTTGGCTTGGCCATGATGTAAAATGCGGCTAGTGAGTCAGCAAAGAGCTCGTTCAGTTTATACACTACAGCATAGCTCATTCACAACATGAACATCAGAATTCTTCAGGTCTGCTTAGCAGAAGAACATCACTGAAAGCACTTATGAATGAACCAGGCTAAAAATACATAGAGTACTGCTGTCAGAGCATTAGCCCGTGACTCATTTGATATGATTATACCGACTGAGCGTGACGTTAAGACTGAACCAATCAACACCTGCTTGTGTAATAACATTAATATCTGCAAGTAGAATTGCACTGTACTGTGTATATTATATTCACAAAAGGGTAACAAGAACGAGGGAAGCTTTGACAGACATATTGGAGCATGAATAAAAACACTTTTTATTACTGGGTGGGGTGTATTGAATAATATTATAATTCATAATTTTATTTGTTGGCTATAAGTAATTATAGATTTTCCAACAGACTTTCTACTGAATATGAGAAACCTTAGAAGTACACGTCAATTTATTTCTACGAACCTCTTTATTTCTACTAAGCTGTTGTATGAGGCTGTATTTGTGTTTTACCTTTCCTGTAGAGATAGCAGAGGAGCAGTGGAGAACTGTAGTATGACACAGACCACAGCACTGATGCCTGAAGGACACATGGACACAGGATAGTGATTCAATTTCACATTACAAAACTTGTGGATCAATTCAGTGAAATCACTTGTTCACTACACAAACTGCATGAAACATCATTGAACTCGTACCCAACCGAGGATGCTGTCTGTGTGCTTCTCCAAACCTCTGGGCTGATAATTCCACCCCTGCAGAAGATAAAGACATGCCCGTTATTATGAGTATCTTTACAAACGTTTGCTATGGTGACAATAGTGTTTAGCACATAACAATACCACAGATATTTTACAACAATAAAACATGGTCACTTGGTATTAGAGATTGACTCTATAATATTATGATAATGATAATTATGATATCATAATATTATTATGCTTGATGAAATATTTGACTGATATTCTCATTTTTCTACCATTCAGGAGGAAACAGTGTTCCCGATCATAAACGACTTATTCTTTACATATATTATTTTTTTTACATTATTATAAAAAAATTTCATTCTGAAGTGAGACAGTATTTGATGCTTACAATCATTCATATATTTTTATTTAATTGTCAAACTTTCTAACCATTTAAATGTTAAAACAACAACAACACTATTATTATTATTGAAATATTCATAATGAATATTGTGTTTTTACTGTTGTTGTCTAATGTATTATTGTGCCTCAAAACAGAAATAAAACAGTAAGTTAAAATAATAATTAAAAACACAAACACGTTTATCAACAATTCATACGAACATACATAACAACAATTCATAATGAACATAATAACATTACATAAACATAATCAACTGCAAAAACAATTTCAGTTTATCTATAAAAGTGTTAGCCACCATAGTCGTGTTAAATAATAAAAATTGAAAAGGCTTCTTACATCATTTTTTACGGAGAGCCAATTAATGAATTTGTATACAGTTAGGGTTAGGGTTAGGGTTACAACACGAAGTTACTATTTTTAAAAGGATTGTGTTGATTAGACAGATTGTTTTCATACAGTTTTAATGAGTATTTCTGTGAAGACGTGGGTAAGAGAAAAGGTGACCACACAATATTAATCAATTATTAATGCAAGTACGATCCCATAATGGCTAACGTCTGATAAACTAAACAGAAACACAATAAAACGCAGTCAATGAACGGTGACCGTGTTGTTATGGTGGTTGCGCTCATGACAGATGGTTTGACCGACCTGTCAGTCGACCATTAGAGCAAGGCTCAATTCAGTTAGCAAACAGCTCTCCGTCACTAAATGTGTCTTAAAACCGAGTGAGCTGCCTATCTGAGGTTAGTTGTTTAGGACATCATTGGCGCATAATATAAACGTTTGAATCAAATAAAATTGCATATGATGCTCAAACTGCTGTCTGAATGGGCAGCTCTCTATGATTTAGGACTCCGCCAACAACACAATATGCACTTCCGCACATTCGTGCAAGACTGATCTCGGCAGTGTTTTATTGCTACGGGTCTGTTTGAAGGGGAAGGAATTAAGAGTCCTACCCTGCGGGGTGTTCTGCCGTCGACTCGTGTCTGGTCCGGTGAACGGTGGATCCGCTGCAGATTGGGCCCAAAAAGGCACCGGAGCCACATCCAGCCGGCCATTCTCACCTCGGTCAGGAACTACGGCGGCGCGTGAGGATCACAGGTACTACAGTAGCGCATGCCAAAACGCGCCTTTACACGTCACAGTTCGATATATTTCAACACTGGTGTTCAAAACATTATTCTTTACATCGAAATAAAAAAATAGTTTTATGGAGGGATATATATAGTACATAATAGTAATCAAATAAATAAACAAATAATAAAATGTTGCAATCAATAAATAAAACGTGATCATAAATAGCATAAAAAGCATAAATCATATATATATATATATATATATATATATATATATATATATATATATATATATATATATATATATATATATATATGTTTTATTATAAGTACTTACATGTATGAAACATACATTTATTAATACAAAATAATGATTTTATTTTGTAATTTTTGAGTCAGGACCGATTATCAATTGAATTTTTTTTTAAAGTTATTTGTAACTTTACAAGACACAATGCACATTTATATGCATAATACAAATAATAGCCTACATCAGGTATTAATACCTAAAACATCATAGTGTTACTTGAAAAAAAAAGAAAAAGTTCATAAAAATAGGGTCCAAATACTTTGTTAATAGGCCTAACCCCACATAAAAAAAAGAAGTTTTGTAAAATGCAATAAAGTTGTTAATTCTCTTTAAACGTTATTTAACTGGCAAAAGTACAAAGAAAACATTTCCAATGTTTTCACCAAACTTAATTTTAAACTTAATTGTAAATATGAACAGATTTTAATGTTGATGGCTATACACACTGAAAAACGTAAGGACAGAGGCATGTGTCACTTCACCTTTCATTTTAATTACACTTTTTAAGTTTTTTGCCCAATCTTGCCTGATACAAGACATCTGCTCGACAGTCTGTGGTCATCATTGTCTTTCTCTCCTTTTCATAATGGGCCACACATCCTCAACAGGAGACATACTGTATGTGGACTGCAGGCAGGCAGTCAAGCACTCTATGGTGTAAAGTGTCGAAGAAACCAGTCTGTTGAAACTTGTAGCACATACTGAATGAAACCTGTCATTATCTTGCCTCATTGATGCCATTAAATGTCTCTTTACAATCCCAATATAGTCAGTGATACCTTCACAAATGTGCAAGTCACCCATGCCATTTGCACTGATGCACCCCTATGACAGATGTTTGCTTTTGCACCTGTCACTGATAAAAGTCTGGTTGTCCCTTTTATCTTTGGGACTGAGAACTCAATGTCTGTTTTCCAAAAAAACAAAACAAAAAAAAAAAACAACTAAACATGGACTCGTGACCACAGCACACATTTCCACTGTCTTTTAGAATTTAGACCGTCTGAGACAAGCTCTGGCCCAGAGAACTCGGACACATAGACTTTATATAGTTTTCTCCTTGCATAACAGAGATGTGTCATTCCAGACTGTGTTAAATGACAACGATTTCCAAATACTTCTGAGTCCATGTGGGTTTTAATAGAGTAGCGTGACGGTTTCTCATGCAGTGTCATCTGAAGGTCACACACATTCAACAGAGGTTTCCGCCTTGCCCTACACTGACATTTCCCTGAATCTTGTCACAATTTAATGTATGACACCTTGACACAACAAAGTGATGAGTCATGAATCATCTTTGCTTTGCTCTTTTTACACTCAATCATGATACCCTCACCCATTACCAATTCATCTATTTATTGTGGACTGTTTCAAAAGAGTTTAACTTGGATATTCTATAAGCTTTTCACTTTTATTTTGCTTCTGTCCCAACTTTTTTGGAGTGTGTTGCAGCCATCAAAATTAAAATTTGTTTGTATTTACATAAGTTGTTCAGTAAAAAAAAAACAACAACAACAACATAGGATATCTTTTCTTTGTATTTTGTCAGTTAAATAATGTTGAAATAGAATTAACAGATCAGATTCTTGATTTTGTTGCATTTTACAAAATGTCTTTGAGTTTTCCGGCTTGATTATTCACACATGTTGAATTATGCATTGTATTGTGTTGGGTTTTAGGGTTAAAGAAATGTCTGTAAACTTCATAGAAAATGTTAAGTTTCCATTTTTCAACAGATTATTTTTCGTACAGTGCACTATTATTGACCATTTCACAAGATGTAAACAACACCGGTCCAGAAGCACTTCCTGTTTCCGTTTTTTAACACTACATAAAAGCTGGGATAAAATACAACCAACAGAACATTTAAAACTGAATCAAAAAGTTAAACAAACATCTTTAAGATGTTTTCTTTACATGTGAAATAAAGAAAACAGTTACAAACTGAAGCAGGAAGTGCTTCTGGACCAGTGTTGTTTACATCTTGTGAAATGGTCTATAGACATTACAATAAAGTTGCTATAAAAAAAAGGTAACAAAAAGGAAAAGTTTCTTTGAATGAAGTTTTCTATGAAAGAAACAAATTCTTTTTTATAGTAATAACAAAAACAGTTTGCTGTCAAAAGTTAATACACCAGTAATACATATTCGTCTCACATATTTATGTACAATTTTATTTCAGATACAGTTGTTTTATCTCAACATCCATTGTACTCAACCACAGCACTGGTTGTATCTGAAATGAGAGAGCATATGAACAATGACACGCATGCACTGCACCCCCCGTATGACCCAGAGACAATCATGTCTCACCTATCTAATTCTTTATATACATCCATTTCACCCGTTGGCTTAAGATCCTAGAGAGAGAGAGAGAGAGAGAGAGAGAGAAACAGGGACAAAGATGAGAAGGGCGGAGACATCTCAGATTTATAGTTTGGCAGAGATTCGATTTAGTTCATCTGCTAATATCACTAATGCAGGCGTGACAGAACTGGGATATAATACACACCCAGCCACCCACACACACACACAAGTGTGTGTCACTGTCAAACAGATTGTAAAATGTTGGGACCTTTTTTTTGGAACACACACACACACACACACACACACACACTATTACTCATTGCTCTGCCTGAGAAGGACTATAATAATAACTCACCATGTAGACTGCGCCTTGGGGAGGTGTCTGCTGGGAGAAGAGAGGGAGAGAAAGAGGAAGGAAGAAATAGATTTAATAATAGAGCACAGATAGATGTACATTGAGAGAGAAAGACAAGGAGAAAGAGAGAGAGAATGAAAGATAGAAGGGATAGTAAAAATAGATTTAATAATACAGCAGGGAAAGAAGGAGAAACAGCAAGGTAGACGGAGAGAAGGAGGAGCTGCGCATTTCAATCACCTGTCTTAGAACGTCAGGATTTTCATAGATGTTCTCCACCTCTCCGGAGTGGTGAGACAGCGATTGCTCAACATCTACAGGAATGAACACAGACACACAGGGGTTCACATCACATCACACCAAATCCATTGTGGTTTGCTCTGTCCATCATCCTCTGCCAGGCTGAACTGACAGCCTTCAGATCTTTGATGGATTCAGGATGGGAAAAGACAAATGTGGGGCCTTACTTCGGTGGGTGACGCAATAGCCCTGTCTCCATAGCAACACTCCAACAGCTACGGCAATCATGGGTATGAGGAATAGGAGGAATGAGAACGAAGAAACATAAGAGGATGCTGAGACATCTTCTGCTGGGGGGAGTGTGAGAAAGACAGAAAAAGAAAAGCTAAGTTAGGTTACCCAGCAGTGTGCAGAAGTGTGTGTGTGTGTGTGTGTGTGTGTGTGTACAGCAACACTCACCTGCAGGTGGCAGTGTAGGGCCTGGAGAAACTGTTGGATCTGCTCAACAAAATTGTTGATGTGAGTACACAGGAATGGTTAGAAATCAAACATAAATCATTCATAAATAAACAAATTATCTTCACTGTAAAAAAATATTGTTGGTTTAACTTAAAAAATTAAGTAACCCGGTTGCCTTAAAATTTTAGGTTGATTGAACTGGAAAAAGTGTGTTAATTATTTAATCATCAGAAATGCAAAATAATAAGTTATCTGAACTAAATACATTATTTAAGTTGATTTGACAAAAGAAAAAAATGTTTTGATAACAAATCTTGAAAATATTTTTTTTTACAGTGAGGAGCCACAGCCAGACAGTGCATGTAATTTTAGAGGCAAACATAGCGAAAGGACGGAAGAAACGATACCAACTGCAAACATGACGTGATGAGGAAGAGAAATGAACAAAATAAGGGTTTGACTTAATGTTTTTGCATATGGTGAGGTGGCATCATTTATGCAAACAGCGAACAAACAGATGCTGTTCTTATCGTTGATAGTCTCTCACATGTTAGCCTACATCTGATGACACCACTTTCTAAAAACACAGTTCCACTTAAAAACACACCTCTATTTCTGTGTGGATGGCTTGATACTTGCATATTTTGAAGTTTGGAAGTCACAGGCTTCATTCGTTGTAATTTCAAGATAAATATTTGAAATTGATAAAGATAAACTTTGTTCCATTGAAAAATGTATTCAGGTTTGGAATAAATGAATACATAAATGATGTTAAGTAAATAAGTCCCTCTTCAATAGCAGAACTGCAGAAGATCTATTTTCTGCGCCCTGCTGCTCTAGAGATTCGTAAGCCATGTTTGAAATAATTATAATAATGGAGTTGGGTTTCATGAAATTGATTGGTCAAGGTACTTAATTGTGCTGCATTATGAAATGTGACCTCACTGTTGACCTACACGATTCCACTAACTAATGTTCCTGTCATTCATTCATTATGATAATCCAATGAAGCGCTGAAGGCATATCACACGCAACAAAAATAACTCATTGGAATAAATATTCATCTGCAAGTGTTGATACCTCGAAGAAGAAAGGTGCCAGACAGAGAGTGAGAAATACATCCCACCTATATTGGCCATTGTGACGGTGCACATATATTGCACTGAGTTTCCATTTTTCAGATACAGAGTGCAGGCATAACGTCCTGCCGTCTCAGGGGTCACAGGAAGCGCCACAGAGGTTGTGATCCGGCCCAAAACAGCAGATGATTTCAGAATGCGACTGGGATCCTGAACGTATGACCATCTCACAGCTTTGACCTGAGATCGTTCTTTGTACATACAACTCAGATCCAGAGCGGTGCGGGATGGCTTGATATAACCTGAGGGTGAAACAGACAGAGAAATGAAAGCAGAAGATGGTCAGTGAAGGGTTAAAATGATGTATTTTCATCAAACAGACGGGTCAGCTGCGGTTGACTGTGACTGATGTCCATTGTCTCCTCAAACACAAAGCAGCATCAATCCTCAGCTAATTGAGCTCAGTTTTTAACTGTAATCCCACAACCCACAGAGTTGTCAGCGGCAACGGGCAGGTGTAATTACACATAATGAGATCTGTAATGAGCCCTACTAAAAACATAATGTTAGAAAGAGGGATATATATAGAAAGAAGAGACAAAAGTAAAAGAATTGAGTAAACCTTTTCCCCTTATGTGCAGGAAGGACATAAGGGGAAAAAGAGATTAAAGGGACAACGGAGGGAGATCGGATTAAAAAGGGAGCGAAAGATGAAAGTCAAGACACTGACTGATTAACTCTTGGATGCTGAACTACTGTGATTGATATAACAGCTTGTGCAATTATAAAATTAATTCAAGACCAGTGATGCAAGAACATGCAACATTACGAATCAGTGAATGAGTGTTTGGAATGACATGAGGGTGAAAAAATGATTTTAAAAAACTATTTAAATGAAATATTCAAAATTAAAGTCTTTATTAGGGATTTATTTGTGCATATCATTATTTATTTTTTGAATTAATGTGCTCTCCTGTTCTTTAATCATAATCAGTGGCAGACTGTTGGGATTATGCTCTAGTCTGGTTAGTTTTCTCTGGGTTTTTCTCAAACGGAAGTCTGCATCCTATGAAAGCTGCATATCTCGGGCTGCCACGTCATCAAATGTCACTGAACGCCATCTCATTTTAAAGGCTCCTTGGAGGGCAGACTTTGTTTCGTGTCCTTCTTTCGGCCTGTTTTAATCACCCACAATCCTTTGCAAACATTCCAATTCACAGAAATTAACTGACGGTGAATTAGTTCGTACTGAGCTTGTCTCAGTCGGACATGAAAGCATGATGTTAGTTTTTTGCTGTAAATTAATCACTGTAAGCCACTGGCTGACACTCACTATATTGCATTAATAGAAAGCTAGTTAATATAAAGATTTGTAATTCAAAATATTTTTCCAAAATTAAGTTTTAATTGTATTTTAAAGTAGTGGGGGCAGAACATGTGTGACGCAGCCATGCACACTTACTAGACCGCCTCATTCTAGCGTTTAATGCTGAGGAGTACTCAAGCCTACAAGCCTCAGAAGGACTGGAAGGACTCGGCCTAGGTAGCATGCAGCCTTCCGTTTGAGAAGCAGCCTCTGTGTTTTGTTTTCATTGTTTCCTGTTCTTATTATGTTCACCTGTTGTTCATTTGGTTACCTCAACAGTATTTAAAGACCCCCTGTGTTGAAAATCTAGTTTTTAATATTCCTATATTAAAAATATTCCTATATTAAAATATTGTTTATATTGTTATCCGGAAAGGACAAAACAAATGATAATGAATGAACCTAAAAGGTTCATTTTCTTCTAAGAATGTGTTTAAATTCATAGGTCAACACCATTGCTGAGTAATTTCTACTTAAAACTGCAGTGGAAAAAAGACAGCATCAAAAATGTGGTTTGAAATCACCCGTGGCTCATTTGCATATTCATGGTTCCATGTATACTACATGAATCAAGGGTATAGAGTTCGATTTAAGCAATTTTAAGGCATAAATAAATCATTTTCCCATGACAAAAAATGTTTAAATATGCCATTTTGGTGATCAAGGAAGAATTTTAAGGGATTAAATGATTGACTATGAGGGTTTAAGCCCTTAGTTCAGTTCATTGTTCTGCATTGTTGCAGTTTGCTTGGTTGTCAATAAATTTTCTGTCTCCTAATATTTTTGATAAAAGACTGTTTTTTTTATATCCTTATTCGTCGAGTGCTTATACAACCAATTCCCAATGAACAAAATCAAGTCTTACAAGTCGTCCTACATTTTTCGTCGATCAGAAAGTTGTTTCACTTGGATATACATCTACAGAATTTCTGTTTCATTCTGATGTTAATATTATATTAATATTGTATTATAGATTTAATAAATTAATTTAGTAATAATTATTTAAGTTTTTTTAAATAAATGATTCCTTTATGATTTCACACAATAGCATTGAATATCTCACACTCAGGGCTATGCTGGTGCATGTTTTTATATTAAATGAGATATCAAATAGAAGATGTGAGATAAATTGCTATTCATTCACACACCAAACTCCATCATAGATGTCAAGTCAAAAAGTCTCGATGTACATAATCAATAAAAAATATTACCATGTAAAACACTCAGTGTGTTACTTTGGGTGAAAGCCTTGTCATCAAGGAAGACCTCGCACAAGTAGTGTCCACCATCCGTCAGGGCTGGGCTTAACAGGAAGGAGAAGTTCCCAACAGCAGCCAGGGTGGCGGGGTCTATCAAACTGAGGTGTTGTTTGGTCTTGTTGGTGGAGCTCCTTCTCCAGCGGTCGAACTGAAATATGAGCTCCATTCTTTCTGAATCAGGATACTGCCAGTAGAGCAGCACATAGTCCCCAAGAATGGGGGGACAGGCTAGAGTGACCAGTGAACGAGAGAGGGCTGCCAAAGACCTTGTGTCTCCTGTAGAGGACACAGCATAGGAAAGGTTACAAAGGAAGGTAAAGTGACATAGGGAAAGAGACTCATACAACACAAGGCAAAAGAGTATAAAAGGAAACTGAAGAAGCCAATCGAGTGAAAAATGGACTGTGATACAAGAACAATATCGTCAATTTGAACTGATCCCGTCCACTGTGCTGCGAGTCACTTTAGCCTCTTTGTTCTTGACACAGTCAAGCGAATAGAACATTACGAGTCCCAGAGCAAAGTCATAAGGGAGACATCAGAAACGAGACAGGCATGAAAATGGGGATTATGTTATTAAGCCCTGCAAAAACTCTTCAGAAACATTCTCCTCTCAGATTTAATAACCCTGATTAACCATGTGCTGACACAACATTTGGGAAGAACAAACCAAAATAGTTTATTAAATTGTTGTACAATCAATCGATAATTGAAGCATGTTGAGGTTAGCTGAAAACAATTCACTGTTCAGTTAGTTAAAAGAACCTGAAGGAGAATATTTAGGTTTGACTAGTGTAGGCTGGGTAAATGGCACATAAGGATGGTCCCATTTTATTCACAATAGTATTCCTGTAACAAAAGAGCCTATTACCTCGTGTCACGTCTGTGAAAGAAAACACAGCTTTCTCTGAAAGAGAAAAAGTGGGAGAGAGAGAGAGAGAGAGAGAGAGAGAGAGAGAGAGATTTAGACGTTATTTGTGAGGATGAGATATTCCCCTTTTATGTAGTGTAGTCTCAGATCTGTAACATTGTTTGTATTAAATAATAATAAGCAATCTACATTTTAGACACATTATTGGCGGTTACAGTACTGTCTATACTTTTGTTTAATCTGTAGTTCCAAACAAAGTCCAAGTAAGCAAAACACAGTAACTATGTATTCTTGAATTAATCAATGTTTTTGAATGGCTTGGTTAAGCGAATGATTCAACGACTGTGGCTGTGTCCGAAATCGCTTCTGAATAAGTAATTACTTTGTGAACATTAAAAAAGTACATTTGATATAGTATAAATGTGAGTGGTATGAATGCAATTCAGACATATTAGATTTGTCATTGTCATGCACCCCAGCATCATTTAATTTACAAATCATCTCCTGTGAGTGAATGATTCAAATGGGTCACTTAACACTGACAAGCGCAAAGGTAAATTTTGGGGCAATTAGCTCTCTGTGACTCTCTGATTTGTGGAATTCCATGATGTAGTCTTTCACCATGTATTCCAACGCATTCTCATCCCAAGGCGTCATATATGACACTTTTGCCAAAGCGTAGACATCCAACACACATGGTACCCTTTAGCGTCAAATGAGACGCTTCTGTAATGGTAGGTTTAGGTGTGGGGTAGGGTTAGGGTTAGACCACAAGGAGGCGCCTTCTGCTCCATGTATATCTGCGTCTCATTTGACACTAAAGGGTGCCATATGCGTTGGATGTCTACGCTTTGGCAAAAGCGTTGTATATGCCCATTCTCCTTTGGATGAGAACGGGCTCTGTTTTCTGTTGTTAAACACGAAAAATTTGAAATTTAAGTCAAGAAATAATGTGGAATATCAACCACTGAATTTACAGGAGGTCTGTCTATAAGTTATCGTTGAAAATCACGAATTTCCCAAAAGAGAAAATTAATGGAGACTGTTGAAATCTGTACATAAGCAGTCATGATGGTGGAAATTATGAAAATTCTATTTGAAACGCAAAGTTTCTCAGGGGAACTCAAAATACATGCACGTGTTTTGCACGTGAACACACTATTTTTTGACAGGAAGTTTTGCGAGTAAACGCGGAAACATTGAAATAGTATTGATCCTTTCATCTTGGCTCCTATAGGTCTTCCACTGTTCGCTAAAATATCTGTTATTTTTTCTAGTGGTTTATTTAACTTTCTGCTTTTTTTGCTGCATTTCAGAAAAAAGGAGAATTAAATCCCTTCCATCATGTTTAAAAGATAACATTTAGCTACTAAGATTATCTGACTAGCGTGTTTTCACTAATATCTTCAAATCTCACCGTTCACTGTCACATTCACCCTGTGCTCGGAGACAGACGTGTCATTGTTACCATGGACACGGATTCTGCAGGTATAGACTCCGGTGTCTTTGCTGGTGATGCGGGCCAGCTTGCTGAGCAGACTGCCCTTGTCATGGGAGATTTCAGTGTATAGCTGTTCCCCCGAGGAAGACACCCACGTTCCCCAGGAAACCACGGAGGAGGGAGACACCTGAGCTACCAGCCTCAGTGTACTGTCCACTGTGGCAGGGGGCGTGGGAGTGACAGTTACTGCAAAAGAGAGGGAGAGAACGCCTGGAGATATCAGACACATTGAGACATGAAGAATATGGTGTGCATGATGGGGTTGTATAGTCTACATTCAATCAGAGCGAGCAGGACAATCCTCTCCTGTAGCTTCTTGTCGTCCTGTTCAATCACACAGGAGTAGCGTCCTTGAGAAGATGCTGCAGCCCTGAAGATCAGAGAGGCATCTGCAGAGATCTCAAAAGTCTTGCCTCCAAACACTCTGCTACTGCGTCCATCTGTTTGTCCATCGATGCAGTTGGCTGATAACAAATATGACCAGCGATCCTCCCTCGCTGACATCATCTTCCAGCTAACCAGTACAGAAGATTTGGGTGGTGAATCAAAGCAGGATAGGGTGACAGATGAGTCCTCACGTACCAGAACCACATCATTCCATAGATTACCTGTAGATTTAAAAACAAATAAACAAATTGATTTAATTTGATTTAATTTAATTCAGTCAAGACATTAACTTTCATGCTAGGACAGAACTATATTTAAAAAAAATAAAAATAATTCTTTTAAAAATTACACTGTAAGTTTATCTTTTTTACCCACTAATTTTCTGTGGAGCCCATTGAATCCCCTTGCAGACCCCTGCGGGCCCCCAAACCACAGTGTGAAAGCCCCTGTAGTGCAGTATAAGCTGCAGTTATCTATGTTAATCAGCGCATGAATATAAGCTCAATTCCATTTAGTGTATGGTTCATTTAGATGACAAAGATATCTAGAGATTCTAGTCCCTAAAGTAATTGAGATTTTTCTTGGTATAGAATTAAATGAGTTATACTTGAAAATTTAACTTTTCAGGGTGAACCATAGTTTCAACCTTATTTCATCACAGGCCAAATAAAGTGAATATACATATATATATATATATATATATATATATATATATATATATATATATATATATATATATATTTTTTTTTTTAATTCACACACAACAATTAGATTATTTATAATATTTTATGTATTCATGTTGTTCTCAGGTCTGCCTGTTGAACCCTGTTCCTGCCTTGCAATAATGTGATCAAATATGAAGGCACACAGCTGTTCAGAATGTTGCTTTCCAGCTTATATATGAGAGAGAGAGAGAGAGACAGTTATTTAATATTAAATATGATGATATAGATGAGCAGATGATGCGTTCTCTTTGATGACTCTAATATTTCTTTACTTTAGGTTGCCTGAAATTAAGTTAAACTTGAAAAGTTGCATTTTCAGTATAACTTACTCAACATTTAACACAATATATATATTTATCCTATATTTGTTCAAATTTGTTAAATTTGATAAAATATTTGTTAAATATTTGTTAAAATATCCTATATTTGTTAAATTTGTTTAGATAGATTTTCATACCTGCCATGAGCGGAGAGATGATAAAGCATGAACCAAAACAAACAAGTATGAAAGCATGAAAATAGTTCCCCATGGTGCTACAAGGAAACAACATTATAAGTGCAAGAGTAGTCTGTATGTCTTCTTTCTCGCATTTGACCACAAGCATATTAGACAGGAAAATGGCCCGACACTAAGTGCTGAGAACAACACGTGACAGAAGCTGATAAACACAACAAATGTCAACACACATGTAAAAAACGGAAGCAATACATGGCTGATAAACAGAACACTAATTTATATGCAGCTAAAGTATCATAATGAGATAAGTCAGTGTTTTTATCTGTAGTCACATAGTCCTGTTTCTGGCTATAACAATTGGATCATATAAGTAGCCTACAAAATAGGCTCATATAGGCCTAGGCTATAAGTATAAAAATGCTAATTTCTGAACTGCAAACCGTAATGTTGGCTGGTCATAAAACTTGACTTGAGCGGAATGTTAGCCAAGAGTGTGGGAATATGCTTGTAAAAAGAGAGAGAAAGAGAGTGAGAACATAAAAAAAGGATTTAGAGATGTATTCAGAAATGGTCTTCAGCTTCTGGCTAAATGTCTTTACATCCCCGTAAATGTCTTTAATTAAAGTTAACAGACTTATCAGCACCTTGAAGTCCCATTACCAGCTTAGCTTCTAATCACCTCTGAGCAAAAGAATGAAAAAGGGTCTAAAGAAAAGAGATAAAAATAAAGAAAACTGAAACTGAGAAAAGACGGTAGGGATAAATGAGCTGAGAAACTTCAGAGAGAGCAAACTAGGGCAAAGCAGCTAATGAGAGTCAACGTAGCAGAGCCTATTGTCAGGCTACGTGTCATTGGCCCAGTGCAAACGACAAAGAGAATGAGTAAAGAGAGAGATGCTTCAGTTTTGAATTAATAGGGTGTGGAAGTGACAGAATGTAACTGGGGTAGAGTCAAGTCTTCTGCCCTAGGACAGAACTATTTCAGCAATCAGAACTGATCTCACTAAAACGTAGGCTATAGGCTAGTTTTGTTCAGTGTGATTGTATTTCGCCGTGTGTAAGCCTGCTTCCACAGCATAGATACTGAACAAAATCAATGTTCTTTCGAAGACGCAGATATGTGCCCATGTTTCAACGATGATATGGTTGGCTGTAGTGTCTGTTGTGTTACCAGCAAGGGGAGCGCTAGAGCCACACTAGTTCACACACAACTCCCAACTAAACTTAATTACCCCAAATATGTACTTGTTCCATTGCATCGTTTTATTATACCTCCAAGAAACTCATTATGCTGATTTTTTTTATCTGCTCTTACATTGGCAATTAAGCTTTAGAAACGAAGAGAAAGCACATTTCCAGCTGGAACTGATACAAACAAGAGTGCTGGAAAAAAACAGCAAAAAGACTTAGACTAGACTAGTTTAAATGTTGTTGTTTTCCATACTCTCTAGCATCCAAAAAAAGCCAAAGGAAATACACAGGGAGTTAGTTTCGTCATTCGCTATGACGAAGAGGGTGTGTAGGCTACAGCTGTCTCTGGTATTTAGTGAATACAGCACTTTATACGAAACGTGAGAAGTGTTAACTGAAATTAGAACAATTCCTGTCATTATTGGATCGAATTATAGTTTAGTAGCCTGAAACTGAAAGGAGTATAATGGTCAGAACCGTCTAGTTTCTGGAAAGTACCGAGCCTCACTGGATTTTAGGTGACTTTAATTCAGCGTGACGTATGGTATGACATCACACGACTGTGTCCAATGAGCTTCGCGTTCCTGATAGAGTTTCAACAGAGTCCGATTCCAGGGCGACAGGTTTGAGACTCCGCCGTCTGAGTGTGTGAAACCTCCAACTCACTCACTGGATATTTATTCACCTGTAGGACGCTTCTTACCTGGCCGCAGTTCGGAGGACAGAAGCTGTTTATACGATTTAAAAGGGATTTCGGACGCTACATTGTAAACTCAAGAGGGACTGCTGAACAGACTTCAGCGACGCACCTTAACAATAAGTTTCTCTGCTCGCCCATTCAAAGAAACTAGAGAAACCACCTAACAGTTTCTATCTCCATCTGACCGTCTCGATTCTGTACCGAGTTCATCAAGCGGACAACAGACAATTTTTGTAAAGGTGGACTGTCCACCCTTCCCTCCGATGAACATGTCAGGACTGTTAATCGCACTCCTTCTCCTAATTATTCAAGGTAAGACATATGATCTTTAAATAAATAGTATAAGGATTCACAAATTATTGCCGGTTATAAATCACACTGTTCTCTATCACTTCCATTCAAATAGATAGTCAATCAAAGCGATAGTCGAGAGTCATAATATGACGTTAACTTAAATATCCTATCTTAATCGTGCGCGCGCACATCTCTTACTGAACTCTGACTACATCCGACTATATTCTTCTTGAAACAAAATGAATAACTATGACAGTGTTGTTTAGTATACGGGAAAAAAAACTTCCCTGTCTGGGTTATTCATTTTGTTTCTTTCCCCTGGAGATTGTATGAGTTTGGTTTCGATAAGCGCCATGTTTCTCTAGGTGTGGCCTTGGGAAGTGCTTTTTTTCCCTCGTACGTGTTGACAGGTGTGTTTGTTTGCGAAACTATGGACATTACATTATCCAGTCGTCCTTCAGTGCTCTCTCTCCCTCGTACCACATTTCTCCCAGTTCCTCACGTCCTTTGAGTCTTTTCTCCCTTCACATCATATCATAATATTTCCAACTGAAAAGAAACGTAAATAAATCCATCACGCAACAGGGTGTTTCGGACTTTGTATTATATAGGCTATACAATATATATATATATATATATATATATATATATATATATATATATATATATATATATATATATATATATATTTCAACTTAGTATAATTTTAGTCGTATCTTTGAAAGCTATAAAAATCATTCTCAAAACGTCATTGTGTTGAATTTTTAGTCAGCTAATTTATTTGATCGACGATCAATAAATTTACCGGTAAATAGCCGGTATACCGTCTTTTGTTTCGTCATATTTCGCCGCACTTCTGCTCCTTTTGATCGTATATTCAGCTGCTCCTCAGTGTCTTTGCAGTTTAATTATTCAGTTGCCATGTCATGGTCCGCAGGTGCACAACACCTGACAGCGAGCGAGCTTCGGCTGGTGTGAGTGTTTTAACCGAGCATACATACACACACTGTAAAAGATCTTAAGTAGAACTTCTTTTTGATTATAATAAAAGTGAATGGGCTTGTATATGGCAAATTTGTGAAAATGAATGGACTTGTATATGGCAAATTTGTAATGTGTTGGAAAATACATTATGTATTAATAGGGTATGATGTGGTAAAGGTTTGTGACATCACAGGATCCAGTACTTTATCTAAATAAGGGGAAAAAAAGCAATTTACTCCTTTAACTTATTCATGGTCTGGACCTCTTCTGCCTGGGCCCATTTCACAGTACAACGGCTGCACTTCAGGAGGAAAACTAGAATAACGAAACAAAGGATTTGTTTTATTTATGAACAGAGCAGCGGAAGAAGGGGTCATGATTGCCTCGCTTAAGCGAACAGTATAAACAGGCCTTGTGTTTTCTTTTTTTCCCTTTCCCTTCACATCCATTTAGTTCAGTGTCTTGGGAGCTTTTGCCTTTATACACAGCAGTTGCAAAATATTTAAAGGGTCAAAGCATTGTTTTGTGAGCTTGACTCAGTGGCCCCTGCAGACTCGTTTTCATTGCTTGCCTATTAAAAACAATCAACATCATGCACACCAATATAAAAGCCTTATTTTAATAACCTCATTATTACTTTTTAAATTAAGAGCTATAAGGACAGGAAGTAGGTTTACCTAGTTTTATGAGTATAGAACTTGAGCCAGTTGAAATGTACTGAAATGTAGGCTACTAGGAGCAGTAGAGATCTGCACAATAGCAGCTACTGATTGTGTTCTAATACCCTCCTAGTGAACACGGGTCAAAAAATGCTTGAACCCGTTACCATGGAGATGCTGTGTTTTCATTGAAAGCCAGGGTTAGGGGGGCTACTGTAGCAGCGTCTCTGGCTGAATGCATCAAGTGGTCTGTGTGTGTGTTTGTTTGTTTGAGGAGGAGGGGGTTGGGGAAAATGTTAGGCTGCTACGATGATGGAGGCGGAGGCCAAGATGACCTTATTCTAAACTGTGTGAGTACAGCAGTTACAGACGCACACTAATAAGCGCACACAGTGATTGGAACATCACTAGCTCAAGTGGGTTAAACAGTGAAGAAGTATTGAGTAAACAGGCGAGCTGGTCTCCATTGTTTGCTGTTTCCTGAAACTGAAGAGCATGTAAACAGAAGTTGAACCGACTTTTCAGCTGCCATTCTCTCATCTTCCATTTCTTTTCCTCCCTTCCTCTCTTTTTGCGTCCCTCGCGTCCTTATCCGCTTGCTTTTGTTTGAGCGATGATTGTCATTGGTGTATTCAAATCTTCCCCCCCCGCCCCACCTCACTCTGACCTCAAGGCCACGCTGTTTATTAGTGTCTGAGCTGGTGAAAGAACGTGGGAGGAGGTGTAGTAGACAGAACTGAAAGACTGTGGAAAGAACATTGATTTTAAAAATGCTGCATTCCTGCAAAAGCTCTTACACAAGGTTATCTTGGTACACTCTTTAAAATAAAGGATTCAAAAGGGGTTTTGCACAGTGGGATTTTTGGGGGTTCTTTTACGAACCTTTTAGTGAAAAATTCTTAAAAGAACCATTTTTTTCTTCTATGTAAAGAACATTGTAATAAAGAACCTGTTGTGCAGTGGAAAGATTCCATGGATGTTAGAGCTGCATAAGTCTGGATAAATTGAGAATCTCTGTTTCTTTGTTTGAAATGGTGATCAAAAATAGATTCTCTCATGATTCTGAATAGACTACTATAAATAACATTTCATTTACTGGAGGTCCTGACAAAATGTCAATTGCTGCTATCTATCTAAAACAAAATTAGAATTAATTATTTTTAAAAACTGTTTGTATTAATTATGCTATGACAAAAACATTGATACCCTTTTCCCCTCTCCGATTCCGATTCCTGGACTCAGGGTATTGGCTGATACCGAGTACTGATCCGATACCTGGATGTATGTACAGCTGCAATTCATACTAGCCCTGAATCGAAATTGGTCATCCAGCCATCCTCGTTGGCTGTCTTTTGAAAAAGTTTCTCTTCACTTAAATGAAGCTTCCAGAGATTGTTGATTCTGGCTCGGCTTATCCTTCTCTGCCCTTGCCATCATGTTCTGCAGGGTGTTGCATCTTCAAATGCTTTATTAAGTGTTGAAGCTGCTAATCTTGTGCCACCCCTTGAAATTGCAGTGGCATATGAGACATGTCAGCATTTTACTGGCTGGTTGGTCCAGTCTTAAATACTGCCAAACGGGTGGACATACTGCTTGTGGACGGTTTCTTCTTTGCTGCTCTAAACAGTGGTTGCATGTGGCAACAGCATGACTTCCTGTGTTGCCACAAGCAACCGCTGTTTAGAGCAGCGAAGAAGAATTGATCTCCGATTTGAAGCGTTAAACGAAGCTAGCGTGTATAACTAGTTATTGTTTAGGAAAAGGGTATGGGGTCGGTACATGGGTAGAAGTACTCGCCGATGCCAGAATTTTTATTGGTATCTACGGCACTTCTGTACTAGTATCAGAATCAGAACAACTAGGTTTGCACTGATAACACAAATACACTGACCACTGCTTTAACTGGGTCAGCAGCAGCACCAATGAAGATCTGAGTTTTCGCTGTGATCGTCCTTGCCAAAAAATTTAATAGACATACTCGAATCTTTGTAATTTAGAAAAAAAGATCACGGGTGCAGACTGATCTCATGAAATTGCGTGTACGACACGCCAATTCGTATTTCTATTTTTGGCGTGCTATCAACACGCATAATTGCTTTTCAGCGTGTTTATGAACGCCGTTGACTTAAAATTACATTACTGTATATGACCTACCCCAACTCTGTCCCTAAACCTACCCGTCACTGGGGTTAATAGCATTTGTGAGTCTTCCCCTACCATCCTGGGAAAAAAAACATCGCTCCCCAGATGTAGATCTACATTTTGCTTCGTTTCGCTCAAACATTTAACGGCGTGTACATACACACGGCGGAATCACTCGGACATTTAACGGCGTAGACATACACGTGGATAGCTCATAATGCGTATAGATAACACGTCACTTGACTTGAAAGTGGCGTGTATGTTTACGCAAAAGTCATGATGTCATGTTGCACTGATGTGTGAATCGAGATTGATCTTTTAACTATTAATCTGGCAGCTCTATTGAATGTTATGGGATCTTCGTAGATACTATAGAACTGATAAAGAACATTTTATGAGTGTATCTCTGGGGTTTTTGGGAACTTGTAGCTGTGTGTGTGGTTGAAGGGAGCCATCAGTGATTGTGGATCTCTCATTCTGACTGCTTGTACAGATAAGGCTGGATGAGTGATGGGGGTTTTGTGGACGGGGGAATCAAAGCTTTTTACACTTCTATGCTTGACATGCAGCTCTGGGAATGAAGTCTGACGAAATCAATGAGGCACCTTGTAATTAAGATCAACCCTGCACTAATATGGACACTGGAGATTTTCCCGCCAAGCTTCGTATGATATCCATGGAACGCAACGGAGTCCTGATTTATGAGTGACGGGTGAAATACAATATAAGTAACTTTTGTAGTCAGGGTTATTTTCAGAAAAGCTTTTTCTTCGTTCAAAAATGGAGCTAAAATGAATCTCGCCTGGTCCTCGAAGCACTTAGAGGACAAGGCTCTTTTAAAGCATTTCTTTTCTGACTGCCTCGCTCTATTCTTGTCACTTTCTTTCTCTCGCTCCGCTCTCACTGGTTCAGCAGATGTCAGATCTCAGAATGCTTTTACGGTATTAGAGATTTATGGGGTTGATATGTCTGGTTAATTGGTCCTCATATTTTAGTCTTTCGCCTGGTGATGGAAAGCCAACCGACCATTGTGGCTTTGACAAGATGGTGAGAACTGAAACAAGTGGCAGGGAGGAATGAGAAAGCGGGGTTCTGCTCCTGCTGTGGTTTACCATCTTCGAAAAGTGCCTTATGATCTTGTGGTGGAACTGTTACTGTTTTTATGCATCTAAAATGCAGATAAAACATGATTCAGCGAGACACACACAAAAACATTATGTTATCACACCCCATGCTGGCTGAGTTTACCCCTTGCCCTATTGCATGCTGGGAGATCAGTGACTCTCCAGGGGCCAGTAGCCAGTTGCGCTGGTTGCCAGATTGATATAGGAATTTTGAGAATTGCCAGGTTGCTGTAGTAGGTCATGTCTACTCATAGGGAAAATGACCACAGATCTGCCCTCTTTAAACGTAAAGCCAAATGGCATGAAAAGGAATAGGACATGATGAGCATTTGGGCCCTCTAGACAGAATGTCATCCAGTTCGTTTTATGATTAACGTTGCAACCCTGAAGGTTTTTGGGATGCTGTAGCTCCTCTTTCTGGTTTGTTGGCTCCATATTCACTGACGTTTTTCCCTGAGTTTTAATTATTTAAAGGGTTAGTTCACCCAAAAATGAAAATTCTGTCAGTATTTACTCACCCTCATGTTGTTCCAAACCTCTATGTGTTTATTTGTTCTGCTGAACACAAAGGAAGATATTTGGAAGAATGTTTTAATCAAACAGATCTCAATCCCCATTGACTACCATAGTATGTATTTCAATGGGGATTGAGATCTGTTTGATTACAACATTCTTCCAAATATCTTCCTTTGTGTTCAGCAGAACAAATAAACACATAGAGGCTTGGAACAACATGAGGGTGAGTAAATACTGACAGAATTTTCATTTTTGGGTGAACTAACCCTTTAACTCATGTTCCACAGGAACTTTCATTTTCCATAAAATATAAAAGTACATATTTAGTAGAATGTCATAGTTGCTCTATTCTGAATCAATGAAAGTGACATCTGAAGGCCAAGTAACCCATACTAGGAATTAGTCGTATGCATTTAAACCATCCAAGTTAGTGAACACACACCCGGAGCAGTGGGCAGCCACTCACTGTGGCACCTGGGGAGCGATTGTAGGTTAGCTGAATTGCTCAAGGGCACCTCAGTCATTTCCTGACGACTTTTGGGAATCAAACCCGCAACCTTCAGGTTACCAGTCAATCAGCCTAAAAAAGACAAAAAACACCCTTTAAATGCTCTTAACCAAGTCTAATAAAACCATACAATAGTAGCTTTGTTCATTTAACTTATAGTTTGAATCATTGGTTTAAATCAGACTGCCATGTATTTATTGCAAAAATGGACTATAAAATTGTAATATACCCAAATCAATCAGAAACAAATCAGAATTAAATCAAATTGAGAGCTTGTATCTGGGTTTGGGGGACAGAGGGATGTGCCCACTAAAAAAATTGGGATGAGATGAAATTGGTAATATTGCAATTTCGAGTTGAAATGAGACACTTACTGAGTGTTTCTAACACATGCAGATACTTTATCATTTGAGGCAGAAACATCAGATGATGAAGTAACTGAAAGGCTTCCTTTCTTTTAGTGAAATGAGCGTGTGCTTGTCCTAAGAGGTTCACAGGGGGAGGGACGAGGGGGGTGAAAGTGGTTCTGATTCCTGAGGATTTTTTAAAAGCACACTCGTGCTGTCTCATAAATTTAGCATGCCGATGGTTTCAGGACTCCTCGCTGCGAGCGCCCTCGCACACTGGGCACAGCAGAGTGTGGAGAGACGAGGTTACGTGAAAGAACATTCTGGCTGGGTAGCGGTGCCTCCGAATAGCTATAGGTACATAAGTGAGACTTGAATCCCACAATGGAGAATTGCATTATATTAGGAGTAGTGCTAAAAGAATCTCAGTCCTGCGATATCATGCTCAATTTATCGTCATTTTAGATGCATACACACATGCCAGCTCACACCAAGAACGACAACCGTAAAAATAACTATAATGATAATTATTAGCATCTATGCACAATAATGTTCTGCTTATTTTAAGAGGAAACTGCTTCTACTGGTTTAAACACTCAATTTAATTAAACACATGGATTCTGACTTTTTATCGTTCAGATAAAAAGCCTGGGACACACCTAGTCGACATCAACTAGCGACAAAACTTGATTGTGTTTTTGCCTCATGTTAGAAATAATCCTGCATACGAAAGTTCAGGTAAGATATACAATTATAACAGCCTTCTGTCTATGCCGTCTTTACTTGCATCACTTTTATTTTTGCGCACTGGTTGGTTCGCTAAGCTGAACAGCCAATTAGAGTTCTCTCTTTCACAGATGGCCCAGTGTCCATTCAACATGCTGAATCGGCCCCAAAACGGCGCCCAACCAGTGCCAGTGGTGCAGAACTCACTTTGTGTGTCCCAGCCTTAAGAGTGATTCCAACAATTTCAATGTTCCTCGGTTGTTATTGTTATGGCTGTAAAGTTGGATGAGACACATGCCTTTGGTGTGAGAGACCCGGTTCGAATCCACTGTGAGACACCAATGTGTCCCTGAGCAAGACACTTAACCCCTAGGCATGCGACCTCTGACATGGCAATTTGGATTAAAGCGTCAGCTAAATGAATAAATGTAAATTTAAGGTGGACCCTATTCTCATACACTTTTTTTTTACACTGAACAAATTGTAAAACTTTATCGTTATAGTTATCGTCCTTGAACCGGCTTTTTGTCATTAATTGCATCGTTATGCTACACGTTATGCTCCACGAGAGCGAAAATTAAAACCGCTGTCTGTGACGAACCTTGTGACCTTCGGTAGCCCGGTCATCATTCACAAATCATGCAGGACAATTTTCATCTTATTAGCCTCGGTTTCCCTCACTCACTATTTTATGAAGTGACTGATACTGTTTAAAAGATTGTCCTTCCTCTGCCCCCCCCCCTTTTTTTCTCACTGTCCTTTCCGTGTCCATCTGGAGTCGGCTAGCCAGAGGCAGACAAGGAAGCGAGGCTTTGCTCTATTGATCCTGTATCGATCAGCAAGGCCAGCGATGCCCTTGTGAGTCGACACGGCTTATTAAAGATGTTAAGCCTCTGCCCTGTCGGACTGACATCGCTGTGAAATATAGTCCCTTGTTTCGATATAGGATGTCTGATGTGATGACTTATCTTCTTGTTTTTTTTACTTACTCTATGCTTTCTCTTATATCCCCACCACCCTCTTTTCACTTTCACATCCTTTTCACACTCTTAATCCCTGCACTCGGTTGTAGTTAGCAATAACTTTAGCGCCAGTTTGCCCTTGTCTTTCACTCTCGTTTCCTCTCCTCCTCTTCCTGAGCGGCTTGCACCTGGTCCGCAGAATGTCGTGCCAGTCCACGACGTGATGGAAGCCGGACTGGATCCTACCCAACCAGGAATGGCCTCGGTTTTTTTTGGGGGGGGGGCAGCTTTATTCCAGACCAGATACAGTAACCACAGCAGTCACAGCGAGCCAAATTATCTTATTCCTGTAAGCACGAGCCGCACAATGCTCCTCAGAGAACGCTAATGTCATTAGCATGCCCAATGTAGCGAGCTGTGAGAGAAAAACAGCAGTGACCTTTAAGTTAATTTTGCCCGTCTCCTGTGAGTTCTGTTGGGTACATTTGGTGAATGCTAGTGTATGTTCTATGTAGTATTTTTATAAGGTCAGCGTATTTGAAAATAAAATACTGTAAAATAACTAAAAATGTGTGAATCACCCACATTAAGTTCTCCAGAGATTGTTCTCCCAAGGAGAACTGGAGGTGACTTTGAAAGTTTGGAATTTAAAGAAACAGTTCATCGAAAACTAGCCACTTGTCCACTGTTGTCTAAACTGTTTTTGTTGCTTAAAGGAGTAGTTCACATTTGAAAAAACTTTTGCTGATAATTTACTCACCCCCATGTCATCCAAGATGTCCATGTCTTTCTTTCTTCAGTCGAAAAGAAATGAAGGTTTTTGATGAAAACATTCCAGGATTGTTCTCCATATAATGGACTTCAGTGGGAACCAGACGGTTCAAGTTCCAAAAGAAACTTTAAGTACAAACTGCAAACTTGTTCAAAGGGCTTTAAACGATTCTAGACGATGAATAAGGGTCTTATCAAGCGAAGCGATCGCTCGTTTTATAAATAAATAACAAAGTTTAAGTTTTATAAGCTCAAACGCTCGCCTTGCTCTGTTCTTCTGTAACGCACTCCTGTTCGAACTCGTTCATCAAAATGAACAAACCTTTTTCCGAGTCATTTGGTTCATTAGGCGAAAGAAACGAACGAATTGATTGGGAAAAAGATTTGTTCATTTTGTTGAACGAGTTCGAACAGCAGAGTCACAAACGTGCATCACAGAACAGAGCAAGGCGAGCATTTGATCTTATAAAACTTAAACTTTGTTATTTATTTATAAAACGAGCGATCGTTTCGCTTGATAAGACCCTTATTTATCGTCTGGAATCGTTTAACCATTCCATGCCGATCTGGCCCAGCTGGTACAGATATGGTTTCATTCTCCACTGTGGGGCTGATGTAAAAAAAGTTTGGAATGTAATACAAATGCGTTATTTGTTGCCTTGGTAATGCAAGTTTACAAATGATATAAATTGCGTTCTGGAGGATGTATTTAAATAGTCCGTAAAAAGTTATAGAGGTTTATAACAAGGCAGAATGATCAGTTTTGGTTGATCTTTCCCTTTAAGCCTCATTTTGAGTTACCAGTTGAGTTTGAGATACAAACATACAATTAACATTTTGTTAGGTATGTTTGCCGAACAATCTTCTTTGTTGTCTTGTTTTCTGACCTCTGATCCTCATTGTGTTTCTCCAGACTTCCCTCTGTGATCGTTTTTTTTGTCTCATTCTTTTGCTCCTGTCAGCCATTTAACAAACGAGCGCAGTCCATCCTCCCACCAGTCTCTCTCTTTCTCTTTATCCCTTGTTTCTCACTTCTTCCATCTTGAGGATTCAGTCCACTTAACGGGTCTATCTGACTGCTGGGATGTTCAGTCTGTCACTCTCCAGCGACCATCTTCCCTCCCTTTCTTTCTCTCTCTGACTCATTATTTCTCTAGTCATGTCTTTTCTTTCTTCCTCATTTCTCTTCCTCGGCTTTGTTGTTTTTCTGCTGTTTCTTTTTGTTTGTTGTGAACTTTGAATAGATGTTGTTTAATCAACCAGTAGAGTTGAAATTTCTTCCAGAATGTCTTCAGAGCACTGTGTTTCTGTGCTTTGTTTGCAGTTATTATTATGACGGGAGAACCCAGGCATGATTCTCGTTCCCGAGTTACCTTTCATGTAAAATCATTCTTTCAAATGCAACCAGTCTATTTCTCTTTAATATTTGGATGCAGTCACTTTCCTTTCTCCTCTAAAAGAAGGTCCATGTTTTTTCTTCCAATCACACCATTTCTCTTAAAATTGGGTCTGACCTCTCTTTCCTTCTCCTCTCACTAGTCTTTCTCTTCTCTTGTCTCATGCCTTTCTTGTCACATTATGTGATTCATGAAGGTTAAATCAGAGAAACAGCTCATTTTCCATTGTTGAAAGAGGAAAACACGTATGTGGAGATGGCAGAGTTAAATGTCAAAATACTTGGATTTAGTGAGAGAATTCACGGACTCCTGTGACAATAGATTTTGTGTAGGTGTCGCATTTGCTAGATTTACTTTAAGCTATTGTTTGATGCGTCACACGGCAATGTACATTCAGTAAATGTGTTTCGGTATCTCTTTTTTTGTGTGTGCAGTGGTTGGAAGAATGTGTTTTGAGTCTCGGTAGTCATCACAATGGTGGAAAAAATAAATCTACTTTGTAATGTGTAAAAATAGGCTAAGTCACATTAACACTATTCATAGAGTTGTTTTTGGAGGACTCTGTTGAGTGACTCGCTCTAGACACCAACTTCCCCCACCTACTGATACAAACACTGACCAAATAAGTGAATGAATCTGAACGAATCTGTTCTTCTGATAATGTTCCTCATTTTAAGTCGTTTAGGATAAAAGCATCTGCTAAATGATGAAGTGTAAAGGTGAACAGAGTCACCGAATTAATCAAAATCACCACTGCTACCTCATGCTACCTTACTGACCAGTATAGTTGATAAAGATGGTGGATGCATTATTGTATTGTTTGTATTGAATTCCTCTCTAAATTACACATAATTATTCATTAACATATAGTACCCGTCAGTCACAGCTCAGTTCATCAGTGATGAGTAAAGGGAACATGAAATGGTGACCATGGAGGAACAGAGGAGCCATTGTGTTTGTTCCCTACCTCTTTTAGAATCACACTGCATTTCAAACAAGTGTGTGTGTGTGTGTGGGGGAGGTGAGGGGAGAGACTAAAGAAAGCCCCTCATTGTTCTCTCAGCCATGTCCATTTATACAGGTAAGTGATATGGCAGCGTCGGAGGATCCACCCTTCTCTCCCTCTGCTCTCTAGAGGACAGAAGAATGAAGAGAGGAGAAAATGTTTCTCGTGCTCTTTATGAGGGGTGAATGGATAGTTTTCACCCTGGCTCTCCTTTGTATGGCCCTCTGTACTCCCTGAGAAGCAAAGCATGATGGGGAATAAAACTGCTGACACAGTGGGTGAATTTTTGAGCCCTCGAAGGGCACTGCGGGAAAAGAACCACTACTTGGGGTCAATCTAAATTAAACTGAGCAGCTCAATCTCTCAATTAGTGAAGGGTACTTGCTACAGTCGTTTCAAGAAAAGTTTGTAACAAAACGTGTTAACATTTATAGGATGTTTATTTATAATACATTTAAATATACACTAAACCATTAATAAAGTTTGGGCTTGGTAAGATATCAAAAAAAAAATTGAAAGAGGTTTTTAATGCTCACTAAGGCCGGATTCACATATAGCGCCTAAAACGTGTAGAAAACGCTGTGCGCACCGCATTCTCCTTTTTACAAAGTGCTAGGGCGGTTGCGCTCCGGTTGGTTCTTGTCATGTGACCTACTGTGCCCTTATGGTGCGCTTGTGGCATTCTGAAAAGTTGAGATGTTTTTATCTCGATGCGCTTGGAAAAAACGAGCGCGTCGCACCGCGCGCCTACATTTGAAATAACAAACTTGAGCGTGCAAAAGATGCGATATGTGAACAGGCCTTAAGGCTGCATTTATTTTTAAAATTGTTTAATTTAAAGAAAATATGTACTTTTTTTTTAGTTAGTTGGCTAATTGTTATCAATCAAATTTTCAAAAATAAACTGATCCATGAATTGTGACTGTGTCAATGTATGGGGTGTGCCAATCTCATACATATGAGATGACCTGCACCATTCAGAGTTTATTTTCATATGAAATTTCCTGATCTCTGTTTGTATGGTTGTGTATTTTCATGCAGCTTTGTATGTGCACGCAAGCTTAACATCTGCTTGTGTATATCATATGTATGAGTAGACTCATTTTGTTTTCAGTTTGTGAGCTATTCTTCTTCGGTGCCATAACCGAGCCCTCAGGGCAACACGGGCCTGCAAGAGAACGAAAAAGAAAAGAACAGGAAAAAAGCCCCAGGCGGACCAGCTAGCATTGCAAGGGATGTAAAATCGACTCTAACTCTAAGTGATTAGCACCGGAGCATTTTTGATTAGGCAGATGCAGCTTAAAAGGGCAGAACTCTCCATTCAGCCTTGTCTTCATCCCTCTGTCCCTCCCCATGGAAGTCCATTCATCTGATTTGGATTATTAATAACTTTGACCGTTACATGTGCATTTGGCTGATGCTTTTATCCAATAATACATATTATCGGTTGGTCCATGGCATGCATTCCCCGGGAATCGAACCCATGACATTATGCTCTACAGTTTGAGCTACAAGAATGCTAATAATCTTAAAGTGCCTATGTCCGCCATGCACTGCCCGGTTCATCTCTCTCCCCTGCTATTCCTCTTTCCTGAACGTAATATACACTCCTCTTCCTCTTTCCATCACGTCTTCCTTCCTTCCTTCACCTAAATGTGTGCCGGTATACCACTCCTTCCTGTCTCTTTCAGTCTGTCTGTGCGTGGGGGAGGTCTATGGGTCCCAGGTTGTAGTGTCCTAGTTTTTCTCTCCTGGTCTCCCTCGCTCCCTTCTCAATGTTTATTTATTTAGATGCTGAGGGAGAGAGGGATGAATAGATGGGTGGGTGAATGAAGGGATGGTTGATAGAGGAGGAGAGGTGTTAGGGAGCGAGAGAGAAAGATTGATATTTTAACGTTCAGTGGAAGTGTGGATGACAAAGAAGCAGCTCTCATACAGAGGCTACCCAAACGCATGTTCGGATGGATTTCAAGCAATTTAAATGGATTTGTTCGAACAATCTTGTTGTGCATGCGTGGTTATTCTGTCCTCACCTTGTGGAGATTTTATTTGATGTCATTCCTGATGAGCCGAAAAGAGCAGATGAAACGAATCTCCCTTCTTTAGCATTCTGCTTTTCTCTGAGATCCCCTCGTTCAGTCCTTCGCTTTGATGGGAACTGCAAAAGTGAAAACTTTTCTGCATGGATGGTTCCTGGCAGAAGTTAACAGAGTTGAAATAGTTTCTAGCCTAGCAGTCGAAGAATGTAGGTGTTATTTAAAGTCAATGTGATGTTGAAATGAATCTTATTTTTGTCTTAATGCACTTTCCTGGTCTTATTATGAATAATTCATCAGTGCTGGTATGATAAAATCAAACTCTCCTCTCCTTATGTCTCATTAAATATCCCATTTCTATGAAATAAATCACATTATGGAAGCTAAATCTGTTGACAATTTCCATTTCATGTCAACTTTTGTAAGAGGTTTGATTGAAGTACAATACATTTTTTACTTTTTAAAAATTAGCTTTGAAAAATTGTTAATGCTAATCTTGCTTATAGCGGTTAAAGAATAATGCATGTATGTATATGTATGAATAAATGAATTAGAGCATGGAAAGTTGGACTGCAAAAAGAGATGGATGGTAAGAACAGATGGAAAGAAGAGACTGTGTGAGCACAACCTTACACCTGGTGCACTATAATAGAATAAGACAGGGTTAAATGGTGCACAGATGCTGGTGGAAGTGTGTTTGTTTGTGTGTGTGTGTGTGTGCGCCTGTCTTTTTGTGTGTGTGTATATATGTTCGTGCATGCATGTGCAATTGGGAAACAAAATGCTTGAGAAATGTCAGTAATTGCTAAACGTTTTCTGTCATTGTTAGATTTTGGGTTAAAGTTAGTCTGCAGTAAAACTAATTATCCTTAATTTAGTCCTGTTTACATTGGTAAGTAAACATGGATGTGAGTAAATCCAGAGATGCTGTAAAGAATGGCTCTTTGAACTAGCAAGCAAATGTTTGGTTCAGTTCTCTGCGGTTGAGGGATCAATCAAGACAGACTGAAAGCAAAGCAAACAATGTAGCGTTTGTATATTTTAGCTGACATTATCCGTCAACAAAACGCTTTGAAAGCCGTGAGAGGGAGATTCAGATGCAGATGTGATTGTGTGTTCTAGTGTGATTTTCAACATGAGACCTCCAGTCTGATTCATTTCCTCTCAGTTTGATTCATTATTATCTTTCTGCCATTTGCTCTCAATGATAACCTGGGATGAGATAAACCTACCACTAACCGTGTGTGTCTCCACCCCCAGTGGTTACCGGAGACGCAAACTCCGAGGGGTGCGGTGTGTGTGGGGTGGGTGGGTGTTAATTCATCTGTTGCCATGGAAACAGTTCATTACCCCCCAACCCCCCCAATAAAAAAAAAAATCCGTCCTCACACCCTGTAAGAGTTTTGTGTTAGTAAAGCCCCTTTCACATAGAGATTCCGGAAAAATACACGGATAACGTGACCCGGCATTTGTCCCGGGATTGTTTGATTTCGGTTCATTCACACTGCCAGTGATTTGCCGGGATCTGTGAGTGCGTTCACACACAACCTGTAAAGATCCCGGAAAGACACATGACGTCAGGATGAGACGTGTAACGTACGCGTCGAAAACATGTACTCGCGCATACCATTCCACAAAGCTGGTGAACGATCTCAGCTTCAGCGCGGATAGTGAGGAGCTCCTGGTCTCTGCTTCGTTCCAGTTTGCAGACATTTGTTCGTCCTTTCTTTGTTGATGACGAACACAAACTTTTTTCCCTAATAGCAACAGAGTCGCGCGATGGCACGAGCCTCATCACTACGACACACCCCTTATGGCATTGGTCCTGGCTTTTGTTCACACAGCACGCGTTTCGGGACTGATTCCGGCAATGTTACTAGGTCCCCAACCCGGCATTGATGCCGGTATCAATCCCGGGTCGTGTTTGCGTTCACACAGAAGGCGTTCTGGCAATTTCCCGGGATCAACGCGCTGTGTGAAAGGGGCTTAAGTTTTTCACAAAGTAGATTTTCCTATCTTTATGACTCACTGAAACACAAGCTACACCAAGTGGCAGCAGCAATTTGTGTTTGTCTACAGTTTTTCATTGTATTTGCTTCATCTACAATTGTTAGTTACATTTTTTTTCTGAATGAATGTAAAAACAGCCGGTGCGAGGTGGCGTTCCTTCAGCACTCAGCTTTAGATGGATGTGTCCTATTTCTCCTTCCTGCTGCGACTGCCATGCCTTCACGGTGAAGCAGGGTCTGATGAGGACATTTGCACACACACACACACACACACACACACACACACACACACTTTCGTTTGGGTTCCTTTATCTTTGAACTCACACAGGCCCTTCTTGTTCCGAGTGTCAGAAAAAGGGAGCGAGAGCATGAGCAAGAGGAACTTTAGCTGTCTGAGGGAGTGAAAGACTCACTCAAGGGGAATGCAGAGCAGGTTACTTCAGCAACAGAGCTCAACTCCAACTCTCACTTCACTCCCCCCCCCCCATCCATATTTCATCTACCGCTCACCCCCACCGTGACCATACACACACACACACCACCCTGTGTCTGTCTCTCTCCTCCGCAGGGCAGTGTCTGTGAGCTGATGGCTGTCTCTGTGCAGATGTGATGGGAAACAGCTGTTGCATTTCTCTGCTCGCTCTCATTTTCCCCCCTCCTCCTGTTTCACCTCTCCTTATCCCTGGAAATAACAGAGTGATGGGTTTACGACCCGTTTTTCAGGACTCCTCGTGTCCGGATTTTCTTTGGCTGATCGTTCATAGATAAGCCGAGTTCCTTCACCGGTCTGTTCTGGAATGTCGCTGTGATTGAAGAGAAGCAGATGTGGAAGTGATAACCTTCGTCTTCTCTCACCTCTTCCAGGTGTTGTTTGACCCCTCTCCTTTAGGGTCAGAGTCTTTAGACACCTCACATTTCAATCCAAAATTTGTCCGATTTTTGTGAATCGATTCAGAATCATTAAAGAAATAATCATGATTCAGTGAATCTTTTTCCCACATAGTAAAGGCCATTGCACGCTGAGTCCGAAATTCGCATCTGAAATTTTCGCACGTGAAAAAAAAAAATTCGACCTCACGTTATGTCAGTCACGCTTGCACACCGCCTCCGAAACTTTCGTCCGTCATAAAAAAATTCGGATCAGGTTCGATTTTCTGCGTTTTTCGCCTCGTTCCACACATCATTGCACATATGCGCAGTGCTTTCAGTTTCAGTTTTCAATTCGATCAAGTGTTTATGTTCTCTTCTCTCGATTGGATTATGAAAGGAATAACCTCCCATTTCAGTCAGATTGAAATTTCGGATAGATTAATGTGTGATTGAGCAGCCAATTCGATAACTAATGTATTATTTGGGTACAATATATAACCTGTAGCCTATACAGCTGTTCTGTCTGCCCAGTGCTTCCACCGGGCCGCGTGCGTGCGTGCGTGCGTGTCTGTGTGACCATACCTTAGACAGTCTCTGTTCAGGATCGATTGGTTCACGGAAATTGGTGGTCTTGTTTTTAAAATGTGGCTCCAGAATCGCAAGCAAAGCATCAAACTGTTCCACTGACAATCTGAGGTAAATTTTGAATCGCTCAGGATAAATTCGCAACTCCTTGATAAGGAGATGCTTCCTCTCAGCGCAATTTCAGGATTGGAGGATTGGAATTTCAGGATCTTCTCTTTTCAATAAGAGAGAGGACAAAATCATCCTCACTGCTTGACGAATCCATTTTGTATTTTTGCGTTTTTTCCCGCAAAGGTTTAATAACGAATTTTTAGTGACGAATTTTTAGGCTGACGAACACGAAAAAACACATGTGAAAATTTCGTACTCAGTGTGCAATGGCCTTAACCATCTTGTCTCTTTCTCATCTTTTTTTGCAACTCTTGTTGTCTCAACTCATGTAGTGTCTTCTCTTTCGTCTTACTAGTTATCTTACTCTTTTCGTCTCATCTCTTCTCTCAAGTGTTTAAGTGATACTCGATATGTCTTCTTTTCTTATCTCTTTTCGTCTCCTTAACCTCTCTTTTCTTATCTTCCATGTGTCCGAGTGATAAGTCTCATCCAAATCTTCTCATCTGTCTCATTACTTCATATTTTCCTTGTCTCACCTGTGTTAAAAGGTGGTCTCTTGTCTCCATACCTTCTTTCTCCATACTCAGGTGTTCATGTCATAATATTCTCGTCTTTTTCTCAACTCTTTCTCGTTTGATCTCTTCTTGGTGTTAAACAGATAACGGTCACCTCTGCTCTCTCAGGGTGTTAAAGTTCTAACGGCCTCTTTCTCATCTCGTCTCTCCTCTCACCTGCAGATCCTGTCATTTCCAGCAGGTAATTAGTTAGACATCGCTGCTGGAGTGTGTGAGGGCATTTGTGTGCGCCTGTGTGCGTTTGTAATTAGCCGCGTCTCTGATGTGCGAGTCTGTTCGTGCGATGTGAAGAAAATCCAGGATGATCCGTTCCTAATCAAAAGTGGTGGCAAATCTCTGCCGCCTCAGCTTAATCTCCCTCACATCCTTTAAAAGGAGATGCCGGCAGCCTGCTCATTTAACAGCTTATTGCTGCTTGTGTGTGTGTTTCCTGCAGCCCCTCTCGTACATGTCATATTTAGCTCTTTGGTGATCTGCTTAATATATATTGTACTTCTGTTACAGTCTCCTAGAAGTCAACAACACGGATGCATGTATTCATTTAATCAGCCCCGTGTTCATTCCTTCTATTTTCTTCTGGTTTATCCCCCCGACTCCCCTCTCTCTCTCTCTCTCTCTCTGTGTCACCCTCTTTGAAGATCAGTGTAATTATAGGGAGCTAGTTTAATTAATGGGGGGGGGGGGGTGTTAGGTGCTGTGCGTGTGCTATCAGCAGATGCAGGTAGTGAGTGATCTCTTGATTGATTTCCTCTTTTATTGTTCGACTTTGACATGACACATGCTGATAAAGGCATAGAATTCACATTTCATTTTCCACAAGGCAAGTCGCTCTGTACCAATATTGTCAAGAGAAACACGGCCTCGTTTCTGTTGGTCATCGTGATGGAGTAATGTTAAACCTGACCTCATCCGCCATGTTGTGTGTGTGTGTGTGTGTGTGTCTCCATCCATCTCTCTGTGGAAATGAGTCTCACAGAAAAGCAGCACAGATTTGTAATTTTTCTGCATTCTTTTGCTGTGAATTAGCAAGATTTATCTTGATGACAATGGTTTAAATCAAATGAGCTTCAGTTTTCCACACATGAACCCCAGGAGAACATTTTCAGCCAATACCACCTTGACTCGAGTGACCGCGACCCGAACCGCACCTGCATTAAATCTACTACATCAAGTAGACCAAATTTCTTTATTTCCAAGTGTGCATAAATCACACCATAGGCTATACAGATGTTTAGAGGGCTCTATAAGTTTAAAGAACATATGATATTATACTGTCATATAATATATGGGGTATTTTAGTGGTTTAAAGTTTGTCTCTCCTGAAACTCTGCTGTGTATAGCCAACTGATCCTCTTAGCAGGATGAAAGATAAATCTTGTATTCAAACTGCGAATAGATTATACAGGCTACTGAAAGCGAGCAAAGGGCTCTGAAGCTGTCAATCACTTCAGTTGCAGTGCGCAAACGCTGTGCTCAACGCTGCAAAACACGCTGTAATTAGAAACCTTTGACATTCTTTAGACTGCAGAGCGTGAACACTAATAAGCACAGGACTATTTGAAAGCAACTTTCTATCAGTGGGTACCAAATTGAGTCAAAATTGTCTTGGCTATTGGACCCACAGTCTGCCTGTGCCTATTGATTCTTGCAAATGACCACTTAAGTATTATTCCACTCTTTACATAAAATATTAGCAATTCACCCGTCCACATGCAGGACTTTGCCTACGACTACGTCTATGGACCTACAATATTTCTAGAGCGGATGAAACGCTTAAGCCCCGTTCACACTACAAGTGACACGTTACCATTCATTTCAATGGGTTGCGGGCGACTTCCGAAGACACGTGCGACAGTGACCTTTGACGACCGGTGGGAAATGTCCAGCGATGCGACAAAGTTGAGATCTGTTTAACTTTATGCAAATGCAGAGTGACTTTCGGGAGCGACAACCAATAGGAGTGAAGTCAGTGGAGCGCGTCACTCTTCAGTGCTGAGTCTGACCGAGGCGAGTTGAACGAGAAGCTCATTTTAGCAGTCAGAAACTGTCCTATTTTATGATATATCTCCATGTACATACAGTGGTGTTCACCATATTGACTCCGTGACTCTTTGATTTGCCCGTTTGCTGCAATTAAATAGCCGCGATGGCAAAGAGCACTCTCTGTTTCGAAGGTATATCAACTTATCAGATTTAGCGAATTGAGCAAAAAGAACACTGCACATCGCATTGACACCTTACAGCCAAGTCATAGTTAGTATCCGAAAATAGAGACTGAAATTCCATTGAGTAAAAAGACTAAGTGGAGTACAAATATTACCAAACAATGTCATTGTGAGCTAATTACCATTTATGAGCTCTTTATTCACCATAAAGTGATGTCATCAAAACCTCGTTCCAACACTGCTACACCCAGGTAGTGAAATGCTTGGTTAGCCTAATGTGTTCAGTGGAATGTGTCTTGGCCTTGTAAATGTGCTGCTGTCTGTCCACGCGCACGGCTCACCCCAACTGCCCCCTTATTCTCCTCAGATGGGCTGACCATTTAGCTCCTTTGAGGCAAGTGTTTACTGACTCTCGTGTGTTTACAGACACTGTAATGAATGTTCGTTCAGAAAGCGTGCTGTGAATGTGTCTGAGGGGGCCTGTGGACTTTGATTCATGCTCGGTACTCTAAAAAATTTCTGTCTAACACTTTTTAATACTTGAATTTATGGCATTTGCAAACATAACATTATATAATGCTTGAAGGACTACTTGTTAACAAACGACATGCAAGAAGAGGTGATGAACAACAGGACAGGTTGTGAGTTGATTGCTTTTAATTCATTTGGGGTTGTGCCATTTGATTTACATTTTGATTGGCTGGGATTGCAGTTCACGTTTAGTATGAACGGATACATTATTTTGTCGTCGATAGAGCTTATCGCATCGTGCCTGGTTAAGACACGGTATCATGCGTGTTCAAATAGTTGTAAAAGTTCAGATATAATTTGTATAATTTACAAGCCCTCTGTTTGATTTGAATTGCAGTTCTAATTAGATTAGATTAGATTCTGATTCATTTGGTGGTGTTTTATTTGGGTATGAATGAAATTCACTTTTCACTATTGTAACGTCATTTTAATAAGACTTACAAAACTATAAACTCATGAACACTTTTGGTTGAAAACTGGTTCTTTTGGTTAAAATTTAGAAAGTCTGCAAGTCTTTTTGGATGACTCATTGAAAAGAGTAAGAGCAATTTATTCTTGAAAGGGGCTGCACTGTGGTGTTTTCATTTACTAAATAGAATAATTGAAAAGCAATGTGACTATACAGGCCTAAATGTCACTATGTGCCACCCCAAGGACATCTGAAAAATAAATGTCATCTTGCCGTTATATTTGCATTTCATACAGTATTTTTATCTCATTTTCAATATAGGTTGTGTTCACATTTGAAGTTTGCTTGGTTCATTTTGACCGGACCTAAAAAGTTCTGGTCCGCTTAGCGTTCACATTGGCATTTTTAACACCGAACCTAAAGGCATGTCACAACTTGATTGGTCTGATTTTATGACATATTTTTTTGAGACGGAACTTACCAAACATCCAAAACAATACTGTTTGCTGGGCTAAATATGCTCGTTGTATGTACGTAACCTACATATGATGGTATTTTGACCAGCTGAAAACTTGTGAAGAGTTTATAAAATGTGTAAAGCAGTCAAACAGCGGCAGGAATTCCTGTCACGCACACAAACGAAGATCTGCTGCGAGGAGATGTGGTTCTGATCCCTACCGAAATGTGATAGGTAGCTATCGCGACTATCACAAGAAAAAACAGGTATGCATGCTTGAGCATTCTGTCCTTTTAAGAGACGCATCTTGTGACATCATGTCCCATTTTTGGACTTCATCTTTGGTCCATGTTGCGTTCATATTTCATTCAAACCGTGCCAGAAGCGGACCGAGACGGCTGTTTGGTGTGCACCAGGGTTAGGATGGCAGCGTTCATCATACTTATTCAAATTAACCATTCTAACAGAGCACCAAAGTTAGTTTAATCAAACCAAACATGCCAAGTATGAACCATATCATGTGTGGAATATTTTTTTTTACTAATTACATTCCCAAAAAGTACTCACACAAGAGAGTAAGACTAAACAAAAGCCATTCTGCCTCCTAGATCAGCTCTTCTGAGGATTGTTTAGGTAAATGCGAGCCTGCTGTGAGCTTGTATTGTACACGATTGAAGCCTACTATAATGTGATTGGCTGCGGTCTCTTAGCTATGGCTGGAGATTGTGCTATCTCTTTACTTTACCCAGAAGCGACCAACCGAACGGGTTCCCTCCTTCTGGAAAATGCAGGAATCCTATTACACACCACATATAGATGACAAGTGTGTGTGTGCAAGGCAGCAGAAGTAAAGCGAAACCAAGTGTTTAATTATTGGATTCAATCTGTATTTTGTTCAAAAGGCTTGTCATGCGATCTTCTAAATATCACTTAGGCTATGTTTGCAATATGACCTCTGAAAAATGGTTATTTTCGTTGAAGTTATTTATGACTTCTATGCAAATCAGCTACTTTGAATGTGATTTGAACTCCGAACAAATGTGTTGTGTGAGCTCACTTCTAGATATAGTTCATTTTGTTGAATTATTTTAAACGTCAATATTATTAAATTAAATCGAAGTATTACACATGGAATTAAAAAGCTCTTCTGGGGACATTTTTTTGACATTTTGTCCCCACATGGACAACAAAACCTGTTTTTCCAGACACAAAGTGCTTCCAGATTTGTCTTCAGATTACCTTTTGAGCTCTGTGTGTGTGTTTGTTGAAGCATTCAGTGTGGTCTGTGTCAAGTGTGGATGGTTTTTGTTGTCTCTAATCTTAAGGATTTGGGAGCACAAACAAACAGCAGTCTTTCATCTCCTTATCCCGTCTCATCTGATTGGTCACCCCTGGCCAGTGACATTTTAAGTGACATGGGTTGATGATTGACAGCTGCTACAAGCCCAGAATACATGCGGGCGAAGACTCGACATGTCCAGCAAAACGAGGAATAACTGTAGTGATGCACAAACTGTGTCACTCCTAATCGAAAATGAGAAGCCTATGATTTATTTGGGTGAAACGCTTCTCTTTCAGTCCTTGCAAAAAAGCATCTTGTTGTTTTTTCTTGTCTCTCTCTCTCTCGGTCGTAAGTGGCAGATGAATAATTTAGCCTGTAGGATGGAAGTCCCTTCGCCCTGGTCATGTGCCACTCTTCTCAATCGGTGTGTGTGTGTGTGTGTGTGTGTTGCACGTGTTTGTACAAAGAGGCAAATGGATGATGATTTGTGCTTCATTTCAAGCTGCACATGGCCCTCATTCTTTCTCTCAGGCCTCATTAGCTCATAATTGTGAGTCTGTGTGTGTGTGGTAAAAGGGAACTGGGTTGTGTGAAAACTGCTCTTTTTCCTCTCTCTGTGTGTGTCTTTAGTATCATTTGAGCTCCTCGTAAGACCGCACACGCTTGACACAAAAATATCTGGTTAAAATTAGGGATGCACCGAAATTTCGAAATTCAAACAATAAATGTCGTTTTACCGTTTTACTCAAATTATGTATGCTTGAATAAATCTGTAATGAAAACAAGTTTACAGCTTATTGTCATTTAAATATTTATATTTCACAAAAAAACAGGAGAGACACAATTCTGTTATTAAAACGGCCTTTAAACAGCCCTTATTTGATTATTCATTTGTTATTTACTTTTGGTTTCAGTTCATGGCCGAGTGCATCCTAAAGTTTCGGTTTCGGCCCATTTTTTTTTTTTTTCATTTTGGTGCATCCCGAGTCGAAATGATCGCACACTAGACGCTATTGAAATGTTTGTTACTGATAGTGTATTCTGAAGGGCATGTGCTCCAGATACATATTTGTACAAAATCACATATTTACATAATGTTAAAGGATATGTTAAAGCATGTTTAAATATACTTCTACCATTGACCTATGTCTGTGACGTATGACATACCATGAGAACAATTTACCTTGGTGATAAACAAGCATGATATAACAAGTTTACTCATTTACACACTATTATGTTGTTCCAAATTTACATGACTAACTAGATATTTAGAGAAATGCCTGTTTTTTCTATACAATGAAAGTTAATGGTATCCTGTTTGGTAACCAACATTCAAAATATCTTCTTTTGTGAACTAGCATTTAGACTTAAAACAAACAGCATGAGTTCTCTACTATTTTTGTTATACTTTTTTAATCTGATGGCTTCTCGTCTCCTGCTGCCTCATGGGATAGCAAAGTGTCCACTGGTAGCACACTTCGGAATCTCAGCACTCAGCAGATGCAATAAGTCATCTGGGGATTGTCCACCTACTGTTTCATGAATACTGAGCATTGGGACATCTGACATCCAGTCTTTTGGCATGCTGCACTTTGCATACTGAATTTTTGTCTTGGTTTCCAGTGAAAAACTTCCTTAAAATAAGACATATTTACTTTAAAATTTTAAGATAGAGAAGGTTTTGAAAGAAACCTTTTATGCTCTCTAAGGCTGTATTTATTTAATCAAATACACAGTAAAAACTAGTGTTGTCACGGTACCAAAATTTCAGTATTCGGTACCGATACCAGTTAAAATTCACGGTTCTCGGTACCAATTTCGGTACCAAAGCTTAGTTTAAATTTACATATATTTAAGTGTTTATCACGGTTACAAGTATGGAAACTGTACATTTGTATTATAAACACTTTAGAAAAAGATTAGATAAAATGACCTAAAATAAACAATAGTATACACTAACACATTTTTAAAGTTGTTTGTAAAGTTTTAATCCATTATTTATTTAATGCACAATGAATTAAGTGAACAAACATGAACAATCAGGTGTTTGTAATAAATAACGTTTTCAAACATTAATTAATGTTGTAAAAATATATTGTTCACTCAATGTGTTGATAACTAAGTAATGTTTATGAATGGTATCTTTGTAGCATTACCATAAAACATGTTTTATTTGACTTGACTGTCCTTTTATTAATCTAAAACTGCATTCATATTTAATTTTAAAAAGGCTTTTTAAACCTGCTGAGTTATAAAGGTAAGAATACGCCTAGAACTGGCACTGACATTAAATGACAATACTAATACCATAGTACTCTGGTGTCGGGTAGATACTACTGTGCTCATGTACTCGTAAAACTACCCCGAAAGCACTTTAGAGGCCGTTCACATGTCGCGCGTGTTTTTTAATTATATTTTTGCGCGTGCTTATTCTTTCCAAAGCGCTTGCTCTCACGCGGCGTCTGTCGTTGCTATGCAACGCCAACGAGTTTTTATTAGGAGCGCGCTTGAATCACGCCTATATTTGAAATTGCGAATTTGCATGTAATCGGCCTCTTATGGCAACGTGACATTAGCCTAATCCAAAATATTTCCATATGTGGCTCTTTCCTCCTTTCGTTTCAACAAGTGGATTCAGAGAGAGAGAGAGCCATATCAGCGTTATGAAGAGGACGCAACTGTGCACGTTTCAGACATCGCGTCTAGAACAGAACTGGACGAACCTGGTATTCGGTACCTAGAAAAGCTGGTACCGTAACATTTTTTTTTTTTAGTACCGACTTGGTACCGAAGTACCGAGTTTTTTGACAACACTAGTAAAAACAGATATATTGTGAAATTGTATTACTATTTGAAATAATTGTTTTATATTTTAAATTGACATGTATTTGCGTGATGGAAAAGCTGGATTTTTAGCATCATTACTCCTGATTAGTCTTCAAGATCACATTTTCCTTCAGAATTCATTCTAATGTGCTGATTTGTTTTTCAAGAATCTTATTATCGATTTTTTGCAGTGTATGGATGCAGGCATTGATCTTTGGTGCTCATATGGGCGGACACGGTTTGAATTTAGCCTACTTCTTTGAGCCAAGGTCCCTTTTTATTCCCAGCTTTCCTGTCTCCTCTCCATTGTCTCTGTCAATAAAAAGTGGAAAAAGTCCCCAAAAACAGAAGGTACAGTTTCACACTTCCAGACATCTGCGTATGCGAATAAACATGTTTACTGTACGCGCTAGCCTAACACGCGCATGGCCGCGCTCCCCACAGACCCCCTCCAGCTGTTCGTCTCCATCTGTTCCCACCCCTCAATCTTTATTCCTCTCTGCACATCAGCTTTGTCATGAATGATTCTCATTCACCCACTGGACATCTTCGTTTTCCTGCAAACCACGCATTTACTCCGATTATGTGGAGTGTGAGTGATAATAAGCTCTGCAGACAGAACCTGAATGCTTCGTCATCTGTCCTTGCGATATAAAATGAAGGTCTACTCACACACACACACACACACACACACACACACACACACACACACATTCAATTGGTAGTCACAGCGCGTTGTCTGCCATCTAAACTCTCATTCTGGGCACTCGTCTATCACTGTCCACACTGAACAGTTTTTCTCCCAGGTTGGAGGGATGAGAAGCAGGAGCTCACTAGATTTAAGACAGCCTGTGTGGGTGTGTGTGTGTGTGCGTGAGACAGGATGATGGGTGACAGGCCTCTGAATAGTGGTGTGTGATTTACATAAACTGAGTGTGTGTGTGGCATGTCACCTGCAGGCGGCAAGCACAGAGAAAACACAGTTGACACACAGCCTCTGTCTTTCATTGTGTTTAACATGCCGCTTTAGACCTTAATACGGGCAGATGCTGTACTTAAAGGGACACTTCACCCATTTGCATTAAGCTTTGTACCTTTAGAAACCCAGTCATATTTTTGAATGGTCATGGTTTATTTCCTTATTTTCCCCTGAGATGGGAGAAATAAGGATTTAAGTGTTCCACTTCCTGCTTTTTATGACGTAAAAGTCGTCATTTTGCACCATAAAAAGCAGGAAATCCCATTTCTTTGTATAAGGGTTGAGACTACAAACACTAGCTCATCATTTATCCAGGGTGTGGGACTCACTCACGGTACAGACCTATTACAGATCAGTGGGTGGGACTTCACTTGCAGATACTGAAATCAATATCAGCCATCTTGTTTTGAAGCTAAGCTAACAAGCGCTGTGGAGATAGGAAGTTACGACAATGACGGAAGAAACTAAACATGATATGAAAGAAGAGGATTTCGAATTCCTGCTGCTTGAATCCGATGTTCGTGGCTATCTTTACGAGCCGCAATAAAGTGAAGAACAGCTGAGGCTGATGGAGGAACAGGAGTATAAAACAAATGTATAAACAAACAATTTAAACAACAACAACAAAAATGTATTTTTCCTCCTCGGGGTTGAAACGTGTCATATGGCTTCTCATATTTGTCGTGTTTCCAAAATATTTTAGTTTTATTCTACAAAGCTTACAACTAGTGTGGCTCTTGTCCAGCTCCTTTCCCCCTCCAACTTCAGCTTTTAAGAAGGTGTTTGGATTTCGCGCTCAGTTACTGTATGTGCATGCCACAGACGGTCCGGCCACTGCACTTCCGCACTTCAGAGTTCCGCCAATATTACGTTATTATAAATGTATATCTAAAAAAAAAAAACAGTTTTCTTTTTTTGAAAATTGATTTTTGACAATCGATAGCATTGATTTTTGACAATCGACACCCCCCCCACCCCCACCTCCTATTTAGCTCCTATTATTTACATATAGGTTTCAGTGAATCGAGGAAAAGGAGTTTTCCCGTAATACTGTACTTCATTCCCTAACTCGGGGAACTAAGGTTATGCGACTCAAGTAGGTTTAAGACAACTAGTATGTACGGTATGATTATATGGTACCATACATGTACACCCTTACAGCCTTTTTATTAGCGTGAAATTAAATACGGCATCTACCTCAATCTCTTCTGTGCTTTCAGTTTATTATTGAATCTTTCTATCTTCTATCCCCTTCCCCTCTTTCTATTTACACACCGTGTTGCTATGTTAAGGTGTGAAGTGTATGTGTTTAGCATTCTGATGGACACCTGACTACCTCTACACATCAGTGTAATGACCTATCCACATTCTCCATCCAGAGAGAGACGGCGAGAGGGAGATTTTCAATAATAGGGCTCAGTGGTGCTAAACGCAGGCTCAGAAGTAATCGCCTCTGTGGTCTCTCTCACACACACACACATTCGTCTCCGTTTGAGCACCTGCGGAAGACAAAAAAGAGACACGGTGGGGTCCGCAACACCACTTGTGGGAAAAAAAGCTTCAGTTTGTCTAAATTATTCTTTTTATACACATTTATTTATACAAGGTATATTATTAGCATTACAGTCTTAGTATTGTGTTTCCTCTTTCACTTTAATGACAACAGCACTCAAGTTGAATGGACTCTGATGGTCTGTACAGAGTTAAATGATCAATGTCACAAATTACTTAGTAACCTATACATTTTTAATCCCATATTTGTGGACTTTTGAACCATGTGTTCCAGATAAAAATAAGGAAGTAAATGAGATTTCTCATAAAACATGTTTACTTTTTTAAGCTCTTTGTTTTCAATTTGCGAGTTTCAGTATTTTCAGCTGGTTAGCAGTCAAACTGGTCTAACTAGTTTTATACCTATGATACTTTAGGGGTTTTTTTTCATTCCGGTCTCTCTCTTAAGCTCATTTAAACTAGAAAAATTGTTTCATTTTCTATTGTCAGTAGTGTTGTGATGCATGAAGCACGGCTCACATAGAAGTCACTTTCAAACCAAGCAGTTCTCTTTTGGTGCGAATGCTGCAAAACTCCAACCTAATGTGAAATCTGTGTGGGTAATCTTGCACAAATCCCTGTTGAAATGACATTAATTCAACCGCAAATTTAGTGATTAACAGTAAATGTTTTATGAATGAGTTTTAAAACTTTATGCTGTGGATAGACTTTTATAATATCATTGTAGAGCAGTGGTTCTCAAACTTTTTTTGTCACGCCCCCTTTAAACCATTAAAAAATTCTTCCCTACCAAGTAATTTCCCTAAAAATAAATACTGAAAGATTTTATAAATTGAAAAATGTGCAATGAAAAACACCTGCAATAGTTTTAACTTTCTAATGTCGTTGAATCATTGAAAAATATAACAGTTAATGAGAGAATAATAGATCAGAACATAACTTTTAATTTAAATTAAAAAATCATTTTTAGTATCCAAGGTTATTTTCGTAAACGAAAACCGAAACTAAGAGACAAACTAGTGGTCAAAAAAACATTTTTGTAAACTGAAATAAAATAGAAATTTCAACATAATTGAAAAACTAAAACTAAACGAAACTAACATCAGTAATTAATAAGCTGTCGTCCTGTACCGTAAAAAATTACTTTTTTTCCATTCCACTGCGTTACTTTATTTTTCAATGTGTGACCATTGCGCTCGAGTCTTTGCATCATTTCGTGCATGACATGACACTCTAAAAACGCAACACACTCAAGTTAAAATAACTTTTAAAAGAAGTATCTCTAAGCCTTGTGCGTTTTCCCCATTCCACTGCGTCTTTTTTCCGTTTTCAAAGCAAAACTGCTTTCTGTGTGAACATTATAAGTATTTCCATCATGACTAGACTTTATGCAAATACAGCTGTACCTTAATGCCAAATAAGATAAGCATCCCATGTGAAACTAAACAAGATACCACACATATTAGACAGGATACCACACTAAGCAGAAAATGGAAAAAAACTAAGTATGTGATTTTTAAAAGATGCAATAGACAAAAATTATAAATTGACCAATTCAAGAGTAATGTTTAAAAGGATTAATCATTGAAATAGCCTTTTTCTTTTTCTAACACACCTTGTTTAACAAGATTTCATTATTATGAATTAATATGAACTTTTTAGTTGCATTTGTTTGGTTCTTTGTTCAAGTTATTTTACTTTTATTAAGAGGTTTGAAATAGAAATGTGTTAAAACAAAATAAAAACTAAACTAAAACTAACAAAAACATTCATAAAACGGACTAAAACTAAACTGAAATTTGAAAATGATATTAAAATAAAAACTAATTTAAAAATGCAAACCAATAATAGCCTTTTCAGTATCACTATATTTCAGTATCATTATTTCATTTGCGAGCAATCTCAAACTCTCGCAAATGAAATAATGAAACTGTAATAATGATACGCAAATGAAATAATGAATCTCAAACTCTGCCAGACTCTGCAAGTCTCTGACATATACAGTACTCCCATGGTACTTTCTATGTTTTAGGTGCAATTTTCACTTTACACCCGCACTGACGTGCGCACACGGACACACTCGTGTGCTGCTGAATTTGCTCTGTCAGGGTTATGTTGGATGATGAATGCTTCAGGCAGAGAGCGAGCTGAACGTTATTTTTTCATAGATACTTTAACACACACTTGCGCACACACACATTTAGATTCGCACACCCTGACTGAGATCAGAAACATTGGCCTACTTGCTGTTCGGTTGTAACCTCATTTATCATTTTGTCATCCCTGAACTCCTAGACTACTCCAGTATGTGCTAAATTTCTCTCTGGCCGCGCTCGGCGAGGTGGTCGCGGGTCATCTGAATTTAGCCGGACAGAAGTGAAGGTCGTTTCCTGTTCTCATGGCCTTTTCTCATTCTCTTTCCAGGGTCTTTGGCTCAGCGCGTGAGGGTGGATGCAGAAGTCGAGTCATATCCCGGCCAGGCTGTGACACTGCGGTGCCATTTTCCGAATCCAGGCGACACCCAGCTCACTCAGGTCTGAAATCAACTTCATGTTATCTGCCAGTCTTAGGCAGAGTTGTGAAACCCAAACGAACAAGAGTTTGTAGAAAGAATGTTTGTTGGGTTCGTATTAAGAACTTTCGGAAAGTGTTTGTGCTGTTTTATCTGTTGGTCACCTGCTGAATTTGTTTTCTCCGGGATGCAGGTGTCATGGATCTTTGAACAGACTGACGTAGAGAGAACCAACATCGCAGTCTTCCATCCAAACTTTGGGGCAAATTACCCTGACAAGTCCCCTCTATATGGGCGCGTCCGTTTTGTAACAAACCCGCCCACTTTGGAAAACCCATCCATTCAGATTACAGATGTGAAGATGACAGATGAGGGACGATATATCTGTGAATATGCCACCTACCCTTCCGGCAATGAACAGGGAGTGTCTTCACTGGTCATGCTGGGTGAGTGTGTGTTTGTTTGCACAGGAGAAAAGAAACAAAATTCAGTTAAATAATTAAAGATTTATGAAGAAAATTTCAACAACACATTTTTATTATTGATTAGATGAAGATTTGTGTGTATAGCAGCACTATGCCTATGCCTAGTGTGCATTCATAAAATTATATATATTGTTATTATAATTGATAATATATTCATTAAAAAAAGTAAAAGCGTTTTTTTTTAAAACACGATTGTGAAGTGACAGCTTGGTTGTGTATACAATTATTTATTAAGTTCCAGCCTTATCCTGCTTCAAAGAGTATGTGCGTTTACGCATACTCAGACTCACGCCTGTGTCCGTTTGTGGGCTTAAAGGGGATTTATAAATGGTATTGTCAGATCAATTGTGCTGCTGTTAATGTGTGTGAAATGTGGCAGTAACCTTGGCCGGGCTCTTGCTCGCTCGTCCCCCTCCCTTCTCTCTCTCTCCGCTATTGATCTGCCTGCTTATCATGCTGAGAGGCCGTCGCTTCCCTGTCGTTCCCCGTCTCCCCTGCTTTTCTCCTTTCCCTCTCTTTGATGTCTTTCTCAGAGCGAAACGTGAGTACAATGTGAGCGCTGTGCTAGCGTGTGGCAGGACAAGCCGATCTGTGATCTTCCCGTCTCCACTTCCTCCCCTTACCCTCCTTCACATTATAGCATCAAAATAAAGGTCAAACTCTCTCTCTTTCTCACAGCTAAGCCAAAGAACATGGCTACAACTGTCACAGTTACTGCCGGCACAACCCCGGTCATTGTGGCGCGGTGTGAATCGTCCAATGGCCGTCCAGCAGCGGCCATTTCTTGGTCAACGGCGCTTAACGGAAATGTGTCGACGCCGATGAAGACGAACAATGCGGATAATACGGTCACCGTCCAGAGCACCTACATGCTGGCTCCGCAGCCGGCGGATAATGGCAAAGACATCAGCTGCGTAGTGTCGCACCGCACCATGTCCAAGCCTGACACCTTCCCGATGAAACTTGTTGTTGAATGTAAGATATCAATCCGATCATTTACTACACTACTGGATACTACTGATCCAAATGCTGTTACGCTAAGCATTCCCTGTTGCTATAGCTGATAATTGCTGTAGTGAGTCATGTCTCAATCAGTCCAGGCCAGTAATGTGTCTCAGAATATGCCAGAAATTAGTAAAGGTCATCAAGTAAATTACCCTGAGGCTTTACAGTGCTGCTTGGACCAGAAACATGAGCTAAGGTGTCAATGAGGAGATCATCAATGAGTCAGCTGACAGACCGTATCAGTGTTCGATTTACATCTGACTTCAGTGGTGCAAGGCTAAACTCATTCATAAAGGCTAGTTGTTCGATCCACCTATTCACTCTGTCTTTCTTTCTTTATCAGATCCTCCCCAAGTACAGATCGTTGGGTACGATAACAACTGGTACAGGGGCCGGACAAGTGCGTTTTTGACCTGCCAGTTTGATGGAAACCCCCACCCCACCACTGTCACCTGGAAAACGTGAGAATTTCTTTTTTCACTTTCAGTTCTGTTTAGTCTGAGCCTTAATTTGGGTTTACACTGTGAAATTTTAGGCACCTTTTTGCTGTTTTTCTAGGATTGTAAAAGGCTTTGATCACTGTGTGCAAGGTTGTCCTAACCTGCTCCTGAAGGGCCACTTACTTGCAGAGATTAGCTCTAACACACCTGTCTGGAAGTCTCTAGCGATCTTGATTGGCTTGTTCAGGGATGTCCAGTCCTAGAGTCCTAGAAAGCTATTTTCCAGTCAGGTTTTGCTCCAATCCTAATTAAACACACCTGAACGAATCAATGCTATCAGGTTTACTAAAAGCTTCCAGTCAAGTGTGTTGGGGCAGGTAGGAGCTAATCTCTGCAGAACATTTGCCCTTCTGGAGCAGGAAACCCCTAGCCTATGCAAACAATCTCAGTATCAGACAAAGTTCAGTCAGTGTCAGTCGCACTATGAGATGTCAGTTGGACGATTGGGACCAAAGACATGGCTATGATGTGTCTCATTGATGTTGCACAGTGTAGCATGGCTTTTACTCAACTTCATTGGGAATATATCGTACAATCTGACAAGAACTATTGGAAAAATACTTAAAACATTTGAGTGTTAACCTGGCTTAAGATAATGGCCACAAACCGCCCACTGTCCATTGACGAGCCCAAAAATGGAAAGCACTTTCTCAATATGGCATTCTCTATTCTAAATCAGCTACCATACCAGTCTATTATTGCGGTATCAATAATTTCAAATAAACCCACCTCTAAAGGCATGATAAAACAAACTATTGTCAGTCAGATCGGTTCTTCCTGTCTAAGTGGGTGGTTCTTGGCCAGAATAAGTCGCAAAGTGAACCGGGCTTTTAAGCTGAAAACTTGTGGTAATATTGTCTGAATGTTGTCCCACAGTTTGTCCGGTCTGATGCCTGAAACAGTGCAGGTGCAGGAAAACCGCCTCGCTGTCCAGAAGGTGGATGACACAATAAATACCACCTTCATCTGTGAGGTCAGGAACAGCTTGGGATACGCCAGAGATCAAATCACCGTCTTTGTGAGGGGTGAGTCTATCTATAGTATTTCCTAAAAGGACCCTCACATATTTATACAGTGGTGAGTGTGAGGTGGTGACAGAGGAATTAGTTGGATATTTAGACTCAATTTCAGACAAGGGGTTACAGATCAGACATAAGGCAGTTTGTTGGCACTATCATTGTCTGCATGTTTGTTTTATTCTTCACTCTATTTGTCCTCAAGATTACCTTGCATGCACTGTCATCCCTCAGCATTCAGCTGTTCCTGTCTCTATGGTGGCGTTTTTAATGTAGTCTGAGACTTTTGTTGATATGGAATATGTGACATAGGCTCTGTAGAATTCTAAAGGACATTTTCCAAAGAAAGGAGTGTGTGATTGCAGATGTAACTGTGTTTGGGTGGGGTTAGGTTAGGTTGAGTGCAGCTGTATTTGGGTGTTTTTGAACAGTGTTTTGACAGTTTTCTGTTTAAATCATCGTTCTTTTATATTCAGAAATAAATCCTTTAGATAAAGTCAATATGTTGAAGGTATGCGAGTCAATATGTTGATCACTTGCTGCTGCATAGTTTTAAAGCAATTTCACAATGCGTGAAATTATGTCGTAGTTAGAGTTTCCTCACACACTCGGTCAGTAAGATTTTCATGTTTTTGAAAGAAGTCCCTTATGCTCACCAAGGCTGCATTTATTTTATCAAAAATACAGTAAATCATGTAGATTGTTAAATAGTATTAGTTAAAATTAACTGTTTTTGTTGTTTACGCCCTAATTTTTTTGTAGAAACTGTTTTTTCAAGAGTCTTTGATTAATAGAAAATGTAAAAGAATGGCATTTACTTTTATAACAATGCAAAAATCTTTGTCAGTTTTGATCAATTGAATTTGACCTTGCTAAATGAAAGTATGTATATTTTTAAAATTCTTTCTGACCCCAAACCTTTCACGTTGTATAAAATGCATTTGAGTGAGCGTCTGGACCCACTAGTTAGTAAATTGTCTTGTGTTTCAGTTGGGCAATCATAACACAATGTAATATGATTGGATTTCATGAATGTAATTTAATTGTAACCATGTGGCATTTGTTTCATTTGGTCTTTATTGACAAAATCAAAGTTAAAGTATGCTTATTTGATTCCATTAGGATTCTTCCATTTTTTTTAATTAACTTATACATTTTTTGAATATGGCAACTTTGAATTTATCAGATGGGGGTTGGTTCGATTTGTGACCTCTGGTAAACTACTCTTGCCCTTCCCATAGCTTTATGGCCAAAGTGAGCGCTACGTTTGATTGTCGTCATTGCAAAATTGTCCTCTTTTGGCTTTTTCTGGCCCGTTCTGATGTTCTGTGACAGGCTGATGGAATAAAATATCCACATGGTTGACTGCGGAGAGACTGAGCTGCTTTAGTGCTGAGCAAGACTAATAGCTCTTAGGTAATGTGGAGGAAAGGTGCTTTTCTCTCACAACTTGGGTTTTAAAAGCCTTCTACCTTCTTCCATTCCCCTTGCTATCCTCTCTCTCTCTCTCTCTCCCCCCTACATACGTGTCCTTGCAGATCTGTCTGGCTTTGAGGCAAATCTTTGTTCACTTGGAAATGTACATTCCCCTACCAAACACTAAACTGACAACATCTTGCCTTCCCTCCAACTTTGGTCCCTCCCATATTCTCATAGAGTGAAAACAAGAGAAAAGGGCAAGCAGGAAGAGACTGAACTAAATGAGGAGGGTGGAGCGGATGAACGCTGGAGGCATTTCAACCCCCCGGGAACCTACGGCTCTCCCATCGCACGTGCATCCTCTCGCTCTCCTCTCCTCTTCCGCTCGCATCACTTTCATCCTCTTCACTTCAAACTTTCTCGTTTTGTTTTGCCTGAGCCACTTCTGTGCCTTCCAAAACTGCTACCCACCCTCCTTCTCCGACCCCCCCCCCAACAAGAGGCTCTCGGTGAGGATAAGTCAGTCAGTGCTGTTTCAGCTCCCGGCCTCTTATCCTCCTCTGTCAAAGGAAGAGCGGAAGGGAAATGCTAATCAGCCCCGTAATGCAGAGCCAGGCTGTGTTGTGCATGTGCGGACAAAATTCGTTGTGTTCAGTTGGCGTTCGCGGCATGTAGTGGAGGAATCAGGTGCAAGAGGAGATATGTTTTGTGGAGCGCCGCGGGAAGTGGTTCTGCCTAAGTGCAGCCGTTTTGACAGCCATGAAATGGCCACTACCTTCTCGGTCGCGTGGCTGTTTTCTCCCCCGGCAACTATCTCCATGGTGACTAAGGTCGGCCCGCACAGATCTTGTCTCGGTGTTCCTCCTGAAAGCACGAGAGCGGTACAGAGATACCTCTGAGCATGTTTTGTAGCTCCACCACTTGAGCCAGAGCAGGAATCCAAATCGTTTCTCAACACTGTGCCTCATGTTGCTCTCAGGCTAACCTAGATTCAACCCCCACTCTCTCACTCTCACTCTCGCTCTCCGCCATCGTTCAGTTTCAACTCTAGAGACACTTGTCATATTCTCCATCCAGCAATCATGAAAAAAAATCTATTCCTCTGCCTTGTTCTGCTCTCTTCCGTCCAGTGGTGTGACGGAAAAAAGAAAAGAGGATGTGATTTTCTTTTTTTTTTTTTGGTCTCCTCTGTCTAGAAAAGCTCCATGAGCTTCATTCATCCACTCAGCCATTCACTTAGAGTCCTTCAGAGCGGTAATATGTACATTTATTAATATACTGCCAGTACTTAGAGAAAGATGAAGAGACTACATTAGTGGTAATACATTATAATTAGTGTTGTGCGCTAAGGCTTGGGTGAACTATCCCTTTAAGTAACTTTTAAAGTTGTGATGTAACAGAAGTAGCAGCAGATCTTTCCTCCAAATAATGACGTACAACGGAGTAAATAGATTACCGATAAGTCTCTTTTCTCACCGGAAGGTCAAGTTATAACAATTTTGAAGTCAAAAAAATAAAAGAATGTATGCCTGGATAAATCATACATGATAAGATCAAAAAGATGCAGCCAACAATGGATAATGCCCCCTTAATAACTTCCTATGGGGAAGAAAACATTCAGATTATTATGGATTCGGTACTACTTCAAATTTTGGTGCTTCTTGGTCAGTGCCTTTGCTAGAAAGCACCCAGAATGCCCTAGAAATCGCATAGCAACATGCTGAAAACCATCAGAACACCTTTTCGATTGTGTGCCAACACCCTTGGATTGTGACTACGACTTCGGCACGGGCAAGCACCCCTCCGAGGCTGTGTGAGCGTGAAATCTTCCTTAATGAAGCCATGTAGATCGGTGGGTGTGTGTGGCCGCTATATGATCATACTGTCATGTATAATTCAGAAGACTCAGACAAGGCAGTGAGAGATTGACTCAAAGATCAGAGCAACACGCTCACTCCTGCTGAACCAGTGGGAGCTGGAGGTGTGTGTGTGGGAGAGAGAAGTACGCCACAGTGGGTGGCTAATGGGAACATTGCGACTGAGGCAGTCAGACATTATTGTGTTCCTGTTGTCTCTCCCGTTAGCTGTGTGTCTGTGCGAGATGCACAAGAAAACCGGTGACAATCGATAAAAAACCGTTGAGTTCGAGATTATGATGTTGTTTATTTTGGGTGTTAACACATGCACTGCTCTCTTTCAGCAATGCTAGTCACGTCTTCACACCCTCACCTCATACACACATTCGCTGGGCAGTGAGGAAGAAGCTGTGCGCTGTTGTGCGTTTGTGGCTTCAAGGCCGATGCGTCTGTCTGCTGTCTCCCCTGTCAGTCCCAGCCTCCCCTCTTATGCCTTCCATCCTCTCATCTATCTGTCAACCAGTCATCCGTCCCTTTGTCCATCATCCTTTCTTTTCTGTTTTATGTGAAACTGCATGCTGGTGCTGTGTTTCCTTATTCATTGTGCAGTTGTAATTGTGAATTCTGCAAACTGACCTTATGGAAAGCAGTTCCCCTTAAGGAATTGCACATAAATGTCACTCTCCCACATTCATTCAACATAAGCCGGGCAAGACTAGTTTTCTAAACGATGTTTGACTTGCAATTCTTATCACCCGTCGTCTGTGAATTCATGTACCGATTCGACGGGCTAACATCCGTGTTTATTACAGAGGTGAGAGTGTGTGTTTTCTAGACGTGATTTATGGTTTTTAATGAATTACTTGTTGATGTACCTTTTCATCTATTATTAAAGCCCTATTTAAACACAAACTTCACAATGGTTTATAGACGTGGCTGTTTATAATAAACCCACATAAGTGAACAGAGAAATCTAGACGAGTATCGTAACTGACACTGATATTAAAATGGGCTTTGCAGTTTCCGCTATTTTGCCTCTTTTTTATCATTTTATTTGATTTAAATTTCAAATCACAAACTATACCTGTGAAACACAAATTTCTCTAACGTAATAATAGTCCATGAAAACTAGTAAACTGGAAATAGTTTTTCATGAAATAGATGCCCATGAAAACACTTACATTAGATGTTTGTGAATGATTCAGTGTTTTTGTATTTGTATTTGCATCTTTTAAGTGAAAAAAATGCACTGCACTGACTCTGATGTTTTTGTTGTTGTTGGATGCACTAAACAAATATGCTCTTAACTGAACGAGTGTCTGTTTGGAGTCTTAACAAGACTCCGGGGAACACACTGAACTGGAGCCATCACATGAACAAACTGAAAAACTAGGGCTTTAACGAACTAATGAATCTTACTTGTGACCGAGAATTTAATTGACCGACTTTCGGCCATGTCATTTGTTCAGTTTATGAGTCAGTCTCGTTCACAACAAGTAGAGAAAAATGGGTGATAAAATATTGTCAAAATAATTTGTCAAATGTGTATACACAAATTCCAATAAAGGGTAATAAGATATTTTGGTGTCTAATAACAAACTTGTTAAGGTGAATTATTTAAATAATCATTCATATCACAAAAAAACAAAACAATTGTTGACACTTATCTAAAAGGGTCACCGAAATAATCTTTTTACTGAACTGTTCAAACGATTGAAGTCACATGAATCAAAATCTCCACTTTTATTGAACATATCAAAGGGCTGGTCCCTTTACAGTATTTTTCACTTGACATGAACCAAGGTCTGGTACTTGCTAGTCAGTTTCAGGTGGCATTTTTATTTTAGGGGGCAGGACATTTTTTATTCTAGAGAGCATTTTATTGGACCGAAATCTCTGTAGTACAGGATGAGTCATCAATATTTTTACTTCAGCGCTAGTGGACATGGACCGAAAGGCAACAAATCTCTTTTTGGTTTAGATTTTTCCTTAACCATTTAATTTCCATTTCCTTTCCATGAATCTAATTCTGTTCTCCTTTCTTTTCTCTCTTTTTGACCTTTCCGTCTCTAGAGCAATCACCTCCCTCCTCGAATGCAGGTGTGATCGCAGGCGTGATCTTCGCGTGTCTTCTGGCCATCGTATTGTTAAGTGTCCTCGCCTACTTCCTGGTAGCCCATAATCGCCGCCAACAGCATGGTTACCGCGGCACCGGCAAGCCAACCGGTGCTCCCTACGACTCCTTTACCCGCCTCTTTGGCTCTGCCAAGTCAAGCAAAAACGGTACCGGAAACAACGGGAACAACAACACGCCCATTTACAGAGGAGATGTGGGGCTTAACGAGAAAACGGCCAATCAGGGCATGCATCCGGGGGGCGTGGCTCTGCTCGAGACCACGCGCACTCACACAGCGGAGGATATCCTGCTAAGTAGAGAGATGGATGAGGTAGAAAGGAAGAAATTTGATGAACTGGAAGAAGAGGATGAGCGATATGACCATTTCAGCGGGGCTGGACCCATCCTACAGCTCCGCCCACATGAAGATGACATAGATGATGACATGGAGTCCCAGAGGGATGGCTCTGTGATCTCTCGGACTGCTGTCTATGTGTAAGAGGAGAGCAGAAAGAGGTTCTTGAAGGGTGAACGTGGACCTCTTCCAGAAAAGTCGCTTTTTTCCCTCTCAACGAATATCAATTTTATTGTAAAAAACAAATTATGGCATCAAATACCACGAGAAAAGGATTAATGGATGGATGAATTAATACGCTGGATATAGCATAGGTTAAAACCTTGACGGATCGGGTGAAGTAAATAGAGACTACTAAATGCAAAACTGTCAGGCTTCCATTCCTAACTAATGCTCCGGTTGTCATGGGGACAAGTTCTGAGTAACACGAAACTGCAGATGTTGACTCTGCGTGCTATATAAGACATGCACAAACACATGAAGTTATGTATATAAATCCACTGTGCTGTTATGTAATCGTTTTAACAGGTTGTTATTTTCTGTTGATCATGATTTCACACCTAAACCAGTTTCAAACTTGATTTTCAATTGAGTTGGTTTTGAGCACATTCTTCTGCGCTACATCTCTCGTTCAGCTTGTTCTATGGAAGCGATCCTTAGGTATTGTGTAGATCATGAAAGAGTCAAACATGAGTCAAACACAGTGCTCATCTGTCTCGAGATGACGTGTACAGTTTACTCAATATCTCAATCCCGTTACATGACTCACCAGTGAATCATTTGGTTTTGGGGCTAATCAAATCAAATATTAATGAATTATGTCTTCGTTCTCACCCACAATACATTTAGTCACGAAGAGATGGCAGCACGTTTTACTGTTTTGTACAATGTACAATTTCCTTTTGCATTTAGTCACAAAACAATGTAGCAGATTGCTGTAGTAATAAAACAGCGAGTCAGGGTCACATCCTTGTTCGCAGTGAACTTCAAACCCTGCCGGAAAAGAAGGATTCAACTAAATATATTGTTAAACTTACGAAGTGATGGAACACTTTACAATATGGTTCAATTTGTTAATATTAGTTGTAGTTATCATGAACTAACAGCATTTATTAATATGTTAATTTATGAACTTGAAATGTATGTGTCAATATTGACTTTAGCTCATATTATTAAATGCTGTGGGCATACAGTATAAGTTAGTTCATGATACCTAATGCTGACAAATTAAACCGTACTCTAAAGTGTTACCAACAAATCTATATTTATTCATTGTTACCATGGCCACGGAGCTACAGTATATATACCTCCCATCCGACACCACAGTTATAGATCACGTACTGTTATTTCCTTGTTTTATTGAGGTTCCTCTCGGTCGGTGAGATACACTGCCTTGTTATAGGGAAAATAAAATGAAGAAGCTCTTGAATGAGTGACCGATCATGTGTATTGTACGATGTGAGGTGATTTGTAAACTACTGTATGTACACATTTTATTTTTCTTAAAAATGACAACAAATATCTATACTTCTAAATGTTGTAAATACGAAGACGGGGTGAATATCCAGGTCGAATGTTGCGCATGTCAACCACGGCTCTGTGCGTACAGAACTAAATGAGAGCACATATCACATATTTATATCTGTAATCTAGTATGGAATACTAGTTCCACCTGTACCGAGTTCAAACACATTCACATATGGAAGGTTTCTAGTTTGAGTGTATGTGTGTATGAGTGAGTCAGCGTGTTAAATGGTGTCTGACTCGAGGGAAGTGAGTTATTCCTCTCAGTCTCTCAGGGTCTCGCACACATACACGGTGTGATTCAAACTGGACACTACTCACACACACACACACTCATATTCCTTCTCTGAACTTGTGCTCTGTTCCCGAGTATCAGAGGGCATATTGGGTACCGTAGTGTTGTTTCCCTGGGCTTCCATCTTGATTCACTGACCCTATTAGTGCCACGTCTGGATCAATGCCGCTGAAAAGTTGAAGTTCTCAGTCTGACATAGGCCGGTTGACGCGCTCTGATCCACCTGGCAGCGAATAGGCCGGGGTTTCGACGCAGCTTAGTTTACATCCTGATTGAAAGGTCAGAGCACAATCAGTGAATGTGTGAGTAGTGGAAGTGATTTCGTCACTCGTGCTCTGAGAGGCAGAACGCTTTAGCTCCTCATTAGAGGAGAACGCACTGACCTTCCAGCTCGACGTCTCCACCAGGAATTCCGTAATGAAGGAACGGATGCCTTGAGAATATTAAAGAAGTATCCTCTGAGATGCGAAACGGCATAAGTAGATTTCCAGAGAGTGCGGAGTCGTGATGTTACGTCTCCTCAAGTCGTCGTTTCTCGTCGTCTGGTTTCGATGGTCTGGTACACACATGCACACATTTAAAAGCCTTAATGTCACCAGTCACAAACCATTCCTCCTGTGTACATAATATAAATATATAAACATGGTATAAGACTAAACGTTAATGTCACATCCTTGTGTATTGTACTTTACTGCTGAGAGCATGAAGGATACCTTGGTTTAATTGGTATCGCTTTAAATAATGTTGAATTTGTTCGCATTTTTGATGCATTAGGTATCATGTATTACAGCATTTATTAACCTAGGTTAGTGATAATGTTAATTTGGGGATAGTGTTAATTTAAACAACTTCAAATCTTAATTTTATAATAATTTTAATTCTTTAAAATTATGGCGAAATGAGGATTCATCTAGATGAATAAATGCTGTAAAAATGTTCACTGTTACTTAGTGCATTAATTCATGTTAACATATTGAACAATATTGTAAAGTGCTATTGAGTTGATTTTACTATTGTTTGTTATTTTCTATTTTTTTTTTTTAATGATCTGTGCTTTAATAGTTTTTTTTATTCTGAGTGGTCTATTGATGCCTGTAACGTGTTTGTGCTGTAAACTGTTGAGCAGAGCTCTTGAACTCTAATGGACACACAGAAAACACATCTATACTACTAAATGCTTTATCGCCTTGCGTTGCTTTGCTTTTAGGATTTATTTTGGTTGTCTGAATGTTTTCTCAGTCTTTGTAATTTTGTCTTTTTTATTTTATTTGGTTGCTTATTAAAGTCTTACAGATATTTGACTGATCTTGGTATGTGCCTGAATGCTCTGGGGCTCAATCATTTCCTGCAATGTTTTCATTCAGGTTTCTGGGTTGTGAATGAATAGGTGATAACTAAGTAACCTGTTACAGATCACACCGCCAGCTGAAATACAGCTAAATGGGCCGAGCAAGAGAGCGGCGCAAAGCTTCCACCATAAAGCTCTATTTTTACATCTTTGCCCTTTGTGAAGCAAAATATGCAGGTACGCTGGGCAAAACATAATTTTCACGCAGTTAAGGCATCATATTAGTTGGAAATAATGTTTTTGTTGAAAGGAAAACATGTTAAATCAAACTAATAGTCCAGTCATTTTAAGCCAAAATGGGGGTCAACCTTGAACATATTGCAACAGAAGCAAACTCAACTGATTTTGTATCCTCAATATGTCCTGAGAAAGGAAAAAAAGCCCCGAAGAATCCCATTAGGGGAAAGTTTCGAAAAAGACCCAAATATATTCCATTCATTCACCTATTCATTCTTTTTCTCATGTGAAAAGGGTAAAAATTTTAACCTTTAGGGATATCATCATGAAAATCACAGAGTTGATTACTTACATCAAGACAAACAAAAAATGTATTACAAGTTTTTTTACAATTGTTTGTTAACATGGACAAATGGTGCATAATCTAATTACATGTTCTAATTCGCATAATTACCCAAACAGATCTAAACATTGGTTATAGCTGGTGAAAATGTTTTTTTTTTTTATCTTGTTGACGTATAACAGTGAAAGACTTAATGTTAAGGTCTGAATGGAACCCATTTAGGCTACCCATGAAGATTAATACAGGAAGAAGTACTTTAGAAACCAGCCTTTATTAAGCCTCTGAGGGAAGACATGGGTAAGGAGAATGCAGAAGACAAAAGATAGGTGAAATAAAAAGTGTCTTGATCAAAAAATCGAATTACGTACACAAAATGCACTCAATGCCCAAACCTCATCTCTGCCATAATAATTAATAAAGGCTGGTTTCTTCCTGTATTAATGTTCGTGGGTAGCTTAAATGGGTTCCATTCAGACCTTAATATTAAGTCTTTTACTGTTATACGTCAACAAGATTCAAAAAAACATTTTCACCTGCTATGCAATGTAGGCCTGTTTGGGTAATTATGCAAATTATCTAATACAAATTTATGTTATGCACCATTTGTCCATGTTAACAAACAATTTCAAAAAACTTGTAATACATTTTTTGTTTGTCTTGATGTAAGTAATCAACTCAGAGATTTTCATGACGATATCCCGAAAGGTTAAACATTTTACCCTTTTCACATGAGAAAAAGAATGAATGGGCGTATGTGAATGGGATATGTTTGGGTCTTTTTCGAAACTTTCCCCTAATGGGATTCTTCGGGGCTTTTTTTTCTTTACTCAGGACATTTTTGATGATACAAAATCAGTTGAGTTTGCTTCTGTTGCAATTTTTTCAACCTTTTTTCATAAAATGACTGGACTATAATACAATTTTGTGAATGTGACAACCAAGTAACATAACAATAGTGATAACTCTATTAGCTTTCACACTAAATAAGATTCAATAATATTGAATTCTGAACTCATAACTGAGATGTAAATAAAAAGTCTTTAGTTCTTAGAGTTGTTAAAATTGTGCGATATAATCTCAGAAGTGCGAGATATGAAGTCAGAAAATCGTGCATTTCTGAGAAAGTCTGAACTTCATGATCTTAACTAAAAAAAAAGGTAGGCTAATTACAACTTTTTACAATATCTCACAATTTTGACTTTGCTTTCATAGTTTACTGGTGTTCATTTGCATGCATACAGCTTGTGTGAGGCAATCTTCAACATTAATAATTGGATTTCGTATTCATTACTTTTTGTTGCATTATCCTATAATCTGTTTTCCCGCCAAGTCATATTTTTATCAGGAGTATGTTTCAAATATCATATGGTTATGAAGCACATTCTTGAGTTTGTCTTTGTTGATGACGAAATCAAAAACGCCTTCAAAGCCTTTCCAAAGTCATTATTTTGTCTTAGTTTTTGTTTGTCTCGCATTCAGATGCATCACTGAAACCTGTTTTTACGCAAGTCAAAAAATAAACCACACGCACTATAAAAAAAAAAGAATGTGGTAGAGTTCGTATTCCAGTTTCTTCCCTTTAGGTTATGAAGTTGACTGTCTCAGCATAGTTTAGCCTTACAGGAACTTTGCTCTCAAAAAGCCTCTTTGTTTACACCAACGCAACAGATCTCGTATCTCAACAGGTTAAAATTTAACCAAGAGCACACTTTGTGGAAGAGAGGGGGGAGTGAAACCGAAAGAGTTGGTGTCATGATAAAGGTATTCAGCAGGTCCTCTCAGTGGTGTGTGTGTGTATCAGCATCCGCAGGTGACCCTGAAAGAAATGTGCCTGTTAATGCAACAATAGACGTTTTCTTCCAGAAGTAGCTGTGCCCTAGATTCTTTCCTTTCCCTCTCTTTCTCTTTCAGTTGACGGGGTCAGAATCTCTGGTCCTGGCACACTTGTCACTGTCGTTTGGAGTTGGAGTTTTTTTTTTCTCAGCCATTTAGCCATCTGCCTGCTCTAATTGCTCTGAGTTGCAACCTGGAGTGAAGACCAGCTGCCTCTTTCCTCTCTTAGTCCGTCTCTCTCTCTCTCTCTCTCTCTCTCTCTCTCTCTCTTCCTGCAACACTAGGTGAATGTATCATGATAATAGCCTTATGTTGCAGTGTAATGGTGTGTTTCACTTGTCCTGAGACACAATCATGGCCTAACAGAGACGTGAGCTTAAAGGTGAGCTCGGTCATTTTTTTTTTCTCTCATTGAAAATGCTTTAGCCTTAAAGGTACAGAGCACACAAAAATGAACCTTCATGCCATTCTAAACCTGTAAGATTAACCTAAAAAAATTGTTTAAAATGGTTTGAAATGGGGCTTCAGTCACACCAGTAGCTTAATAAAAGCTGGTTTATTTTATATGATACAGGTCACCGAATGGAGGTTGCCCTGTTGAGATCACATGACCAGCGGCTCTCTTCATCTTGGTAACCTTCCATCGGACACTTTTGTGTTAGTAATAGTGCATTTTTACAATGACATTGGTAACCAAAATTCATATGGTATTAGTAAACAAACCAGTAAAATGTCATAATAGTTTAAATGTTTTTTAATACTGATTTGTATTTTTCCCTGTCTGCTAACTTTCACGCCACAGGATTGTCAGTAGTACGCATGTCCAGTAAAGCCATTATATTTGTCCATTACAATAATACAATTCTTTGTTTCTGTAACTGAATTCCGAAACCAGATGTGGGCTTAAACGTCAATGCGTCAAAACTACATTAAAATCCATTACATTCTATTGGATGTTCACTAGTTTAAAAGTTTAATACACTAAAACATACAGTAATATTGTGAAATTTAAAATAACTGTGTTCTTGTTTAGTACATTTGAAATATAATTTAATCCTGTTTAATTTAATCAGCAAAGCTGAATTTCCAGCATCATTCACTGTAAAAAAAATGTTTTTTAAGTACAATCAATTTGGATGTTTAAGTCATTTCAACTTAAACTACATTAAACTGACTTAAAAATACACTCACCTAAAGGATTATTAGGAACACCCGTTAACTTAATGCGTTCATTATTGCAATTATCTAATCAACCAATCACACGGCAGTTGCTTCAATACAAGACAATCTCCTGAACTTTAAACTGAATGCCGATGTTGTTGATGCTAGCGGTCAGAGGAGAATGGGGCTGACTAATTCAAGCTGATAGAAGAGCAACTTTGACTGAAATAACCACTCGTTACAACCGAGGTATGCAGTAAAGCGTTTGTGAAGCCACAACACGTACAACCTTGAGGCGGGTGGACTACAACAGCAGAAGACCCCACCGGGTACCACTCATCTCCACTATAAATAGAAAAAAGAGGCAACAATTTGCAATAGCTCACTAAAATTGGACAGTTGAAGACTGGAAACATGTTGCCTGGTCTGATGAGTCTTGATTAGAAAGTTCATAAGAACAGCAGTATTTGGTAACATAATAAATGTGTTTACTGTCACATTTGATTAAGTTATTAATTTCTTGCCGTGTCATTTTTGGGGCTGTGCCTGTAACTGAGGGTACATGCCCCGTCAATGGTAGTCCGGGATGGATTTAGGCTAAAAGGAGTTCATGAGATCATGCCCTGAAAAATCCCCCTCTCTAAACCACAGATACAGAACTCTATTTAACTCCTGTCACATGCCTCACATGTGGACGCGCAGTTAATAGCCAGTGACGAGTCTGATCCGAATGCTCTATTTTTATTCCCTGTCATGGAGAGGGACGGTTTTGGAAAGATGAAAAAGCGAGCGGAATGAAGGCCCGAGCGAGGATGTGCTGGTATGATTTGGCCCTAAAGCTGTGACACTTCCGTCATCTGTAGTGTTTCTGTGAATTGGACATGTGTGCGCACGCACTCGCGCTCGGTGGGAGATTGGATTGACCCGCGTTGCTCTGAGCTGTCAGGCTGTGAGGATCGTCTGGTATCCCTTGTTTCCCGTGGGCACCCAGGGGCTACGACATTACACACAGAAAACAGATGAATAGATAGATTAGGCCCGGCGGGGGTTCTTCTGGTGGCCTGTCTGCCCAGATCAATTTCTTTGATTATGGGTGATTGATCAGTGTGTACTGGAGAGCAATTCAAACTCGGTTTGCCACTCTTCCACGATGGGGTTGTTACCATGGGTAGAAAATCCAGTGACCTTTTACACACACTGACATTTAAGTGAAATGATTAGTGGATGGTGCCACCGATTTAAGAGAAGGCAGAGCACATAATCAATCAGTAGGGATGATAATATAGACCCAATCTGACATAGGAACACCAGAACTAGTCTGTGTTGACTCTGTAACCATTATCCACTCTTGGCTGTTACCTTTTTTTTTTTTCTTCTACTTTTTTTGTCTGGTATGCTACCTCAAGGTTCCGCTTATGAGCTCAGACATACGATGAGACGACGTGCAGTGGCCAATTTCATTATTCTTTCTTTATCACCTACTGACAAAGAGATGAAGCTTTTGTAGTGCTAGTGCAACAAAATGAAGCTGAAAGGACAGCACATGTACTGTAGGTGTGTAAGTGATGCTTTAAGCATTCTATTCATACATAAATGCACAGTTTGTCCTCGAAGCATCTACCATTTAAGCATGCTTCATTTAATAATCCGGGATTTATTTTATAAATGATCGTATGCGTTTGAAATTCACTAGTGTGCATCGATGTATATTTTTTGACCTGGATTAATTTGCTTGGATAAATTAAATCACTTTGAGCAATTCATCATATTGAAATGATTTCTGAAGGATCTTGTGACACTGAAGTAATGGCTGATGAAAAATTTAGTTTTTGTTAGTGTATTATTATTTTTTTTAATCAAATTAACAACTTTGGTGAACATGAGACTTCTTTTTAAAACATTTTAAATTTTTGGCATAAATAGTACTTAGAATCATACTTTTTCTCATCTGTATCTCTTAATAACAAGCTTTATACTTGGGGTGGGAATCACAGGGTACCTCACGATACAAGGCTCACATGACATCATGATACAGCAATTCTGCGATAATCAATATATTTCAAGACAATCTTGTAATGATACATCACGGTATCTGTCTAACTATGAAAACAAAATGCCTGTGAAAAGGTTAAGTGCAGGTTTACACACTTTATTCGAGTCCAAACTCTTATAACAGCACAAAAAGTTTTTCAGTCTGTAAATTCAATTACACATTTTCAGTGAGATCAGGGTGATGGTGTTGCAAGTGGCTTTGCATGTTTGTGGTATGTCCTCTACTTTTAACAGGCAGGTCTTGTATATCACATACAGTACTCTTTGTCGATTTTGTTTGTCCCATCAAATGTGGGACCAGACTTTGAACTGGCTGGCTTTGGCATCAATTATTTTACTCGCACTGCTGTCCACTAGCTTATGTCCATGTTTCCCTCATTCATTTGTTGAGCGCCACCTCGAAGAGACATTAAGTGGCGACTCTGGGAGCAGGAAAATCCTATTTAGAGCGGCTTATTTTATTAATTAAAATATCGATATTTTGCGCCAGCATATTGAGTCACGACGTATAGCACAGAAAAGGACAACAATATTGCCTTATCGTTTTTTTTTTTTATATCAATACCCCTATCACAGTATACCGTAACATGCTCTTAATCATACAAATATTTAATGACACATTTTAACCCGCTCTCTCCTACTAATTTCTGCGTCTCTACTCTTCATGAACAGTACAAAAATGCTAAATAAATATAGTCATAAGTACATAAGTACAGTCAACATGACCAATTTGCTTCAGCCACTATGCTTAAATTGACACACCATAAACTCCGAATGTCAGAGCTTCCAAAAAAACCCACAAGTAATTACAGCATTATGGTGGCATTCATCTCGTAAGGATCATTCTGACACAACTTGAAGACAGCAGTAGTCCTGGCCTCCTGCTGACATTGGAGTAGTCACAGGGAACAAGTATCTGGTATGAGTGATGTGGAAGATCTCCCAGAAGTAGATCTGTGCAGCAACCGTGATTGTAGGACACGGGCGAGGAGACTTGACTTGAGGAGAACGAGGGTGGGATTAATATATATATATATATATATATACATACTGTTTATGAGTTTATGAGTGATTGGCAAAGGGACCGGTAGAGCAGAAGAACAAAATCATTTTCTTGTCTTTCATTTTGTTTGGATTTTTGTCTGTGGAAATTGTCCTCTACAAATCACTCACTCTCTCACTTATCCTGTCCCCTCCTCTGAGAGACAGGCCACCTGCAAAAACAGAACGTGACATGAAAAGGAGGGCGTCTTTTTGTGTTCAGTGGATTCTAAAAGGACACACACATTTCTCCCTGTTCCAAAAGGCAAGGGCACATTGCCACTCTTGTATATTGATATACACAAAGCAGAAAGCACCTCTCTCATGCACTATTCCACACAAGTAAACTGTGTTATATATCTAGAAGCAAGATTAAATGAATGACAAATCATTTTCTCACCCTCATGTTTTTCCAAACCTGCATTTGCTTCTTTCATAAAACACAAAAAAGAAGAATTTTGAAGACTATGCTGGTTTCTCTTTTACATGTACTGTTAACAGAAACCTTTAAGCTTCAAAAATGCTGCAAAGGCATCATAAAAGTGGGCCAAAGGTCTAGTGAGTCTTCTAAAAGTCACTGAGCCTCTGAACCAAAGAATCTATTGTTGAAACTGTAGTAACTCTGTTCCTCAACCATTGTTTGGACTGGTTTAACAAAGTAGAATTGCTGTTAATGATGTCACTCAGATGGTGGAATAGTAATGCTAATTAATTGTTTTGAGATCAAATTAATATCATTTCTGTAAATAACATTGGAATTGAGGTAATCTTCGCAATTTTTGTCCTCCATTGTTTTTCACGAGTTTACACTTACAAATAATCCGAGATAGAGTAAGAGACTATGCGTATTTGGCGTGGTGTCCGAGGGGAGGCCAAAATTGTATGGAAATAACATTTATCCAGCACGCTGTAAATCTTCCTCCAGCACATCCCAAAGACTTTCAATGAATTTAAGCTCTGGGCTCAGAGGTGCCAATACATGTGTGAAAATTATTCTTCATTCTCCCTCCCAACCATTCTTTTACAATTTGAGCCTGATGAATCTTGACATTGTCATGCTGAAATGATTTGTCTTCCTTCATGGTTGTTTAAGAAATGAAAAGCAACACATCAAACACTTAGGGTTAGAAGAACTGTTGCCAAATATATAACATGCTAGAAACATAATAATCATAATAAGCATTTGCCTATTAAACATCATGAATGAAATTGATACACATAGAAAGATTTAGATTGTACTGCATTCTTGCTTATTTTAATCAAGAGCCTTTGCGATGCTTTTGTGAAAGTTCATGGAAACACTGAATTATTGAACTATATTGCTACTTAAAACTCTGACCAACTGATTCGGTGAGAAGACTGATTTCATGACACTTTTATCGTCCGTTTGCAGCCTTTTTGAATTGTGAAAATGTCCCCGAAAGCTTAAAATTTCTCCATTGTGGTTCACAGAGAAAAGAAATGAAGTGAGAGGAAAGAGAGTGCCGTGTCCTTGAATGATTCCTTTAAAAATATTCCTTACTCTTCCATCGCTGTTCACCTCTCTCTTCTTATATCACTGTCCATCTACAGCTCCTCCCATCTCTCACCCATCCCTCTCTCTTCTGAAGGTTGTGTATGATGAAGTGATGTGGATGAATGAGTGTGGGATGCTTTGAAATAATCCATCTGACAAGCCATCAGAGCGCGCTTTTCTCTCCTCTCTTTCGTCGTCTTGGTCATCTCTGCAGCTTCATTGCTGCTCACTTCTGCTTGACTGACTCAAACACTCAGTCTAACCATTCCACAGCCTCCACTGTTATCCTCCACGCTAAACAACTAGTCCAGACATTCACTCCACTGCTCAATATCACATCAAGACAGTCCACACTTCACTGCCCAGTCCAGCACCCAGACACTTGGCTTGTGCGTCCCAATATCAAAGACATGGTTCGTCATTTTAGTGCATTTTTTTTGTCAATGGACTCTTCATGTTAAAAGAAATAATTCATCCAGAAATCAACATTCATTATTTATACAGCATCATGTCATTCCAAAGCCACAGGCTGATTTTTTTTTTTGTTCATGTGGCGCACCAAAGATTAACTCTCTAAATCAAAAATCAATATTTAATACTGTGGAATATTACAATTTGAAATAATTGTTTTCTATTTTAAAGCATGCCATTTATCCCTGTGATGGCAAATATTTCAGCAGCCATTCTGTCACAATTCTGTCAACATATATCATTCAAATGACATGTGAGATTTATCTGTGCAAAAACCCATCAGCCTGCAACGTTCATATATCGGCTTCTGTTCCTGTATCACGTTGACAAATACACAACTATTATCCTTGAACTGCAGACTACATTGCATGAAATTAATGGTTTTATTGATCAGAGCATAATTTCTAGCCCTCAAACCGTATTCACTTTATAGCCCTTAATCCTGGAATTGTGGACAAATGTGGGCACAGAGGACTCAGGTGTGATCCTAATTTTTATTTATTATAAATGTTATATCACTGTCTTCGATAAAGTTTTGTCTATTCATTTATGGTGTTTTTTATTTATTTTGGGGGTATTTTTGAATTTATTTACTTCAAAAAGTACCATATTTTCTATGTAAATTATGCTTTTTTTAACTACATTAAAATATAATTCCAATAAGTTCTTAGAGCTAAAAACTAAAGATGAAGTGACTTTGCTGTTACCTGGTGTCTTATTTTGGCTTTTTTTTAGAATGCTCTAAAGTTTTTTCCCATTAATTTCTAAGGGTGCCCATTTTTGACCAAAATACAAGATTAAGGAGGGTTTTTTCACCCACTTAACATTGTAGAATTTAATTTAAAAAAATAAAAAAATGTGTGTGTTCAGGGGGCAAACTTAGGAAAAGTAGCCAAGTCTTGTACCGCTCAGATCAAGGGAAGAATTTTTTAAAAATAAATCAAAACTATTTTGCCCACATTTGTCCAGAATACGGTTTTAGGGTTAATATATTTTGTCTTGACATAAACAGGTTAATAATACGCAATCAACTGAGAATCCAGATGTCAATATTCAATATGCAGATTAATTATCTTCAAGAGCTATTCTGTACTTACAGGAATAAATCGGTGATTTGCTTTCATGAAATAATTTGCATTCACATTAAATTATAGTGATATGGTTACTTGTTACATTATCCTCAAAAGGTCACATTCATTAAAAGTCATCTTTTGGCATTTAACACATTTGAATTAAACAGGTCCATCACATTGAGGCCACATTCACAGAATACCAAAGATGATGTCTAAAGTGTTTCTAAAATGCAGGTTCTTTAAAGTCTACACTTTAACAGCAGTCATTTACAGCTTGTTTTCATCACACAATCATTTCCGCGCCATCAAATAATGGGTTCAAAATGACACACCGCACACCACTCTCCATATCTATGCCACAGCACAATACCCAGAAACATTTTGTTACCCTTCAACGCTCAGACGCCCAATCGACTGCATGAGCCATATTCATGGATATGATTGTACTGGACGACACTTCAGCCGGTCCGCTTCCCTGTAGAGTCAATCCCACAGCCCTTGTGGTGTGTATACATGGACCACACATCAAATAAAGCACCGACGGATGATTGTCTGGCCTAATGTTGAGTGCCTTATAAAAATATAATGGGTCGGTGATGATGAGCTACCCTGCACAATCTGTGTGATTGCAAGTTTTATGTGCTCTGTGAATGCGTTAAAGAGATATTTCACCATGTATTAACCCTCTAGTCATTCCGAACTTTTGTGACGTTGTTTTTTTCTGACTTGCAATTAAAAGTGGATGGAGACCACATTCTGGCAAGCTCCAAAAAGGGTTACACTTAATTTTAAGGTGACAGTTACATTGTACTTACTCTAGCTAGTCCATAAGTTTTTAAAACGTCCATTCCGTCCTTGGGGCGTAGGGACGCGGACGGGGGTTGCCGGACGAGTGCGCCCGGCTGACGATGCCCTCCGACCCCCCCGGATGGCCGAGACTCGTGGGCAGGGTTGGCATGCCCCGCCTTCGCATTTCCGCCTTCGTCCCCTCGGTGGAGCCACTCCGAGCAACCCACTGCCCCGTGTCCCAAGAACCCACTATTCTTCCAATAACCCACTATATTGGGCAAACGTCCCCACACACACACACACCCACTCCCAGGCCACGGCCCCGTCCCATGAACCCACTATTTGTCCAATAACCCACTATATTGGGCAAACGTCCCAGGAACCCCCCTCCCACCCACTCCCAGGCCACTCCCCTGTCCCACGAACCCACTATTTGTCCAATATCCCACTATATTTACCAAACGTCCCGTTGACCCCCCCCCCACCACCACTCCCAGGCCATGCCCCCGTCCCACGAACCCACTATTTGTCCAATAACCCAAAATATTGGGCAAATGTCCTGTACACCCCCCCCCCCACCCACTCCCAGGCCACGCCCCCGTCCCACGAACCTACTACTTGTCCAATAACCCACTATATTTATATAATAATAATTTATGCAATTAACTACATGTACTTACTATAGAGTTACGGTTAGGGTTTGGTTGAGTTGCTTGTAATGCATAATTTACTGTTATTAGTGCATGTATTACTGTGTAAGTATGTCACCTACACTCATCTAAACAATTTAATTGTTCGACCTTTAATGAAAGTGAATGGATGCCACAAAATACCAACCTTGAAAAGGATGAGAGTACCATTAAAAGGGTTGTTCATCCCAAAATGAAGATTCTGTCATCATTTACTCACCATCATGTCATTCCAAACCTTATGTAGAACACAAAAGAAGATATTTTGAAGAATGTTTTAGTGTTTTTTGTCTATAGTGTAAAAATCAGTAGAAAAGAAAGTCATGTAGGTTTGGAACAATGGTGAGTAAATGATGACACAATATAATTTGAGCGAACTATCCCTTTAAATAGTCATGTCTTGTATTAGGCAGGTTGAGCTAGAGGGGGAATTCAGTAACACTTGACCTGTTTCTCTGAGTCACGGTGGAAAACGTGGGGGAGAAAGAGAGAGACACTGAGACTGAGAGAATGAGGGGTTTGTGGTGGGGCGAAGGCAGATGAAATGTGAAGGGGAAAGCAGAAAGAAAGAACAACAGCTGGGAAGGCCAGCGGGCAGAGAGATGACACTGCTCCCCCCTCCATTTTTTTCCTCTCTCTCCTTTTCTCCTCTCTTGTCCTTCATTGCCTAGCCTTTTGGCTCTTGCTCTCTCTCAGATGCCCCTGTCCTCATCTCATTTCTACAGCTGGAAATGGCAGAGTTAGACCGCTCTACAAACACAAACGTGTGTGCTGCTTTTGTGGAACAATGACATGCCACCAACCCCGTGTGCACCCGTGATCGCAAAGCCAAACTGCCGGGATCGAATGTTTGGTTTTGTGATGGCTGGTACAATTTTACACTCATTGATGGCGGGTAAAGGTACTTGTTGTGTCAGCCTCAGATGTAACACTCCCCCACTGCCCACAGCATGCCTGATGATATCTTCCAGGAAGCCAGGAAACGAAATTGTGCTTTAATGTATTGGAATGTTATTATGAGCTCTTGGGAGAAGAATTTATCCATTTAATTTATTGTATTGGTCGATTTTAGGGATTTTAATGATTATGAAAGAAGGGTCGACAATGCTGCATTTTATTGATCAAAAAATAAAGTAAAAACATTAATATTAACAGTAATAACTCTTACCATATTTTTCTTACCATGTTTTGATGCGTAAATGTAAAAAAACGATTATAATTGTTTGTGCCTATTTTTTATTTATTTAGAAAAAAATATATAGAAATTTGATACATGATCGACCATAGCATGAAAATAATTTTCAGCTTATACTGTAAGTATGTTAGTGAGCCCTAATTTTTGATGTGTATGACTGGACAGTGCTTGCTCCATCTAACTGTGGTCATGGCCAGAGCTTTTCAGACTGAGATCCCCGAGAATGCCCTGCAGCCCAAACAGAGCAGGGTGCTCTGCGACATGCTGTATTTCAGAAATAACTCCTCATCAGGCTTGATGGCCGCGCTCTTATTTATTTATTCAGCAGGACTTCTTGAGCTCCAAACAAACACACACACACACACTCACAACCAAGCCGAGCTAAATCGCACAAATGTCAATCTGGATCAACGGGCCGCCCAGAACAGTCATCCACACTCCTTCTCGCAGTTCAGTCTCCTGTCAAGCGTTTGCAGACGCACCGGACGATGGATAAAAGTCTTGGCTACTGTTGTTCTGATTTTTATAGGGCACGTCTAGCCGTTGCTTCTGGACCATTTGAGCCGCTAACCCATTTCTTTATGGATATTAAAAGATAAGGCTGTGGGCGGCCTAAAAATCTGACCTTTTCTGTAAAAGCTTGAGCCTCAGGACAGGAAATACCGGATTGGTGTGCTTTGTATACACTGGATGGGGTGGGTATTCACTTGTATGAGGATTGCAGTTTCGGTTGTCAGACATTCTTGCCATTTGTTGTGAGAAATTTAACACGTTTTGTTCTATTATGTCATCCAATATGTCTTTGTTTCTGAAATCAGACATAATGCGTTTGTCGCACCTGTTGAGTTGTCATTTGGTCGTCTTTCAACCATTACGGCCCAGATGGTTATCAGAACCTGTAGCGCCATGTTCCTCCTGCCTCTGGCTATTGCTTTTGCAAAACGTCACATGAGCAGGTATGGCAGCAGGTGTGGTGAAACCATTATAAAAGATGGCTTGTTTCCTCATTCCACTCAAATTATTTTTGTGCTGTGGCACAGACCAGAGTAGCTGTTTATAGGCCAGTCCGAGAAACATTAGTCATTAGGCCCATAGCTGCTATGGACCTGACATTTCCAAAAATGACTAGTGCCAGCCAGTCTCTGACATAATGCAGTTTAACCCTAAATAAACATATAGGCTATTTGTCTAACGCTGACATGTCATTTCGACTCAGTGTTGTGAATGCCTTCATGGCCTACATAATCAGCTATGACAATTCTGACAGCGTTTTCTGACAAGAGCTGGGGGAGAACATAACAGGGCGTGTTTGCCAAAAAAACATCTTGGCATTCAAATATTTTTCATTGCTGTCATAGCCAGATACACTTCTATATTTCTTGTATTTTTTACCAAACAAGAAATGTGTGTAACGCTTCCTTTTACAGTCCAGTTACCCATGTAAATACTATGTACTTATTTTAGTAACTACAATTACTGGGTAATAACTAGTACTAACCCTGAACCTACCCCTAAACCTACCCCTGTTCCATGTACTTACCTTATAGTACTTTCTAGGTAAACACACTGTAAGTACTGTACTGTAAAAGGAAGCGTTACCGAAATGTGTTCCATTGATCTTGTGTCATTTTAGATATCATTAAGCATTATTAAAATAGCCATCTATGATTGATTTATAATCTAAAAACAGTCGATACTGTTAAAACTGTTTTTGATTGTATTCACTATCAATTAATAATTTGTCATTTATCTCTGTGATTCCAAACCAGGGGTGTGCACACATACATATACTGTATATTTGAAGAGTTCAGATGCAAAAGCCTCTAAATGCCATTTGAAATTTTCTTCTTTAATGATGATTTTTATCAAACTTGTATATTTAAGTTCAGTAATTTCACTTAAATAACAATTAATAGGTAATTATCATTGCCATTTAAGTGAAATCACTGAACTTAAATATACAAGCTTGATAAAAAAGATCATTCTAGAAGAAAATTTCAAATGGCACTTAGAGGCTTTTGCATCTGAACTCTTCATATATATATATATATATATATATATATATATATATACACATACATAGTCCATCCACACCACAACTACAGATGAATTGATCAACAGCCAATCAGAATCCACCCAACTTTAAAGAGCTTGTGCATTAAAAGCAGGAGATGAGATGACAGAACTAATTAAAAGAACGTTACTATGTGTTGGTGTGAATGCTAATAGAGTTATAATCATTATATAGTTATTTTTGTAGTTATCATTCTTGGTGTAAACAGGCCAAAAAAACAAAACAAAAAAACAATTTTTCATCATTTACTTACTCTAATGTAGTTCCAAACCTTATGAGTTTCTTTCTTATGCTGAACTCAAAAAGAAGATATGTTAAAGGATTAGTTTACTTTTGAAAAAACTTTTGCTGATTATTTACTCACCCCCATGTCATCCAAGATGTCCATGTCTTTCTTTCCTCAGTCGAAAAGAAATTTAGGTTTTTGATGAAAACATTCCAGGATTTTTCTCCATATAATGGACTTCAATGGGAACCGGATGGTTCAAGTATCAAAAGACGGTTAAAAACTGTTTCAGATGCAGCTTCAAATGTCTTTTAAACGATATCAGACGATGAATAAGGGTCTTATCATGCGAATCGGTTATTTCAAAACTTATTCCAAAAATGTAACTTTTATAAGGACAAATGCTAGCCTTGCCATATTCTGTGAGGCGCGTTTGCAACGTCACGTATTGCGTAATTACGTTCAAAAGGTCACGGGCAACGTAGCCGAAAGTACAGAGTCAGTGTTTACAAGTTGAACGCATAGGTTGAACGTGCAAACTAACTCAAACACCGTTTACAAAAAAAGGAATTAACAGGAAAAACAACGATGTCGGACGATTTTGATTCTGTACTTCCGGCTACGTCGCCCGTGACCTTTTGAACGTAATTACGTATTACGTGACGTTACAAACGCGCCTCAGAGAATATAGCAAGGCTAGCATTTGTCCTTATAAAAGTTACATTTTTGGAATAAGTTTTGAAATAACCGATCGTTTCGCATGATAAGACCCTTATTCATCGTCTGGTGTCGTTTAAAGACATTTGAAGCTGCATCTGAAACAGTTATTAACCCTCTTTTGATACTTGAACCATCCGGTTCCCATTGAAGTCCATTATATGGAGAAAAATCCTGGAATGTTTTCATCAAAAACCTAAATTTCTTTTCGACTGAGGAAAGAAAGACATGGACATCTTGGATGACATGGGGGTGAGTAAATTATCAGCAAAAGTTTTTTCAAAAGTGAACTAATCCTTTAAGGATGTTGGTAATCAAATAGTTGATGTACGCATTACTTCCATGGCAGGGAAGAAACTCATACAGGTTTGAAACAACATGGGGGTAAATGATGACAGCATATACATATTTGGGTGAACTACCCTTTAAGTCTGTTTTTCACCCACAGTATCAGTTTGTTAAAAAGTGAATCATTAATGATAATGAATGCTATAGTATAACACGAGCAAAAGATGCCAACAAATCCATCCTCATCACTGGTGAGGGCTCAAGACTGTCCATTGCAGGATTCAAACATAAAACCTCTTGGTTGCCAGCCCAAATTTTTATCTATGAGGTCAGCCTGTTGCACACTTTCAAAACTGTGCACATGCCTTAGTGAACGATACTGATTTGTCTCCATTTATTAAATAAAGGGAGAGCCTGAGGAATGGGAAATGCACTCTTTATGAACTGCATGGACACATTGATTCAGTGTTTGTGCGCTCTAATGACAGACTTCACTCATCCCTCACATGGATCTCATCTCTGTTTCTTTACTTAACTACTGATTATTCTTCATCCACTGACACTCTGGAGTCACCGAAGAGACGGTTGCCATGGCACTACACTGACAGATCAACCGTCCGTCTCCATAGCAGCTGTGACAGAAGGGTACAGTGGAGTGTGATGGTCAGATGCACAGCTTCTGTTGGTTGTGAAAACTCTCAGATATGTGCATGCATACAGATAGCCTCCAATGCGACGTATATGGCACCAACATAACATTTGGCTGATTTATGAAATGTCAGGACCTTTAACATAGAATAGCTTTTGTGGTCTCGTTAAATTTTATGGAGAGCAGATATTTATGATGGTAGATCATGTTTTGATTTATGTTTTTAGTTATTGAGGTTGTGGTGGTATTTGTTTGAGAGAGAGGGATCACTTAAAATGGTACGGTGTCAAAAGCTACTGATGAAATCATGCTTGAATCCATAGTAAATGTGGCTTTTGCAATGAAAACATCAAATGAATCAGATCAAATGATTGCTTAATTAAGTTCATCTAAATTAATGTGGTGCATTCAAAGCAAGCTGAGAGCGGGAGATTGCTTAGTTTAACTCTTGCTCAGCTGCCTAACAGGACTCATATCATTCAAAAACACATTTAGAAATAGTTTAGCAGGCACAAAAGACAAGACTGGTGCATTGAATGTGAAAATAAATAGCAGATAATCAGCATAATTAATTTCCCTCTTAGAATTGGGCTTGATTGACAGAACAAGAACAATACGGAACAGAACAAGCAGAGCACTAAATAGTCTATTATAGATAATTATATTTTCACTTTACTCTATATACAAGTTAATTATATCATTATATAGATAATAGATAATTATCTACACTATAGATAATTCATGTGGTTCAGATAACATAATATTTAGAATTTCTGTTAATTAAACCAATCTCCTTCTTCATTGTATTAACTCATTTTTATTATTATTTCAATGAAATTTCAAGGCAACCAGGTAACTTACTTTTTTAAGTTAAACCAACAATAATCTTTACAGTGTAAAGTGCAAATAATGTTTTTGTTTTTAAGATGCACAATGATTGTATATCAGTAATGTTTTTTTCTAAGGCACATTTATAAAAGCTACTTATATATCCTAGTTTCACTATGGCCTAATCCTTGCTTAATCTACGACCTGTGAAACCGGGCCATAATGTATTAGTAAATTCTGCAATCAACTAAGATCAAAAATTGCTGTAGAAATATTGTTCATTCTTAGTCCATGTTAACTAATGTAGTTAACTAATGTTAACTAATGAAACCTTATTTATTGTAAAGTGTTACTTATAGAACTTTTAAATAAAATTAAATAAAAACATGCTCATAAATCATTGTATGTATGTATTTCTATTTCTGAATAAATTAATAGCTAAAAAAAAAATGAGCATCAACTCATTGACCCGAATAATAATACAAGCAAAAGATTAATTCAGTGTGCATAAAGAGTTTTCTACACCCTTTGCATAATGTATGTGTAGAAAGAATCAACTGCGGGTCAAACACAGGCAGACACTGGTCTTGGCTTTCAATAGTCTGCTGTCCTGCGCTGTCTGGTTGCTCCGATTAGTGATGATGACGACAGTCATATAAGCTGCAAATATAAGCCGCATGGTTTCTCGCTGTCTCACACACAGACATTATACAGCAGTGCGTTCACTGGGGTCGGGCCAATAACTAGATGAGCAATAATTTCAAATAATGAACGAGAGAGAGAAAGAGCTTAACATTAATCAATGCAGTATGGACATTACCCACAAAAATGACACCCACCCGCCCTGCAGCATGCATGGCAGAAAAGGACAACATGGACGCCTGTAATGATCATTACTGTCCTCCTTTCTCTCTCTCGCTCTCTCTTTTCCCTCACTTTCTCTCTCTCCCTGCTCATTGTTATTTTTGTAGCAGATAATGGAGTGGGTGTTGTGGCTGAAGATTCGCTGAAGTTGAATCTTCTCTCGTCTCAAGCTATGTTTATATCAATCCGGATACATTTGAAAACAGCATTTTCATTGCAAAACACTCTGTGCACATTAGCATTTTCCAAGTTTCTCATCCACGCTTAAAAGCCATAAAATGCTAAAATCATGGTACTGAACATGCATAAAAAGTCGTAAAATTAAACTGAGATGTTACAGAGACAAGACATAATAAAGATCTTCTTTTGGCACGATTTAGTAGCAATTTAGCAAAAAAAAACGTACCACTTCTTAGGCTTTGTCCACACGGACATGGGTATTTTTATAACCAGAGTTTTTCCTCCTGCGTTTTAAAAAAAAAATCCCGTCCACATGAAAACGCAAAAACACGCTCTCAAGTGCTGTCAAGAGCATGCCACACCAGCAGGCGGCAATATAACCCTAACCGCAACAAAAAGTTATTCCAGATTCCGGTAGGCGGATAACGGCGCACACTCTGACGTCGCAAGGCAAAAACCCTGTTTTTACTGTCTACACGATGACACTGTAACTGGCGTTTCTGAAAATCCTCACCCTGGCAGGGGTTTTCAAAAATGTTTGGTTTCAGTGTCCTGATACCGCGTTTCCGTGTGGACAAACGGCCGAAAAAGTCACGGTTATAAAAATACCATTTCCGTGTGGACAAGGCCTTAGTGAGTCCTCAATCGCCATTCGATGTCTAAAAGCAATTCGTCTCATGTTTTGCTGTTGAACGGCATTCATATAGTTCAGTAGTTCGCTGAACTTCATACAGTTCAGCTCACTTGGCACGTCGTTCATGGTTCGACTTGTCGAGACTGTTTTCCAAAGATGGCTGCTGCCTGTATACACGAAGTGAACTGTCTTTATAAAATATCTTCTTATTAAACGATCTGTACACTTACACAGTTCTCAATGCTTTGTGTTGCATGTATGGACCCTCATTATGTTAGTAGGTGTTTCTCAATGTCAAGGATACTTCCTTGGCAGGACGGGTCCTTCCAAGTCATTTCCTTCAGAGGCTATAGGCAAGGGTCCTCTTTAGCATTCGGAGAACATGTAAATGGAACAGGCTAGCAAGTGCACGTCATTGCGTCATTATTACATCAGTGAAAGGTCAGCTTCGGCGCTGCAAAAATCATAGTGCTGGTGTACTGCACTGTTTAAATACACTTGACAGTCCTTATTTTGTCTTGTCAGTCCTCATAGAAATAAATAAATAAAGTATAAGGGATAATGTATAACCAGGCGGTTGTTATAGTTCATACAACCCCGCAAACTCTAAAGCAGAGGGGTCTTGATCAGCCTGAAGGGGTTGTATTCGCTGTAACAACCGCCTCGCTATACATTTTCCCACTTATAACATGGCTACCTACCAAACAAATCAATAATTTGACACAAAATATTGATTTAAAAAGGAGTTTATTCATTCAAAAACGATTATATTACCGGAGTGAACAGAACTACCTCCATAGCAACATGATCTAGCTGTTAAAACATATGCAATTGTAAAATATGTGACCAACAAAAAAGTCTAACGTTATATTAAGTAAAAATTAAAAAGTTAATCACCAGTAAAAGGGAACAGCTTTAAATCCCCTCAGCAAATTTGAGCCGATATGTTAAATAGTTTAACAAACATTAAATAAATGGCTAAACTGAAATTATACTTGCTTACATTTGAAAGCATATTGCCGTTATCACTCCGACTCCGCTAACGGTCGACATTTTTTAGTTTTTGAACAAGATAGCAAAGCTGCGCATAGGATTGTGGGTGATTTAAGAGCGCGAAGGCTACACGTATGCATCCTTTCCTGTGTATGGGATATTTTCCGAACGAAGGACTCAGTCCTTGGTTGAAATTCGGAGGATCCTCGACATTGGAACAGTCCTTCGACGGACGTCGATGACGTAGCATCCTCGAAATTCCGGCTTCCGAGGATCCTTCCTTGACATTGAGAAACGCCTACTGTGTTAGTGTGGGGCTATTTTGAGGCTTGTTAGTGGTATATTCTTATTTGATTATCATGAAAACAAATCTCGACTAGGTACCAATGTGTAATTAGACCAAAGGTTCATTTTGCGCCGGAGTTCTCCTTTAATGGCATAAACATAGATATTTATCGGTACAATGTGTCACATGGCTTAACGTGGCATTGCTTATCCACTTGGACAGTGTCTTCAAAAAGTTCACAAAGTTTTTATAGGAAAAAATGTATAAAAAAATATGCGTTTTCAAATGCATCCGGATTAGTGTAGAGTAGACGTTGCCGCAGTGTAATTAAAGGTTTTGGGCTGTTCATATATGGCTTCTGGAATATATCACATTGGGTTTGAGGCTGAAAGATGATTTTTATCTTACGGTGCTGGTATTTTTGTATGATGCTGGTCTCAGAATCTCAGATATTCAGGGATATGGGTATGTGGTTGTGGGCTTTGGGATGCTTTGAATATCTGGGTTGTGTAGGGGTGTTTGCTCCGGTTAGAGCAGTTGTGTTGGAGTGAGTTTGGAATGTGGCTGTGGACTGTGGCGGGAAAACACAGCAATTACGACTGTAGAAAGCATGAATGCTCACTAATGAAGCTGAATAACTTCCAGCGAACAAACAGGTAAACAAATGCACACACATCAGTGAGCACACACATGCTCACGGAGCGATCGGGCCCCTGTGGCTGAATGCGGCTGTGTAATTGGGGTAATGGCCTGGTAATCAGGAACTGGTTGGTTCAGTCATGAGGCTGTTTAGGCCATGGGCATGCGCCTTAAACCACGGAGCTCTAATACATCTGCATTTCTAAACAGAAGCGATCGCAGCACTATTGCCCAGCAGCAACTGTTAAATGCTAATACATGGAAATCTTAATGAGTGTGCATGGATAAATGACTTCCTGTGAGTGTGTGTGAATGTGTGTAATATAGATAGAGGTTAGAAAGGTTAACACACTGTCTGCCCTCGGCAGTAACACATTAACTTTCACTTGAGAGGAACTAGACTAGATTTTTTTTTGTGAGAAATTGTCATTCTTTCACTTTTTTCCATCCAATCTAAAACGTTCAACTTAAACTGCAGGTTCCTGTTGAGTCTGCGAGTTCACACTAAATATCTGAGATTGAATTTAAAACAAAGACGATTTATAAATAGATTAAGCTATGTTTAATATTCTGCAAACATTAATTGTTGCATTCTCAAAATAGACAAGATAGAGGCTCAAGACAGCTCAAATGTTGAGATAATATAGGAAGCAATTGGATTGAAAGAAGAATGCAAGGGGGTAATCCATCGACTGGAAGTTGAAGCTGGCCGAGTGCCGTCATCTTGTAGCAGAACTTCACTTGCGTTAGCATTTCCATTGACTCCCATTCATTTTGGCGTCACTTTGACAGCGAATAACTTTACATCTGAGGTGTTTGAAGACCCCATTTGTCCATTATTTTTTTCTAAAGAAACACGACAATGTATAAAATGCTCCATTACCTTGTAGCTTATGTTATGGCCCCGTAGAAGCAGTTTTAGTAAAAGTAGGCTAACGTTTGCGTCATAACCAAGCGACTCTCTGTCGCACAGTAGAGAGATAACCGTGTGGACAGGAGGAGAAGCTCGCAGGCAATCGGGGAAACGTGGAGGCAAAGTGACAAAATAATTTATCAGAATACCTCCTGCTCTTAGCTCATGGACAGCTCCTACTCACACTCTCCGCCTCTGCATGTTTCGGAAGGGAATGATGCAGATTTCTTATGCCACAGCCACTAGAAGACAGACGGGTTGCTCACGTCACATCTACGTCGTCAAGCTCTGTTTGAGTCGGTTTGAGTCTGCGCGTCAGGAACGGAAGTGCTAAAAAATCACTAAACATGGGCTTCACTTGTCTCAATGGAGTTCCAATGAGATGGCTCATACAAAACAACAATGGCAGCCACTACGGATGCACTACGGAAGGGAGCTGCCATTGTAGCAGAACTTCACCTGCTGTTAGCATCCCATTGACTCCCATTCATTTTGGCGTCACTTTGACAGCAATAACTTTACTGTTATTATAACTTTGGGGTAGTAGGCACAGTCTCGGGTGTACCCCCCGACCTGTGAGGGGTGATGGGGGTATGTGGCGAACAGGACCTTGCGATTGCTAATGAGCAACACCTGTGAGCACACCAGTCTCGCATCTCTCATGGAGGAGCACAAGCATAAAAGTGACGACATGGATAATCGAGAGAGGAACAGGCCTGCTTTTGTTTGTATTTTGTTATGTTTCATTTTGGTTGCTAGCAGTCGTCCGTGAGGGACTGCTGGCAGGTATTTTGTTTGTTTATTTCATTTAAATAAAGTTTTATTTGATTGTTCTCCGGTTCCTGCCTTCTTCTTCCCTGAACTTTGTCTACCGCATAACTTAAACGCATAACAGAGCAGACACTTATCTCTTGGAAGGTAAGCTTGGGAAACGGAAAAAAAAAAATACACATCGTCGCGAGAACCTAGTGTCGGAGTTGCATGTACCCCATGCACACCGTTTGACCAAACTTAAAATGAAAAGAAAAAACTAATGAAAACTGACTAACTGCAATGCATTTCAATGGGCTCTATGCACGGCGTTATTTCCGGTGAAGGATTAAGGATGCTCGATAACTTCCGCCGATCATAGAGTCCAATGCAATACCGAGAATTTATATTGAATTTTATACTCCATGGTTATACTAATGAAACGTTAATCACAAAAACAGATAAAACAGACACCCCTCGTTGTGGTTATGCTTCTTTTTAAAATTATATTAAATAAACATAACTATATATAAAATTACATCTAAACGTATGTACGTTTCGTTTCAAAGACGGGAGGACAGTAAATATTGAAGACTCTGCCATAATCCCGTTTTCTCCGGTTTTCCTCCGCTTTAATCTACACAACCGGAAATGGGCGAGCATCCTTACGTCAAATGCGGAACTTATGCGTGCATATAGCCCATAGACGTGAAAGCAGAGAATGTCTGAGTGTATTGGGTTAGCTGCGCACTGTGATTGGTTCATCGCGTATGGGGGCGTGGCTTAGTCATAGGTCAATTCGCAATGAGACTTTTTAAATACACATTCGTCTTTCCAGAGGTGAAGTATCCCTTTAATATTTGAGAGAAATGTAAGGGAAAAGTGCAGTGGTTGCCCTTTCGTTCCTGATCAGCTCCATATGTCTGACTGTGGGTGTTTATGTGAGAAAAAAAGTATTAGACATAACAAGTTTAAATATAATCCTGAAGACTGAGAGAATACAGGGGAAAGCAGAAAGTGTGGTGTTTCCTCAACACTTAATTAGCAGCATGCATGTGTTTGTGTGCATTTAGGGGAAATGGAGGATAAAAGTAGGCTATATGAGATCACAAGTTTAAAAATAATCTTGATGACTATAAGGACTCTGAGTCATTTTTAAAACTTGACAGAAATGTGTGTTTACTAGCTATAGCCTACTTTAGGGACATGATCGTCCTCAGAAGTGAGCTAAATGTGATAAAACATCCCCTTGAGAACATGTGGTCGCCCTCAATTGTAGAAAATGATTCATACACAAAATAATAGATGAAGTGGAGTGGACATGAAATCAAAGTAGTCCCCTTATTTTATGTTGAGTATTCTGTTTCATTTGTAAGCATGCCACAGCATGATTTGCAAGTGTGACGTTAGACATGCATAGATTATTTCACCGTTAAAATCGAGACTGTGACTGTGAGGGAGACTGTGAGGTCTAGTGAAGGTCCTAGATCACATATAGGCCTAATTCACAACTTTCAAAATGTTTTATGTAATATTTGTCTACTGAATGTCTTTCTGATGTAACGTTAATGTTGTTAAATTCAACAAAACCCTCACAGGCGAGTTTTCATTCCTGTCAAAAATTAAATGCAGTGCCAATATGCATAAAGTGCATTTTAATAGGCCTACAACAATAAACAATAAGTTCATATTGGGTAACTTACTATTACTATTGTACACACTATTGCCGGTTACTTTCTCTGTTTTTACCGAGCATTTGGCGTTCCGGAGTGCAGTGTTTTTAAACAAATCTGATTAAATGATTAATTAACTCGCTCATTATGAGTTACGTGTTTCATTACTGAATGAATGAATACTTTTTTTAACTAATCCATTGATTCATCCATCTAGTTTTAATGGTCAACAGCATCGTAAATCCTGCAAAGTTTTTTTTATATTTTATTTTTCTTTTCTTTTTTTTATTAGGCCTATGTACATTTATAACACTATAATTTGTATTACATTTGTAGTTTTTCTTTTGCTATTTGTGCAAAGGGGAACGCAAAATATATATATTTTATGTATTCACTGTTATAAAAGTTTACCCAACGACTTCTGCTTCCGAGAAACCTCGGAACGATGTATGAAGCAGCTGCGTGTCACAGTGTCTGGTTTATGTTCACTTTTGGAACTGCATTCCCCACAATCCTTGTTTGCGCTCATCATTTTTCATTACACTCAGCTGTTCCCCATCATGATTGTCATGTTCTGTGTGTACCCTGAAATAAATACCCTGCCTGTTTAGTGTTTGTTACAGAGTCCTTGTTATGTGTCACACCACTTTGAAATCTTGCCTGTTGTTTGTTTCTGTCTTGGACTGCTTTATGGATTTTGACCCTTGCCTGGATTGTTGTGAGTATACGGATTACCCTCTAAATAAATACCGCAATTGGATTTTCTGCTTCCTGTGTGTGGTTCTGTGACACTGCGCAGCTCACACAGAATCCACTTTCAAAGCAAGCAACGTAACATGATGAATTTTGATTGCAATTTATTGCACGATCAATAAAACTTGATTTGAAATCTGCATAGGGAAATCATTCACCTCACAATAAATTCCCAATTTCTTGGAATCCCATTTCACCTGCGAAAATTTGTTGAACAAAGTTAAATGTGATCGCACCTTGAAAAGTCAATGTTGAACTGTACATCAGTGCCAGAATGTTTATAAAAAGAAGTTTATTGTATAGCATACATGTTTGTGTCCTGGACCACAACAGGGTGAATGATTGGGATGTACTGTAACTTCTGTCAAAATCAGTCTTTGTCAGAAACAATGTCAGAAAAATTGAAAAATTGCACGAGTGACGTCAGGGGCTGTGGGTGTTGAGGGAGCAGTGACCTTGGAGATGGGGATCCGGCCTGCTCCTGTGGCTACTGTCTTCTGCCTTAATGCGCAGTGGCAGAAACCTCACTGCCTCCCCGGAGAGACGCACACATACTCATGCACACACAGAGACTTGGTGTCGCTGACATCAGTTAAATCCTCAGACAGTTTAAACGCATGGGCTGAGTCTAGGCCTCAGCTGTGATTAGTGCTGGGCAGAGTGTGATGAATGAGACTGCTGAAGACACATGCACACTTGTGCCGCATTGTTATCATGAAGAGTGATGGGGTGGGTCAAATTGCATGACATATATGCGGGATATTACAGTCCTTGCCGAAGCTCAAGTGAAATGAACACTGACCACTTGTGAACCGCAAGTCCGTTCAAAGTCAAAGGCGGAGAAGGCATCAGATCAACCCATTGGCATGATAACCGTGCACATGCCAACCCTTAAATGTTTGAGAATCCATAAAAAAATTTTAGATTAAAAAAACCCCAAAACTTTTATTTACAGATATGTGCTGCCACCATATATAGCATATTTCATAGCTTAACATTACAATGACGCAAGTATATGTCATCTTGAGAGGAAATGGAATTTTATAATTTGATGGATTGCATTGAACTAAACTGAATTAACATTGAACTAAATTGAGCTGAATAATGTCATCTTTTTATAGCTGCTTTATAGTTGAAATTGTTTTTGTTTCATAATTGAAATTTGAAACAATCTCTATCCACAAGTTTCCGAGGGGCGCTCCTGTAAAAAATAAAGTGGGTGAAACTTCCGGTGACGCGGCGGAAGTAGCATTCCAATGGTATTTTGTGTGTTAGTTAGCGAAGAGGCTAGCTGTTTTTCGGAGAATTATTTTACTATTTAAAGACGCAAATCTTTATGAGAGATGTCGTTACGGAGCTCAGGGACAACATGTGCTGCTCGCGGTTGTATGTATAACCGGACTAAACTAATTTAGTGGCTTAAACGGGATTGTTTTGAACATAAGCTGAAAACGAAATCAGAGTGATTCTGCCAGAGCCCGTCTCTGATCCTGCCAACGACTGTAGTTTCCATCACCTCCCAAAAGACGACGAATCTTCCTCTGTACATTTGTTTAAATTCTTAATGTTCTATAAACTCTATCAGCATGTGTTTGGCTGTTCACTACTGAAACTCAGGATCAAAGCCTGTGTTGACAGAATACCAAATGTGCCAGTTAATGTATTCAAGTAGCACATTCATTTATAATTTTGAATAAACTCCAAAGCACAATGACTAAGTGTGTATTTTTTATTTTAATTGTTTGTCAGCTCACACAACTGTCTGTCACCATGCCCTGATGAGTTTTGATTATTGATAATGTTATTATAATACTCCCAATCAACTACTGCGGAGGGTAAAGGTACTGTTATTTCACCCTTTTTAATTTCGTGGAGGTTGTGTTCCCACATCGTTAGCTAGTTTGGATCGCTATAAATTGAATGACTGTCAACTGTTGAATGAACAAGTGTCAAGCATGTCAAATCGCGCTTTGTTTACTTCCAACCGGAAGTCGCGCCCACTTTTGACGCAAGGCCTCATGGGGCGTAGGAAACTTGTGGATAGAGTTCTATAAATAAGGGTGAGATGTGATGTTCTACTTGCACCCTAAACCAAAACTATACTGTTGAACTTCTGCTCACATTTTACTACTAAGTTTTTAAAAACCATTACCCCTTCAATCATGTTTTGTCTCATAGGGCACAGATTTAATATAACCACTACCCCCTCAAAAAAAAAAGAAAAAAGAAAAAAAAAAGGCGCATGACACCTTTGATAACACCTTTGATAACACCTTCACTCTCATTTGGGCTTTACACAAACTTCACAGTTTGGATTCATTATGTGTGCTGGCTTAGATGTCAAAATGTGTGTTAGAACGTTTGATTTTCCGGTGTCAGATGTGTCATCATCTCTATTTGATCTGTCTGTCTCTTATTGTTATTCACCGGCATGCAGTTTCTCATGGGAAATGTTCTCTGATGTCAAATTCCACTCAGTCAGAATGGATGCTGATAATCTAACTCCATTAAGGTGGTTCTGAAGGCTTGGCTTGGCTCTGCTACACGCACACACACACACACACACACACAGTCTATTTGCAGTCTTGACAGAGTATCATGTCTACAGCCCTAATCCCCCTAATTGCGTATGTCTTTTCATATTGACACATCTATAATTCACCTTAAATTGTTTATTCCACAAATTAATGCCATCAACCTGCCACTTCAGACGCACCGTGTGAAATAGGATTGTCGTGGCATAGATGGGTCATGTGACTCGATTGTAATCACCGTAACTGAATTACTGCATACCGGGGTTTGTTGAGCCCGCAAGAGCTATCAAAATGCTTTTAGTTTCAGTTACTCTGCCGAGGCCACAGGAAAGATAAAAAAAAAAAAAAAAAAATGTTTATCTCTAATCTGGTTTTGACCTTTCGACCATGCAACGTTGGAGGAAAAGTTTTTGTTCAGTGAAACTAAATTTTTTGGAAACACTTTACTATAAGGTTTCATTAGTTAACATTAACTACATTAGTTAACATGAACTAATAATGAACTGCACTTTTAACTGCACCTCTAACTACACCATTTATTAATCTTAGTAAATCTTAATTTCAACATTTACAAATACATTATTAAAATCAAAAGTTGTATGTGTTAACATTAGTTAATGCACTGTGTGAACTAACATGAACATGAACTGGATTTGAAAATGAACTGGAACATGAAAAACTGGATTTTTTAACAAAGATTAATAAATACTGAAACAAATTTATTCCTCATTTTAAGTGTTAGTTAATACATTAAATAATGTTAACTAATGAGACCTTATTGTAAGGTGTTACCAATTTTGTGTCAAAAGTATTGAAATGAATGTTTGTAAACCAACCTGTTTAAATTGTTTAATATATATATACTGTATATATATATATATATATATATATATATATATACATATACATATATAAATAAGGTGTTTTAAATAAAAATCTAATGAATGTCATTTTCAGTACAATAGAACGTTTTTTTTTTTGTGTTCACTTTTCTTTTGTTTTGTTTTGGAAGAAAGAAAGTCATGTTGGTACTGAAATGAGTGCAAGAAAATTATTGCAAAATGTTAATTTTTGGGTGAGATATTCCTTTAATGTGACATAGCAAATTTGGTCTCTGTGACACTATTAAGTTAATGCACTGCAATGCACTGTGTCCACCATTTATGTGGCAGTAAACAGCCTCACATGGACGTCCTGTGACTGAGCTGTAGACTGGAGTTTATAAACGGACATGTCACATTGATGATTGATTGAGTTTTTTCCCTGCTTTCTTGCACCATTGCTGCACACACACACACACACACACACACACACATTCTGTTTCTGTCTGCATTGACCTTCACTTCCTCTACACCTCATATTCTCTCTCCACCTCTTTCTGTGTTTGTGGTATACTGCTAAAGGCTCTTTCTTCAAATGAATCAGCTGTCTCCCTGATTGTGTTCTTAGATTTGACATTTGAGTGGAGTTTTGCTCATTCTGTTTGTGTGAAGGGATAATTCTGTAATTCATGCTCAAGTATGTGCTGAACTGTGTGTAATGCTATATTTAGAATGCAAGTATGTGTTGTATGGGATAATGTACATTCAGATAGTCATTATCACAAAATAAACCCCAACAAGGTGATCAGGATTCGGATGTGAATACACACGAAATCCTCAATCTTGTGGATTCCTGTTGAAATGACTGCATTTCACCTGCAAAAATTCTACGAGTAATGTTAAAGGGATACTCCACCGTTTTTTTTCATATTAAACTATGTTATTCCCTTAACTAAGACGAGTTGATTCATACCTCTCTTGTCTCTGGCGTGCGAGACACTTTGATAGCACTTAACTTAGCCCAGTTCATTCAATATGGGCCAAGCAGAGAAGCGATCAAACACCTCTACGTTTTACCGGAGATACAGAGTGCAGATTTTAGATTTTAGAATTCCGACTCCCTGACAACTGAGTGACCACTGATTGCCTAATCCTAACCCCATCCCCTAATCCTAAACCTGCCTATAAATGGGGACTTGGGGGTAGTAATTGGTAGTAATGATAATCTGGTGGGGGTCAGAACACAGGTCTTGTGCTAAATTCAGTGACCCACCTAATTACGTGACCATATAGTAAGACATTAGTGTTGGGGTTACCCAGCAAATTACGTCTGGCCCAGTTGTGGCCCACATCTCCCATATTCTTCTGGCCGACATACCTTATGGAATGTCAGAGAAAACTCAACCTGAGTGTGGCTGGCAATATACAGTAGCATACATCTGGGCACTCAACTATAGCACATATGGCTCAGTTGTGGCAGCGCCAAAAGTCACATGGACCACATCTGGGCCACAACTCACTTCAAACTCTTAGGGCCCTATCTTGCTCCCAGCGCAAATGACTTTATACACTGACGCATCGCATGTATCATTCCTATTTTGCATTTCCCTCCACAGATGAACGTCAGTAAACTAGGGAATGAACTTGCGCTCCCTTCTCTCATCTACACAGACGATGGGAAAAATAGGCATAAAGCTTACACATACTCAAATTATTATGCATGTTTAACCGAAGCTAATTTGGGTGGGTTTGTCCCGTCCCCAATGTCACTTCTCTTTCTTTCATGGCCGTGACGAGAACGTCGATCTCCTCGGCTGTGAAGCGCGCCTGGTAAATGCGCCGTTATAATAGTTTTGCGCCAGGGAAACGCGCACTTCGTTCATCATGCTCATAAAGGGAATGTGATATGACGCTCTTATTGGTTTGTTTCTCGTTATGCCCAAACCACACCTATGAATAATGAAGCTTCATCAGGCCAACCCCTTTTAGATTTGCGTTGAGCGCCAGAGTCATTTATCCCGCCGGTTAAATAGCAACAGCGCCCAAGACCCGCCCACAAAGTTTCTTGCGCTTTGCGCTTGATACTTGCGTTTCAGATCGTTAAAATAGGGCCCTTAATGTGACGTCATTACACGACACGTCATTACACGATCTTTAGTCTGTCACGTACCTTCGCAGGGTTTTTAGACACGTGACACGACTTCCACTTATCAGATGCATCACTGTGGGATTGTGGGATTGTTCAGGATTGTGGGTAATGAAGTACTTATCCAATACATCGCGAATAAAAGGCATTTATCTTAAAACAAGGTTAGTGTCCCGTGAACTTTTGCCATTTATATGAGCGTATACAATCGCTTAGTACAGCCGTAGCTGGTTTTAAGTTTACCATTTATGGTTATGTTTTTATGGCTTATATCTCAAATGTCAATGGAGAAATTGCATTGAATTTTTACTTCCGGCCCCGACTGTGATGCTCTATTGGAGTCAATGGAGTTGTCACAACTCTCACTCTAATGGCTCTGGCCATAAGTTGTGCAGTAGCTGCAGCACAGCCAGTGGGTGAGCTTGCTCTGTTGTTCAGCGTTTTAAATATAGGTTTCAATATTCCTCGAGGAAAGGAGTTTCTCCACTGTGTAGCTACGCAATTCTAAGTAAACGTTAACGAAAGTGAACCATATTCTAAAGAATATTATTATAATTTTTTGTAATACAATTATATACGTTACATTCTCAGATATGTTATCTGCTAATATGATATTTCAGCTGAACAAGAAGCGAGAGAAAAGAGGAAATATCGCTTTAGGACAGGGAGAGATTGACAGCGCGAGACGAACGAAGTGAAAGAAGTGATTGACAAGGCAGATATTCAGCGAGACGTGACGCGCACACGTTCCTTCAGCCAAACTTTTGTATTTCTTTTAAATAAAAGCATTCATTCTGTCCTTTAAACCGGGTTGTCTAGCTGGCCAACATTCTCTCTTTCTTTTTACTTCTTCTCTCATTCCCATGTTGATGACTTGTGGAAAATCGCCAGGGTAGGCTCCAGACGTTAACCTGCCTGAACACCTGGCTGCAACGCAAAGTGAGTGATCCGAGAGACGAGCGGATATATTTTCACAGACAGCACGCTGCACTTTTATGGCGGTGACATCAGGGAGTCTGTCTAGATAGAATACATTGTCCTGGAAGAGTTTTTATCAAGAGTGTTTTTTACAGCTGTAGCGCCATCTAGTGTAATATCAAGTTATGTATTTAGCACAGTGGTTCCCTACATTGGTCCTAAAGAGTCCTATCTCTCAAATCAAACACACCCGATTAGATAAGAGAGGCATCACAAATGTGCAGTGTTGCGGTTGGGAGGACAAGGGTTGGGCGCAATTGTGATTTTGTTCGAAGGGACTTAGTGGAAAGAAACCTAGACCTGCTTACATTTTTTAAATTATTTTATTGTATTCATCTATTGTCTGTAGATTCCAATCACAAGCCCATCTTTAAAGGTTGTTTACTCAAAATGACTTTTTTCCCTGTCATTTTCTCATGTTGACAGTGATTAAAAAATTAAATAATCAAGAATCCCTTCTTTGACTCAAAGAAGTCAACAAAAATGAAACAAGAATTTGAAACCCTTATCCAATGTTCAGATTTCTAGAAATGTACAAATTAGTACATATTTAATTAGATATTCCCCAATTTCATATTTAAATATAACATTTTAGAAAACTTTTTGATAAACTGATATTTTTTATTTTATTTTTTTTTTTTTTTTGCAATTCTTGATGTATTAAATCAACTGGGGAAGTATGGTGATATCTATTAGTTTTCATATAAAATATTAAGTAATTTTTTTTTTTGAATTTCAATGTTTAATACAATGATTATTATAATTACATTATGTAATTCCAGTAGTAGCAAGTAATACTGACGTAGGCTATATTAAATATAATTATTTCCCTATACATTATTGTTAGTCAAATTGTTAATATTTTAATATGGACACTGTATAAATGCTTCTTACTGAGCCTACATGCATATTTTACTCACCACAAAAAATATTTCACTCATTAAGTTTTTCTTTTTTTACACATACCACAAAAATAACATTCCATAATAGCAAATGCACAAAAATATTTGAGAAAAAAATTATTCACACATCATCTCTGATTTTATTTCTAAGCTGAGCACTTCCCTCCAATCTGCATCTGTTGTATAGAAATAGAGAGTTCTCCTGAAAAAAAAATCATAATCATAAATGAAAAGAAATTACATAATGTCATTAGAAATGAATGTATATTTTTTTTTTGGCTTAGAAGATCTTCATGGTAATGTTAAACTAGCTGTACAAGACAGATGAGCATGACTCCATGTGTGTGGATCTGCTGTGAGAAAACAGCACAGCAGGATTTAAGTGGTGTTTATAAACTACCAGAACTTGAGTAGATGTTGAAATGTTGTGCGGGTGGTCATGTGTTATGCAAGCTGTTTTGACTGAGGAGAATGATTTGAGATCAGAAACTCAAGAGTATGCTTAAATACAGAAGTGCACTGAACTGTTTTATTTCAAAAGAAAATGAAAATATACTTCTTATTCTATGACTCATAGAGATCTAAGTCTCACTGTCTCTCCATTTAGAATTTCCTGAGCCAATAAAGGGTGCCTCTACCGCAGCTATTAATGGTGGTATTATTTGTGTGATCATCCTCGTAGCCATAATTGCAACTACCATAGTGATGGTCCGCAAATGCCAGAGGAAGAACACAGAGTAAGTACTGCCACCTCTTTCATATTCTATCTTTGACTGGTACCCTGGTAAAAACAAGTTACTTAAACAGTGTTGGGGAAAGTTACTTTGAAAGGTAATGCATTGCAACATTGAGTTATTCTCTTAAAAAAGTAACTAATTGTGCTACTAACTTACTTTTTATGGAAAGTAATGAGTTGTTACTTTTGCGTTACTTTTTTTATGCTCCCGGTTTCTCTCAACATGGGGACAGGAGTGTAGTAAGCCAATAAATGAGAAAACAAAGTAAAACAGATATTTTGCTGTAAATTCAAAAGTAATGCGTTACTAGTTGAAAAAAGCAATATGATTAACTAAGGTTGCTTAATGCATTACCCACAACACTGCGTATAAATGACCGGTGAATTTTTCCCACTTTACTGATCGCCTGTTTGTGTCTGTTCTTGCAGCCGTCCACCCAATCACAAACCTCCTCCTCCTACGAAGACATATTCAGACAGAGTGAGTAGAGCCGAAAGATTCATACTCTATTTTACACTTTGAGCAAATGCAGCTGAGTTCATTTTAAATTATCCAGGACACATTTATTCATTTAGCTGACGCTTTTATCCAAAGCGTGAACTTTATAGTCAACTGGATAGTCAACTTTAGCATATGTGTGTTCACTTATGCTAAGCACTGTATATACTGTATATATATATATATATATATATATATATATATGTATGTATATATATATATTCACCTAAAGGATTATTAGGAACACCTGTTCAATTTCTCATGACTGCAATTATCTAACCAATCACATGGCAGTTGCTTCAAAGCATTTAGGGGTGTGGTCCTGGTCAAGACAATCTCCTGAACTTTAAACTGGATGTCAGAATGGGAAAGAAAGGTGATTTAAGCAATTTTGAGCGTGGCATGGTTGTTGGTGCCAGACGGGCCAGTCTGAGTATTTCACAATCTGCTCAGTGACTGGGATTTTCACGCACAACCATTTCTAGGGTTTACAAAGAATGGTGTGAAAAGGGAAAAACATCCAGTATGCAGCAGTCCTGTGGGCAAAAATGACTTGTTGATGCTTGAGGTCAGAGGAGAGTTATGGGCCGACTGATTTAAACTGATAGAAGAGCAACTTTGACTGAAATAACCACTCGTTACAACCGAGGTATGCAGCAAAGCATTTGTGAAGCCACAACACGCACAACCTTGAGGCGGATGGGCTACAACAGCAGAAGACCCCACAGGGTACCACTCATCTCCACTATAAATAGAAAAAAGAGGCAACAATTTGCAAGAGCTCACCAAAATTGGACAGTTGAATACTGGAAAAATGTTGCCTGGTCGGATGAGTCTGGATTTCTGTTGAGACCTTCAGATGGTAGAGTCAGAATTTGGCGTAAACAAAATGAGAACACGGATCCATCATGCCTTGTTATCACTGTGCAGGCTGGTGGTGGTGGTGTAATGGTGTGGGGGATGTTTTCTTGGCACACTTCAGTCCCCTTAGTGCCAATTGGGCATTGTTTAAATGTCACAGCCTACCTGAGGATTGTTTCTGACCACGTCCATCCCTTTATGGTGTTATGAGCCTGGCTCAAAGCAAGCAACAGAGTATAGAGAAAGGCCACACACGGAATAGTTATACAAGATTTATTAAATTAATAGAATTTTAACAGAATAAACTTTGTACAGCCAGTAATAAAGTTGGCTTTAACAAAAGTAAAAATGAAAGCAACAGTGTAATGAAATGAAATTAAATGAGATGAAACAAAAACAAAAATCCTAAACGGTGCAGGAGAGATGCAACGAATGCTGGCTCTGTTCCTGGTCTCATCTGAAGTGTCTTTAAAGGCCCAAACACCTGCGCCCAGTTCACAGCTATAGGAGGAGGAGCCAGGCAAGGCCGTGACAATGGCCACCATGTACCCATCCTCTGATGGCTACTTCCAGCAGGATAATGCACCATTTCACAAAGCTTGAATCATTTCACATTGTTTTCTTGAACATGACAGTGAGTTCACTGTACTAAAATGGCCTCCACAGTCACCAGATCTCAACCCAATAGAGCATCTTTGGGATGTGGTGGAACGGGAGCTTCGTGCCCTGGATGTGCATCCCACAAATCTCCATCAACTGCAAGATGCTATCCTATCAATATGGGCCAACATTTCTAAAGAATGCTTTCAGCACCTTGTTGAATCAATGCCACATAGAATTAAGGCAGTTCTGAAGGTGAAAGGGGGTCAAACACAGTATTAGTATGGTGTTCCTAATAATCATTTAGGTGAGTGTATATATATATATATATATAGAAATGTGTGAGGGGTGTCCAAAAGTCTGATCATCTGTTGGATCATCTCAAATCATGCTGGAGATCATAATCATCAGGTTTTACACTAACTTGTGAAGTTAATGTAGCTTGAATGCTGCTGTCATCAAAGTAAAAGGGGGTGACATCCATAAAGTGCAGCAATTGACCCTTTTGTTTTTCTTTTGTAGCCGAGCATCAGTAAACCTGAGTCTGATCTTGAGCTCAGGCACCATGAGACCGAGAAAGAAGAGCCAATGACAGTAAGAGGCCATTTCTCTCTCTATCTCGATTCCTCTAATCCTTTGTGGCATTTAAGGTGGTAAATCATTCATATTTGATGGCATGTTCATTTTCCATGCATAATTCAGGCGTATTACTCACAGATCATAATCCTCTCTATGACTCTAGAAACACATGTGCTTTGACTCTAATCACAACACAACAATCTCTTCTCTGACAGAATCATTTAGTATACTATGATGACAAGGATCATCATGAGCTTTCCTGGGAGGACAAAACGACTCCTTACCATGATGACAGAGACGAAGACGAAGATGGAATGATGGGAGATGAAGGAATGTATTACATCACTTCCTCTGCCACTAGAGGGAGCAGTTTCATGTCACCAGCTGTGATAGTGTAGGGATTCATAGAGTGTAGGTTTTTATGCTGTAACCTGAGCACTGCACTGTACTGTTTTATTTTTATTGTAATATGAAGTATGGCCTATTGATTAACTCAAACACTGTAAGGGCCCTGTAATTCAGTCAAAAGACGTCATTGTGATTAAGCACACAGATGTAGTTGGGAACATGCACAATTATTTGTCCTTCTGTAGCTGATTAAGGATTGTGCCATTTTTTGATTGACTATGAATGAGAATGAAAGCAGCCATAAGGACAAAATGAGCCAGAGATCAACATACATTATTGAATCATTATTATTGTGGTTATTATTATTAGCTTGTAATTCACTGACATTTCTTTCTTTGTTCCTATAAACTCTCTTTGTACTTTACAAGATGCAATTTTTGTATTGATTTCCTGTTTTAGTAGGCTAAATTGCATTAGATTAATCGTCTAATTTGCACCTCCCTGACTTTTATGGTAGCATTGATTAAAATTTTTATTTTATTATTTTCATTTGCTCCAGAATATTAATATTTGTTACGTTATTTTCCAGTGTACTGTTATGATTGTTTACACTCAATAAACGGGGTGATGCGCTTTCTATGTATTTTATTTATGCATCAGTGACAGTGTCAGACATTATCCTCAACAATATGCGTTCTGGATGAATGTGTTCAAATTGTATGTGAAAATGTGTGTGCAATGGAAATATGGAAATCTGACCTTTTGTACAAATGAGTTCACAAGCTCACATTTTGCTATAAAAGTATGGCAATTTTCAGTTAGCCTACTTTTAAAGAACTATCTATCATTCAAAAATTTTAATTTTCTCATGAATATATATATTTTTTTTTTTTCATTTTTGATATTGCCTGGGGCCTTTACTACCATTTAGGCCTACCACCAGCAGCAGGCATTCAGTTGCAGCCAGGATAAACACAGATTAGTTAAATATTCCAGAAGTATCTTAACGAACAGCCATAACAACAACAACAATATAGGCTATAGTCACTGTAAAACGCATAAACACAAGAATAAACTCACTGCGTAGATGCTGTGACGTGGTTTGTTTTGAATCACACCAGTAGAGGGCGCGCCGCGCGCTCACAAAAAGAGCACTAGTAGCTCCCGCAGGTGTTCAGTGAACGCCACTAAGTGGATTTGCATGCTGCTAACCATCTTAAACTAACAGGTAAATAATTTTCTACAACCTAAAATCATTTAAAACTGATTGTGTGTTAATAAAGTTCGAGTACCCTAGGTCAGTCAACAATCTTTCCTAGTCGAAAATCTAAAGTCTAAAATCGTAGAAACAGCACAGACATGATGCTAACTAAAAATGAAAGGCTAATAATATAAAACATTAAGTTGGTAATTGCACTCAAAGTGCCACAATTGTGAGTATAGAATAGAAAAAGATGCAACAACATTTAAAATGAAATAAATAACAAACAATTTTAGTAAAAAAAAAACATTAACTTAAATACACAAGTCTTAACTTCTTGAAACATTCCAGTTGAAGCATTTCTAATTGTGATATAGGAACAACTGTATTCCACAACTTAGGGCCAAGAATAATGGCATGATGTGATTTAGAGTTACTGGGAAACCGCTAATGTAACAGAGTATTTGAATTGATGAGCATTATAGTCAACATAGCTTTAAGGAAGTGGTGAAATAGGCTTCTGCTGTCAACAAGCTTTTTTCATTACCCTCTTCAGCATTGCTTTTTCTGTTCAAAAAAGGACGGAGCCTGTCAGCAGTAGGACTGAAGGGTGTCCAAAGCTGTAAAAAACTCCCCGGGGATCTCCAACCCCACACCCTCATGCCCAATGAGTGTTCTCACATCCAGAAACACCACGAGAACACAAATAATTAAATTAAAAAGATTAAATTCATTAAAGATGCAAAGTTGGGACAACCTGTCACTCATGAGATTTTAGCTATAAAAACCACAATGATCAAATGGACAAAATCAAGTACTGCCCTACATTTTTCTGGTTCAAGAAGCCATTTCACTTGGATATGTCACAAAACGGAACAAAAGACAAAATTTATATAATGGGATTCAAAAGGCCACTTGTGAAAATGTTTTTATTTCACATTTTTCTATTTTAATAAAAAGTGTTGTATTATAAAAATATTAGAATAATCATTTTAGTACAAATTTAATTTAGCACTGCAGATATTTGAGGATTTATTCAAATTAAGACCCCATTGTGTCTTTTCTTCATCTTGTCTCTTCTCATAGTCTCGTGTCCTACCTTTGCACTGCAGAGTGCTGCAAGAAACCGCTGATGAAATCGACATCCCCAAATAATCCAAAATGTTCCCGGAGAGGCCCTGGTTGTGGCTTGCCCAGGGACAGCTGTTGCTAGGCAACAAATGACATCACCACAGCAACATTCTCAGCCTCATCAGTAGAACGACAGAAAGTGTGAGAGAAAAAGAGAGAAGGACAAAGTGTCTGGCTCTGATCTGTGTGGTTGGCTTGGTATGTCATTAATATGACAGCTGTGTTCTGGATTTAGAGCTGCCCTCAGAACAAAAAAATGGGATTATTATTACTGAGAAAGAGCAGCCTTTGAATTATATAGATACTGAACCTGTTGTCTCAAACTGTTGTCTCAAACGCAAAACTGTTATGGTTGCTGAACTGTGGGATGTAATTTAAATGAATTTACATAATTTTCACAAAATATTCAAGTGGGTTGTTTTGAAAAATCTTTATATTAGCATTGTTTTGACATTTCTGGTCTGGGTAAAATTAAATATATACATAAAAGGTATTTTAAAAGTAGCGAAAATAAAAGACGACATACTGATTTTTTTTTTAATTTTTAATCAATATATTCAAAGAATAAGGAACCTGGATAAATGACTCTATTTCACATACAATCATTCATTTAGGATCTGTGTGCTTGATACAGAAGGCCTCGGGATCATCCTCCACCCCTCGACTAAGCCGTCTAAAAATAAATGAGAAGAGAGTAGGATGAGCAGGCGGAGAGGATGGAAGGATAAAAGAAGAAGGTTAAAGAGGGTGCAGGTGAAGTACACGTTCCTCTGATCCTTCCTTGCTCTCTGCCAATCACAGTCAAATGTGTGCATGTACTTATTAGCATGTGTCTCTTCCTTGCTCATACAGTCTGATGGACAAAATCCACCCCTCCATTTCTGTCTGTAACCATGTGTCTGACTATGATGAGCATGGCAGCATGTGCACTGTTGTCATGGCTGGTGAGTAAAGGCCATTTCCATGTAGAGTAGAGCACACTCAACACAAATAGTTTCCTATTCAACTGTTGCTTAAAGTAAACATATTTTACTTTGTAATGTGATTTTGAAGTGAAACGGCTTTTTCAAGAAGAAAAAAAAAATGTTGAACAGGAGTTTTACCCAGCAGGAAATAATTGGATTGGAAGTGAAAAAGTGGCCTTAACATACTGGAAAGCAGCCAAACCGAATGTCTAAAAGCTATTTGGCTATTCATTTACATTATCCAATAGCCTGCATGGCCCAGGTGATGTCAGTGGAAAATGGTTGTTTCATAGGTGGAACAAGTTTTTAGACTTAGGTGATTTGAATAAGCTACATATTGGTTATAGATGATTTGATTATGAAGCTAGAGAGATTTTTCGTCTTTGGAATATCATGCACTGATGAATTCTTAGTTATACCCGGAATTAGGGTTAATGTGCAGGTCATGTTGATTTTAAACAAAGGACTGATAAAATGTTGTGTAACTACTTTACATTTTGTTTCGAAATGTAATAATGAGGAACAGTTGGAGTTAACCAAGGCTCCAAGATCATATTGCAGATTAGAAAGCTGCACATTCCAGTGCTAATCTGTCACGATTTGAGAAGTTCAGTATGACGCCATGTGAGATTTGGAAACCATCTGCAATGACAGAAATATTTAGGAACCATTTAGGAACATATTCGCATGCTTTCGACAGTCACGGAAACACTGTACGTTGCATTAAACCGTATCTCCAGCGTTTGAGGGTAAAACAACTGTCGACAGAAAACGTGAAAACTGGAGTGAGAGAGCATTTCGTTTAATTTCATTTATTACTTTAAAGTCCATTCAGGATAAACTTTATACTACAGTTGGCAATATATACAGTAATAGGATGATGCGCAACCGCCGCGACGTTAGAGCTTTTGCGTAAACATTGCATGAAGCGTTCGTCCAGTAAGAGGCACTGAAACTCCAAATATGTAAATAAGTGTGCCAACCCAGGGTTAGAAATGTACAGTGTGAAACCTCAGTTTATTAATGCCCAAGATTAATTGTTAACTCAATGTGAATCTTGAATCAAGATAACCCAGGATTTCTTTTACCCGGGGTTTAGAATGACCCAAGGTTAACTATGTCAATATGAAAAGCCCTTATGAGGGTTAATTTTAGGGGCATGGTTAGGGGAAAATATACACAGAGTTTGCTGGCTGCTAAATAAAGTTTCCTAAATACTTAAACATAATCTGCTCTCTGTTGAGTGACACATCACACTTATTAGAATTTTAAGTGTGTGATAAGTAACCAGCCTCGTGTGCATCTGCATGTTGTAAAGACAATAGCTCTGCTCCAAAACCCAGTGCTCTTTCTCACTGTCTTCTATAGCAGCATCCGAACAGAAAGGGAACCTCATATAAGTGACTGATTTAGAACGCTCTACATAGGCAACAACTAAATGTGTCATATTAATAGCACTCTGCACCCAAGGCACACATGAGACTCGCCTCACAATTAATTTCAGTACAGCCAGCATGAAAGAAATGATGTGATGATAAGTGAATATAGTGAATTATAATATTGCGAATGATCCCATGGTATTTGAAGCCACTAAGCCCACTTTACTACATGAGACAACTAAGAGGCTAAGAGGATGATATTCCTCAGTCACGTGATTGCAGACCCCCTATTGCTACTCTTTGTGAGTGAAGAGTAATAGAAGCTGTGATTAGACAGATTGATTAAGGTGCTTAGTGGACAAAATCTCTTATTCTCTCTGTGGACTAAAGTAGAGTAGAGGCCTTCTCTACCCCAGAATTATTTACAGAACCTCTCTCTCTTTTTCTGACCTCCCTCATCCACTGGTTCTGGTTCACCTCTGACCCTGAGGCGGGCAGGTTGTCCTGGACTAGAGGAGGAGAGGTTGAAAGAGGAGACGGAGGAGGACACCTGGATAGAATGGTGAGTGAGAGAGAAATGAGGGGGATATTTTAGGTGGAAGATGGGACCTCTTAGGTGGAACCTTTCACTGGCATTGTCTGGATGATGGGGTGAGTAAATAATAGAATTTTTATTTTGGGTGAACTCATTTAAAATGATTTTTATAACTATAAAACAATATATTATTATATAATACAATATAAACAATGCAATACAAAAATGTCCCCTTTGCATACTAGTCAGGGAGCCAAAGGGCCCTATTTTTGCGATCTGAAACGCAAGTATCAGTAACACTGTGGGCGGGTCTTGGGCTATTTTACCAGCGGGATAAATGACTCTTGTGCCCGACGCAAGTTTAAAGGGGGTTGGTCCAGGGACGGATCTACCGGGGTGGCAAAGAAAGCCTTGCCACCCCTGCTGCCACCTCAGTTGGCAGCAACGGATTCAAAGTTATGGCAAATTTGACAATTTACGAGCACGAATTTCCGATGTCTGACTGCAGTGAATTCGCTCAGTGCACAAATGACATTGTGACATTCGAGTCAGTGACATTCGAACTTGAGTTTGTGGGCCAGTACTTCCGGTGAAAACTTCTGGTGATCTGACAGCGAGAGCAGGAGACCATTACCAGAGCGTTCCATTACAAGAGAGATAAGTTTTCAACCTGACCAAATTTTAAAATCCATATAATTTTACAGTAAGTTTATTTCATCTGTGAGTTTCTATGCTTTCTATTACTGCATTTATTTTGTGCAAGTGAGATGAGTAAAGAGCATCTGTTTTATAAATCATTATCTGTCTGGTGTTTATAAGCAGCACATACAGTATTTTACTACGTGTAAAATATACAAAAACTTTGCTATATTAAATTGTTTTTACAACCTACCGTTAAAAATATAAATGTAAAATATGTGATGATAAAATTGATCGAGCAATTGAATTGTGCATAATTAATAAAAAAAAAGGTATTCATGGAGATAAATTTTAGCCAATCACAAATTAAGCAAACGTGTGAATGTTCACGAGGTATTTTATTTAACAACTCTAACCATAGTTGTAACTCTATATTTACAGTAGGCATAATTGTCATTGCGTATTGTCATTCGTCTGTTTGTGAACAGTTGTATTTTATTCATTAATCTGACTATGCATCCATGCATTTAATTGGCATTGGCTCGTGTGATAGTAATATGGATCTTAGTAGTATTTTAAAGGGTTAGTTCACCCAAAAATGAAAATTAAGTCATTAATTACTCACCCCCATGCTGTACCAACCCCGTAAGACCTTCGTTCGTCTTCGGAACACAAATGAAGATATTTTTGATTAAATTTGAGAGCTGTCTTACTACCACATTGGCTCCTGAGGGACTGCCTCTTGACGGCCCAGAAAGTCAATGAAGAAAATGTTTAAATATCCCAAGTGACTACCGTGGCTCAACTATATGTTTATCAAGCGACGCGAATACTTTTTGTGCGAAAAAACAAACAAAAATAACGAGTTTATTCGACTATTTCTTTTCTTCCTTGTAGGCCAGAACGAGACTTCCTTAGATTTCCACGACGCATGCGCGAGAATTGCGATCTGAAGTGGTGTAAGTTGGTGTAAGCAGATCGCAAATCTCGCGCATGCGTCGTGGAAATCTAAGGAAGTCTCGTTCTGGCCTACAAGGAAGAAAAGAAATAGTCGAATAAACTCGTTATTTTTGTTTGTTTTTTCGCACAAAAAGTATTCGCGTCGCTTGATAAACATATAGTTGAGCCACGGTAGTCACTTGGGATATTTAAACATTTTCTTCATTGACTTTCTGGGCCGTCAAGAGGCAGTCCCTCAGGAGCCAATGTGGTAGTAAGACAGCTCTCAAATTTAATCAAAAATATCTTCATTTGTGTTCCGAAGACGAACGAAGGTCTTACGGGGTTGGTACAGCATGGGGGTGAGTAATTAATGACTTAATTTTCATTTTTGGGTGAACTAACCCTTTAAGGTATATAATTGATTTTATGAACAACTATATAAAAGAGAACGTTTTCGGCTTTCTCCGGCTCCCTGCACCAGCCGAATACGGAACCGGAAGTGTCTATCCGCACACTTGCCTTTTGTCTTACCTTAATGCCTTTCTTGTGATAATGCCCCTTACTTCTATCATACTTATCTCCTATTAAGTGAAATCACATTGTATAGACACTTATATAAAAAAAAAAAAATCAGATCCAAAAGCACACAGTGCACGCACATCCACAGCATCCACAGTTGGTTGCTCAACAGAGAAATATATATATAAAAAGGGGGGAAAGTCGGCACACCTTGGCTCCAAAATTGTGAAAAATGTAATGGACTCACACACAGGTGGTAACGTTTCAAGCACGTAGGCACTTCGTCAGATAACTAAACGTTAAACACATCCGCCAATACTCTCATGTGACCCTAGGTGAGTATAAGGGTGTGCTGACCTTTTCCCCTTTTTTTTACAATTATTCCTAAATGAACTGTTTCACCTCCAATGCAAGGCGAGCATCAGGGGCGGTTTACAGCCGAGGAGACCAACGTTCTTGTCAGGGCAGGGAAAGATAGAGAAGTGACATTGTATGGGGATGGGAGATGCTTTTTTTCCCTGGTTCTTGACAGACAAACTAATTTGTCAGATGTCCTTACATATGTGTCTTGCCACTATTGGGCAAACAGGTCCGTTATTACTACAATTAGCCTGAAAAATTTGGTTAAATGTGTAAGCTAGATTTAGGCCTACATTTTTTTACATCTTCATGGACTAACTACCATTACAATATCCATATTACCATTCTTTCCCCAAAACACTGGGACAGACCTACCGGTATTCACTAAAGTCACTTTTACTTACCATTGACAAATGATGAGCAGCTTCGAAGTCCGTTGGTAACTGTGATTGCTAGGATCATGTGCAAGTGTGTGTTTGTAAGTGAGCCATGATGTTAAATATCCAACATGTTTTTAAGAATTTTAAGAGTAGTCTAAAATTCTATTGAAGTTCTGAGCCTGTTGATCGCCAACTACAGTAGTAGTGAAATAAGATCATAGATCACAGATCCATTGATTTTGGTTGGATTTTTATATTTTTTTCTGTGGAATGAGTATAGTGTTTGGTGAAATGAATGGCATATTGACTGATGGCATAACTTAGGGAAATAGTTGATTGGCAATAAAGTAAAGATGAAAATATTGGAAAAAAGTGAGAAAACGTCTAATTTTTCGTCTAAACGTTTAGTTTTTCAGTGGATGTTGTCAGCATATGTGTTCTGTGTGTTCTTCACATTTTGTAGGGTCAAAGTTAACAAAAAAAAAAACACAAATAAAAAGTATGGCAGACCATGTCAGGTTCAACCCCTTTTGAGACTTTGGCTCCCCGACTATATAGCACATTAATCATATTGATTTTGCAGGGTGGTCTTTAAACAGTGTAAGGTGGAAGAAATGGCATTGTCCAATTGGACAGGATTAGGTTTTTACTCCACCTGCTCATATGAATTCAGCATCACATGGTTCACCGTAACTGGTGAGATAAACACATAATTAGTCGACAGCAGCACTCATGAGATCACATTGGACCAGTTTTTGTTCTCTCGCTCGTAATTGCTGCTCTGCTGAAAAGAGTAGTACTGCTGGTCACTAGCATATGTTGGGTCTTTGGATGCCAGTGTGCTGGTGTCCCAACCAGGATTCTTAAAATTAATTCTGGAGGTTTATTTATCAGGAGGTATATTAGTTTCTGGTTCCATTGCCAATTCACTTTACTGGGTTGGTTCCTTTACTGTACTGTAAATGACTCCCTTATCATTAGTTTTGAGTGAGAAAGTAAGGAAACTGTAATGAAAATAATTTTTATTGCATACTGTAAGTACACTTAGAATTCATGTTGGATTAGGTCTGAGATCATTTGGAATTTGAACTGAACTTTATTAAGAAATAAGAACATTTTTATACAATTCTTTATAAAGCTTACTTTTTTGTATGTAATAACTCTGTTATCTCTTTTAAACGGATACTTTAGATTTAGTTGATCTCAAAGTGACAAGCCCTTGTGAAAAAGGTCACTTTTAGCATACATTTTAAAAGAGACTTATTACATATTACTTCATTTTTACTTCATCACAAGGGAGTACATCACAAAAGTCGTTTTATGAATCATGATGAATCAAAAAAAGGCGTTTCATAACTGTTAACAGAGTCAAAAATCATGTGTGAGACTTATCACTAATTACTTCATTTTTACTTCATCACAAGGGAGTACACTTATGTACACTTAAGACACTTATCGTTTCATACTGTAACTGTTAACAGTCAAACATCATGTGTGACTGTTTGTCAGGCATTCCACTTTCATTCCTGATATTTCCATAAAATAATCCTTTCCATTAATAAATTATTGAAGTAAGATTTAAAAAAGCTTTAAAGAACATGGAAACCCATGAAACGTCTAGGTTACATAGGGAGCGGAGATGCCACATCAAGACCAACAAATAGGAAGAGAGAGGCCAATCTACTTTGAGTGAAACTAAACGAGCCAATGCACATTGGCGTGCAATCATTTGCATCAGCTGTTCAGCCACGCAGTGTGGGTATATAATGAGCAAAAGATGCGATTGCACTTAAGTTTGCTGTGAAGCTGAGCCGAAAAGATGGCTATGTGTCACAGCAGATGTGGCGACGGGACGTGGCATCTCTGTTACCTCCTTCAGGGAACGAGGGTTACTATATGTAACCTAGAGGTTCCTCTTTAGTCGGTCAGTCGATGCCACATCGAAACCGACGAATAGGAATCCCTACCAAAAGTCCTGTAAGAAATTATAGTCTTCTCCGACCAAACTTCCACTCCACTCCAATATATACAGTATATTGAAATGTTCCTTCACTTAAAAGAGCTTATTTATCATAGAATAAATTCCTTACAGTAATAAGGAAAAAGTAGATTGACCTTTCTGGCGTGATTCCTTTTCAAGTTTATAGTCAAAGTATGGGCAGGCCTTAGCCAATGTAAAACATATTGTTGATGTTTCGTCCCTATTAATGAATGTGCCATAACTGTTTATCCGCCGTCATCGGTGGCCTTGCTTACTATAGCCTGTGCGTTCATGGCAGGCTCCACTGTGGGGGAAGAGCTGTGGAGGTAGGGCTGTAGCGCAGAAGAGAGCAAGGTGGGGGTGGGACCTGTAGGTTATGCTTGTTAAAATGTTCAGTCTAAGTCAACGTTTTCTCAAAACTCCCTACTGCAGCTTTAACTAACTATAGTTAAACAAGTCCATTATTGCTTTTTCAAAACGGTTAACACATAATAACTGTCAGGATTATGTTTAAGTCTGTTCTGCTGTGGTTTGCTTTTGTTTCCTTTGCGTTCCTTGTCCCTAAAAGACTGAATTCTGGCGGATGACAGATGAAATCACAGACGTTGGGTTAAAAGATTTGTAACTCAAACTACATATGGGAAAATATTCCCGTCCAAATAGGGCTTTTGTTTCCAAGAATCTCCTGCGTCGTTCTATTACTGCAGACACGTTGCAGTGACATAAAGGACATCTAACTTTAATTTCAATATTTTCAATTTTAATTTTATTAAGAAAATTCATTAAATGTTATCCTTCCACTAGAAAAAAACAGTCCTTGAATTTCTTGCGTTATGTGGACATTTCTGTTATGCTGCAGTAAATTATTTGAATCTCAGTCTTGGATGTCTGACACAGCTATGCTTGTTGAATGATCTGTCCATGCATTGGCAATATTAGTGTTTGATTCAACATGTCTGCATGATTTCTGAGCCTAAACCTTTGCCTCTGTGAATTAATGTGTTGGTATGTGTGTGTGAAGCATAAATAGCATGACTAACAGATGTGAAGGAGGTTCTGTGATGTCATGTTGCTATTTATAGACTCCCTTACATTGTGAATTTTCTGCATATTCGTGCTTCTGCCGGGGGTATCAAAAGAGAGAAGTATCGTCCAAATGATCACAAAACGCTGAAAAAATGTTTCTACACATACAGAAGCCCAGACATCACACTATACACTAACAGTGAATGGTAAGCTGTGTGTATGTGTGTTTGTTCATATACAGCATATGAGTACAAAAAAAAAAAATGCCTTGAAACACACAAAAACTGCTGGCTACCGGAATTATGATTTGATATTTTGTGTCTGAGTATGTGTATCTATATGCTTTTTTGTATGCAATACTGAGAGGGAAACACGGGGGAAATGATGATGTGTCTATAATCTAGCCACTGCACTTTTTCAGGCTAATGGGGCAAAAGTGACATTATCTTCAGGGTGTGGTGTGTGTCTACACACCTTGTTCTTCATTATAACAAGGAAACAAAACAATGATAGATGAGAGCTACTGAGCTGTGTGTGATACACACATGTGCATGTGCTTTATCACAACTGAATTTCACAGCAGTTTCAAATAGCACTAAATGCTATTGCTAATAAAACCTGAGGACCCGCACCTGGAAAACTAGAATGAGGTCTGTTTCCTGTTCTTCTCTTTCTCTGTTCAGCTGGCTTTTGACACATTAAAGAACAAGAAACTGAAGATAAATAGAAAAAAAAAATTGAACAGATGCTTGTTTAGCAGGGTTTTTTTTTGTCTTAGTTTATAACATCTAGTTCAAAAGTAAAATACAAAAAAATAAATAAAAATCCAATTTTATCATGTACACTAGCTATATTCAGGCAAGTGAAATATATATAATCATGGTAGATTTTAATTCAAAGATATATATATATATATATATATATATATATATATATATATATATATATATTTGGCCGAGAATTTTAACATAAAAGAAACAGGGTAATGTTTAATCTGAACTTGATTTCTTATTTTAAAACCTTTGGCCCAAAATCTCTCGCATCCCAACTATCCTCTCTTTTTTCCTCTCTCTGTTCTGTCCTCCTCTCCTTAATCCTGGTCTATTCCTATCTTGTCCTCTACTCCTTTCAGGGAAGTCGTTATGCAATGAGCACACATGGTGTGCGGTCACTTTAATCTGGAGGGGATGACGTCTGTGTGTGTGTGTGTGTGTGTGTGTGTGTGAGTGTGTAGAAGAGACCTCTGTGCTCTTAATACTCCAACTGTCTCCTCGTTCATCTCTGTATCACATTCTTTATCTCTAAATCATTTCACATTTCTGTGAACTGACATACAGCTTTGATTCCTTTGCTGTGACCTTTACTGAGCTTGTTTTCTCACCCATTTACCACTCTCAACCCCGCAAGGTTGTTTCCAAGGACACTCTACTCTTGCTGTTTGGCCTTCTGATTGGCTATCTGTCTCTTAAAGCAAAAGTGCCCCCAGTAAGCAGATGACTTTCTGAATCAAGCACTGTAACCTCACGCTCCCCCAGCATCACGACAGACTGCAGAGTCAGCAGTCATACCATCACGGCATCTGAGCTGTGCAATTACTTAAGATGTGCCCTGGTAAAAAAGCGCATTGCTCCCTGGAGAAAATGTTCAGTTCTCTGTCAAGCAGCACAAAACCATGTTCATATGATTAATTGGCTCAGAACACTGGCTGCTGCACCCTGATAATCTTACACATTCTTCCTATTTTCAGTTTAAGAATAAAGAAACTCATTTGGGGAACTTCCTATCTCCTGTAGATTCACTGTTCGTGTCTTTGACAGTGTCACCTAGTCAGAGCATTCAGGCTTAATATGTGAGCGATTAGATTAGCACTACTGATCTGATCAGTGAACATGCATATACTACCCTTAAAAAAATGTCACCATTTAAATGTTTTTTGAAGTCTTGTATGCACACCAGGGCTGTTTTTTAAACAGTAAAAGTGTTAGAATTATTATTACAATTTAAAATAACTTTTTTTCTGTTTTAATGTATTTAAAAATGTAAATAATTTAAAGCTGAATTTTCAGCATCATTACTCCAATCTTCAGTGTCACATGATCCTTCAGATCCTTCTTATAACTGTTGAAAGTTTTTGTGCTGCTTAATATTTTTGTGGAAATCATGATGTATTTTTTTCAGGATCGTTTGATGAATAGAAACTTTTGTCACTTTTGATGCAATTTATTGCATCCTTGGAAAATAAAAGCATTTCTTTCTTTCTGACCTCAAACATTTAAACTGTAGTGTATATATTTTATAACTTCCATACAGTTCTGTCATTACAACTCTCTACAATCAGCGCCAATCCTGACCTCTCTGGGGCCCTAAGCAAAAATCTGTAAAGGGGCCCTCCTACCTGACCCATGACCCATGTAAACCATTTGCCATTGCCACACAGTCACAGTTCCCTTTCAGTCACAATCGACTGATTGATTGGGATCACGCTTAGAGATCCTGTCATCTTCAAGTACTATTAAAATGAGCTTAAATACATAGCTTACGAATTTAATTGGTGCGCGTGAAATGCATTACACACTCGGCCCCCGTGATATGGGTATAAATAGTTGATGCACGCAGTAGTTGTCTTGCGCTTCATTATAGTCGATCATTTGATGTCTCTGAAGAGTGCTGTTGTTTACAACGAGCAAGTGTGTCAGTGTTCTTCTGGAAAACTCTCCCAGTGCTGATGGTTTCTGGTGAGTGCGAGCTTTGAGTTCTCAATTCGCTTACTTATACTATGCCCTAAAAGTATGTACTCTTTTTGTGAAGAAAAAGTACATACTTTTGAGTGTGTAGCAAAAAAGTAGGCAAGCTTTGGGACATACTATCACGTCATCTGTAACGGACAGCTCTGTCGCGTGCTGCCTGCATCTTGTCACCATAAACTGCCCTGTCAATCATCTCGTCACAGTTAAAATCCTCCATTCAATCTAATTTGATTTCCTACCGTATCGGAGCATGTTAATCTGCCAGTCATGGGTCTTTCGTGTGTATACTTTCCTCTTGTTTTGCAATTTGAATATAATAATGCGTTTAAAAAGTAATGGCTAAAAGTATCCTTACAAAAGTTCACAATGCTACTTATGCAATATAATGTGGAGAACATTGAATAAATTAATTTTCGTCAGGTCAGATAGTGTTAATTAATCACTCAAACCTCTTTATCTAAACCTCTCAACATAGCCGCGGGACTCGCGCGTCCTCCGTGTCTGTAGTTTCTTTTTAACACTTTTTACTCGTGTTTGTAGTTCTAACCGAATCCTCTTTCAACGCGCAAAGGGTTGTGGGCAATATCAGCCATTAGAGTGTGCATCGATCTACACTTCGGATTCTGACCGGAAAAAGTAGACCATCCGGGTATCTTTGAAATACTCATTTCAACATACTACGGTTTGGGGCGCACTAATTCTATTTTCGAATACTATGTAGGACGGATAGTATATGCGAATTGGGACGCAGCATATGTCTCCGTTCAAAAATGCATCCTGGGAATTAATAAAAGCTAAAATGGCTTGCCATTGCATGTCACTGTGTTTTAAATGATAAAAGCTATAATTGATACTTGATAGTTATTATTTACTGAGGGATGTCCTTCCATATTGACCAGTATGTCCAGCCAATCAACATTTTAAATGCAATATAGTCAATGTCAGTAGATTGCTTTCCATCTTGCTTTATTGTAGAGTTGTAACTAAACTGACTTGGAGACTAGATAATCATTGTTTTGTTTTAAAAGTATGAGAGCCTAATGAATGAGGAGTGCCGTAACTGTCACGGTTAATGAATGCATTGTTTCCTGCTTGTCTCGTGTTGTTGTTATTACAGTATGTGGGTGTTTGTGAGTGGACCTGACTAGCCGTCATTAACTGATCAGCGATCCACCTGCTCTCACTCACGGCACCAGCTGCTGCTCATCATTTCACTTATATATACTCATCTCTTTGCCTTATCTCTTTAAAAAGTCTTCCGTGCTACTGTATGTGTTTGTTCCTGTTCGGCGTTTACAGCCTCGTGGATTACGTTCTCTGCCAGGATTCATACACCTCCATTTCACCAGTGTACTTCCACTCTTCACCTCATCTGTTTCATGGTTGGCCATCAAAGTCCCTGCGCCACCCATCTCCATCAGGATCTGGACTTTGTTCTCTACTATCTCAATAAAGAGTTGAACTTGTGTTTGCTTCCTGTCGTCAGTTATGCCAAAACGATATGGCCTTCATGTGGAAGCAGCGAGTTATATTTCAGCATCGTTGGAGGATTTTTTCAACAGCAGCATTCATCTAATGGATTCTCAGGAGAAGGATCTTAACGAGATGGGTCGCGCTGTCCAGGCCTTGGTGGCGCAAGTGACCGAGCTCACCCAACAATTCCAACATCTACAAGCCCCCACTGCGCCACCCACGCCAGTCATTCCCCTCACACCACCAGAGAGTTCTTCCCAGTTTGGAGCCCCGCCTACCTGTTCCCGAGGCATATTCCGGTGAGCCCGGTTTTTGCAGAGCGTTTCTAACACGATGCTCCATGCACTTTTCTCTCCAATCCAGGACCTTCAATACTGAGTGAGCTAAGGTCGCATTTGTTCTGACACTGCTTATTGGGAGAGCAGCACTATGGGGAACGACTGTGTGGGAGAACCAGGATCCATGCTGCACCTCGTTCCAGACACTCTCCGGTGCAATGAGACCGGTCTTTGATTGTGCCGTCACCAGGAGATAGGTTGCCAGAATACTGGCAGACCTTCGACAAGGAGAGAGGTCGGCTTCTGACTTTTCCATTGAGTTCAGAACATTAGCGTTGGAGGGTCAATGGAACGAAAAGGCGCAGTGGGGCATGTTCCAGCATGGAATGGCTGACTGCGTCCAGAGACAGATCTACGCTCTGGACCTTTCAACATCTCTCAATGGACTTATAGAACTGGCTCTGAGGGTTGACGCTCAACTGTCCCAAGTGAACGACGGGCCCTGCCTTGTCGCATTTCTGGAGGAGCTGAAGGCCCACGGTTCAGCGGTGGGGACGCGGTCGGCCCCGTCTATGATCACGAGCCCATGCAGGTAGGGCAAGCTCAGCTTTCCCGGGAGGTGAAGGAGAGGCGGAGGTCTCTACTGCAAAGGTGTGGGCCATTTTGGTTTCAACTACCCAGTAAAAGGGCCAAGCCCGATAGTAAGTATGAGGTTAGTATCGGGTGGGATCTCCGCCGAGAAGACCCTATCTACATCTATGCTCCTTCCGGTAAGACTTAGATGGTCAATCAACAACAATGACTGTCAGACACTTCTGGACTCCAGGGCGGAGGGTAATTTCATGGACTACACATTTGCGCACAAACTTTATATTCCCCTCAAACCCCTCACTCACAAGATTGCTTTACACGCCCTCAATGGTCAAGAACTCCCCACCATTTAATTCACCACTGAAGATATCACCCTCAGGCAACCACTCCAATATTTTTTTTTTACATTCTGGACTCCCCACTTGCACCCATCATCCTTAGTCACTCTTGGCACATCCATCACTACCCTAAACTGGCAACAGAAATCTGAATGTCATAAGTCTTGTCTTGTGTCTGCCTGTCCATCTGTTTCTGTCTCTGTGTTTTAGGAGGAAGCAGTGGATTTATCTAACGTGCCCGCGGAGTACATCAACCTGAAGGAGGTGTTCAGTAAGTCCCGTGCTGATTCTCTTCCTCCGCATCGTCCCTTTGACTGTGCCATAGAGTTACTGCCAGGTAAGTCTCCACCTAAAGGCAAGATATATTCGCTTTCTGATTCAGAAAGGGAGGCTATAGAGAAATATATTTCTGATTTTCTAGCAACAGGGTTCATTCAACAGGGTCTGGGGCTGTGTCTGGTACATCCAACTCAGTGCTTGATGGCTGCTGCTGCATAGTCTGTATTTGTCCCGTTGCCGGTTAACGTCTCCAGTACACGTTGTCCCTCGACTCCTAAACAGTGCCTCGGCAATGCTGTTTTCCGAACTGCTCTTACATCGACTAATCCCGTAGCTTGAAGGTACGTTTCAAAAGACTGAAGCCAGCGATTTCCACGGTATTGTAAGATCACCGAGAACTGTCGCCAAATGTTGTTTATACCGTAAAAAGGACGCTGGAAAATGAAGTTTACTAACTTTACTTTCAGAAAACCAGAACAGCTTAGGGTGACCAACAGTGCTGTTTTCCCAGGACATGTCCTGTCCTGGCTGTTTTTTATAAAGTGGTGAAAATGTCCTGGTTTTCAAAAAACTGCTGGGAAAGGTCAGCTCTACGGCAAAATATAGATGGGCAAAAATCTATCTGAATTTGTGTCTTGTAATATAACAATTAATAATCTATCCATACAGAGGAGGCATAGCCTACTTTAAATGTATTGATATTAATAAGGCATCTTTGAGTAAACTTCAAGTATCATTTGAGTATCTTTTTGCCGGGCCGAGTACCCTGGTTCAAAATATGGTCACCCTAGAACAGCTGCAAACTAAACATGCAGCAAGGCATTACCAAACAAACACAGATTAATTTGTCCTGAACGGACATAACAAGTAGGCCTATGTCAGTTCATATAAATTATTTATATAATAATATTTGATTACACATTTGTGACTTGCACTTACTAATCATGTGCACTTCTGCAGCAATTGTTTAAGCATTTACCTCTTCTTTTATTCTGATCCCCATCCTTCATCTCTTTGTGGGGACTTAATTATTCTTCTCAACATTCTTTAATTGTCTCTCTCCTGGCTATAGTGGCCACATCAGAGATAGTAATGTAGTAGATTATGAGGGATTCAGTTCTCAAACACGCATGCAGCGAATTAGCAGCAATGTTCTTACGCTATACTCTGTGATGTAACTGTCACAGATTAAAATGAGGGTTTATTTGACTGTCTCCCTCTCTTCCTCGATCCCCCATTTTCTGAGTCAGCACAATGACTAAGAGATAAGATCACCTGACCTCTGTTGCCATGGAGATGGAGATTTTTCCCCCTTCTACTTCTCTCTGCAGCAAGGGAGGGGGGGGGGATGCTTTCAAAGGTTAAAGAAGGATAGAGCATACATGGTGTCAGCCATTTTGGTTCTTCAAAAATTTTGAAAAAACTTTAGTAGCAATATGCCACAGACAATGCTGCCAACATTAACTTTGAGCGGCTTTAACTGTGGTATACAGTTGATTAAAATATAAACACTGTACCAAATGTGGCAAAAAGCACTTTTGGGATGACAGGATCATTGCAAAACTAAAAATAAATACTGATTTACAGCAAATGTAGGCTAAATGTGGGTCCCGATAGCCAAGTTTATACAAAGATCAAAAACAGAACAATGTGTCTCCCCTGCATATTATAGAATTCCTACTTTCCTTTGCAAATCAACCCATTGGCCCTAGGTGTGTGTTCTAGTGCATGTATTCCCAAAAAATAAATAAAGCTAAATGTGATTATATAAGAGACAATGTTTGAATCTAGTTTTTTTGTTTCTTCTGTGGCTGACATGATTATTGCAAAGAAAAGCATGAATCTTTAGAACACGTTTACCTTACTTGAAGTCTAGGTCATATACATACCTAGTAGTGGTATATAGTGGTAGAAGGGTCTGTAGATGGTGGGTCTGAATATACTGTTCATAAACATGAATTTGTGCAATTATGCAATTATGTTCTTTATAAGAGACATGAATAAATACTTATAGGGTACAGTATATGTTTTATTTGAAGGTGATAGCATGTATTTATTTTGTAAACTTGACCTTTCCCAGGTCACTGACCCATAGGTAACACTTTGATTATTTCTCTTTACCTCCATCTTGATTTCTTTCTAATGATCTTGACATATGTGTGCTGTACTTTTTCAGTAAAGTGGTATGCAGTATAAAGCTATTCTTCAGTTAACCTGTTCATGAGACTGTACTAAGCTGTTTTCAGCTTATAGCATTAAGAAGTTTGTACAGGAGAGTAAAGGAAAGAGAATAGATGGTTTAGAGAGTAACTTGTGTAGTTAAAATAAAGCATAGAAATAGATATTTGCCTCAAGTGAAGCATTTGGGCATTCTTATTTAAAGAAGCTACAATATATCATTTCATTATTCCAAAACAGACACCACAGAAGAGACCAAAACTGGTGCATTAAAATCAATCTGATAACTGAAATATATATTATTGATTGAATAAAGAAAGCTGTAACAATATTAATCTAGTAGAGTAACATACAGTTTTTGACACATTGAACATAGGTAGGTTTAAGGGTCTACTGCAGGGTCGACTAGCAGCTGTGTTCTCTGGCAAGACATGTAAAAAAAATAAATAATAATAATAAAAACACTGAAAGAAACAATATAACAATACAAGAATCATGCAATCACACCGCTTCTGACTTAGCTTATAAGCCTAGTTTGTCCAATTTATATATATATATATATATATATATATAAAGATTTTCACAGAGCACACGATGATGCTGTGCGACTTTGGAATTCTGCATTACCGCAGGAGGAGCTTTGTCCGCATGCGATTGGTCGCTTGTACCTGCTGCCTGTGCGCTGGTTGGACAGATGATACGTCGATATTAAGGCGTGCGTGCGTTTATTGGCTCGGAGCTTAAATGTGGGCGTATCTCATGAGGTACTCTTTTATGAGGTCGGTCAGTTGGAGAAGCGCATCTCTCACATCCACCGGCGCTTCTTTCCAGGCGGAGTGGTGCGGCAGCTGGCGGTGTCGCGGAAGGACATCAGATCATATAAGGCGGCAGTGCGGTTTTCTAGTTTCGCCGGCTTTATCGCAACTACCAAGAGCAGTGCACGAGACCGGCATCCCTGCGAAATGCCCTGCCTCGCAGTCAAATTTCATTGGACCGTTTAGTTTGTCTGTATTTACTATTTATAAAGTTGTGCAGGTTCATTAACTTAATGTTGCAAAGAATTATACCTTAATACTTTGACGTGAAATCTACGCGCATTCGGTCCCTCAGCCGAGGTAAAGCAGTGAAACTAAGTTTTAGACCAAGTATAATTATTCGTCTTTCTTAAGATCATTTTTGATGACTGACATTCTCTCTTCGTAAAAGGCTGTCCCGCTCTCCATCACTCTCATATTACCTGAAGAGAACGGACTGACTGCGCAATCATGGGGGTAAGAACGACATCACTCTTTTATTGCATTATAACAAACAGAAAAGGATAAAACATTTTCCCATTTTCTTTAAAAATGTATCATGCATACTTTAAATTGTAAAAAAAAAATGCAGCGTCATGATGCTGTCAGACCTAAAGAGGAATGACATTGACTTGTACGCTGATTCTAGACTGCGACACAGGACGTTCTGTAATCATACGTTACGAATTATGCGATATAACTTTGAAATTGTTATTAGCCCTATATGGTCAGCATCAGATCCAATATAACTGCCTTTTTAATGTGTTAGAATGCTGTCGTCATTATCAGCGGATACGCAGAATCGCATTTAACGTTTTAACTTTAGCTGTCATCTTAATTGAAAGCTTGTCGGTGTTTGAATGATAATATCTGAATGGTTTTTTAACCTTGACGAGACAGTTTAATCGGGTGAAGCTAGTCAGAGACTTTATAAAGGGCAACACTGCGCGGTCCTGTCTTTGCCTTATGATTGTGTGGTGTCTATTTCTACTTATTAATGCTCAAAAGTAGCCTATCTTGTCAGGTTGTTTTACAGGTTTTAGGACTCTTCGGGTACTGTGTAGGGTCCCCCCTCCACCACACCATTTAGCTAGTTATATCCTGTCGTCTGTATGCTATTACTGATCGCAGCGCGCGACGCCTGTTCTAAACCGTTAATCCGGATGTGCTTAATGTGCATTTGAATCAACTTTATGGACACAACCGGCATTGCTGAGTGTGTTTCCGTGACTGGTGTCCACACAGACGCACAGACACACACACCCCAGAGCCGGTCCTTCGCTGAAGTCCACATGCGTCATAATGCGGTTACCGGGAATCTGTATAAAACCGGCTTATTTTCCTGCATCTGTGACATCACCTCGCGCGGGCCTAATCAGTATCACTGACAAGGGCATATTTAATAGATGCAGTTCTGAATAATCATTTGAAAGGTCGAATTTGGAATGCGACCGATGGAGATTTGCTCAAGTACAGTGTGTAACTGTGGTGGGGTGAAACGAATGTCAGACTGAGTTGCGCAATTTGCCTCATCACGAGCGTGGTTTTTATCATGTTATATTCGTAATGACGTGGAGAGTAGGAAAAGCTAGGTGCGTATAGCGCAGTGGGAACGCCGGAGATGAGCAGCTGAGTGCGTATTTGAAAGCTGTTGCCAGGGACACAGACAGATCTGCTAAAGCTGTTAACGCAGAATACTTAGCAACATCGCAGAACTAAATGTCACGGACCCTTTGCAGAGAATGCGTCAAAACTGACGACTAGCGGTGTAAGAGGCAAACATGAGTGCGCACACAGTTTTGTCAAGGATTAACATGAGCGCTTGTGAGTGAGTTTTGCTGGTTAAATGGGATGGAAGGTAACAGATATACTGGCGCAGTTTTTTTTTAAGGTTGTTAGCGGTTTTGAACGTCGATGAGGCGTGCCCGTGCCGGTTGCTGTCGCAGTGATGCTCGTGGCGATGCACCACCATCAGCATCCCAGCTGTTTTATTCCCTATAGGCCGCTTGCTGCGTCAAACACGAGGCGGAGCCACGCGAGTGGAAATTCCCGGTAGCGGCCTTTCATAGGCACGAGATGCGGATACGGAAAGCGAATAGATTAAATGAAGAAGTGACATTCATTGCGGTCATGTTCAAATGTGCTCTTAAAGGGATGGTTCATACAAAACCAAAAATGTTGTCATCACATGGTTTCATCATCCTCACACAGCCTAACCCTTCTGTGGAACATAAAAGTGGAAGTTGGGCAGAATGTCAGTTTCAAACAGAAAAAAAGGCTTTGGATCAACATGTTGGAGATTTAAATAATGCATTACAATTATTTATTACAAAATAAACTATATATATATATATATATATATATGTATATATATATATATGTATATATATATATATATATATATATATATATATATATATATATATATATATAATGTATTTATTCAATTGGCTAAAACATAATTTGCCTAATAAAATATAGTTTCTTGCTCTTTGGAAAGAGCAAACTAGGCTTATGATAGGACTTTATATGGATGCAAACACCAAGAACAATGTTACAACTTTTTTGCAGGTAGCTAGTATAACAGATTTAAAATGTCCATTAATGTGTGTGTGTGTGTGTCTATAATGGGATGTACTTACTGGCAGCGTAAAACTATTAAAAGTATTGTTTCATTAAGAAAGATAGAAACCGAGAATACAACTGGTTGCATTCCAGTATGTAAATTTCCTCTTCATACATATGATGATGCACCAGTAAGTATGTATTGTAGCCTATACACACTGCAGGTGAGTTCCTGGGTGGGGGTGGGGGGGACACAGATCCTGTTACATGTAATTAGCCTGGCTGAGCTTGTGTTTCCAGAGTGTGTGTGGGCCAGGTTACCTGGGTGCAGATGGTACAGATAACGAGTGACCAAGGATGAGGACACAGAGGTGTCCATAATGTGGAATTATAATGAAATGATGAATGCAATTTAGCAAAAAAAAATCTTTTTAAAGATGTATTTTCATATATTGGCTACATATGTACACACAGTGAATGAAGTTTATAAAGATTACGTAAATTATATATATTATATAATGATAAATTATATACATATTTAAAGTATAATTTATATATATATATATATATATATATATATATTATAAAGTAAATCATTAAGTTATGTATTAATGAAGTCATTAGTTTATCATTTACCCTATAGACTGTGGTAAATAATAATGCATTTAAAACATTAATAATGTAATTAATCTGTGCATGCCCTCTATGAGCATAACTGATGAGCTAACATCCTGTATATGTCCGGATGTTTTTTTTCACCTTGTATTGTGCACATCAATAAATATAGCTTTTCATAGCTTCTTTTGTACTGATATGACTCTTTACTATTGATATGAGCTAATTAACTATCTATTTTACACAGGACCTAATACTTCAATGGATTCATGTTATTAGACCATATTAGGGGTGTGAATGATGATGAAGTGTGTAATTTTTACTTTTCGTTTACATTTTTTTTTTATGTCAGCTTAAAAGTGGCTTACTGATAGTTGTATCTGCATAAAAAGACAGACTTCAGCTTTAAGTGGGTTGGATTGGATCTGTTAGGTCTCATTATCACATTCTGTCCACGGGACGTCTGTTAGTGGAGCGAATACTCAAGGTCAGATTACCCTCTCCTCGTCTTTCCCCAGTGTTGATGTAGAGTAACTGCCCCATAGGTCAAAGCTCCTGTGATGCTGCTCCACCTGTGGGAACATGCATGGAGTGCCTGGTTCAAGTTCCACATCCACACAACTTCATGTATTAATTGTTGGTAGAGGAGCTGAGAAAGAACAGTGCATTCTGATGGAAGGAATTCTGTGGCCCAGACAGTGTCAGATGAATGTGACTTAAGTACTGAGGAGAAGAAAAACTGTGTGTGTCCACTGTCTGTGTGAAGACAGAATAAAGAAAGGAATCCTCAGACAACCCTTTTGAGACGTGAAGCATCTGTGTGTCCTGCTGTGACTGTAATTTGGGGCAGTGAATTATTGTTCCAATCAAGAACATGCACAAAGATGCACACAGTCCCACACCCTGGCAAAGCTGATTCGCTCAGTGGATGAAGTATAGACAGATGGAAGGATAGAATGAAGGATAGAGAAGAACAGGAGGGGGAGGTATAGAGGTAATACTTTAACAAGAAGGATTACTTTATTTTGTTGACAGTGAAATGAAATTATATTTGGAACAACTCCATCTCTTTTCTATTTTTTTCTTTTCTCCCTTAAATGTGTGTATGTGTGTGTGTGTATTTTCTCATAATTGGAATGATTTAATCTCATTATTCTTGATTGATTAAGGATGTTTCTAAATTCAGTGACCCTCATCCTTTTTTGTTTTTGATCTATTGTCAAAAACAGCATTCAGAGGCTGGTACTTCTTTCTGGTACCTTTGCTATAATGGCAAAGCAATTGAAACTTTTTATGTACAGAAACTAGGATGGGCAGTATATAAAATAAAATCATTATAATTAAATAATTAAATTCCATAATTCCAAAACTTTATTGACTTTTATAATCATTTGCGAATTATTACAATAATTTTAAAATATTTTTTAAAAACTTTTTTACAGATACAATATTGTAATAATATAACATGGTTCTGTTTTGAATTTTTTTTTCTGTCACTGCTGTTTTCCTCCTCGTTTGAGTTCGTTATTAGTTTCTATGGTTACTCATTTGATTATTCATTCTGTTCAGTTTTTTCTCTTTATATAGTTGTCCGGTCTGGTCAATGTATACGTGTTGTTGCTATTCACCTGTTTCATCTGTGTTTTCCTGGTGGATTATATATTAAATACTTTAGTTGTGATTCATTGTCTTCATTTTGTACTTATACAATCCGAACGTGACAGAAGGCCCGACTCAAGAAAGGATATATATTTGTGCTGCGTTTTCAGTTTTAGTTTTTGTGTTTCGTTCCCCCCACAATGGACCTACCCGCCGTACAACTCCTGTGCCTGGAGAAGCTGGACCCTTCGCTGGAGAACCATACAAGAGAGTTTTTGATCTGGTGTGCCTTACACTCTACTCTGACTGCTTGCTCTGCATTTTTTACCATGCTAGCCTCAGTCTCAGTCTAATGCACGTCTGCTAGCAAACGGTCCCAATGAGGATTTTGCCGCTTATGTGGTGTGAGTGCTGGTAGTGGTTCACCATCGACCCCGAAGAGGATATCATCAGTCCCACTCCCAGACCACCACCACGCTGTGTGGACAAGACACCAGAGCCCATCACAGACCTTGGAGAGCCAGCGCCTGCCGCGATGGAAAAGCCAGCGCAAGAAGAAGCGAATGAGCAAACCATTGCCTTGGAGCCTAAATCTGACAACGCGCCTGACCTGGTGTGTGAGCTATAGCAACATCATGTGCCCCCGAGAAAATTATTTTGGATTATGAGGGTATGGAGAGGAGCCCCGCCCAACCTCCCGCCACAGAGACGGGGTCGCTGCAGGACCAAAGTTTGTTGGTATTTGGAGAGGATGAGCCTCTAACCCGCGCTGATCCCACCCAGCCCTGCGCCAGCCAGTGCCTTTACCCATTCTTTGCTGTCGTCCATCAGCTCTCGACTCCTTTTCTGTGACGTGGATCCGCCTCAGGCCTTCCGTTATCCAAATCCTTGACAAACTAAGGTGAAATGACAGAATCAGCAGCTGGAGGCAGAGCCAGAGGATCCACCTCAGGCCTTCCGTTATCCAGATCCTCCTGGATGAGTGGATCCTCTGGCTCCGCCTCCAGCCGCTGATTCCGTAACGTCACCTCAGTTTGTCGCCCTGTCTCCTCTGCTTGTTTTGTCTTATTTAAACCATTCTAAGCAGACATACGTTTGTGTACACATATAAAGAAGAAATGTAATCTGGCTCTTTTGTGATGGAGGCGATTCGTGGGGGGATTAGCCCCCCGAGTTTGCCCGTAATCAGATTATTTAATCTGTACTTTGTAGCCCAGACCTAGCCTGGTCTACATCTCACGACAAAACAGATGGTACATCAAGTTCACTTACACGCACACTCATTCGGTCATAATGTGGATGAAGTGTTCAGTGTTATCTGCTCTTGAACAAGCACTTCATGATTCACCCCAGAGTCGCGTGCACAAATACACCCCCTTATGCCAGATCAGAAAGGCCTTTTTCTGGGTTTATCGACATGTGTAAAAGTAACACACTCAATGTAATATATATCACACACCGAACTAGTGTTGTCAAAAAACTCGGTACTTCGGTACCAAGTCGGTACTAAAAAAAAAAAAATGTTACGGTACCAGCTTTTCTAGGTACCGAATACCAGGTTCGTCCAGTTCTGTTCTAGACGCGATGTCTGAAACGTGCACAGTTGCGTCCTCTTCATAACGCTGATATGGCTCTCTCTCTCTGAATCCACTTGTTGAAAGGAAAGGAGGAAAGAGCCACATATGGAAATATTTTGGATTAGGCTAATAATGTCACGTTGCCATAAGAGGCCGATTACATGCAAATTCGCAATTTCAAATATAGGCGCGATTCAAGCGCGCTCCTAATAAAAACTCGTTGGCGTTGCATAGCAACGACAGACGCCGCGTGAGAGCAAGCGCTTTGGAAAGAATAAGCACGCGCAAAAATATAATTAAAAAACACGCGCGACATGTGAACGGCCTCTAAAGTGCTTTCGGGGTAGTTTTACGAGTACATGAGCACAGTAGTATCTACCCGACACCAGAGTACTATGGTATTAGTATTGTCATTTAATGTCAGTGCCAGTTCTAGGCGTATTCTTGCCTTTATAACTCAGCAGGTTTAAAAAGCCTTTTTAAAATTAAATATGAATTCAGTTTTAGATTAATAAAAGGACAGTCAAGTCAAATAAAACATGTTTTATGGTAATGCTACAAAGATACCATTCATAAACATTACTTGGTTATCAACGCATTGAGTGAACAATATATTTTTACAACATTAATTAATGTTTGAAAATGTTATTTATTACAAACACCTGATTGTTAATGTTTGTTCACTTAATTCATTGTGCATTAAATAAATAATGGATTAAAACTTTACAAACAACTTTAAAAATGTGTTAGTGTATAATATTGTTTATTTTAGGTCATTTTATCTAATCTTTTTCTAAAGTGTTTATAATACAAATGTACAGTTTCCATACTTGTAACCGTGATAAACACTTAAATATATGTAAATTTAAACTAAGCTTTGGTACCGAAATTGGTACCGAGAACCGTGAATTTTAACTGGTATCGGTACCGAATACTGAAATTTTGGTACCGTGACAACACTACACCGAACAGTCCTCTAAGGGCAGTAGTGATGTGTCTGCTGCCATAACAGTGGTTTAAACACTTTTTGTACAGCTGTGCACTTGTAGATATTCATCAATAGCTGGACAGAGAAGACCCAAGATACAAGTATAAGCTAGATACAAGTAGATTGCTAGACCACACCAAGTTGTTTCTACTGCAGTTTTTTAGATAACTAATTGGCTACTGAAGTGAGCATCAAACTGGCATGGCCGTTCCATTGGCTCTGTATTAGTGCCACATATTAAGCTTATAAAATGTATAATCTTAATATTTAAATGGTGTCAAATATGTAAGGATTTTTATAGTGTTATTAACTGATGACAATTTCTGATGGTCTGATGGTGGTTTCATCATGGCTGCAAGTTACAGGCTGTTCAAAACGTGGGGGTTGGTTCGAGGACTAAACTAATATTGTAAAATATTATTACCATTCAAAACAACTGTTTTGTATAGTAATGTATTCCAATCCTGTGATGAAAAAGCTGAATTTTCAGCATCATTACTCCAATGTTCAGTTTCACATGTCTTTACTGTAAATGACTGATATCACTTCTTGTCTTGACAGTTTTGCTGAGTTGGTCTGACAAAAAAATTTAAATAAAATAATAATAATAAAAAAGTTGCCTGGAGAAATTCTTTATTTTTTGTCACTTTTGCTCAAGTGCTTCTTATTTTGACTCCATGGCCTCCTATTGTCCACAACAATATTTAAAGGGGGCATGACTTTTTTTTAGTTGTTTGTGATTTACTGGATAATGATTTTTTTAAGTAGTTTTTGATTACAATTTAACTTATTGTACTCACAATTTTTACCCCATATGATATTTTAAAGCTTGTCATATCTAGAAAGGTGTAAATCCATTATACAAATTACCGGTAACACTTTACAATAAGGTTCATCAGTTAACATTAGTTAATGTATTTACTAACATGCACTAACCATGAGCAATACATTTGTTACGGCATTTGTTCATCTTTGTTAATGTTAGTTCATGAAAATACAGCTGTTCATTGTTTGTTCATGTTAGTTCACGGTGCATTAACTAATGTTAACAAGATTTTAATCAAGTATTAGTAAATGTTGAAAATAACATTAATAAAGATTAACAAATGCTGTATATGTGCTATTCATTATTAGTTCATATTAACTAATGCAGTTAACTAATGTTAACTAACGAACCTTATTGTAAAGTGTTACCAAATAACCAAATAGCAATACATATCCTGATTTAGCTTATTTTAATGCTTTTTCTTATCTTATTAAAATAATCTTATTTTAAATCATTTAGTAATCTTGAGGCCCCCTAGTCCCTATAGTGGTTGAGAACTGCTGGTCTAGAATGATTATAATTTTTAAATATCACCTGCTGCAACAATAGAAAATATGAAACGAAAGAAAAATAACAAAATAATTTTCATCAATCAAAACTTCATCTCTCTTTTGCAAAGTCTACCTCGGTCACTCTGTCTGAACTTATGTCGTATATATAAGTCCCTGGGCTCCACAGCCACACACTTTTATTCTCTTTGCGTGTCTTACTCTTTAGATTGTGAGTGCATCAGTTTCAAGAGCATCAATAATTTGTGAGAAGAGTTCAGGGGACAGACCTCATGCAGAGACTATGTGTGTGTGTGTGTGTGTTGTGAATCAGTCAGTAGAAACGTCAGTGTTCTGGCGTGTAATTCCAGCCCATCAGCTCTGGTTCTCTCACAGAGCGGTATGTTTTTCTCACACAGTTGCTAACTTTACCACATGAGCACAATTATATCTGGAATTAGATAACCACTTTTACCGCTTAATGGCAAACCTAAGACTTCCAACAACACTGTAAAAAAATATTTTCAAGATTTGTTATCACAAGATATTTTCTTTCGTCAAATCAACTTTATAATAATTTATTTAGTTGAGATAACTTATTATTTTGAGTTTCTGATGATTAAATGAATCTCCTTCATTGTATTAACTCACTTTTTCCAGTTCAATCAGCTTAAAATTTTAAGGCAACCCAGGTTACTTACTTTTTTAAGTTAAACCAACAATATTTTTTCACAGTGTAGTAATCACAACATTTTTTCTTTTGTCAAATCAACTTAAATAATTTATTTAGTTCAGATAACATATAATTTTGAGTTTCTGATGATTAAATCATTCTCCTTCATTGTATTAATTCACTTTTTCCAGTTCAATGAACTTAAAATTTTAAGGCAACCAGGTTACTTACTTTTTTAAGTCAAACCATCAATATTTTTTACAGTGAAGATTGATCTCAGAGGAAATTCACTATCAGAAGTTAATGTGGGATGTCTAAATTCTTTGATATTCTTCACAATAAGCCAACAAAACATGTAAAATATGAGGACAAATAATTCAATTTTAATTAGGAAATTAACTACATTTTATAAACAGCATATTTAAAACATTATTTTCAGGCATCTTCCATCAGCTGGTGTGGTTTGGACCCTGATCTTCCCCATTTTCTCAGACCCTCTGTCGTCTGACGGTGAATCTCTCAACATGAGCTTAACTTAAGTAAATATTATCTGATATCTTTTCAAAATTTCATCAGGCTTATCCGTGAGAGAACAAGAGCGATCTTCTCCTATTTCCTCTCTGTTCTTTTGCCGCAGTGCAGGTATCATTGCAGATGTACATTGCGTACACACACACACACACGTGTTTTCATGTTCAATGGGGAATTTCCATAGACATAATGATTTATACTGTACAAACAGAAAGCTTTCTGCATTTTTACACTTTCGAAAAATATATATATTTTGTTTGATTTATAAGCAGTTTTCTTCATGGGGACCAAAATAAATGTCCCCACATAGTCAAAACTTACAGGTTTTACTATCCTTGTGGGAACATTTGGTCCCGGTAGCGTAGGGAATACCAGGTACACACACACACACACACACACACACACACACACACACACACACACACACACATCAAAAGACAAACATCTGCCATAAAAACAAAATGTATAGCATACAAGTGTAACCTATTTCATGGTATACTCTATTTAATTTATTTTATTTTTTGCTTTTGAATCTATTTTCCTCTGTACACCTCTCTCATTCTGGTTTCTCTCATTTCTTTCATCGTTCCCTTTGTTCTTCTTGTGTATTCAGCTGTTTTTGATCAATTTTGTAGAAATGAAAGATGACATGTTTGTGGTGTTTCCACGTGTGTGTCATCAGCTTTCACACGTTTAGCCACTTTTACAAAGGCAAACTAACAAAAAACTACCATAGATGTCCTTCTATAGTGACAAGATGTTTCATCTGTAAGATTAGTGTGAGCTGATAGAGGGAATTCTCACTTTCTATTCACTTTAATTATTTAGTGGTGTCACCTACCGCACATGCGCTCGCTTTTGTCACAGGATCTGTGGCGTTGGTGTGTGTGTGCCGTGCAAGTTGGTTAGAAGGTTGCCGTTGCGTGTGTGTCCGGTTGGTTTTGGGCAGGTTGTGTCGTGCTGAGAGTCATCAGACATTAAATGCAGCCGCTGACGGTGACAAACTCTCACACCGAGATAGCAGCAGGTCAATATCTAATTACCCCACAGGAAGTGGCAAATATTCCTCTATCTCTCCCGTTTTCTCTATCTCTTTGGATTTCTCACTTAGTCCGCCAGCTTTCTGTCAGTCCCCACCCCCGCATGCTCCTCTCTCTTTCCATCTGTCTCCTGTTCTGTTTCTCCTCTTTATCCATCCATCTTCATCTCTCACATTCTCATTATTTTTTTAACAGGTATCATCACCTGGCTGCCTGCTTGAGTCTGCGCCTTTCAGTCTAAACATGTCAGCTGACCATAAACATGCAGATATAAACCTCAGTCAAATTTTGTGCTTTGTTTTGGCTGTGTTTGAATTTGCGAGTTTAGTCAAAAGAGATAGGTCTGATCGAATTTAAAAATGAATTAAAAACACAATATCTTATTGTGTGGTTTGGTCAGACTCTCATAATTAATGAATTGGCCTGGTTCTTTTCATATATTGACCAGCAGGGGGCTCATCATGTGAGAGTGCAGGGTCTTGCCTCAGTAATTTCCTGGAAGGGAATTCACTCTTCACACGTCAACAGTGATAGAAGAATTGTACTTTACTCCATAGGGTCTAGAGGAAGGCATGCTGGTAGTTCTGGAAGCTCAGTATTGATCAGCCTGTGTGGAAAGATGATGCACGGTTTCCCAATTTAATGATGACAAAAATAGCACCACCTGAGAGTCTCACAGGAGCCATCTTGGCTCTGCGCTCTGTGCTGCGGTATAATAGGATTACAAATCCAACCAACAGAAACAGAGGATTTACAGAACAGAGTGAATAATGATAGTACACTGAAAGGTCAAAATCAGTTCATGACAGAATAATTATCTAGAGGTTATATATTTTTAATTAGACAAAAAAAGGAATATTGTACCTCTCCAGAGTCTGAAATTTGATCTCTGACTTTGATAAAGAACAAAGTGTAGTTGTTTTGAAGCTCATGAATTCATTTTAGACTTTCATCTGTGATCTGAAACAGACACATTCAATCTAATCAGAGTGTTTTTGATGAAAGAGTTGTGTAACACTGTTAATGTGAACGACGGGAAGAAGGGAAGATCTGAATTTTTTTCATCAAATTAAATTAGATTTGTTTGACCTCTTTGAGGTGACCACATCATAAAGAGAGCAATGGGGACGTTTATGTTTAGTCACCTCTCGTGAAGCTCAAAAGCAATATTAGTTCAGAGTAAATTACTTGAAATGATCTTCATTATGATCTTACAGTGGTGGTGTTGATTAACTGATTATTTTCTCTCTCCTCTATCATTTTTGTTTTAGTATGGACGATCGGATAGTTACCGCGTGGCCACCACGCAAGATAAAGATGAAAAAGGTTCTCCAAAGAAGAAAAAGGGGGTAAAAGATCTTGATGAACTGAAGAAAGAAGTTCCCCTGGTAAGAATCCCACTAGAAAAGGAGCGGATTTGTAGCCATTTTGCCTTTTACATTGTTAAATGTCCCTTTTTAAACTTCCATTTCAGACGGAACACAAAATGTCAATTGAGGAAGTATGCCGGAAATTTCAGACTGACATTGTTCAGGTAAACTCACACTTTATTTAGTGTTTGCTAAAACCAAGTTTCCATGTTTGCTAAATCCCCCCTTTTATAATTAGAATAGAAAGCCAATGTGTGTAATAGAGTCCCGAAGTTATGACGTCACTTTGTAGGACAACTCGGAAGTTAGCGGCGGATGGGTTCCCTCCCTCGATCGAATTTTCCCTATAGACTTTTGGAAAATCGCAAAAAATAAAATCTGTGTTCAACAAAGAGTTGTGACCCTTTTGTCTATCAAGATAATCTTTACTAGTTAAGCCTATGTAAAGTTTTAAAAAACACAAGCAGACACAATAAAGTAAAAAAATATATAACTGTGTTTTATGTCAAAGATCAAAACGTGAAAATATTTAGAGGTTTTGTTCACCACAGACCTTATTTCAGACGATTTAGCAAAAACCCATTCAAAAAACCCATAGACTTTATAGGGCGAGGGAGCCGGAAGAGCTAAAATGCTAACTTACTTCCGCGTTTTGGCCTACAAAATGACGTCATAACTTCGACACTCTATTGATGATACATATTAGAATGGTGGAGGAAATACTCACTTTAGTTTATGTTTATGAACACATCATTTGTCTGGTGAATGACTTCTGTGTTGTGATGCACTTCTCTTGACCACTAGGGTGCAATATACTCTGTAAAGTACATTGGTTCTCATACTTTTAGTAGGATATGTAGGATAACTCTGGTACTTCTGATGTAGTCAAGTCACCATAGCGCTTTATACAATACAGATTGTTTCAAGGGATAACCAGGAAAATAATAATTCAATGATGTTGTTAAATTCTGCTGTAAAGCAGTTCCTAAAAGAAAATAGTGTCATTATTCAGCAGAGGTCTGTTCAGCTCCGTTCAGTAACTATAAAGATTATCAATGTAATAATGTCAAAACTGCTTGTTTTCAAAATTTACAATTAACAGAAACTAGTAGTTTTTTAATAGATGACGCTTGATGATTCGAGACTTCTAAATAACTGTATGTTCTTCTTCTTCTTCAATAAAAACCAAGAAATTTCCGGAAAAATCGATTGTTAGAATTTTAAGTTAGATCATTTAAAATAAGTATTTATTTATTAAATATATAATTTTACATTTTTTTATTTTATTAAACATACACATTTAATAGCACATAATATGTCTTGGGAATAACTGTTCTCAATGTTGACAACTTGGGGAATCATACTTTGTATAATACATTTGATGTTAGTTTATTTATTAATTTAATATGACTTTTTTGATAAATTAACAAATGGAATTTCAGTTTAAATCATTTCAAGTCATCTTGTGGTTTTCTTGGAAGATTACTGAGGTCCCCTGGTTGACAACCCTTGGTATAACAGACCCTTAGAAGTACACAGCATACATGATATTATCACATTTTGAGTTCTTAGAAAAAACTGAATGTGTATTAATAGTAACTTTTGCAAATAGTTAATTCTTACAATGCTCTCTCTGCAAAAGGGTTTAACTAATGCAAAGGCCAGAGACTATCTGGTGCGAGATGGGCCAAATGCTCTTACCCCACCACCCACAACACCTGAGTGGATTAAATTCTGTCGTCAGCTGTTTGGAGGTTTCTCCATATTGCTGTGGACCGGAGCCATTCTCTGCTTCTTGGCCTATGCCATTCAGGCTGCCACCGAAGACGAGCCGGCTGGAGATAATGTGCGTATGCGTCACATGCCAGCACCCTGCCACATATGCCTTTTCTGCATTAAATATGAATATGAGAACTGAATGTGTCTTCTCTGGTCTCCTCTCAGTTGTACCTGGGAATCGTGTTGTCTGCTGTGGTCATCATCACGGGCTGCTTCTCCTACTTCCAGGAGGCAAAGAGCTCCAAGATCATGGAGTCCTTTAAAAACATGGTGCCACAGGTACTGGGAACATTCAATGCAAAACGTAAGACACATAAACGCAGAGAAACAGTGAGTTGAAACGACACTCTGTCCACAGCAAGCGCTCGTGATCCGTGAAGGAGAGAAGATGCAGATCAACGCTGAGGAAGTGGTAGCAGGTGACCTGGTGGAGGTCAAAGGTGGAGACCGAATCCCAGCTGACCTCAGAATCGTCTCTGCTCATGGCTGCAAGGTACACTATAAAAAAATATTTTCAAGATTTGTTATCACAACATTTTTTCTTTTGTCAAATCAACTTAAATCATTTATTTAGTTGAGATAACTTATTATTTTGAGTTTCTGGTGATTCAAAATCTCCTTTATTGTATTAACTCACTTTTTTCCAGTTCAATCAACTTAAAATTTTTAAGGCAACCAGGTTTAACCTGAATAAACGTTTATAAACCTGAAACGAATCTGTGTGCGATCTAGTGGACAATTGTGTGTCGTTGACCTCATTCGTAGGTGGATAACTCCTCCCTCACTGGCGAGTCAGAACCTCAGACAAGATCACCTGACTGCACTCATGACAACCCTCTGGAAACCCGCAACGTCGCTTTCTTCTCCACCAACTGTGTGGAAGGTACGGGATTTACTACAGTGTTGAACTGGTCTATCTACACATAAAAGTCAAGCTCAGAAGTGTGACTTTTTCCGTTTCACTCTTAGGCACTGCTCGTGGTATTGTGGTCTGCACTGGTGACCGCACCGTGATGGGCCGCATCGCCACGCTGACCTCAGGACTGGAGACAGGGAAAACCCCCATCGCCAAGGAGATCGAGCACTTTATTCACATCATCACAGGCGTGGCTGTCTTCCTGGGACTGTCTTTCTTCGTTCTGTCAATCATTTTGGGATACTCCTGGCTGGAGGCCGTCATTTTCCTCATCGGAATCATCGTCGCTAATGTGCCTGAGGGTCTGCTGGCTACTGTCACTGTGAGCACATGCAGTCGTCTAAGCATACTGTTCAGAGGGTTGGGAGCTAAGAATCAAAAATATACAGTGCAACTAGTGTAGTCCAAATCCGAACCTGTTCTTTTTAGTCAATCAAAAACATTCAGCATGACCAAGTTGTACAATTTCTGAACACATTACTCTTATGAACCCTTTCAGTGAATCAAAAAGCTTATCCAGGTTAATCCAAATCCCAAGCGAACGACTCACATAACCCGTTTTTGTTTTTTTTAATCAAAACATACAATGGACTTTTTAATAGCACTGTCAATAGATTTTCAGACAGTTTTTAATTGTGATTAATCACACCCTTTTGTGCCAATTAATCGCATATCATGAAATGAAGCATATATTTTATGTATCTTGTTTGACACAATTATTTTGTCATAATTTGCTATATCCAACAATGCAAACTATCAGATTGAAGGATGATTCAAAAACTGTATTTTCTGTAAGCTTTTTTCAAGGTAAATTTCCAAAAAAAGAACACTTGACACAAAAATGTCTAAATGATATAAGGAGTCTATATAATTCATAAATTTATGCACACCGAAGCACACCTGGAAATTACAGAACAAAACATTTCAGAATTCAGTGTATAGTATGTGTACTATGTAACTGCAAAGAGCTTGTTTACTTTTTACACATCAAGAAAAGAAGAAAAAACACTTTTACAGTAGTACTAAACACAGCAACAGAAAATGACAGAGCTGATGTTTTAAATTGAAATGCATGAAAACTTTCCACGGAGTTTAGCTGCTTAAAATAATCTGATTGCAAACAGAGACGCAAAATCCGGTTAGAATAGAAATGTCCACCTACCAGGGTTACAGGTGCTTGAGGCATTGTAGATGCGCAGTGTGATACAATTCCGACTCCCAATAGCATCTAAATCACGTTAATGATGCAATTCGGTGTGTTATTTGCATTAAATCATTTTAAAATGCTAAGGATTTTGAATTAATCTGATGTGTTTACCTTGTCAGCCCTAATTTATAACATTTATTGCATTTATACTGTATCTAAAAAGGCTCTGAAAAGTCAGTAAAAAAGTATGTTATCACCAATTAATGCAATAAATGTTTTAATTGCATTCATTAAAATGATAAATTCATATTCATTTGACAACCAATTTTTTTTTCAAACATTCCTTCCTTTATTTGATTCAAACATCTATTGTCTCTTTAATCTCAGGTGTGTCTCACTCTGACGGCAAAGCGTATGGCCAAGAAGAACTGCCTGGTTAAGAATCTGGAAGCTGTAGAGACACTGGGATCCACCTCAACTATCTGCTCGGACAAGACTGGAACATTGACCCAGAATCGAATGACTGTCGCACACATGTGGTTCGACAACCAGATCCACGAAGCCGATACCACTGAAGATCAGTCTGGTTTGTTCCTTTCTTCTTACGTGAAGACCGATGATGATTTTGTCTTTATGACAGCAATTCTTCTTTTCAGAGTCTAAGTTGGTCTCTCTTTGCAGGTGCTTCATTTGATAAGAGCTCTGTGACGTGGGTGTCTCTGGCCCGTGTGGCAGGACTGTGTAACAGGGCTCAGTTTAAGGCAGGACAAGATACTTTGCCCATCCTAAAGAGGGACGTGGCGGGTGATGCTTCTGAGTCCGCCTTGCTTAAGTGTATCGAGCTGTCCTGTGGCTCAGTCAGGAGTATGAGAGATAGGAACAAGAAAGTAGCTGAAATCCCATTCAACTCTACCAACAAATATCAGGTTTGGCAACAGTTATAGATTTTCAAAATCAAACAGTGAATATCAACTTGAGTTGAAGTTCAACAAACAACCAATTACATTTCAACACTCCATAAAACACAGCATGTGAACTTCTCAAGTCTAATTAACTTGCCATTTTGTACTGGAAATATTGTTATTCTTATGAAAATGTTTGAAATATTGTTGATTCCTATAAATCATCTGCTGAATTACTTTAAAAATAAAATTCTTAGTGTAATTTTGAGCATAGTCATGTAACCCTAAAACTGAAAGTACCAGATATGAAAACAGTGACTAGCATTACCACCAACAATTTCCACTTATCCATCTTTTGCATATTTCCACAGCTGTCCGTCCATGAGACGGAAGACCCCAACGATAACCGCTACCTGTTGGTGATGAAGGGGGCGCCAGAGCGCATCCTAGATCGTTGTTCCACCATAATGCTGCAGGGTAAAGAGCAGCCCATGGACGAGGAGTTGAAGGAGGCCTTCCAAAATGCCTACCTGGAGCTTGGAGGACTTGGAGAGAGAGTACTGGGTGAGTAATAAATGGTATCATGACACAGCACTCTGGAATAATCAATTCTGATTGGTCAGTCACAGCATTCTTGGTCAAATATTTTGCATAATGAATTGATGCACTTATGTATTTGATCAGTGGCTATGTAATAAGGAGGATAATGTACAGATAATTGTATGGTTATATAAAATAACTGCCGTAAAATTGAGTATATATTATACACTATATAAAAAATGTAGATTTTTTTGCCATCAGTGGAATAAATAAAATATGTAATAGAAAAGAGTATTACTGTTGTTTGCTATTGTATAAAATCATTAAAAATGTTATCTTTTCCACAGGATTCTGCCATGTCTTGTTGCCCGAGGACCAGTACCCAAAAGGCTTTGCCTTTGACGCAGATGATGTAAATTTCCAGACAGACAACCTTTGCTTTGTGGGACTGATGTCAATGATTGACCCGCCCCGCGCTGCCGTGCCTGATGCTGTAGGAAAGTGCCGTTCTGCGGGAATCAAGGTCATCATGGTGACAGGAGATCACCCCATCACTGCCAAGGCCATTGCTAAGGGTGTGGGCATCATCTCAGAGGGTAACGAGACTGTGGAAGACATCGCTGCTCGTCTCAACATCCCTGTCAGTCAAGTCAATCCCAGGTAAAGCCGGAACCAGCACTGTAAATGCAAACAGCACCTCAACATGCTTTAAAGATGTGGTCACATTAGCAAAGTTTTGCAAGCAAAAAAGGATCCATTATGATGGATTACTATTGAAATTAATAGCATAGTATTGTATTTATTTATGTTTTTTGTTTGTGTGTTTTAGGGATGCCAAAGCTTGTGTGATTCATGGAACAGATCTGAAGGACTATTCTCAGGAGCAAATAGATGAAGTTCTGCGGAACCACACTGAGATTGTGTTTGCCAGGACGTCTCCTCAGCAAAAACTCATCATTGTAGAGGGTTGCCAGCGACAGGTAAATGCAAATACTAGCATTCAATATACGGTTTATGATCTTTTGTCATTTCAATAATGCCCTGATTTGAGCTTCTCCTCTGTTTCTTTCTCTGTCACTCAGGGGGCCATCGTGGCAGTAACAGGCGATGGTGTGAATGACTCTCCAGCCCTGAAAAAGGCTGATATCGGTGTCGCTATGGGCATTTCTGGGTCTGATGTGTCTAAACAGGCCGCTGACATGATTCTGCTGGATGATAACTTTGCCTCAATTGTGACTGGAGTGGAAGAAGGTGAGTGAGACAATTGGAGTGCATGGGAGGATAGGACTGATGTTGTCAATCAAGATGTGTAAATCAATCTTTCCACTTGCAGGCCGACTCATCTTTGACAATTTGAAGAAGTCCATTGCGTACACCCTGACTAGCAACATCCCTGAGATCACGCCCTTCCTGTTCTTCATTATCGTCAATATCCCTCTGCCACTGGGCACCATTACCATCCTCTGTATCGACCTGGGAACTGACATGGTAAGCACTTCACTCTCACACTCGACATTCAGACACACCTATATACACACACACACACACATGAATCCAGTGTTTACCCACACACAAAAATCTACTTTCTATCTACCTCCATAGGTACCTGCTATTTCTCTAGCCTATGAGGCCGCAGAGAGTGACATCATGAAGAGGCAGCCCAGGAACCCCCAGAGAGACAAACTTGTGAACGAGCGTCTCATCAGCATTGCTTACGGACAAATTGGTTAGTCTTCTACTACTTTGAAACTTAGCTTTTTCTTCAGCTTTTACTTTATTTAAAGACCTAAACCTTTTGGAAAAGTAGTCATCTGTGCTACAAGCTTCTAATATTAGTGTTCCCATGGTCATGGAAAACCTGGAAGTAAAAATGTGAGTGAACTGATGTATTTACAGATTTATTTTAGTACCAAAAATAAAACTAGAAAATATGACAAACAGCATATTGTTTTGTAAAATTAATTTAATGTTTGTTATTATTACTTTATATTATTTTCTCAAAAGAGAAACAAAGTAAGCATAAAAAGTAAGCATATGTTGTGTATGTGTGCTTAGGTATGATCCAGGCTTTGGGTGGTTTCTTCGCCTACTTTGTGATTTTGGCTGAGAATGGCTTCCTGCCCTCACTGCTGGTGGGTATCAGACTCAACTGGGACGATCGCTCGCTAAATGACCTGGAGGACAGTTACGGACAGCAGTGGGTGAGTATTTTGTGTTTTATTGTGTTGTGACACCGTAAGTGTTTAAACGTCATACAAGTCTCAGAGGTCCCTGCATGAATAAGATGTTGTGTGCGTGTTCCACAGACATACGAGCAGAGGAAGATTGTTGAGTTCACGTGTCACACAGCGTTCTTTGTCAGTATTGTTGTTGTACAATGGGCTGATGTCATCATTTGCAAGACCAGACGCAACTCAGTATTCCAGCAGGGCATGAAGTGAGTTCAGGAAGCTTGTGTGCAGGAAGTTTGTTTTTGTATTCATTAGAGCATTTGATGTAACTGTGCTTGTCCTTTTACAGGAATAAGATTCTGATCTTTGGCCTGTTTGAAGAAACAGCTCTCGCTGCATTCCTCTCATACTGCCCAGGCATGGATGTGGCCCTCAGGATGTACCCGCTCAAGTGAGTTTAACAAACACACATTTGCGCAAATTCATATGTGGAGGATTTCTGAAAGATCATGTGACACTGAAGACTAATAATAACTAGACTAATAAAGGATGCTGAAAATACAGCTTTGCCGTCACATGACAAATTAACATTCAATGCATTGATTATGGATTTGATAATAATATTAAAACTGTAATCATGTATTTAAATGGTTATTATTATTCACAAGGTATTATGCATTCATTTCTTATGCAGAATCCAATCAATCAATTATTGAATGTAAAATATTGTGTACTGTTTTAGTCAATATGCCAAAATGGTGGAAACTGTCCTTTCAAATAATTTAATTTTTAATAATTTCAAATATTACCAAAATAATCCAATCAAACTGAAACGGATTCAGATTTAATGATTTACTTCATTAGTAAAGAATCTACTTTAATTATTAGGTTGATAATGAAAACACATGTGAAATATATGACATGACCTTAAATTGATACTGCATACAAATGTTCAAATTTCAATTTCTATTACATGAAGTGGTACTTATAAGTATTCTGCCATTTAAAATTGTGTCTCTCCTCATTTGTCTCTCTCGTCCTTAGGCCGAGTTGGTGGTTCTGTGCTTTCCCATACAGTTTCTTAATCTTTGTGTATGATGAGGTGCGAAAGCTTCTCCTGCGCCGGAACCCCGGTGGTACGTGTTCCTCTCTAGTGCCTCAAAGACACACACTCAGAATTACACATCCACCCAATTGTTTGTCTTATATAAAGTCGTACAATTGGGTCAATAAGGGTCTTTGTTTGAATTAGGGATCCAATAAAACATTATTCAGTTAAGAATTATGAATGAAAACGTCAACATTTCTCAAAGTGATTCCCTCTCTATTTCTGTCTTTTTTTTTTTGCAGGATGGGTGGAAAGGGAGACATACTATTGATCAACACAACTTCTTTATTCACATTCCTACATCTCCCATTTTGTTCTACTACTTCTCTACCCAACCGAGATGCACAAACATCCTCTCCCGCCCTCCTTTCAAAGAGACAACAGCTTTAAGCCAATAGCACGTCTCCCCCCCCCCCAAAGAGGAAACCACAATGCACCATCCAGACCCCCCCCACCATTTCCTATAATACTCTTTGCATGTATTTTCACACGGCTGTGTACATAAAGTCTGCTATATATCTAAAACAGGCAGCTGCATAATCATTATGTAGATTTGAAAGGAGCTTTTGATGCTAAAAAAAGGGAGTATGTACGCTCGCCTATTAAAAAAGTCCGTCCCTCCACCGCCCAATCCTTTACATCCTTGCCTTTACCCTCGGCCTGTCCTCCAGTCACACACGGATACACAGATCACACAAAACCTTGTCGGATCCCAGTGAACAAACTAGACTCCGTTTAACATAGTATCATTCACTACTTTTGCTTCTTAGGACATTTCACGTTCTTTAATCTCTTACGGAGGTGGTTTCGGCGGCTTTTCATTTTTATTTCCGTTTTTTAATCTCTACTTTTGTTTGATTGACATTGGCATCCCCTCTCACTCTCATTGACGTTCGCTCTCTGTCTTTGTTTGTGTGCTTGTTTGTCCGCTACAATAACCCTGAATGTTCCAATACACTCTCAATCTCTGTGTTTTAGGGAAAATGTAAAAAAAAATACCACATCTGATTAAATAAATGAAGACAAATCTTGGAAAATAGAAACACTGAAAAACTTCAAATTGATCCTCTTGTATGTTTTAACTCATATGACTGAAACACACAGGCAGTTTCCTATCAGGTTTTGCACAGAAAACTATGATGTTTAACGAAATAAACTCCACTGCCGACACGGACCTAGACACACCAGGTTTTATTGTTTTTGGCACATTGACTGGTGAAGGTAGATTTCAATGTTTATCTGTCATATCAACTTAAACCATTTGTTCTCCGAATATCTCACTTGAGAAACAAATTTAATCCAAACTTCACAATTGAGCCTGGTGTGTGCAGGCTCCACCGCTGGTTTGTCAGAAAATGCCATCGATATGAAGCAGTATTGGGTCACGTGGTCTGTATGTGCGTGAGTGTCTGCGTGCGTGTGTTTGATGAGGGAAAATGAGTGCGCTGCTGCAGTCGGCCATATGACAGACACGTGGATGTTGAGACTAAAGACAAAAGGACAAAACTACTGGTAGAATCATGCATATGAAAGGTCAAATCCAATAAAACATCTAGTACATTTAATACTACCAAGTGATGTCTGACTCTTCCTTTTCCACATTCCTGACCTTACTGCTTCAAATATCTAACTAAACTATCCTTTGCAAGTTTGTGAACGAAAGAAAGAGAGGGAACTTCAAGAATTGTAAAATGAAATGTTAAACCATTAAAAATGACTAAAAAGAATGAACAAATATAAATAAGAAACCAATTTCAATACTGTAAAAAAAAAATATTGTTGGCTTAACTTAAAAAAGTAAGTAACCTGGTTGCCTTAAAATTTTAAGTTGATTGAACTGGAAAAAGTGAGTTAATACAATGAAGGAAATTAATTTAATCATCAGAAACTCAAAATAATAAGTTATGCCATCTAAATAAATTATTTAAGTGTATTTGACAAAAGAAAAAATGTTGTGATAACAAATCTTGAAACTATTTTTTTACAGTGTAGTATATATAAATAATGCTTAAATTAGTACTACTAAATGCAGATAATAAAATTGTATTTTGAAACTTTTCTTCTTTTTTTTTACATTGGACCTAAGTCTAATCTCATAATTCTCACAGTGTTATTTTACTTTACAGTGAGTAGTTGTGTTCCTGGTTTTTGATGATGAGGGCATATAGTGCAACCCATATACGCATCTCCTGGACTACCAAGAGACAAATGAACACTTCAATGAAGACATCCGCAACAAACGGTTTAAACGTTTTTGTTTTGCTTTACTTTTTCTATCCTGAGTGGTCATTTTAATAGCTCACAAATCACTTAAGTATCAGTTTATCAATAATTTGTCATTTCCTTATCAGAACTGATACTAAATAAAATGTTAAAACAACTTTATAGACAGCATTCCTTTTTATTTTACCATATTTTCTATATTCTATTATATTTTCCTATGACATTCATCCAGTTGTTCTTTGTGACAGAACTAATTGGCAAAACATTCTGCTTATAGTTATTAATTAAATAAGAATAACATGAAAACATATATCTAAAAAAAAAAAAATACATTACTGGTAACTTGGAGCCCAATCATAAACATAATTGAAATCAACAGAATACACCAACATTAGCCACAGCTTGATCTATTTCTCGCAATGATTGCAAACAAGACTGTCTTCTATCTTCAGCCACAGAAGAGTGACTGAAATCTGCTGACCGCAGCACTCATCATACATTTAAGTCACTGCAAACTACTGACTTGCAAAACTAGGCTGCCCAACACATCCATAATGTCCCATGGGGGAATGCTATGGGCTCACTGCAGTACTCCTCTTCCTCTCTGCTGCACTGCTGTAATGGAATATCGATCGCTGCTCTTGCCGCAGTGTTTAAACGAGAGGAAGATTGCACTCAAGGTCATCACTATGGCAACTTAAAAATGAGATGGACTGTCACTGGCCTGCTGTCATATAACAGGTCATCTAAGTCAAATTTGTGTGGTGTGAAAAAAGAGGACACAAAAAATGAAACGAGGCAATAAGTCAAGTTACATTCCCATGAGCAACTATTAAATATATAACAGACTTAAAGGTATGGTACAGGCTGAGCATTTTATTGCACTTCCCGTTCATTGGCACAACAGAAGCAAGTTGTGAGATAAAAGACAAACAAACATTTCCACAAAATGACAATATACACTCACCGGCCACTTTATTAGGTACACCTGTCCAACTGCTCGTTAACACTTAATTTCTAAGCAGCCAATCACATGGCGGCAACTCAGTGCATTTAGGCATGTAGACATGGTCAAGACAATCTCCTGCAGTTCAAACCGAGCATCAGTATGGGGAAGAAAGGTGATTTGAGTGACTTTGAATGTGGCATGATTGTTGGTGCCAGAAGGGCTGGTCTGAGTATTTCAGAAACTGCTAATCTACTGGGATTTTCACGCACAACCATCTCTAGGGTTTACAGAGAATGGTCCGAAAAAGAAAAAACATCCAGTGGGCGGAAATGCCTTGTTGATGCCAGAGGTCAGAGGAGAATGGCCAGACTGGTTCGAGCTGATAGAAGGGCAACAGTGACTCAAATAACCACCCGTTACAACCAAGGTGGGCAGAAGAGCATCTCTGAACGCACAGTACGTCGAACTTTGAGGCAGATGGGCTACAGCAGCAGAAGACCACACCGGGTGCCACTCCTTTCAGCTAAGAACAGGAAACTGAGGCTACAATTTGCACAAGCTCATCGAAATTGGACAATAGAAGATTGGAAAAACGTTGCCTGGTCTGATGAGTCTCGATTTCTGCTGCGACATTCGGATGGTAGGGTCAGAATTTGGCGTCTACAACATGAAAGCATGGATCCATCCTGCCTTGTATCAACGGTTCAGGCTGGTGGTGGTGGTGTCATGGTGTGGGGAATATTTTCTTGGCACTCTTTGGGCCCCTTGGTACCAATTGAGCATCGTTGCAACGCCACAGCCTACCTGAGTATTGTTGCTGACCATGTCCATCCCTTTATGACCACAATGTACCCAACTTCTGATGGCTACTTTCAGCAGGATAATGCGCCATGTCATAAAGCTGGAATCATCTCAGACTGGTTTCTTGAACATGACAATGAGTTCGCTGTACTCAAATGGCCTCCACAGTCACCAGATCTCAATCCAATAGAGCATCTTTGGGATGTGGTGGAACGGGAGATTCGCATCATGGATGTGCAGCCGACAAATCTGCGGCAACTGTGTGATGCCATCATGTCAATATGGACCAAACTCCCTGAGGAATGCTTCCAGCACCTTGTTGAATCTATGCCACGAAGAATTGAGGCAGTTCTGAAGGCAAAAGGGGGTCCAACCCGTTACTAGCATGGGGTACCTAATAAAGTGGCCGGTGAGTGTATATATATATATATAAAAAATCTTCCAGTTGGAATATTGGCATTGATTACATTGAATATAGCAATAATACACTATCTTTGCTCACATATTATCAAATCATGCATGCGCTAAATGTACTAGCAAGACTGATGTAACAACTTATAAACAGCCTAAGACACATGATCGTGTAATGACTGATACCCTATATATCAAAGAAATTGTCAAGTGAGTACATTCTTGTTGGCAGGTTTTTTCCCCCATTATTCTGGATGAGCTAGCATAACATTAGCTAGCATCAGGTTTGGGTGAACTGTTCATGAAGGACAGTATAGCTTGAAATTTATTTATTTATTTTTTTTAGCTTTGGGTCACAGTGCATTTAGTTTGTGCTTTGAGGATATTTTGGAAATAATGTAACAAATGATCATGATATCCAATAGGTACCAGTAAAGGCATTTGAGGTCTTTTAATGTTCTTGATCCATCTCGGGTGAAGCCAGTTTAACAGTCTTTACTTCTTTGCTGGCCAATCTGTGAGTAAACTATCAAATTAGTACGACCAATATGTGGCCATGTAAATGATGAGGCAAGACATTTTCGGTTAACATGAACAAAAAGGTCAAAGGTGAGAGGGTTAAACAGATTCCATGAGCAGCTCATCCACGTCAGACGACTCCATCTCACGAAAGGCTGCATGAGACCCGATAACAGCAAGTGTAGCACCTAAATAAAAAGAGTCAGAGTTTCAGAAAGACTGTTTGGGGAAAAACACAGAAGTGCAATGAGATGAAGGTAAAAAAAAAAAAAAAACTCACCTAGTACCCAGAACACAGCAGATCCTGCCCCTGCGAGCCAGAACACAGGGAAGGAAACCCCTCCTGCTAAACCTAACTGGTGTCCCTGAGTCATTTCACGACCTGAGAGAAAGAAATGAGAGTTTACTCATTAGATCAATAGAGCACTTGCATCATAACATCAAATATTCAGCCCTTAAACTCTAGCACTATAAGCAAACAAATCAAATGACGCAATTCAGGTTACATTAATTCAGATACACTTAAAAATGACATTTTCATTTCAAAATGCATTCTGTTCACACTAGTTTTTTCAAGCCTTTTTCAAAATTTTCTTGTCCACACTAAAATGTCTGAAATGCTTAAAGGGATAGTTCACTTTGAAATAAATTTTAGTTTCAATTTTGATATTTTTAGGTAAACCGTTCTTGTCTGTCAGTCATATAATGGAAGTCTATGGTCACCACCTCAAAGATCATGCACAGAGACGTCCAAATTAAACATGATTTAATGACTCGTAAATGCAAGTACACATTGATGGCCTAAGACACGAAACAAGCAGTTTGTGTGAGAAAACGAACAGTATTGATATTGTTTTTACCTCTTGTTCCAACTTCCACAAAGCGCCCGTGCCCTCAGATCAGTTGTAAGTGGCTGTGGTTACAAGAGGTAAAAACGATATAAATACTGTTCGTTTTCTCACACAAACCGCTCGTTTCGTGTCTTAATAGGCCATCAATGTGTACTTACATTTACGAGTCATTAAATCATGTTTGATTTGGACTTCTCTGTGCATGCTCTTTGAGGTGGTGACCATAGAAACTACTGCGGAAACAAAGACACCTACATCTTGGATGCCCTTGAGGTAAGCTAAAACATACCAAAAATTAATTTCAAAGTGAACCATCCCTTTAAATCATCTTACTGCATATGCGTGAAAAACTTAAGTCATAAAAGCACGGTCATATTAACATTATTGTTCTGGCACGTTTTCGAACATCTTCGTTTTCACAGTCCCCACAACAACACGAAAACTGTATTTTCAAATTTATCCACTTGGGAGAGAATCTTCTAAAAACTCTCAATGGACAGGACAAAAAAAAAGCATTTTCAAATGTATCTGGATTTATGTAGTCGGCGCATCCTAATATAGCCTTATATGCTACAAAACACTCTCTTACCAAAAACAACCAGCTTCTTTTCCAGTGTTTTCAAGTGGATTATATAGAAGGCACCAGCAAACACTCCCAAAGCAATGAAGAGCATTGGGGAACTGATACTGAAGGAGAAAAGCACAAAGAAACCAGGTAATCAGCAATTTATTTAAACACCTTAAAGCTTCCTGTGAATGTTTATTCTGCTAAATGCCTTCTAGAATGTGGACTTTCCGGGAAACTTAAACACACACACACACCCATGTCGTGTACATAAGAGCAGAGGCTTGTTAAGCGTCTTTATTTCCATTACAGTGGAGCCTTTTATGTCACTTGAAGAAGTTGCATACAAATAAAATCACGTTGTATGAAATATGACCTCGTTTGTACGCAAAATTCAAGATGATTTCAGCAAGCAGTTCCTTACATGCAGTAGAGGATGAGTCCCAGGAAGATGAAGGTGTAGTTGCTGTGATAGGTGTTCAGGTTCTTCACCACACGCTGACACAGCTCCCCAAAATTCCGAGGTTTGGAGAACTTGCGCTGGTCTACAAAGCTGGCCCATGGACGGATGGACTTCCGTCTGCGGTCAACCCAATCCTTAATTACACTACCAGACAGACCTTTGGGCAGCCAAAGCCTGATAACCCAGACAGACAGGAAAATAGAATTACCAGCGTAATAATATAATATAATAATAAAAAAAAAATCATAATAACACAGACAAGGCTAATAACAACTCATAAAATATCACATTTGACCATGTGCAATTTAATTCATATAATGACAAACAAGAAAGGAAATTTCTGATTGTATATTTAAATGGTGATAGACTTACCTCCCCACTACTCCTGTCCCAGGAAGCTGTTCTGCCTCACTGCTAAAGGGGTCACTTGCTTTTCCATCCATATTAACGTGTCTAATAACACACAGATCTTAATGAACACCCTAACAGGATTACTACTTTAACTTTTAACTTTAACAATTACTAGCTACTAATTACAGTTTCAACAGTGTAACTAGATTATTGTACTAATAATTACTCTCTCTAAAAAGAATTGCATTTCTAATACTTAACTTAAATTACTTTCAAAATTCCATATCAACCTCAATCAGTTGAACAATACAAGGATCAAGGGTGTAAATGTAAATTAAACTGAAATGAAAAATTTTCAAATAAAAATTAACAAAACTGTAAAAATTTCTTGAACTGACTAAAGTATTTAAATGGAGATAAGTTTACATTATAACATACGTTTTAACATTAGATGTAACATTTTGATGTTAAATCCACTATTGTTTTATACAGTATTATTAAACTATAAAACAATTGGATTTAACATCAAAATAACAGACTATACAGAACAACATTTAACATAGACTTGAGTCTATATCCTGACATAAGAAGTAACTGTAATTAAATTACAAAAAAAAAAGAGTAATCATTTTCTTTACTTTTTTAAGGGAAAGGTAATTAAATTAGTCATTAGTTACACTGAACACTGACTATATGGCAGTACACCATAAAGGTGCTCTTAGATGTACCTTTTTTTTTCAAGATGCATTTCAATAAATAGTAAAATTACAGAAAATTGAATAATCCTTACATATTATTCATATTATGAATTAAGAATTTTAAACGAGTATTGAGTATAGCTTAATAAAACATTTTGTATAAATCTTAATGGAACAAGGTAATGGATGGCCCATTTAGTTTATGTGATTCGTATTAATAAATCAAAAAAAAAATGTATAGAGGACACTCTGGGACTCTTCTCCAATGAGGGGTCCATCACTTTGATCATTAAAAATATTTTCAGCATATTTGCCATATTGTAGTTATTATAGTATCGTAGTATTACATTACTGTAGTCATTAAAGGTGCAGGTCCTAATTCATATCAAGGGGGGGAAAGTATAGCGCAAACACATTAAGAAAGAGGCACACAAAATATATATTTGCAAAACAAACTATAATGCTTGATGAGAACTTAAAAAAAGTATCCATTCTACAAAAAAAAAAAAAAAAAAAACACTTCCCATTAAAGCAGCAAGTTATAAATATCTTAAATTACATTGTGAGCTAATGGAAAATCGATGTCACTAATGGGCTGGTACAGAAACTGCGTCCACAACGAGAAAGAATCAGGATGAACAAGTTTGTTTAGCTTCTCTGCATTATGTCAGATTTGTCCAAAACATATGAAATTATGACATTTATACCATTTAACAACATGATATTTTTGACGGGTTGGTACAAAAACACTCTCCTAAGTTTGTTAATCAAATCAGTAACGGAAACTAACAAGCGCTCTATTAAATAATGCTGATTTACTCTCATCTATGAAAAATGTACGTTACTAAAATTGAGCTTTGAGATGCGACAGTGAATTTAGATATTGCTAAAAAAAAAAAGAGTGCACTGGGAGGCAAATAAATCATAAAACAAAATACATACTCACAGTACTTTGTGTAGATGTGTATTCAATGTTGATGAACTGCGGATATGATGTGGTTATCTTGCAACAATGACGTTTACGATCTTCTTCTGTAGATGTAAACACGAGTCGAACTGATGACTGCCACCTAGTGACATGGAGGCCAGCTATATGATATATTATATATTACAAATTATGAGGCCAGCTAGGAAGGCTATAGTTTAATAAACCAGACAGTTGAAGGAACCCTTTAATTTTCATACAGTAGGAAAAAATACTAGTCACTGGGTACAATTTCTTCTTTTGAATTCAACAGAAGAAAGCAACTCATTGTTTTGGAACAACTTGGGGGTGAGTAAATTATGACAGAATTGAAGAATTTGGGAGAACTATTTCAATAGATGTTTTAAAATGTATGAATGAAGTTATGTTACACAATAAACGTATATATTGCTGAAACGTTTCTGCACGTCTTACAACTAACGTTACCAGCTACCACAAGGACGTGCTTGACAAATTAGACAACCTCCTTATGAAGTAATTGTCCGCAGCCTACGTTTTTAATAAAATAAAATAATAATTCTAGTCTATGAATGGTTGTGTGTAATTTCTATTCGAAAAGTATGAGTAAAGTAATTCACAGAAATGACTTTGCTAAAAAAATAAATAAATAAATAAAAGAGGGAACCAATGGACTGTTACTGAAGCTTCATTTCGACTCTCTTTCTTTGTGTTTCTAATTTTCCCTTCCCAATATGGCGACATTCTGCGCACGATAGCTCATTAACGTGACACGTGAAGGGTTTGTTGACTTAAAGCCTCGATCTACAAAACATATGCGAGCGATTTTCCTCCAAATACACATTTGAAGATCTGCGACTGTGAGGAATCAGTCCACTAAACTAGCTGACGCTCGAGTGTTGTTTTTACAGTTAAGTGGGTGGTGTTTGAAGGGTTTGCTCAAGAGTATAATCAATCCAGATACATAGTTTGGTACAGGTAAGATTTTTTTCCGACCTAAAATATGCGTGTTTTATTCATGCAGCAAAACATGAACAAAACAAACCGATAGAGAAAACCTTGTTGTTAAAAAAACACACGCAATTCCTTCCGGACACTGCTAACACGACGATGTTGATAACAAGTGCACTTAAATGTGGCTGTGTGTAGTATGTAACATGTTTCTTGTGCACGCGTGTGTGTTTTGTTTAATTTTACATCGAGTGTTTTTGGTGCAGTGTGATGTCAGGTCAAGGAAAAATCTGGTAACGTTAGAGGCGGAAGTCAGTTAGCTGCAGGAATGTCAGCTGACGCAGCAAACACAAACAATTGAACGTTGTCTCAATCATTTTATTCGTTTATAGAATTGAACAGTGTTTTGTAAATTTAGTAGTTAAACATAACTGAACGTCTTTTTTTCACTTCGGCTTTAGGTCTTCTGTTCTCTTATCTCAAACGTGACGTTACATAAGAAGAACACGTGACGCTGTACGGGAGGAACGTTTGACAGCGGTTGGAAACGGCTGAGGGACGGACGGACTGAGGGTGGGTCACCACAGAAACGCTGTTCGAAACAAAATAACAGCGCTGTTTCCACGACGAACGTGTAAATAACTTTCAATGTTGTTTTTGTACCAATTGGAGACACAATAATTGTATTTGAATGGTTTATAGAACTGTTATTTTAATCCAAAATCGACCCTGAAAGCTAGCTCTTTTAGGCTAACATAGGTGCTATTTAGCGAGATTTTAACCGTGTTTAACCGCACACTGTTCTTTTGTAATTTTGAAATCCGGCCTATTTGCGTTTTTTTTAACCTTTAGCTACTTATATAATAACCCACTTTTGATATTCTTGTGTTCTTCTTGACCAGGCACACTAAGACATTTCTCATGGCTTCAGCACAATGCACAAGATATTCCCTGTACTGGGAGGAAACTGAGTGCATGAACTATTATGGGATGCTGTCCCTCCATGAGATCTTTGAAATAGTGGGCTCCCAACTCACAGAGAGTGATGTCGAGGTTTTGTCCTTTCTCCTTGATGAAACCTATCCTGGAAAGCATCCACTCGATCCAGATGGATGGACTGAAGATTTACCTCCAGGGCCTGATGGATCTCCACAGGGTAATTCTCCATGTCCCCGGCTTCTGAATACATGGCGAAAAATACAGCCACAGAATGAGCCATGCCCCATCGCCTGTCGCCACCGACCCAAGAGTGGCGTTGAACTGCTGTTGGAGTTGGAGAGGCGAGGGTACTTGAGCGAGGGAAACCTCAGACCTCTATTGCAGTTGCTGCGGATTCTGACACGGCATGATGTTTTGCCCTTTGTGTCACAAAAGAAGAGAAGAACAGGTGAGTATCAGGTTTAAAACTACATCATACTGTAGTAGTAAAACAGTAATGTTTATGGTCTGATACTGATATGTAAGCTGTGCTGTTAGTGTCTCCAGAGCGAGAGAAGATAGACTACCCAGAGGTGGACAAACAAATCAGCCCAAACACAGATGGACCATCCTTTGAAAACACACAAGACCACCAGTGGAGAGCAGGTGAGCAGAAAATACAGCTAAAGCTCAGCACATTAATTTATTAAAGTTTGTTAAAAGATTTGTCTCTGTTTTTCAGCTTTTTTTGCTAGTCTAATATAATATATATAATAAAACATCTGTTGCTGGCAAGTTGATTAAGTTTAATCGAGTTAAAAGGCTTATTTTCCCCACTCTTTAGCCAAATTAAAACATTAACATATAATATTTGATCATTGTCATTTATAATATGCCTCAGTATACAGGGCTCCAGACTAACTTTCTTCACTAGGAGCACAGTGGCCCCCAACTGAAAATTTTAGGGGCACAACCAGAAAATTTAGGAGCACACACCGTAAATCAACACACTAATCAAATATTAACGTTTCTACCATTTCAGTTTCTACTAATGAATACTTTGATAATAGATGCAGAAATGACAATGCCTTTGCGCTCTGATTTAACGTTACAACCTCTTGTATTCTAAAAGCAACCGGCAGTGGCGTTGCTTGTAATTCTTTTTTTTCCTCTTTATTTACAAGCTTTTATATTTTGAAGCTATATTAGTTTATATAGCCTATTTAAAATTCTTAACATGTTTAAAATTCTTAAAATTATTTTCTATTTAAAATTCTTAACATTTAAACCATATTTCACGCACGGCAGAGAGATCTAGCATGTATGCCTCATGAAGCGCATGTAAGACAGAGAAAAAGCGCAGCCAATAGAAACTTTTTGGTGTCCAAAAAGTTTTGAAAACTGGCTTAACGGCACGCATTCCGCGTCCTGTCTGAAAGCACCAGATATAGCTAGACCTGAAACACGCTTGTTGTGAGCCGGCCAAACAGTTGGTTAACGTTACGTTTTAAGTGGATGACGGGCGCGAGACGCCGAAAATGGATGTCTATAAGATTCTGAATTATAAAAAGTTTACTTTTAAAAAGTTGCCAAATGGTCCCATTGACAAGACCAAAGTGATCTGTGTTTTGTCATTGTGAACTGAGCTATCATCATCGCAGCACATCCAGTCTGAAATACCACTTGACGGCCAAGCACACACACACACAGCTGATGCGAATTCTCCGCCCCCTCGTCAATATTAGGACATCGTCAGTATTTCTTTCACCCTTTTATTGATGGACAATGTTATGTTGTGCGAGAGATTATTTGCTCCAAATGAGAATGTTTTAGTGTGAAATTGCACACAGTATTTTCAATGTTGTTTTCAATAAGAAAAACATTTGCACAAAGCAAGCTGATCCACTTTTTTCATGTTGATATTAAGAGCATTAAAATGAGAAAATATAATGGCACAAAAAGAAATAAAAAAGATAATGTGTGATTAATCACAAGTTAACTATGACATTAATGTGATTAATCACGATTAAATATTTTAATCGTTTGACAGCACTAGTATTTATTTTATCTCATGTCTCTATACCGGACTGTCTGATATCCATATTTAGCGCCACATATGTCATAAAATATAGTAACTGTTTCTCTGACTTAAAATACGACTGTATTGGGACTGTCACTGGAGAGAGTGCTAATGCTCCTCAGCTTATAATTTTAATGGAACGTTTTTGTAGAAAGGATCGTTCTTTCTAAATGTGATGTAAACATACTGTACTTTGACTACACAGAAACAGACGTGAAGGATGTTTGTCTACTTTCATTTGTGACAGAAAGATAACAGAAAATACCACTTTATTTATGTTTGACTAATGTGCAATCTTGACCCAAATTAATTCACTATCAATGTATCACTTATTATTGTAAAACATTGATGCTTGTTTTTTCATCTTGTTTGTTCCCAGTGATTTCTTTCTGATTAGTTTTCTGATAAAACCTTTTGCCACTTGACAAAATCCATTTGTTGGTGAAATGATGGTTTGTGTGACATTGTTCCAGAGAAGCATGCGACTGGCGAGTTTTACACTTGTACACTTTACACACTGTACGATTTGGCCATCTGAGACAAATTTTGCAAATCCTAAAAGAATCCTCTGATCTTAGGCTAAAATCTGAAGTCTTTGATCGTTAGTTTGAAATTAAGGGAGTCATGATTTCGATTTTAAATCAAAATCGATCGAAATTAATTCACAATCTTGAACTTGGAATTAAAAAATGGAATCATCAATGCTGCCACGCCCCCATGTCACGTCCGTTCGGCTTGCCAAGCGGAAAAAACGCGTGTTGAAGTGCTGCGAGTCCATGGTCAAAGTCATAGGCAGCGCAGTGTCTCTCTGTGCATCGCAAAAGGCCATGTTTACAGTTTGTTTAATATAAAGCAGGAGATTACCAGATACAGTATTTTGCTCGTGCCCTGTGGGTGTTGTAGCCTAGGCAACTGTACGTGCCGTTTGAACTGAGGCGCTACTGTGATATGTCACATTTAAAAGCGCCAAAACGTTCCATATCAAGAGTAAACTTCTCTATCTAGTCTGTCGGTGTCAGTGTCATCTTTTTCCGCGATTTTTCTCTGCATCCAATCAGTAGTTAAGAGCCTAAACTTGCTTATAGTAATACAAAAAAATACAGCACAGAATAATGTCTAATTTAGTGTGAGATTACTTTGTTGAGCGTGAGATTGCCAGATGCGTGACAGTTGGCAACCCTGAATATAACGTGTTCATGTTTCGCGTGTAAAGAAAAACCCAGTATTTTTCACACAATTTACTTATCTGTGTACCTTTGTTTTCACTGTCCAAAAAACGGGCCGAGGACTTCCTTGCTCTATGAAGTCCCTCCTTCAGAAATGCGTAACAAGTTCTGGTTGTGCCAGCGGTTCCTGTGTTGTGATTCGACAGCAGCTTATCGCGCATTGCCCGAAAAGGTCACGGCTCTTACCATAAATTGAAGATGCATGCGCTGATTGTTATTGTAAAAATGTCAAATATATTACCATATCAATTTGAGCCTGAATCAGACCCGAAGAACATAGATGAAGTCTATTGTCTATTACTACCTTAGTTACACATGTGCATGAGTTTTGATTAGTTATACATGTTTCATAAATGTAAATGTGAACTGTGACGAAATGAAAACATCCTCTGCAAAGAAATACAAAAAGTACTGTAACACCTCCTAATTAAATCATTTTTTGTTGTGTACAGTTCTTTATAACAACTTTATATAAATGTACTTCATTTTTACCATGAATCTACCCTTACAAGCTGCCATGTTGTGAAAAAGAAATGTTGCCATGCATTACAATAATTTATTTATTAAAAGTTGATTGTTGCGTGACTGCACATTAAATTAGTACTGCCTCAAATCAATGTATAGGTTTGTCGACGAATGATGCAGATTGCAGACCCTCCTAAATCCAAATCCCTCCAAGACCGTTCCCCCTTTGTTGTGTATTCCTGTGGGCGGAGATTAGTCAAAAAAACAGGTATACTTGCGTCATTAAAAACGGAAGTAGAGGGATGTAGTCCAAACCAGACATTCGCTGTAGGTTTTGAAAGGGGACTTTAGTTAAATAAAATATCTTTCTTGCTATGCATTAAACTGAGCTTTATAAATGTACAGGTATTATTTATGCTCTAACAACAACATTACACACTAACTAAAGTTTGAAAAATAGAATTGCGATGAACGGGACCTTTAAAGAACCCCCCCACCTCCTACACGTTTCAAAAACGTGCAATCACTGCAATGAAAAGCACCTACAATAGTTTCACTTTGTAATGTCATTATTTCACATAACGGTATGAAAGAGAAATGATACAGAATTTAACTTTTCATTTAAATAAACAAAACAGCTCAGCTTCTTGTTTGTTTTTTCACCAGAACACGCACAGCAGTGTGTGGCAAGTTCACAAAAGCAGCTTGAGATTTGGTCCGCTGAAGAAGTGCTTTTCTACGTCGAGCAACTTCTATGTTGTGCTTGTTCCAGCAGTGACAAGTAAACGATCTGAAGAGAAATGATTCAGTGTAACTGCACTTCGATGCCGCTTTAGGCCTGGTTCACATAGCGCCTAAAAATGCGTAAAAAACACTAGGCGTGCCACCATTCTCCTTTCCAAAGCGCAGGAGAACAATTATGTCACAGAATGTTACATTTACCTAAGGAATGCCATTTAATGACCAGCATGTTAGTTGGCTAGAACAAATAGCTGAGTATTTTGCTAAATATGTGCACTATTACCTAAGTATTATATTTTTACTTGTCATTATATAATTGCTATTATAATGAAAACTGCATTATATTTAATTTCTCTCTGTATGTTTACAGTATTATGTGAGATATATTTTTTGCATGCTATCTACTGTAGCCTATCTAATATTTATATTGAATCAATATTGAAATCAAATCCAAGAATTTGATTGAAATCGTGAAAATTAGGTTAAGCAATAATACAAACAGTAGCCTACCAGTCATTGTACATGTAAACATTGCAACATGTTGTCACTAAACTTAATAAAAACTTCTTTCAAAACGTATAAAATTGTTTACTAAATGTATTGACAATCTTTGTGTTTTTAGATACCCCCAATTCATCCGCTTCTCTTGTGCAATTAAAATATTGTGATAATACCGTGATAAAAGCTCAATCAATTAATCGCAGCATGACAGTTTGATACCGGCACATGCCTAGGGAAGCACTATGAAGCTTCTGGCCCGACTGGTTTTGGGCTCTGTCTGTGCTACAGGTCCAAGGCTACCCAGCCCTAGTTATCATGTGTATTAATCTGTTGTCATACCTGTGTCAGGGGCAGGCTCTTCTCTGACAACAACCACCACTGTCCGACGGAAGCGAGGTAGAGGTCCCCACTGGAGAAAAAAATCTGCGGGAAAGCCTGTAATCCAGCTTCAACCAACTCCCAACAAAGTGACCTGTGGTAAGAGACTTTTTACATCTCTCTTACCAGCATTCTTTGAATATATGAAATGAATCTCTTTGCCTTTTCATTTCTATCTCCTTTTGTTTGATTTTACAGTATCTGTAAAATGCTTTAGAGCTGATCATTTCTGTGTGCACCTCAACAGTTTATAATTAATCAATTCATTAGTGCCTGAACCTCTAATGCTGTCAGAATGAAAGCGTCACACAATAGGTTAAACGTCTCCTCCTCATGTCCTCTCCATTCATCCCTTTATGAATTCCCTGCACACTGCACTATTATCACTTTGAGTTTCATTCTGACTGAGCTCAAAGGGTGCTCACACCAAAGCCTCTTTATGCTTTTGCTAGATGGGAGCTGTCCTGCCATCAGGGCATTGCTAAAATCTCTTCAGAACAGAGCACACGAGACTCACTGAATGGCAATAATGGCACAGTAGGTAAGGAATACCAAACTATTTGTTAGGAAAGAAGGCATTGTGTGAGGCATTTATATTCTGCAAGGACTGTTTTTCTGGGACATTCAAGTCTCAAAATACCAATGGCCCCAACTTAGCTCATGCTCCAATTTGCTGTAAAGCAGTAAAAACCGAACAAGTTTTCCTGTATAATGCCCTTGTGGGAGCTGAATGTCTCATGATGACGTTTAATAGAGATACTCATGTCAATAGCAATTTTGCAGTAATTTATTGTTTACTATAATAGGTATTTTTTTTCTTCGTAACGGTACAGATACATATCCTATAATCATTGTATCTGCATGATTTTGCCTCCTTTCAACACTCTTTGGCTTCACAGTGCATCTTCTGGTGTTACTAAAATATAAATATATGTTGCTTATTTTCGACAGAAATCATATTTTCACCATCTTTAAATGTGTGAATACTTTCTAAATAAATTTGATGCATGAACCTCACACTTTCCAAACGTAAATTGGGAACTCTATTAAAAACTCAATAGATTATTATTTCATCTATTGTGATAATTGAGTTTAAAAGGATAAAAGTATAAAAATGTGGATGAGTTGTTATGTTACATTTACTCAAATATCCTAATTCATGCATAAGGGTGCCATCTTGGTTTTTCAAACGTGTGTGAGTCAGGCTCTAGACACGTTCTTTGTCTGCCTCATTGCACCAAGATGAGCAGTACTGGTCAGTTTCACTCTATTGTTACAGATGCTTATTGACCCTTTATATTTGCCTGTACAAAGACTGCATGGCTCTGGTAACCTTCCTCATTGCGTGTGCTGCAGGGGGTTCTTAAACCCTCAATTGAACCTGCTTATGTCCTTGCTTATTCATGTCTTCTGCTCAAAGCATTTAGCCTTTGCTAAAGGCAACAAGCAAATCCAAAGTTGTAATGTTTTTGATTATAGTCTGTTATGCACTTAGCATCCTAGTAGCAGTTGCTCTTATCAATCAAAAGTAATATAGTAGAGGTATGCGTGGGATTGATTTTTCCAAAAAATGCGTTTAATTTTATCACGCTCCCATCTGAAACGTTCTTGCTTTGTCCCGTTCCCGCCCGCAAAAGCCCGTAGGATTTTTCAGTCCCGGTCTGGTTAGATTCTGTCTCGTCTTTGCGACTTTCCACAAGCACGACTCTCCAGATCTCCAGTTACAGACTTCTAGATGATGTTATTATTAGATAATTATATTTTGCGGAGGCCCACGAGTCATTTATTTCTCCTGCTTCCCGCACACATATCAGTATCTTCCTTTCCGCATCCGTATTCGGCAATTGAAAACTTGAGAATTGCAGACCTCTATAAAACAATAATTTGGTGCAGCACAAGATTGCTTAGCAGTTAACATATTCATTAAAGAATCAAAATTACAAAAAAAGGTGTAAACACCCTAATTGGGCTCAGGTGACGGACAACAAAGTAACAATAAAGGAAAAAAAAGAAGCATGAAGTCCACACACAGAAAATAGCAGCTCCAACAAATTTTATTGATCACGTTTTGACCATCAGGTCTTCATCCTTCAACCCTTCATTGTGCCTGAGGAAGAACTGATGGTCGAAACATTGCGCGATCAATACGATTTGTTGGCACTGCTATTTTTTTTTTTTTTTGTGTGTGTGTGTGTGTGTGTGTGTGCGGATTTCATGCTTCTTTTTAAACATTTCTTTCTCAGAAAAAAGATTGTATAATTATGATTTGGTTACTGATTGCATTTTTATACCCAATAGACCTTATTCAGGGTGGTGTCATATATAACTTTTGACAGGAATGAAAACGAGGCTGCAATGGGGAGAAGTACAGTGCGTACGATGCATTCTACTGTTGTTTAACAACATAACATTGTTTCAGGTGATGAAACATCATTCGGGAAAAAATAAACCCTAGGTAAACAAACGAATAACAGCTTTAAAAGTTTAGTGGTCAATCTTACATGATCTAGGACCTATAGAGTGTGTGCCATTGTAACGACTGTAACTCTCACAGCCTTGTTTTCATCCGCCTCAAATTCAGTTTGGTGTCTAACCTGACTAAGGTCTATTGTAGTTGTGATCATTTGTGTGCACAAGACAATGTTTCAATTATGCTTTAGACTTGCTTCAACCCCCCTGCTTCCTTCATGGTTCGATTTTTCAGACAGAAAAGTACACTTACATTCTTTGCTTTTGTTTCTATCACATTTTTCACCAACTTCTCTATCCCTTTTTCTCTTTCCTTTGGATAAGCAGTTTTCCGTGTGAATAACTCCTGTGGTGTGCCTGAATGAAATGTCTTTAAAGAGATCATTGAATATTGGGCCTTTGAGACTGAGCTGCATCGCCTGTATTTCCTGGTGTCTCTTATCCAGTAAAACACTGATTATTGTCATTCCACTTCTTATTTAAAGCATCGATCCTCTCCCCTCTGTAACTGAGCTTTGATGCAGCAAAAGCTAATCTACTTTCTGCACTGGCCTTTTGTTAGTGAGGTGAGAATCCTTTGTGCCCTTCCTTACCTTACCTCTCCCTTAAACATTAGCTTGCACTGTATAGTGAGCTCTTTTGACCCATAAAATGTTCATGAACTAACCTTCAATCTCAAATGGTTACATTTCAATTTGAATGCCCTCTGTTGACTATGAGATCCACACTGGAGATGCTTGTTATTCAGATTCTCAGACAACAAGTTCTGTTATGCCATGAATGACCTTTGAACTTTCACCTTTGTTTTACTCCTGAACTAGCTGAACATGCTGTTTGCTGTGTTGACTCCACATTTGATCTTGGCAGGTTGACTCAAGAATGAGTAGAAAAGCAGGAGAATGGATAGTGAAAGAGACAGAGCTCACAACAAAAACAAGTGTGTGCTGTCCGCTCTGTCTGATCATACACAGTCGAGACATGTGTGTGCTTTAACTCACGCGCCTGGTCCATGTCCTAAGGTAAAGAACCCCCTTCCTAACTCGCATAGGAGGAGGGGTGAATCTAATACTCTTGTGTTCAAATGTCAGTTTTCAGTTGTTACTGTCCACTTCCCCAGTTACATGTGCTAAACGATGATCTAGATTTGGGAAAAAATAGGAACAAAATCCTCTCTGGAGGGGTTGTTGGCCTCAGTGTTTCACAGAACTGACTCAAAGAATTCATGAAAAATTCCTTGGAAATTTCTGGGAGTCCATTTTAATTTGTCTATATTACACCAACATTACAAGACATGAAGTTACTCTGTTTTCAGTGTAATCTATGTTCAAAAACAAGCCATTCTACAGTCGTTGGCCAAACTCAGAGGCAAAGCTCGGTTTTGCGACGTTTTGTCCTCAAAAAACTCCTCTGTGATCCTTTGTTGGAGCAGTTCTGAAGAAAATGACCCAACAGTTCTTGTTTAGACCCATACCAGTGTTTTATATGTGTTTTCAGCATTGAAACTTAAATATTTAAAAACTTTTAAGTAAACTTAACAGGTTATCTTAAATTATTAAATCGAATTTTCCCAGTGTTTTGATTTTGTAGAATTGAAGTAGACACTGGTTGTAAAGTTAGTAAAATGGTAGCCTGATAAGCTCATTCTAGACCTAGGAGGTTTGAACCTGCTGTCTCCATATGAATTAGAAATTGTTGCTTTCTCGCACACAAACAAGAAATTATGTATGTGAACTTTGCCTGATTGACCAAAAAATGAGACATAGCAAAACTATTGCAACAACGTTCATCCAAAACTGCTTGTTTCTCTCTCTCTCTCTCTTCCTCTCCTTTCTCTATGTCCACAGTTGAAAAACAGACTGACACAAGTGTCAGGAACAAAAACAAGTTGGCCATCCTCACATACTAAGAGAGGGAGAGAATGAAAGAAAAAAAAAAAGTCAAAAGAAAAGCTTGACCCTGACTTATGTGTGCAGTCGGTCAGCCGTTTCTCTCCCTCCTTCTTGGTTTGTTGTTCAGCAGAAAAGAGGGATCGAAATAAGTGTGGAAGCTCTTCGCATGGAGCAACACCCCATAAAATGATGCACTTTTATTTTTTATTTTTGGAAAAATAGTTAGTTATTGTTTGTTTATTTTGAAGTAATTTACAATATATTTACAAAATATCGAAATATTTGTGAATTCATGTTATTTATTTATTACTATTTTTTTGTCCTGGGATGCACAAAAATCATAATGCCTACAGTGGACGCATTACATATATGAACAAAAACACATCCACTGTGCTGCTGCTTATTGATTCCTTCTGTGTACTGAAGCTGAGAGCAGAGAAAAACCATTGTCCTGTATTAGTGTATGTGACGAGCTCTGATAATGTTTGTTTAATGGAACTAAAAGTGCTCTGTAAATGTGTGCTGTGTTTAAAAAGAACGTTAAATAAGTTTTGTGTTTCGAGTCTGCTTTCCAACCTGCATTACAAATTATTTTTGGGAGCATTCTGGAGAGGGGGGGACCACCATGATCTTTTAAACTTGACACACATTATGTAATGTTGTTCCTGTAGCCACAAAATTTACATTTAAATTTACATCCTTGTTTTAAAGGGGTCATGACATGGATTTTTTTATTTTATTTTAATATGTTCTTTGAAGTTTACTTATGTCAGTTAAGTTTTTTGCACAAAAAACAAGCAAACATTTATTTTCTATGTTCATTCTGACCCTTTGTCTGAAATGATCAGTTTCTAAGGGGCAACTCCTTTTAAGGCGTGTCATTAAAGGCCACTGTTCTGATTGGCTAACGTAATTGCATAGGAAATAGTATCAACACCCTTTCACTGTTGCAAGTGTTTTGAAACCATTATCTATATAAAACAGTCATTCACTGACAAAGCGTTATGAAATAATTTACTTACAAGCAGCTGCTGTCACACCCAATACATTCTGCTTCAGTTTCTTTTTGAACTCTCCAATACACTGTCTTTTTAACAAACATTTAATCCTCTGACACGATCCGGGACACCATTAAAATAAATGCTCTAGACGCAAACGAGCAACTGGATGCGTCAAAGCAAACGTTCTTTCACTCTTCTATTTGTCCTGTTGTCGACAGACTCAAGCGCGTGGAGTATGTCAGAAACTGAATGCACATCTGTACACTGTATCCAGTGTAGAGAGATGATGTATAAATATTCGCTGATGTCTTGCTTTGATGGCAGTCATGCAAATATATTGTGACGTCAGATCACGCGATATCGAAACGAGTCATTTTTGGCGCTTGAAATTAATGCTTTATTTATAATGATGAGGATGTTTTAAGTTACGAAACTGGCAGGATGTTGTAATGGTACAAAGACCTTTGATAAAAGATCAAGATAAATTTGCTTTGTCGTGTCAGGACCCCTTTAACATAAAGTACTAGTAGCGTCAGTAATGAATCTAAATTGGTTAGACCTCACGTCATAGAGTAGTTTCCTTGTCAAGTGTTAAGTTTGGATCTGAAATGGGTAATATTTGAACAGTATCATTTAGTAAGGGCCATTGTTTTTTTGTTTTTTATAATGATCAAAAGAAGCTTTATTGGCATGGTAAAATAAAGCATTAAATTGTCAAAGCAGTAGTAGGATAGTATACACACAGAGCTACACTGTCTTTCATATTAATCCTTGTACTTGTCTCACTTGCATTTAAAAATAAATATTGGGTTGCACTTCAAAAGGTGACATAGTTACATTACGCAAATAAGTACTGAGTAATAATAAGTACCTGTAGTAATGTGTAACTAAGTCACTGTAAAATAGTGTTACCAAATCTTGTAATTATACTACTGTTAAAAAATTTGGGGTCGACAAGATTTATTTAAACAGTAATGTGAAATATTACCATTTTAATTAATTAAAAATATAATTTATTATTGTCAAAGCTGGATTACTCCAGTCTTCAGTCACATGATCCTCCAGAAATCGGAAATCTAATATGCTGATTCGGTGCTCAAACATTTCTTATTTTATTATCAATATTGAAAACCGTTGTGCTGATCTTTTTTGCGGCAATGTAAAAGTCTTTAATGCCACTTCAATTTAATGTGTCCTTGCTGAATCAAGTTGTTTGTTTCTTAGAAAAACAAATCTGTCTGACCCCAAACGGTAGTGTAATTATATTTACTAGCTAAGCCCAATACTGTATACTGTACCTGCATTGATTATAGAATTAAGGTAATGCTTGATATTTAGCTCCAGTCAATTTTCATATTTCATATTGACTGTTGCTTTGTAAACGTCCCAACATGCAAAAGGGTGGAGTTTCTGGTGGGGCTTTGGTTGTAGAAAGGTTGGATTTGTGTTGCAGCAATGTTCTGAAGATTGATGGGTCCACTTCCTCCTCTGACCTCTGAGCTAATGACATGAAAGGAAATGACATCACTGCGAAGCTCTGGTTCAGTATGTATACTCCAATCGTATTTTGCCGTCTCTGTTCCCTGTGCTGTTGCATGACATCAGTTCTACCTCCACTGTTTGGTAAAGCCAACCTGCATCATTCTGCCTGTCAATTATGGCCCCAACAGAATTCAAATGCACATATCAAAGTATAAATATCACCAGATCTGTCGAGTGAAACTTTGAATGTGAGCCCATCTCTGGATTTAGCTTGAGGTGCTTTCAGTCCACCTGAACCTCCTGAACGGCCTCAGTTAATGTGCTTTCGTAACTCCCTCACGACCCAATCTCTGCGACCCACGAATATACAAGTACTATGTTCAGTTGACATGTTGGACTTTACCAATGTGTTTCCAAGTCCCTGTGTGCCTGCAAATAATTTGAGTGCCACCTCATGATGAATTGATCTAGATCTCCCCCTCCTAAACTAGCTTACTGGTTTCAAAAGACTACAAGTGAAGAATCTGGGTCAATCGACTCCAAAATCTCAATGTTAAACATTTTGAAGATGATGGCCTCTGTTATCAAGTAGATCTTGGAGCTGATGCCATATCACAAGGAGTTCGAATTTTGTGCATTCTGGTTTAATACACTGTCCGAAACAGTTCAAAATTTTAAAAATGCAAAGGCACTAGCTTAAAGCAAATCTGTGAATCATTGCTAGTTATTTTTATACCAATTTTTTTTTTGTATAAACAAATGAACTGAATATCAAGTTTCATTATGACTGTATTTCTGTCCTCCTTTTGAACCCTCACTAATCTGCTTCATTTCTCGTGTTCTCCCCCTTTTCTCTGCTGCTGTTTTTCTTCTTTGCCCCTTTGCATGCCATCCTTCATCCCACCCTCCTCTCTTTCTCTGTCTCCCATGCTCTTACGCTCTCAGATATCCGACTGCGCGTGCGTGCGGAGTATTCGGAGCATGAGACGGCCCTTCGTGGAGGAGTTTCTTCAGACAAGCAGCAGCCGCTGGAGAGGCAGTTTGAACTGTTCAGCCGAGCGAACCTGCTGCTCCGCGCACGGGATCTGGGCTCTATTGTCTGTGATATCAAGTTCTCAGAACTTGCCAACCTAGATGCTTTTTGGGCAGACTACCTGAGCGGGGCTCTGCTCGAGGCACTGAAAGGGGTCTTCATCACAGACTCTTTGAAAAGGGCAGCGGGACAGGAGGGGGTCCGGCTGCTTGTCAGTGTGGATCAGGATGACTACGAGGAGGGTAGGAAACTGTTGCTTGGCAGCCAGGCACATAATGGGACAAACTGGGACACACAAAGGTGAGTGTGAGTTTGTAGGTTCATTCTAATTTGTGCATTTTTTTTACTCATGTGGTGCAATAATGATCATACATCAGTGCTGACACAGTAGGATTTCCTTATGTAGCCTACACCCTCTCTTGCCTCTCTATATTAACATGTAACCACCAGGGGGTGTTAGAAAGCAGTTTTGTCTTGTCCACTTTCTACCAGGAGAGAAACAGTGTTATTTATTTTAGTATTATCTATATAAGTACTGTAGTATTTATTAATTTTTGGAATTACCTTTTAATTCTAAGATTATTTTTACCTTTTCATTCTAATATTAGTTTTAGTTATTTTGTTATTTGGTTTTATCATTTAATTGTTTTTTTTTTTTTATTAAACATTTTTCAGTTACAGTAATTGCCTAGAGTTTTTCATGAAATATTTATATTTCAGCTATATTTTAATTTAAAAAAAATTATTTGGATAGTTTTAGTAAACATAGTAAACAAATAAAAAAATACTGGTGAAAAAGTTGCTAGATGCTAAATACGTGATTTTAAACCGTCACTCTTCTGAAGCCTATATATATATATATATATATATATATATATTACACTCACCTAAAGGATTATAAGGAACACCATACTAATACTGTGTTTGACCCCCTTTCGCCTTCAGAACTGCCTTAATTCTACGTGGCATTGATTCAACAAGGTGCTGAAAGCATTCTTTAGAAATGTTGGCCCATATTTATAGGATAGCATCTTGCATTTGATCGAGATTTGTGGGATGCACATCCAGGGAACGAAGCTCCCGTTCCACCACATCCCAAAGATGCTCTATTGGGTTGAGATCTGGTGACTGTGGGGGCCATTTTAGTACAGTGAACTCATTGTCATGTTCAAGACACCAATTTGAAATGATTCGAGCTTTGTGACATGGTGCATTATCCTGCTGGAAGTAGCCATCAGAGGATAAGTACATGGTGGCCATAAATGGATGGACATGGTCAGAAACAGTGCTCAGGTAGGCCGTGGCATTTAAACAATGCCCAATTGGCACTAAAGGGCCTAAGTGTGCCAAGAAAACATCACCCACACCATTAGACCACCACCAGCAGCCTGTGCAGTGGTAACAAGGCATGAAAATCCCAGTAACTGAGCAGATTGTGAAATACTCAGTCCGGTCCATCTGGCACCAACAACCATGCCACGCTCAAAATTGCTTAAATCACCTTTCTTTCCCATTCTGACATTCAGTTTAGAGTTAAGGAGATTGTCTTGACCAGGACCACACCCCTAAATGCATGAAAGCAAGTGCCATGTGATTAGTTTATTAATGAGAAATTTAACCGGTGTTCCTAAAAATCCCTTTGATGTGTGTACTTTAGAATATCATGTGTTTTTGTTGTTGTTGTTGTTAATTTTATTTAATTGATTTGGCAAGCATTATTTCTAATATATATTCTAAATGCGTTTTACAGAGAACAAAGATGTGGTCATACTAACATAAAATAGCATTAATTTATTTAGTTAATATTAGTTACTTGACTTTGGGAGCCCTAAAAAAATAAACTAAACTAATTTTTAAACTAATTTCATGGAAAACAAAAACAGTTATTTTATGGTTATTTTACAGTTTAAACACCATACTCTAAGTACCTTTTATGAGTATGGAATGTTTAAAATCGTTAAATAAAGCTATACATTTTTATGAATAAATATGACGCAATAACATCTGCAATCAAAGGCTTTGTTGTCGTGATTTTTTTTAGTTTTTTTTTTTTTTTTTAATTAATTAGTTTGCTTCATAGTCTACTGTATTGGTTTATAAGCTATTCTGCAAGTTCCCATATGTATTAAGTGATGTATTTCACGTTTATTTTCACAGGCCCTAAGAAATGTCATTTTCACATGGGACCTTCAGTTGTGATGGATGAAGATGTTTTGCCTTTTTATTTCATTGCCCATTGAGTGTTGGTGACCCTGCTGAGATGGAGAGCCTATTGGAGGAGACTAGATTCAATTGGGCAGCCGTTTTGTTGGACACAAGAATCATTTTCCTTCAGAAACTCTCTGACATTTCAGAGGTTAGGTTCAGATGTGGGGCTGTGTATCTTCAAGGCAGGTCAGTTTAAACATGGACAAACACACAATACTAAACACAGGAGGGAGGTTCTGCATCTATGAATACCATTTACTCTGCCCCGGGTGGTATAGATTATTTATTTATTTTATTTTGTTCCTAATGTGAGGCGTTCCTTATTCTCTTTCTGTGATAAAAGATAGAAAGAATGGGAATACACAACAAATAATTACTGTAGCTTAAAGGGTTTACAAATCAATCCACAAAAGAATGACAAAAAAACAACAACATTAAAATGTATAATTAACAAAAGAGAAGGATTTTTATTTTTAGCATATCTCCTGTTTTGAAAGGGTTTGAAAGATTAAATGCTAACTTAATTCTTAAGGTTTTGGGCTGATAATGATGCAACAGAAGAGCAAAGTCATACTTCCACCATCGGGCTGGCGGATATGTTGCGTTACCGAATTACTCAGAGTGCTCTGTTGTACTGCGTATAAGAGTCACACAGATGGCCCAGTCAATCAACATTGCCAAAATTTTGAAAGATTAACAAGATGGAGTCGAGATTCATACTAATCGATTGCAACAAAGACTTTCTACAGTGCACCACAGTGAGACTACATTTGTCCCGACAACTCCTGTCTCATGGATTATATGGGCCTTTAGATGCCTTTGTAAATTGCAGATATAAAAATGATAGTTAATTATAATTAGATGGTGACTGCTGATTTGACACCAGCCTTGACACAAACAGACTTACCTCTGGTTCTGTTTCTATAATATGTTGCCCTTTTTGTTATATTTGTACTTTTATGACAAAAAGATAAATGTTCAGTAGTAGTTAGTGGTAATTCATTTTGGAACAGTCCTGTCATTACTGGGAGTGTAAAATTGAACACTTTTGTGTTTTCATGTTTTTGTTTAAACATAATACTTGATATTGTTTTGGAATATGTACATTTAAGTAAATATGATTCTTAATAAAGTACTGTCAGAAAATAGTTGTGTCTGATATTGTGTGATAAAATGTTTAATTTCTGTTTTTAAATTCCTTTTGGGAATGTTAAGGACAAATTCCTCTAAGTATTGCTTAAATTTTCCAGTTCATTTATAGTATTAGTATGAATAACGTTATGCACCTGTGATTTATTATACTTTAGTGCCCATAATCATTGAAACATTGTTTTGTTAAACCATTTAGAGATTAGAGTATATTATTAATATATTACACACAAATATATAGACTATGCAATGTGTACAAACAGTGTATAGTTGTGTTATGTATACATAGTTTAAATTTTTACAATAATTAGAGTGCTATATGCAATAATATTTAGTTATTGTTAAATAGTGATTTCTATGCTTTTGCACCCCCTTGTGGATTTGAGGATCACATGAAAATAACGGGCGCATCCTGTATTTTTTTTATTAGAGGGAGGGGGGCTGCTTGTAGCTGCTTGCTGGACTACCGTATATACCCTGCGTTTAAACACTTTCTGACTCAGATGGTTGGGATTTTGAATAATATTGGACCAACACCAAGCAAAGAGGGTCGAGTGCCCAATGGATCCCAGCTGTGTCTCAAACAGGTTTTTGCTTCAAAACGAACATCTACTAATGGTGATTAATATAAACAGGCCAGGATGCTTTCTTTTGAACTATTAGCATTATTATTGTCACCCTATCCGTTAAGCTATGATCCAAACCTATTTTAGATTGGTACCGGAAAGAAAGAGGATAGGAGTGCCCATTGGGCTGTTCAGTTAGGGCTCTGTCCATGGTGCTGAAGAAATAAGACAGGCATGCCTGTCTGTCTATTGACATAGATTATCTTTCTTTTTAAGGGAGCACAAAAACATTTTTTTTAAGGGAGCATGAAATTTTGAAAATGTTTAATAAGGTTCACACTTATTTGCTTAGAGCGCAGTATTTTGGAGAGGCCTACTTCAAGCCTTCGCCGTGTTTTCTATGCTAATATTAACTTCACCTGTAGATGGCAGCTATATTAGTGCCCAATCCTAGTTAAGTGTACGCAAAACATATCCTCATAGGCCCTCTGAAGGAATACGTACAAGAGTGAAACAACAGTTAAAATCTAGCCTAAACTCCTCAATTTTTTTTGCTTCTCTCATTCTCGCACACACAAATCCAAGTTTGTTTTCAGCAAACGTGTTGTCTTGGAAACCGTTAGGGATAAGGAGGGCAGAGAGACACATGAAGGATTTGCGCATGAACACACCCTCCACCCGACCCCATCACCTTTCGCCCCTAATTTAAAATTCAGACTCCTCACCCGATTCCTTTTCTGTTTCCCCCACGAGAATACCCCCACCCATCCCAAATATCTGCCCTCTCTCCCGTTTTGCTGTGTCCGACTGTTTTTCGTGCCCGAGCAGCTCGCACGTGTGACGGAGATCGACACGTTCGTCGATGGAAACGCTGGTAATGTTGTGTAAACAAACTGACATAAAATTATTGTCTTGCACTTTTCCGTACTCTAACGGCATTTTTCTCGTTCTCTGTACTTTTATTTTATTTTATTTTTACCCTGGCTTATTTTTGTTTCTACTTTCTGATGTTTCTGTTAGTTAGGCTATATTCTATTAAAACGATTCGCGCTAAAGTTGTCGTATCTATTTTAACCCGTCCAAGCTCGAGCCGGAGAGAGGCCAAAAGAGTTATTGCCTGCAATGATTTCGTGCTCTTGCTTTTCATTTTATTGATTAGATAGAAACGAATTCATGGGACAGCCCTTTCTCCCACAGTTTGTGTTTCTCTGCGTGTTCCTGCGAATCTCGGATTGTGCACGCGCTGTTCTGCATGTAATTGGCGCAGGGCGTCGCGGGAATATTTGATTCATAAAAAACTGAGCTCGTGCTGTGAAATATGCATGCGCTAGTGTTTTACAGTCCTGAACTTCAGCGGTGCTTTTTGTCGCGTGGTGATAAGTGCACAGCTTTATGAATAAGCAAAGCTTTCAGTAGCTATGCTTTGGCCATTACTGCTGTTTTTGTTGTAAAAATACCAAATACGACGGCTACCGATTATAACGAGAAGGGCGGAACAAAAACCGTATGTCTGTGAAATGACAAATATTAAGGCTATAACCTAATTGTCAACTGTTTTCATCGCTTGAATGACACACGGTCTGGGTGTTGATGAATGGTAGCCTAATGTAAGCCAAATTCCAAGGGCTCATTTAGCAGTTTTTGACGAATGTTGACAAAGTCGTAGTTAAATGTTTCAAAACTCTTCAAACCTAAAAAGGATTTTATTTTTTTGTCATGGTTTAAGTCCTTCTATCGATAGGCTATCAACATTTATTTTATTTCTAGGCCCCTAATTGTGCGCGCAAGCTTCTGTTTTGTCTCTTGACTTGTGGGAAATCTGGACATATGTTTACTACTTTGGGAAGCTTTTTAATCAATATGATCGATATTTGTTTGGTTGTGTATCCTTGTTAACGACATTGTAATAACAGCATCACACGGCCTCCGCACGGCCATCAGTGTCCGGCGCAGCCACACGCCGAATCTCCGCTGAGGTGGAAATCGATGAGCACACTGAGTTAATTATGAGAAAATCAATTAAGAGGTGGAGATTTTGGCTATAAAAGGGCCACCATCGCCAGTGCAAAAGAAAAAGAGACTGAATGCACAAGCCTGTTCACACATTTCTGTGTAGCCTACTCTTTTCGATCTTCTCTTCATGTTCGGCGCGCGACCGTGTGGGGATTTTCTCCGTGGTTTATGACGTTGAATTAGCCTACCTTTTTTTAAAATAAATTCTGCAACGCGACCATACAACCGATTCTGTAATGAGGATAAATGTCATTCAACAGATCTTTTAAGATGAAACCTGCAAATTGCCTCAGTAAACAAAGTCCGAAGAAAAACAAACGTGTTTCGATGTGGACTATTATTCACAACTTTTTTTCATGTATTATTGTTATTTTAAATAATTTTTGTTGCGAATGTAATGGACAGAAAGATTGAGACGTTTTCTTCTAAGTTTAGACAGTGAAGATGGTCTGTAAAATTTTTGAACAGCCTGACTCTGTATGTGCTCTCACATTTCATGGTTGATAAACAGGCACATGTTCTTTATTTGCTTCAGATTAACAAAGAAACACGGGTGCCATATCTCTTATACGAGAAATTGTCAGGATTCATTATTGATGTCAATGCCATCTTTGCGCGTTTGAGAGTTTTAACACGAAATCGAACCATTAGGTGCTGGAAGTCTTTAGTTTTAAAAGTTTGGGAATTTTAAATGTGTGCTAGCCTATTAATCAAGTATTTTTTATAATTTCTCATGCAAAGTTTTAATGAAGATTTGAAGACGCAGATCTTGACTACGGCATAGCCTTCAAAACATCACTGCATTCTGATATTGTAGAAAGAGATAATACACTGACAACAAATTCCATGTTATTCAACAGCTTCGTTTTTTACCCTGACGGTATTGCTTAGCCTATCTGGCTATTAAAACAATTAACAAACGTGCTATTTGCACGCATTCAATCGTTTTTATTTTTATGATGGTAACTTAAAATAATACAAATCAAGAAAATTCAGTAAAATAAGCACTGCATGCATATGAAAATATTTCTGAGTCGAAAATGGTCTTATCAAGATGACCAAAACACATTTCTTCTTATCTCTGTACTGGACGAAGTGTTCACGTGACTTTCCATAATTAGCTATTCAGTGGTAGCCGAGGCTTATATTTTAGGTATGTTCTCAGATTATTGTAGCCTAGATTTATTGTCAATGATGATGGTTATTGGATTGTTTGTTACAGCATATTGTTTCGCGTTGTGTCATTGTGTAGCCTAATCACAAACATTTTTAGCTATTTTTATAACTACACCAGTTTTTTTTAATTCACTAAATTAAACTCGAACTATAACTGAAATTCTGAGTAGGCTAGAGATACTCTAATATACATTCTTGGTTTAGCATTTATACCCAACCTAATTAGCTTAACGTAAAACGCAAATAAAGTGATACATCGAATTGCCTAAATACGTGTCCTCTGAATACATCAAAAGGCCACATTAGAATATTTCCATTGAGCGCGTCTTCAAATAGCCTATAAAAGTGCCAACTTTCCCAAAGCCTACAAGAAATAATAGTTAAAACGAAAACGCTCTCAAAAGAAAATGACAGCCTAAATAGTTTTGGTGGAGACAAGAATAAACCTCGTGAAAGTTTGCGCCATTAATGCTCTTCTCAAATCACAAGTCAACTGTTGTATGCAAATTAGTTATAGGCTGTTATAGATGCAATACAGAGAAAAAAATTCTCACTCAAATATAGCGAACATAGGTAAACTAATTTAATAACGAGCTTTTATACGTTTAGGGTACTTACATAATAAACACAATGTTATTTACTGCTGAACTAAATATCTAGGCTACATGTTATTTCCCCACTCAATCAGATCATTTTATTTTGCCATCCAAGACTTATTACAGCACATAACCACACCGATTAATCGCGTCCTGTCGCTTTATTCTTTTATTAGCCTATAATACATGTTCATATTCCATGAGAGGAAGATTGTATTTTTTCTCTCTCTCGTTATTTTAGAAAATCACTAGGCTATGCTATAGCTCGGTCTGTCAGAAAAAACAACAACATTTATTTGTCGTCTTGTTTATATCACTCATATAGAATGCACACATTAGTAGGCTATATTCGTATTATTATTGCCATTATTCTTTCCTTTTTTTATCGCCCCGCAAATTTTCAGTGTCCGGTATCAATCTTGGGCTTTTTCATAAGCAGCTGTCAGCAACTCACGACCCCGCGGGTCAAAGGCCAAACGACCACCGGTGCAATTAAAACGGACAGAGATGGAGCGTAATGGCCCCATCCAATTTTCCTCTCACAAAAGAACAAAACTCATGGCAGTTTATTTCAGAAATATGATGTTATCAAAAGCATATGACCATACTAATAGCCTATGCTGTAAATTAGACATATGTCGAAATATAAAGTAGCCTACTTATAAAAAAACTAAAATGAAAAAAAGGTCTCGGTAGCCTACTCAGTTTTGCTTTCTGAAAATGTTACGTATTCTACTATATTATTCAGCATTCAGTAGGCTTTATTCAGGATCTATTTATTTTCTTTATTAATTCTTCAAATAATTTACAGAAGCCAGAATAAGGTCATGTTCATGTTTATTTTTCATGCATCATATATATATATATATATATATATATGGTGTTTTTGAGTTTCGGGGAAGTGTTTCATTTTAAACATGTATTTATTTTATTTAGATGGCATTTCCACATTCGCTGTAAAATCCACCCGGCGAAACATCAACACTAGCAACTAATAAATTGTGGCTGTTGCTATGACCTTTGCAATTGTGGCTTTTGCTCCTGGTTTGAATGTGTGGCCGGTCTGTTTTCAGCTCTATTTTGTTGCTGCTATGTGGCTGTTGAACGAATCAAGATGACCACAATAATACACAGAGGGACACGCGCGCCGTTTATGAATGTGCGCGTGTGTTTAGAACCCAATGAGACAATGGGGTCAGAGTTCAAATTCAGCCCCAGACGGACGACCTTGCCCTTATGAATGACCCTGGGGTCATACTAGCACGGGGGAAGGATTTCAAGGGATATAGAAAATTATTTGAAGGGGAAAACCGAGAAAGGAGTCGCAAAGGGTAAAAGGATAAACACAGAGGTGGATATCAAACATACATACTTTTCGTCCCACGTCCAAATGTATTCTCCATTCGCATCAGTCACACAAACACGAAAGAAAAAGCTAACCTTTGACCTTTATCTTCACCCCAGCTCCACTGTGTTCGTCTATCCCCAACTGCTATGAACTTGTATCTCAGAACTCAGTCACACAGACACACTTCCTTTATAACCTTGAGGCTTAAACACCTGGAGTTGCCATGTTCAGCACCTCAGGTACAGGGGGGTTAGTAAAGAAGCAGGGCTGATGGCTACTCAAAGCCCCAGCAGGGTACTGGTTTGCAGGGGGCTGATGAAATGGGTGTAGTTTCACACATGACCTGTGCCTGGCAGCAGAGAGCTGGCTGTCTGGCCTGTTTACTTTAGCTACTCATCTTAGCCAATGACCACGGGAGGATACAGGAGTGGGAGGGAGGAGGCAAGCAACCCTGAGGGTGAGGAAAATTACACGAAAAAGCTCGCAAAAATGTCTGTTTGTTCCTTTGTGCTCAGTTAAAGCTTATTGCAGCGCTCACAATATTCTCCATCATAAAAGTGCTTTGTTTTTCAACGTACTTTCTAATATCTTGCTTCTAAATTCCCCAGATTAATTAAATTAGATGTTTTGTATTTCTAAAATCGTTTGACACGGTTCCGAACACTTTTGAGCATTTTTTTCTTTTTCTCACCTATCCATTTTTTCTGTGTCTGAAGGTCCCTGTCCTGTAACCCATTTAAACAATTACCCCCACCTCTCCTCATGGGCCAGATCCAGAGTTATACCTGTGTGTTCTCTCGCTGAAGGAGGCTGACGTTCCCTTTATCTGGCATGTGCTGATACTCAGTCAGTCGGCCTCTTCCAGATGGGGTGTTCAGTGGGCATTTTCTCTGTGATGGGGGTATTTAGGGAGAATTTTCTTTATAGCTCTGGTGTTTTCAGTTGAAGTATAGAGGGATTTCTTCTTAAATCTGGGTACCTGGTATTTGAAATGACATTTTTCTTCTATTTTTCTGTGATGGTTTATAGATATTTTGCCTTGCATTGAGTTTTGGTTATGGATAATGGGAAAACTTTCCCTCTTTATGCGTTTTAAATTGAATTTGAATTAAATCAAAACAGTGTTTTATTTGATTTGTGATTTGGTGTTTGGATAACAGCTTAGATGAGAATTAATTTAGCCTAATTCTTATTTTTGATTTTTGCACAAAATTGGAAACAAACAGAAGTAATTTTGATACTCAAATGGGTAAGAAGATTGCAATGGGACTAAAAGCTTTAAACGCAATTAAAATGCAATTAATGTTTAGAATTAAAAAGTATGATGAAACAATCATGGAATTGTAATGTATCACTGTAAAAAAATCAGTTTAATGTAATTTAAGTTGAAATGACTTAAACATCCAAGTTGATTGTACTGAAAAATGTAAGGCAGCAACTTAAAGGCCCATTTTTAAGACATACTTTTTTTCAGTAGACATATTTTCTGTTTATTTAATCACTTTTAGCCTATAATTGAGTTACAATATGGATAAGTCAATATGGATTTTTTAGATCAAATTAACTCTAATCTTTTGTCATTTCTGTATGAGACATTCTATTTTTTAGAAGATATCTCATGCTCAATGTTACTTTTGAGGGGGTGAATGAGAAAAAAAAAATCTTCACTCATTTGTTACAAGGAAGAAAATGACCAAGAAAACAAAACAAAAATAATAAAAGTACAGTGTGAAAGGGTATGAGGGATGAAGAAAGAGGGAGAGAGCAAAAGAAGACAGAACAGCTCTGAAAACAAGGCTTTCAGAAAGGGGTGAAAGGGACTGGATGTAGACGCTTATTTGAGAAAATGATCTCTGGAAGCTTCCTCACAGCCCCAAATGCCTTCATTTTCTTCCATCTCTCTCTCTCTCTCTCTCTCTCTCTCTCTCTCTCTCTCTCTCCTTCTCTCTCTCACTCTCTCATTTCACTGCAGGATCAAGAGCACGTAATCTGGTTGAGATTTCTTTGTCTAGATTCATTTGTTCACTGCCCGACAATCCCTAAATTGCTTAAACGTTTGGCCCCAGAAGAATTTGTCCTGGATATATTTATATTTTTATGCTCATCCCCAAACACTCACAGGAAACCACACTAATACGAGCATTTTCAAGGGTTTGGTACATTTCATTTTTTCTTTGTATGGAGAAACCCTTTTTGCATCCCTTTGCAGTGTTTAGAAAATTGAAAATGCCATAGGCTATCAAAACAAACTCCTCTGAGAGACATAGAGAAATGGACAAAACAGAGAGCAAGAGTAGAAGATCATGCATGTGTTCCATCGCAATATTTCAATTTACAATTTTCATCAGTGCAAATTAACAGTCGTTTTGATGAGAAATCACTGCAATTTAGTGATAGTATGGTTCCTTTAGTGAGTTCAAATCTTGTGAGTGATATAAAAACTGTGCATTGACCTTATCTTTAATATAAAAGCAGATCTGGCAATTTGTAAATGTAATGTGTCATTTGCTTATTTTTAGATGTATAAACAGCTCATTATGCTGCTTGATATTGACAACAGCTATTTCTTAACACATTGTTTTAACGTGTTTTCCTAATTATAAACACATTGGTTTGTAGTGCAAAAAGTTTTCCGTGCACTGTGATATTCTTCTCGGTATTTCCCTATAACGGCTAATGAATTAGAAGTCTTGCACATTCACAGAAACTTTACTTCTGCTTTGAAAAAATAATGCTGAAATGTGAGATTTATAACTTTATATTTAAAAAAAACAATGTATTGACAATGTAAAGACAATGTATTCTTACATTTTTCTTGTATTACTTTTTTATTTTGATAAGTTGTTCATAGTGTATCTGTTAAAGGTACTCTTAGTGATGTTGGGTGATGTCACTTCTTGTTATAGCTAGACCCTCCCAAACCCCACCCCCAAATCCTTCTTGTCGGTTATAGAGCATCACAGTCCCGCCCACAGCCGGTGCCGGAAGTAAAAATTCAATACAATTTCTCCATTGATATTTGAGATATAAGCCATAAAAACGTAACCATACATGGTAAACTTAAAACCAGCTAAGGCTGTACTAAGCGATTGTATATGCTCATATAAACGCCAAAAGTTCATGGGGCACTAACCTTGTTTTAAGATAAATGCCTTTTATTTCGCGAATCGTAATGTATTGGATAATACTTCATTACCCACAATCCTGAACAATCCCACAGTGATGCATCTGATTGGTGGAAGTCGTGTCACGTGTCTGAAACCCCGCAAAGGTACGTGGCAGACTGAAGATCGTGTAATGACATAGGGCTAAGTTCATTGGTCGCACCTCTGAGACGCCCCCGCACCATTGGATGTGCAGCTTTCGCAACACAGCCTATGAGCGAGCCAGATGCTCAATGTTTTAGCATGTGGAGCTGCAAAGGCGTTTGCTTCAGTAAATCGAGGAAAAGGAGTTTCCCTGCACATTCACTATATAAAATTCACTTCACGTGGCCGTCGTCAGAATTGGAAGTCACTCAAAAGACTCTTTTACGGTGGCTTCAGTCAACTTCAGTGAGGCGCGGTGGTTTATGGGAGGAGTAGTTCCTTTGCTCGGAAATGAAAACATGTACACAGGCTTGTACCCTTGACTTTTTTTTTTTGGATTTTCTCCTCGTTTTTTCACTCGAAATGATATGTTGTATGCTTATGAGTTCAGCTGTAACTGGTTTCCTTAGACATGCTCTGATACTCTATAGATATGGATTTTACAAAATGTCAATGGGAGAAATGAATGGGAAATTTATTTCCGACACCAATGCTCATGCTGTGGGCGGGACTGTGATGCTCTATTGGCTGGAACACTGTGTAATGTTTCGTGGTTTGTGTTGGCCCAGTTTGTTTTTGCTGCCATTTGTGGAGCCTGGGGTGTATACAGAGGCCGCGTTTTTTACAGGCAGCTAGCGGATAGCGAGGAGATGTGTTTTGGCTTAAAAATCATGTGACATCGCTTAGAGCACCTTTAAATCGGGTTGTAAGATGGAGGAAGAAATAGAGAGGAAAACCTAATTCTTTCAAACACAAAATAAGTAGTTTTACACAAATCAAAATAGAACAGTCTAAATCTCAGTGGAGGATATTACATGATGTGTGCGGGATTGTAGGGGTTTTGCCAAAGTCTCCATAGTTTCCTAGTTTTTTGCAAGATTTCCTGCCAGCCCAAAGCATCTTGCTACACTTTTTTAAAACTTTCTTTAGAAGTGTATTAAATTTGCAAATATGTTTGAAATATTATATATTGCTTTTTGTGAAAAAAAGCTTTTGTTGTACCATACCTGGCACCAAAATTGTTTTTTACGTCACAGCAACTAATTCCATACTTTCACAAGGTTCATTTGGAGAAATGGCCCTTCAGCCATTATCACATTCAAGCCAGTGATAACTTTATTCTCAGCCATTGAACTCTGTTGCTCCTTCACAGTGATCGTTGACTTCTTTTCAAACCCTCCTCCGTGTTTGTGCAGAGGGGTTTAAAGGACAATAAAGGCAGTTTTAAGGTGATTTGTAATTAGCTTACAATTCATTTTAACGGAACTGTAGTCACTGGGACATCCTGAACCTGGATTTGTTTTAAGTTCACCCAAAAATAAGTCATCATTTGTTGATTTCACCCCTTTTTTCTCCAAACCTCAACATTTCAGTCTGTTCCACACACAAAGTTAGTGCAGGGCTTATACTTGAATTCATATGTACTACTTTTGATAATGCTTTTGACTCGTGTTTTCCTCTCCCTCCAAGTATACTCTTTTGGCCATGAGTGCAGAAAGACATTCGGCGAGTGCACACTATCTTGTGGCTTTTTTTCAAGCGCTTGCACATGTGCATGTGCTGAAGTTTGGGGTTAATAGTGCTGACCATTCACATTCACACTAGAAATGAGAAGCTATAGGACATTCTTCAAAATATCTTCTTTCACATAAGAAAGCCAGAAAGTTAAATGGGTGAGTAAATATAATATTAACAGAATTTTCCTTTTTGGATGCACTTTCCCTTTCATTTTTCACAGCCATCCTTCAGAACCAGAATGATTGTTCTTAAGATTTTTATCTCAAAATATTAATAACACAAGAATAATAATTTCATTTTTGACTGTTGTTTTGTTTTATAAAACCGTGAGAACTGTATTTAAATGTCACATTCAGTGTGGTAAAGGGCCTGAATAGTTTATTCAATACTGTATTTAAACGCTCACCACAGAGGGATGTGCGGCTGACAACAAGGAAATTAGCCTTAACTGACATCAGTCCCACAAGTGTTTGTTTGGACGCGCATACTCTTGTTTGCACATCTTCCCAATCAATAGGTTAATTGCAGCTTTGTCAATGTGTGCGAGAATGTGATTAGTTGTATGTTCAGCAATTGACAAGCTGTGGGATTTATTTTTTATTTCTTTATTGATTGCCTTCAACAATGAACAAGACAAGAGAGCGAGAGACTGTGGGTGGTATTGATTGATTGACCCCAAATTAGCCCCTTCTTTCCATCCTCCTCCCTTAGTCAAAGTACAGAGTCATTCAGGACAGACTCGATCATAACACTGGAAAAACTCACAAAAGCTCATCAGCCTTTTGCAAAGAAATCACTGAAATAGCATATAACTGCAAACCATTGTTTATTATTTAATTGAATAATTGGTCCTAAGTCAAGTCTTTCCAGTCATTTTTTTTGTGCTCTCTTTCTCTCATGCTTTCTCTCTCTCTGTAAGCCCCCTCATTCCTCTTGTTAAACATTTCTTCACCTCTTAATTGTTTTGAAGGAAGCAACTGTCATCCTCATTAGAGCTCATTGATTTCCTGGTTGTTAGAGGATTGATTTTTGAAAGTTCCCATTGATCCCGGGCTTAAATCTCTCTGCCGTTCTCTCTCGCACTCCCTTATATGGCCTGTTTATCCACACACAACAGAGTCGACGCCACTGAAATGGAAGTGATGAGTCAATAGAGAGGTGGACAGATAAATAGATAAACAGAGAATTTATAGAATAATCAACATCTCCCAGCTCATGATCTCAGAGAAGGAATGAGAAATAGTCAGCGAGATGGAAAGGAAGGTGATGGGATATCTATATAAAGAAAAAGAACTTGCTTTTTCTCTTTATTTTCTGAGTGATTGGACACAGCTGAGGGTGACCACTGATGAAAAGGCTGAGAGACCTTTCCTGACCAAATGTGAGTGTGTGGCCTGTGTCTCCTCTGAAACGGTGTGTATTCATGGGGAATAGAACTGATCTTGTCCATTTGCTGTGATGTGCTCACGGCGGAATGAGAGAATCACACATTTCTTTTTCCCCTCATCAGGATTTTCATCTTGGAATGAGAATGTTTTTGGAGGGTTTAATGCAATTGATTTCTACTTTTTCTTTCCTATTCCACACATAAGCAGTGCAACGTGCTATCCGTGATTGCATGCGTCAACACTCCTCTCGGCGTGTTTTTCTCATCGTCTTCATAAGATGATTTCTGTGCCAAATTCAAATGCCCTTTACATACATTCTCTCTTCTTTTTGAATTTCCAATATCACCCTCATAATCAATTATTCTTCAATTATTATGTGAATAAAAGCTTATTTTATTTAATTGTGCCTCTTCAGAAAATTCGGACAAAACCACTCTGGAATATTTTTACGATCTCTTTGTAAACCTTTGTAGCGTCAAAGTGGTAGTTGCGTAGGCTGTCAATGAAGGGACAAATCTTTCAGATTTCATTAAAAATATCTTTATTTGTGATACAAAGATGAACCAAAGTCTTACGAGCTTGAAACGACATGAGTGTGAAAAATTAATGACAGAATTTTCATTTTTGGGTGAATAATACTTTTAATAATGTTGTTTGTTTACCATATCAGTTCAAGCCAAGTCAGATTCTGAAAATGCCTCAACATTAAATAATTCAAGAAATAAATTCTTGAAAAGATAACCTTAAGTAATTTGGCACAATTTACAGTACATGTTATTTTATAACTGTTACAAAGAAATATTATCATTATTAATAATAATATATTTCTTTAAAGACCTATTACACAAACATTTATCATTTCCTTTCAAATCATCACTGTAAAAAATATTTTCAAGATTTGTTATCACATTTTTCTTTTGTCAAGTCAACATAAATAATTTATTTAGTTGCGATAACTTATTATTTTGAGTTTCTGATGATTAAATTAATCTCCTTCATTGTATTAACTCACTTTTTCCAGTTCAATCAACTTAAAATGTTAAGGCAACCAGGTTACTTACTTTTTTAAGTTAAACCAACAATATTTTTTACAGTGAAGTCTTTTAAACTATCAGATATTTGATTCATATGACACGACTGAGTTCCGGTTATAAAATATCATGTGGTGCTATTATAAAGATATTTATGGATTAATAAAATGTGATAGTTGTTCAGAAATACTTTTTACCTTGAAAATATATTTAAAACCCTGTTTTAATTACTTTAAAAAATTGTGTATATAAAAACAGAAATACATTTCCAAGAACTCAGCACTTTTTTAAATAGATTTTAAAAAGATTTTCTTTCAAGGCTTTACTTACGCAATTTCATGCATTTGTTTCTATATTATTTTCTATATATATGTTTTTTTTTCTCCGTGGCTGGTTCTCCAATGTGGCCAGATTCCCATTCGCTTCTGCTGACCAATGAGTTAGCAGCACCTGCTGTGTCCTAGAGAGAGAGAAAGAGCGAGGGAGAGGGAGGAAGAGGGAGGAAAGAGGAAATCGATAGGAGAAGTGATGAGGAAGGGAGGTGTAGATTAACGTCTGAAGGCCTTGGGTCTGGGGGGGGGGGGGTCGCGGGGGGCCGCCTTAGGACTTAGCCATGAGGCTGTAGCTCTCCGCAGTAAATCTCTATACGCCACAGGAGCTAAAACACCCCTAAATTATATATCCGCTGAAAAACATTAAAGTGATGCAGTCAAAAGTAAAAAGAAATGAGGAAATCAAATTTAGTGCCACTGTCCTGACCAATGTACCAACATTTCCTTCAAGTGACTTTTGCAAAATGCTTCTTGTATTGCAACCCCACCAAGAATCACTGGTTGTCGAAGGAGAATATTGCGGTCGCACGTTCACACATGAGCACTGCAGCACTGCGGAGGATAATAAATTTATCTAATAAATATCATTATTTTTGGACCAATCTCCCACAATAAAGGAAGAGCAGTGAGGGATGGCACCGGGGACTGGCTGGGATATTGGCAATATATCAGCATTGATTATTGAGAGTACTGACAGAGACAGAGAAGGAGAAAAGGGGAGAGGGAGTTCATAAAAACTAATAAAAGAGACAACGAGTGAGGAAGGAACTGAGGCTTTAGATGGATCTGCCTTTCTGCTCTAAAATAAGAAAGCAAAAAGTGTGTGTATGTGTGGATGATGACTGTAAGACATAAATGTGTATGTTCACTTATATAAGCACTAAAGTTGATGCTTGAGATGTGATAATGCCCGAAAGGGGTGTCGCAGAGAATCTTTGAGACGTCAACTCTTTCTGAGCTCTTTGAATATGTCTGTATGTGTGACGGAAAGAAAGAGAGAACGAGATGATGTAGCAGAGAGATATTATTGATTATACTTCCATTTTGTTGATAAAAGCGAATCTAATCTGACTTGCTCATCTGTCAACGTGGCATCATTGTTTAGCAACAGCAATCACAAACCCACAAGCACACATAAAAAACTGCTTATTCTTACATTCTCCCAGCCTGCTCTTTTCCTCCATTAAATTAATCATACTTTCCACTCTGCTATATGTCTCTGTCTGGATAATGTGTGTTATAGCCTAAGAGAATTTATTATTTCCTGTGCGCATAAGCATGGAATATTTCTGCAGTTGTCAAGACGTGACAGTTTAATCATCAATAACAAACACAGCAGCATTAATCATGCATGCGTTTCATTCCACGCTCGTGTGAAGTCGTCTGAAGATCTGCGTGCTAAAGCTGTCACCGCTCTTTGGTAGACAGGCAATTGCTAGCAGCAAACTGTGTTTTAAGGATGCTTGTGATCTCATCTAAATAATTAATTCCACAACGAGCAAAATGACAGGCAGCCGTTTTGTCAATTTTCACAGCACTGTGTGGAAAATTCAGAAGCGATGTTGTTTTTAGTAGTTTGATCAGTGAAGTTTTTCTTCATTGGGTTTTTGATAAACTTACATTTGTTCAGGATTTCATTTGGATTTGTTATGCATATCATAACTGGATAACATGAAGTCATAAGTTGTATTTGTGTTATATACGCTTAAAAATAAATCCGGGGTTTTCACAGCAATGCCATTAGACCCATTTTTATGCTTATAAATGGTTCATTGGGGTTCTATATATGAAGCATAGGGTTCTTTATGCTAAAAAGGTTTCAAAATGACAAGAAAGAACCCTTTTGCCACAAAGGTTCTTTATAGGCGATTATTCATTCATATATTACAATATCCTGCAACATTTTGTTGTTGTAATTAAATTATTGTATATTAAACTACTGTAGTAACTTAATATCACATTTAATTCATGCTGATTTTTGGAGGAGAAAAACTGAAATGGCACTCTTCGTGTGATATTGATTAACTGCATAAAATGATATAAATAGCCTACATACTAACCACTATTATACTATAACTATTTAACTATTTTCTAACGTATAACTATTATCTATTATCTATCGATAACTATTTTCTAACCCCCATATCTTGAATTTTGTGATTATTCACATGCATTCATAAATACATTTTAGGGTCTTGATGTTTGTCAGTAATATGAAATATTTAATCCGGAAAAGACACAACAAATTATAATGAATGAACCCAAAAGGTTCCATATAGAACCTTTTTCCTGGTTACAAAGAACCCTAAAGGATTATTTTCTTATTGAACCCTTAAAAAGGGTTCTGTTTTGAACCTTTTAGGGTTCCAAATACGTACATTCTATATAGAACCTTTTCTTCTAAGAGTGTGTTGAAAAACATTTTAGAGAACAGTTGTTTTCTTAGTGAGAACCTTTTTCCACTATAAAGAACCTTTTGTGCAATGGAAAGATTCCATGGATTATAATGGTTCTTCATGGAAGTGGATGCCTGAAGGAAGGAAGGAAGGAAGGAAGGAAGGAAGGAAGGAAGGAAGGAAGGAAGGAAGGAAGGAAGGAAGGAAGGAAGGAAGGAAGGAAGGAAGGAAGGAAGGAAGGAAGGAAGGAAGGAAGGAAGGAAGGAAGGAAGGAAGGAAGGAAGGAAGGAAGGAAGGAAGGAAGGAAGGAAGGAAGGAAGGAAGGAAGGAAGGAAGGAAGGAAGGAAGGAAGGAAGGAAGGAAGGAAGGAAGGAAGGAAGGAAGGAAGGACGGACGGACGGACGGACGGACGGACGGACGGACGGACGGACGGACGGAAGGAAGGAAGGAAGGAAGGAAGGAAGGAAGGAAGGAAGGAAGGAAGGAAGGAAGGAAGGAAGGAAGGAAGGAAGGAAGGAACAACATGAGGGTGAGTAAAAGTTTACAGAATTTTCATTTTTTGGGTAAACAGAAAAAAATAGTATCGATAAAATAGTATTTGCAAGCATATCACATTCACGTTTTAGTCTGCAGTGATTCATTTGTGAAAATATATATGTGAACATATTTAAGTGTGTATGTCAAGTCAAGCCAAGTCACCTTTATTTATATAGCGCTTTTATACAATACAGATTGTTTCAAAGCAGCTTTAGTGAACATTTGTTCAGCTGAAGTCAGTACCGTTGTAAAGATCATCAATTATTAGTTCATTAGTTCATTTCATCTACAAAGCAGTTCTGCCAAAAATAATGTCATCGTTCAACTCAGTTCCGTTCTCATTCAACAGTGTCAGTACATCAGAACAATAATATTGTTGAATATTAAGTGTCCCCAACTTAGCAAGCCAGAGGTGACAGTGGCAAGGAACCCAAACTGGTGTCAGAATGGAGAAAAACAACTTTGGGAGAAACCATGCTCAGTCGCTGGGCCGGTTCTCCTCTGGTGTGTGTGAATAAGAAACAGCTTTTCTTTCCCATCACTCCAGGAAGCCACATAAACAATAGCTAGGTTTGTTTAGATGAGGAGTGCACAGCTATAGGAAGGAGGTGTTAGCTCCCTATCCTTCCAACACCATCTTATTTTCCTCTCCCTCAATTTCGCACTCTCTCTTTCCCTCCAGTCCCTCTCTCCTTCTCTTAGATGTGCACAACCACACTATATTCTACAAGAAATAATTGCTTTTGTCTGAAAGGAGTACTGGAGGGAGGGGCCCGAGCGCCCCGTTACCTCAGCGCGTCAAGGGGGTATGCGAGGGACAACCGGTCACTCCGTTTCATCTGTTTCACTTGACCTGCAGATGTCATCTGTCAATAGCGAGATTCAAGGATGGACAGGGACAATGAAACACATCCTTTTATTGAACAAAATAAGGATGGAAAGCGGGATGTTGCAGACGTCAGAGACCCCCCAAAAATGAACACAACATGGTCTTCAGCAAGAGCAGTAATTGTATCACTTTTATTAGTAATGCAAAACAACACAATGTCTACGTCATTATATGTGGCAAGTAGATGCCAAAAAGCATCATTTGTGTTTTGGTTTACATCTCGGTCATTGCCAAGACTTCTGAGCCTGAGCTCACAGAGAGTTTTGCTGCCTAGTGGAATCGATTTGCTCCTATCGACTGGAGTGTTTAGCGAATAGATTTTTCTATTTAAAAATCTATATTGACAATAATCTTGTGTGTAAGTGCGCCGCAGCATGGTTTGCAATTGACAGGGCGTGATGAATTGGTGGTAGGAGAGAGAAGCAGCGCCGCTCGCTGATTAAGGCCCCCGGGAGGTTTGCTGGCATGTCGAGATTTCCTAGCACAGTGTTTCCCAACCCTGGTCCTTCACGGAGGCCTCCCCAACAGTACACTTTTTGGATCTCTCCCTCATCTGACGCACCTATTTCAGGACTTTCAGTATTATAATCAGTGTATTGAGAAATGTGTGCTGTTGAGGTGCGCAAGAACAGAGCTGAGAAACATTAAAAGCTGGCTCTCCTAAGATCAGCCAGTTTTGCTTCTGCTGTTGTTCTGTATCATTATTGGTAAACAATGTTTATTGATGGAAACAAATATATAACTGTCTGTGAGACTTAAGTGGAAATTAAGGGAATCTCAGGTGTGATAATCAGAATTTGGTCGATTTGTAGTTGTCAATAATAAGACAATAAGTTTAAGCGAATGCAGTTTATAGAAATATGAACACATCAGCTCACATATGGCATTGTTAATCAGACAGTGGACACTTTTTTATACCTTAACCTAGGCCAGCATGTTCAAACAAAGGTAATTATATAATAGGGGTTCAATCAACCTGTATTTACTTACCCTATTAAATACATTGAAGAAACACATTTTTTATTAGCAACTTTAAAAAAAAAATCATGACCTAAATTTTGCCATTTATTGTGCTCTTGTTTGAATGAATCATGAATGAATGACAGTTAATGAGTTGAAGTTAACACTTTATTTTACAGTGTCATTGTTAGTAAATGTATTAATAACTATAAATTATGCATAATTAATTACATGCAATTAATCCTCAACCAAATCCTCATCGTAAACATAACCCTATAGTAACATGTAGTTAGCCTACTCAGTAAAGGGATACTTCACCTCTGGAAAGATGATTGTGTATTTAAAATGGGTCTTTTATGTAGAAGAAATGAGAAATTATTTTGAGATTAAATTAAGTTTAAGCTTTCTAGACTGAGAAAAACAAGAAAATGTAGTTTTGGCTCATCTGGATGAAAGACAACAACTCCCAGAATGCACTTGCTTCGCTGCCCTGGGAGGCCACGCTTACTGGTAACAGAGCGCAGTAGTTAAACAACAATAGTGAGTCTCCGTGATTAGTCTGCCCGGGATTTCGAGATCGCCCAAATTCGGGATTCCGCTTTTTGAGTTCTTCAGTCGCCATTCGTGAGCAGGACGAGTGAGGGGAGAACGGCGCGAGGCTGTTGGCATGATTACAGATGAACGACATCTGTAATCATACCAAGTCCTCACTCGTACGAATTAATACAATTTTGCTAAATCGTACATATTTTACAAATTGGCCAATTCGTATGAATTCGTACGAATGACCTACCCCTGACCCCGCCCGTAAACCTAACCATCACGTGGGTTTAGACAAATCGTACGAATTAGAACGAATTAGACACTTTTTAATCATGCGTCAAATTCGTACGAATTGGTCGTGAGATAGTGTTGTCTTTATCCTCTGGCCAAAAAATCCTCCGATAACACCAAAATGACGATTTTTGCGTCATCGGAGGATTTTTCCAGACAAAAAAATACATAAATCTCTCGTCTCAGGGAGATATGAGAGTGGAAAGCATGCAATTCAAAAATACTACAGGTTTACTAATACAAAGCTAATGCTAAATCCTGAAGTATCCCTTTAAAGTAGCCTATAATTACACCGTAATACTGATACCTTAAAATAAAGTGTATTGAGTTGTTTAAAAATATAGGCTAGTTCACCCAGAAACTCCACCATCATTTACTCGCTCTGATGTTGTTCCAAACCTGTATGATTTTCATATGAGCACAAAATGAGATATGTCTTTTGTCCATAGAATGAATTTGGAACTTAATTTGAAAATGGTGTGCATGCATGCAAACGTTGTCACTGGGTTAGCTTTCTTTCTTTTTTTTTTCTTTCTTTTTTTGTATGTTAAAACTGTGTTTGCTGTATTTATGAGCACCGTTGTGTTACTCTTAGGTGAATTAGTATTATTGGAGAGAGATGTTATTAGCTCAGTCCATGTGTGACTTTACCTTTCAGCGAGGCAAGCGCAGGGGTACGGAACCGTTAAAGAGAGAGAGAGAGAGAGAGAGAGAGAGAGAGAGAGAGAGAGAGAGAGAGAGAGAGAGAGAGAGAGTGGGGGTGGGGTGGTGGTGATGTGAGAGTTGTAACGGCTCCGCTTGCGCTTCAATGTTGCAGGCAGCGTGGAATCGGAGCGCGCGAGCGTATGGGAGGAGAACGTGCGCGAATAAGATATTGGGGTTCCCAAATAACGGGAACAGGCAGACAGACAGACCAAAACACGCAGGCGGATGGACGGAAATATAGGCAAGTGTTCTTAAAAACCAGCGACAAATCGAGCTCTTTTCCCCTGATGTTTTCGTGCTTTATTCATTTGTTTGCCTTATTTAGTCATGTATCGATTGATTGCGTTTTAATTACTGGCGTGTGACAAGGTGCGTGGGAGGAGGGGCGAATCCGGCGAGCACGTTGAGTTGCCTTATTTTTCTATAGATTTTTAATTTAAATGAGCAAAATAAGCAGACGATTTTAACAACGTTTACTACTTTGTGTAAATGAATGTGACCTGTAGCTGCTAGAACAAGGAAGAGAGCTATATAAGAGCTAGACCAAAAAATGCACCACATATCCAAGTAATAACAATATCCGCTGTCTTTTATACGTTATACAGTCAGGGTAAGAAATCTTTTTTTCCTCTATTATAAAAATGCAGAAAGGTCAGTTTATTTTACAAGCAAATAACCAAAGTTAAAGCGACTGCAACCAAGGGGGGAAGCAGCAGGCCAGCTGAACAGTGTCGACCAGGACAGAAACACTACAGGAGAGAACGGGGGAATCGAGATATGCAGTTATACCTAAACGTTCGCAAACAATTAGCCTTTGAGTGACAGATACATAGAGCCTATGTTCGGCAAGCAAGTCGAACAGTATACCAAATACTGTAGCTTAATACCAAAACAAATAGACAAACGTGAAGTAATAGTGAAATAACCCACGTTTGTCTTGTTTCAATCCGTCTATCCGCCTGTGTGCGCGCGCTGGGAAAATACAATCGGGCTGCGCGCGCGTCTGCGTATCTATGCATGTAGATCAAAAGTAAACTACAAGCGAAAAGGGAAAGTAGAAACGCTAAAATATGAATACACAGTTTTATGTCAGAAACGCCTGGATCACAGACGGCACCCAATGATTTAAGTGAGACAAAAAAAGCCTATCTTGCCACAACTGCTAAAATAGCAAAGAAAACCCAACAGCAAAAAGAGCATCTAATAAGAACCAGACAAGAAGACGGATCATGTTTGTTCCTTTGCCGGTGCCGTTTGTCTTGCCGAGAACTGCCTCTGATCTCCACGCCTGGCGCCTGAAGTCCCCGCTGGCTCTCCGCTCTCACTCCGGTAAGGCTTTCTTCCTCAACAACCATCTTTTCTTCCCTCCCAATCCCGAATCCGGTGAAACCTCCCTAGTTCATCCCACTCAGTGGCATAATCCCCGTAATTCACCGTGCGAATGAAACATCCTTATGTGCCGTTTTCTGTTTGTGTCGCGCGCGCTTGCCGACCTTTCCAAAATTTCAGTTTAGTCCAAAAGACGCGAGTCAAGTTTGTCTACAGCAAAACTAGCACTGCACTGTCGCGCTTCGAAATGCAGGGCAGGTCGGTTTTGTTTTGTGAAAGTGTTTCCTGAATGTATTCCTGTCTCTCGATGGGCTCCGCATCCGTCCGTCTCCTTCTCTCGCCTCTGCCTCTGCCTCCGTCTCCCCCGAACTAAACTCGCGGTGAGCTGGGAATATTCATGCCAACTTATCGATCTCCGCAGGATCGATTCCGGGGCCGGCGGATCGAGGGGAGAGAGGAGAGAATCAGAGCAGCTGCAGAGACCAGAGAAATGAGCATTTATGCTATTTAGACATCTTATGTTTGGCTCACAAATATTATTGTAGCCTATAGTATGAGGGGCATGTTTAGACAGGTGCACGTGTGATCGGCTATAGCCTAACCTTATTAAATGGATGATCACATACATCGTGTATAATGTGATTTGCACCTTGTTTTTTGCTCTTAGAGACGGGCGAAGTGCAAACGGACGACTTGCTACGTTAATGTTTTCTTTGCGGGAACTTTCCGGTTGTTCGGTGGCCACATAAAGATGAAAACAGAAAAGGAAGGAGGATGGAGAAGGAGGGGGTGGAGTAGGAGGATATGGGTGTTGTCTGAATTGAGAAGAGGCATAACTGCATAGCAAGCTGCTGTTTACTGGGCATGTGACAATCTGAGAATAGGCTACAATGGAAATGTTCTGTAAATGTATAAAGAAATTATTTTCTGAATAAATTGTATTTTCATTATTTGGATTGTAAATTGGTGTGAAATGTTGCTTCATCTAAGTCTGTTGTAAACAACATTTTGCTTTTGTATTATTCATGCAGTTCTAATGAGCTCATATTAATTGAGATATTGCATGGAATAGGCTATCTGCAATGATAATATTTGGCTACTTTAAAAAAAATAATCAGGCTACATATTTGGTTATTAAATGGTTACTAAAAATTAGAGGATGATACAAATTATTGTATACATTTATTAGAATTTCAATCAATTTGTCTGCCCATATGTGATCTTTCTCCTTATGATGAAAATCAAGTCTTCAGATGTCACTTTTGTCCATTTGTACAATGGAAAGTGCTGTGCCTTATTTTTGGTCAGACTTTTTTTTTTTTGCAACCCCATTTTACCTACAGTGGTTAGTGGGATTGCATTTTTTTTCTGTAATTTTACAGTTTTATCTTTTGCGTAACTTACAGATAGCCTTAGAGGTTTTCATAGGCTTTCTTTGGGACTGAATAATGATACAAGATGGTTAAGGGGAAGGATAATGAGCCTTTTCCCCTCAGAGATTAACAGGGCCAGGGAGAGGAGGAGTTTCATGCCCCTTTCGCTGAAAAATAGCGAGTGTCAAAAGAAGATAAAAAAAGAGGGTCGAAAAAGAAAAAGCTGTGGAGCACTAAAGGAAAGTAGGTGCAGATGACAGTGAAAAATGGGAACAAGTATGGAAAACCGAGTTTGAGAAGGAGAGGTGATCTTGAGCTCTAGACTCAGATTGTATGGATGCGGTTGCTCATCAGTTATGAATGATAAGCAAGGCTGTAAACGCTTGTTTCACATAGAAGTGGGTGATTGGCATGTGGAAAATATTTCATTAAAAATTTATAAATTCTGGTTTGTTTCAATATTTATACCTTCACAGTCAGCTAAACCTTTAAAAAAGCAGTCAGCTAACCCACTAAAATCTGAGCGCATCAGTCCTTATTTCTTCAATTCATGATGTCAAATACCATTACGGCCAGCTGAAATATCCATATCCCATCAAAGTCTCTTAATCACCATTAGAGAGAGCAGAACCTATTTAACTATTGTCCAGTTACTAATATATGCATTTGCATTAGAAAGCAGACATAGACATGAGACATAGACATGACAGAGGCAGAGAAAGAGATAATCAAGCCCAATTCTTGTAAGTGGTCTTGGGAATTATTGCCATTAACTGCTCCATTAAAGTTTTATGTGCACTGTAAAAAATGATGCAGGTGGGTGTTAAATACAACCTGTGCAAATCAGTTATATTTTACTTAAGTATATTAGTTAGCACGTAAAATATATAAAAATGGGTACATTCTAACTACACTACCTATTTATTAACAGTAATATCTGGATCATTAAAAAATGAGTAAAACATACCCCAATATATTAGTTCAGTCATTGCAAATTGCGCATGCGTCAACTTCAACGTCCAGGCGGCAATCGCGGAATTCAAATTCAACGTCTTCAGAAGGACCACGAAGTGTTGAGCTCCAGGTAAGATGTTTTTTTTTTTATCATGTTGTTATCATATAACCCAAATATTAACTTTTTTAATGGTAAGATTCATCAAAAGATTTGTAATTTGCTCGCTTATGTCGGTGCCACAGCCAGCTGACATACAGGTTCGAATTTCAGCCTGGTCGATTTAGCTTTGATAACGTTATACTGGGTCTTATACCGGCAAATGCGAGTAAAAGTCTACACTGATAATTAAAATATTAGCTGCCATTAGTCACATTGCTGAAACTAGTGAACAGCTTAGCCAAGGTGCAGCTGTGTGATAAGGGTTTGTTCACGCCGACAGCGTTTTTATTTGATATACGGTTGACGATGTCCTGAGGTGATCAAGGCCGAGAAAAGATTAAGTCGTTTTTTTATGCGATTATTGTCATCATTGTTTTAATCAATGCTTGTGACAAATATTCTGGGTTGCTGTTTCAAATTAATATGATTATTGTAGCTGGACGCGTATGTGTGTGTGTGCCGCACGCACGTGCAGTTCAGAGAGAGTTCTCGAGTCGACTCTCTTCACTTTTCATTCAAAGCAATGGTGAAGAAGCATCGCCTCTGAATGATAGGGATGGGGGTCGATTCCAAAAAGAATCGATTCCGAGGCGTTGGGAATTGAGAGTCGATTCCAAAGGTTCAAAATGCAAAGGTTGGAATCGATTCCATTAAGGGGAATGATCTTACTCGACTCATTGTAGTTTAGGATAAGTAAATCTGATTTATGAAATCAATCGACAAAGACAATCAAATTATTTTTTAAGTCATTAAATTCAAGTTCAAAAAATCTAAATGTTCATCTATATCAGGTGGAAACTCTATTATTCCGTTGTTCTATGTGGACATATTTATTTCCTGAATGTTCCAGCATGACAATCTATTCCAATCCTTACAAGATATTTCTATCTAAAGTCTAAACCCTGATTTGTCTTGAAATAAATGACGTGAATAAAAAAAGACAACTGTTTTGGAACAACATGTTGTTAATATGCTTAAACTAACTTGAAAAAATGATATGCTTTTTCTTTTTCTTTTTAACAGGAGGACGAACTTGAGGGCCACACAAACCAAATAATAAAAGTTTTGGTGATTCATAATCCCAGTTGGTCAACAGATTTGTCTTTGTCTGTTTTTGTATTAGTTTTAAGAAGTTGTTAATGATATGTTGTGTCACTTGTAATTAATGAAATGAGCTGTTGTACTGGCAAAGACTGCATGGAAACCAGTTTATTTTTTAATTAGAAGGTTTTAAAGAGGTTGTTAGTGATTTGTTGTATCTTTTAAAATTAAATGTACATGGGTTATTTTTTGTACCTTTGTGCATTAAAGGTACATCATTTTTATTTTTGATGAACTATACCTTTAATTAATGTTTTATTTAATTTTTTTAAATGAAATGTTTTTATCCATAGTAATCAATAAAGAGTAATTTGTTACTGTTAAATTACTGTGTCTGGCCATTTTTAAGTAAATTTAACCATCTCTTAATAAGTAAGTTTAATTATTTCTATTCACTTATTATTATTAATAATAATTAAGTAGATTAACTGTTTTCTGCTAATAATAGATTAATTATTACTCAATTTGTATAAGTAATTAGCTGTGTAATGTATTGAGAAATATTAGGTAGAATTTTTACCTAATTTCATTTAGTATATCATAGCTGTTAAAGTCAGGTACTCCTTACTCAAAAATATAGAATGCAATCTACCCAAACAAAATGAGTGCAAATTGTTACCTCACTTTTATTGAGTAGATTCTATAGGTTTGTTTTTACAGTGTGTGTTAACAGGCAGGTCCAAGAGGATGAGAAAATATTGTCAGTGAGAGAAAAAGAGTAAGCAAAAAAAAAAAAAAGAATAGAAAGTTTTTAATCTCATCAACTGAGAGACATAACTACTAGTCAAATTACTTAAAATTGGTGAAAGATGATTGTCTCATTGTCATAATCATTTGTTGAAAATACACTGTAAAACAAGATTCAACTAATTTTTAAAGTCAGTTTAATGTCATTTAAGTTGAAATGACAAACATCCAAGTTCATTACCTAAAATTTTAAGGTGGTGTACATGTAAATTACAATGACAGGTGACAGCTATATTATTTATTATTTTTATGTATAGCTAAACGTTGTGTTTGTGTGAGCGCATGTGAAGAAAGTGTGTTTATAGATTAGGGCCAGTCCTGGTGTTAAAATGATTCCCAATGACAAAATGTCAGCTTGGGTTTGTTTGTAACATAATGGGGAATCAATATTATATAAAGAAGATGTCAATACAGAATGTTCTACTGCATTTCACTCCCTCCCTCTCTCTCTCTCTCTTCTCACACACACCCTTCCACCTCTTGCTCTGATTGATATTCCATGTCGTCACGATGTTCATTTAGTGACAGTACTCCCGCAGGTCTTTTAGTGACTGTTAGTTTTGGCAGAGGAGAAATGTGTTTGCATCTGTGTGGGTTGACCTTCCTTAGTGTATTAACACTGACGGCACCCTTTCCCTCATTAGCACTGCTGCTTTTCACTCTGTAAAAAAGTCCCCAGAGTTCTTTCCTCCCAGTGACCATTACAAGCACACACACATTTGTGCTATTGTTTCTTCATACTATAGACACTTACCTAAATGATTATTATTAACACCTGTTCAATTTCTCATTAATGCAATTATCTAATCAACCAATCACATGGCAGTTGCTTCAATGCCTTTAGGGGTGTGGTCCTGGTCAAGACAATCTCCTTAACTCTAAACTGAATGTTAGAATAGGAAAGAAAGGTGATTTAAGCAATTTTGAGCGTGGCATGGTTGTTGGTGTCAGACGGGCTGGTCTTGAGTATTTCACAATCTGCTCAGTTACTGGGATTTTCACGCACAACCATTTCTAGGGTTTACAAGGAATGGTGTGAAAAGGGAAAAACCTCCAGTATGTGGCAGTCCTGTGGGCGAAAATGCCTTGTTGATGCTAGAGGTCAGAGGAGAATGGACCGACTGATTCAAGCAACATTGACTGAAATAAACACTCGTTACAACCGAGGTATGCAGCAAAGCATTTGTGAACCCACAACACAAACAACTTTCTAATACATAGTAATATACACACTTTGCCTACGAATATGTCCCTTTGAGGTACTAATATGCAGCCTTTAGAGCTAAATAAAAGTTACAAGGAAGTATATTTTAAAAGGTTACCACCCCAGTGACAGCTTTTGTACCTTTTTTTTTCTGAGAGCGTATATGAACTTAAAAATTAAGGTTGAATTTACATGCACAGTCTTATCGATTGTACTTAATAAGCAGTGATGGGTAATGCGTTGTATTTAATTACTGTAATTGTATTACTTTTCCCTTTAAAATTTAAGTAAGGGATTACATAGGCTACTTTTGATGTAATTACAGTACATGCTGTATTAACTACTAGAGCAATTAAAATTTAATGTCTAACAATAAAACATGTTTTTAATGTAAACTTCTCGTTTAAACACTTTGGGCAGATTAAGAATAATTTATGCAATTTTATATTTATTTGAAAGAATTTAAAGAGCAGTTTCATGTCTGTTCTTCACTGGTTGAAGTTGATATGGGATTTCGTAGTGATTAGAAATGCAATAATTTTTTAAAACATTATTATTAATATCTCTTTCTGGCTTCTCCTCTCTCTTTCTCGTACAAAACATTCTCTGGAGGTGTTGGTGGCTACATGATGGCTGCAAAAGTAGGAGAATTGTTCAGACAGGCCCTTAATCAACACATCTGTGAGAGACAGCACCTGGTCAATACACCCCCTACCAGTACAGCAGCACTCACACAGATTCTCCACTGCTGTGTTAATTTAGTGTGATTATCTGGCTGCACATGTGTATTTGTGTGTGTATGTGTTGGAGAGGGAGAGAGAGAGACATTGTTATATTCGCCTCAGACACAGAAATGGTGTGTGTGTAGATGGATGGATGGATCAAGGCTGAAAGATGAGCATAAATAGACATGAAAGAATGTATTGATATTTTGACATGGCAGGTACATAGTGGCTTAACTGACAAACTGATGTACTGAGAGATATTTAAGATTACTGTGTGGGATAATTAGACAGATGGATTGACACAGCAATACACTACTTTTAAAATCGGACTCCCCCCTTTGATGCTGTTAGGTGAAAAAATTGGCTTAAACCAGTGTAATTTGTCCTTTCAGCAGCTGCTGTGTGTGTGTGTGTGCGTGTGCACATTTTGAAAATAGAGAGTGTGTAATAAAAGCTTGCTCTTTGATTATGTCCTTCACTCCTCATGAACAAGCTCAAGACCTAAATCTGTTCTCTTCCTCCATTTCATTTAAGATTTATAGCGATCAAGGTCTCCTGTTCACATGTAGGGCTTTGTGAATTTATTTCAGGGCTTTTTTCTTTTCTTTTTTTATCCTTTTAATGGTCGTAAGGTTGTCTGGTGTCATGTTTTGATTATTAAAAATGCCAGTTATTAGTATAATTAATCAGCTAAAATTCAAACAGAGTTGTTATCTAAATTATATGAATCTAATAGAGACAGTTTGATTTAGATTACATTAGTGGCCCATTGTTAAATATTTCTCCATGGATGCTTTTGAGAAAATACCAGTAAACAAACTGTTAGAGGGGTGACAGGATTACTCTTCCTTCTTTGTACCACTCCGTCATCCTTCCATGCCCTTTTAGTTTCTGGATCCTCAAGTTCCTGTTTCCTTTAGCACATTATTTACTGTTAAAGGGATAGTTCACCCAAAAATGAAAAACATTCTGTCATCATTTACTTACCCTCATGTCGTTCCAAACCTGTATGCATTTCTTTGTTCCGTGGAACACAAAAGAAGATATTTTGAAGAATGTTGGTTGGTAACCAAATCGTTTTGCTGGCCATTGATTTCTATTGTATGGCCCCAAAAAAATAAAGAATAAAAACAAAACACTGAGACGGTCTTCTCAAAATATCTTCCTTTAATGCCACAGTTTAGGAACAACATGTTTTTATTTTGGGGTGAACTATCCTTTTAATCCTCACAAAACAGCACAAGCTGCAGTAAAATTAGATAACAAATACAGTTTTACCCCACTTTCAACCACACACATTTTTTACTGACAACACAAGCCGAAACCACCAGCCACCTACCCGTACAAATCTTGTAATTGGCCACATGCTGCCTTGAGTGACAAGTATGATCATCAATCAAATTAAGATGGAGAGAGGGGAGGGAAGGGGCCCGACTCCCCAGACAGGCTCCTGTTAACAGGGTTTCCTTCAATCCGGGTTTATCGATCAATACGTGGCTTGCCAATTTGTACTCTGCACCTGAGTACATAAAATGCCTATTGCATCAGATTACTTTAAGTTTATATCCATTATGCAGCATGTTCTCAACACTTCTATAAGAGAAAAATGTTAGCATTCACTTGCTGTAGGAAAACGGCACCAAAATACAGAGATGGTTTGACTTTAATTTGACAACCTTACTCGTACATGCTTCGATGGGATAATTGGTATCCCTGAAAGCAATTTCCACTGTGAGTTTATTACCAACAATGCATACTAGCTTGATTGGTGTCCAGCATCTGATGATGCAGATGGACATTAAACCAGGAATGCTGTAGGGATCACGGCCGCGTGACCGCATTTTCTGTGGAACATATCCGAGGAGACGTACAATGAGGGAACTTAGGCAACATAGCAGAAATGATTAAAGTCGGAAAAATATTTTGCAGATTATATACACTCTCAGAAAAAAATGGTGCAAAAGCTGTCACTGGGGTGGTGCCCTTTCAAAAGACTGCATATTAGTACCTCAACTTTTCTTCACTGACAGCTTTTGTACCATTTTTTTCTGAGAGTGTATGAGGAACTATTTTATGGTTCCCCGAAATACAAAATTCTGGCGTTGGTCATGGTCTGATATTTCCTAATGTCATCCATGGCAACGCTGTGACAAGAAAACTGAAACAGCGGTATCGCGTATTCTCAATCTCTTGCTGCATCTCAGTTAATGATTGTGGTGAAAATAATCTCAGGGATAGTTCACCCAAAAAAGAAAGTTTACTCAACTTCATGTCATTCCAAACCTGTGTAATTTTCTTTCCTCTTTGGATCATAAAAGAAGATAATTTTAGAAATGTGAAAATGAAACTCAATATTAACCAAAACTGTTTGATTACCAACATTCTTCCAAATATCTTCAGTTATACAGGCTTGGAACGACGAACTTATCCTTTAAATATTAATATTACTGAAATGTTGTTGCATTGTTTTTCTGTAGCTGGGCTGATTGTTTTGGACTTGCTTTTATTGTATTTTTTTCTATTGTAAAATCATTCCAGCTCAATTTAATCTTCCATATCTGCATATTTGTTTATTTATTTGAGATAAATATGCATTTATTTTATTTATTTTATTTCTGATAGTCTCCCTGCGCTGTGGCCCTTATTTTGCGATAATAGCGTCTGTCTGTTCATTATCCTTTTCAGACAATTATGTGATTTCTAAATAGTGTCCCTCACAAACTGTTCTCTCTTTATTGTGATGTTACAGTGTGGGATGTTTAATGGGGTTTCTTTATAAAGGCTTATCGTCTTTCTCTCCTCCAGTCTTGGTGTGGCATGATGGAGGGATTTTTAAGGAGATTTTTTTCCGTGTTCATTGGACGTTGATGAGCTCCTCTGTCTGTCGCTGCTGGCCTGTCATAGCCTCAACGCTGCTTATAGCAAAATCAATCGGTCTCAGTCACAGAGGGTGAAAGAGACGAGAGCATTAGCTAGCGCTCCGTTCACACACACATTCATATATCCAAAGTTTATAGCCAACAAACACACCCTTGGTTCAACTCCTGCCCTCCCTCACATCTTGAAGAGAAGAAGATGGGATGAAGGGATGGAGGGAAAACGCATGAAAGGAAAGGGTGACAGAGGAAGAGAGGGAGCTGGAGCGAGGGAGAGATAGTAGCATTAAAATTCATGGCTTTTTTTACTCTCTGTGCTGAAAAATCAATAGTGTTTACTATGAATGAGAGGAGCGCTGGACAGCAGAGCTGGGGGCAGATAGGCGGGGGGGGGGAATGGGGAGTGGGGGGGGTTGACTTCATTACTGGAGGCAGAGGCACGAGAGGTCAAGGTTAAAGACTCAACCTAGCGGGTAGAAGGTGGGGGTAGTCTACCATTTACCCACAATGCTGCAATAGTATTGTGGAGTCAGATACAAGAGCCCTATCAGTATAAATGAGAACATGTCGGTTTGGGATCCCTGCTTTCTCTATCTCATGCGCCCACCACATACACTCGTGTTCGCGTGGATAAGCATCTGTAAATTCACATTTGGATGGTCCTGGAACTAGTTACCAGCTGTGTTGCAGCTGATAGTGGCATCCGCTACTTTTGTAAGTTTTAACGAACCTTAACGCCTCATGCGATGCGAAACACTCTGAAAGCTAAGGGGAAAAGTCACATACCATATATTAAAGAGTCTACATCAGCCTCTAGTTTGGAATATATACAGACAGTTAAGGGCCGTTCACACCAAGAACGATAACTATAAAGATAACTATATTCGCGTCCAGAGCAGCGGATGATATTGTTCTGTTTATTCTAATTGTGAGTGCTTGACTGCCACTTTAAATACTCAACTTTGTTACAGCAGGATGGATTCTAATTGGCTATCAATATTTTCATTGTTCATCAGCTGGATAAAATCATTTCTCTGTGCTGTTATCGCTATAGCTGTGGTGTGAACTCTGCTATTCTTTAATATGAGGGATTCTTAGAACTATGACTTTATATTTATAGTTATCGTCCTAAATATGCACAGGCTTTTAGACTTTTAAAGTCTCTGGTGTGGGTTTGAATGCGTTTACATTTCAGTTTAAATGAATATGTCTGGTTTACTTCAAGTGAAGGTCAATCGACAGCACTTGAGGCATAATGTTGATTACATCACTTAAAAAAAGCTAAAATCTTAAAGTAAGGCACTTGCAATGAAAGTGAATGGGGCCAATCAGTAAACATTAGAAGAATACTCACTGTTTCAAAAGTACAAACAATATGAGTGTTAACATAATTTTATTGTGAAGAAATGTTTTTCTGTGTTAAGTTATAACCAATTTTACAACTTTGTTACCATGATAGCGTAACACCTAAAACCTTAAAGCAACACTAAGATTTTTTTACCCTAAAATAATGTTTCCAAAATCGTTTCAGTGGTTCATCAAGTTGTAACAGGGTGAAAGGCACTTACGCCTCTGCTTTGCCATCCTATATCTGTTATAACCACGCTATGTAAGATTGCCAGATCGGGTCGAGTTTCTTAGTTCTAATGAGACATAAGAAAACTACAAATTTGAGTTGCTTTACGTCAAGTGTGACAATAGTCATTATTTAGTTTTTCTTTGTTTCTGATGTTGCAATACATCATATTTTCATGAAATCATGTAACATACTCTACCTTTTCTGTGGACATCATTCATTCCAAAGCCGGTGCTGGATAAAGCGGTAGGCTAAATCATTCACGACAGCGGTAAGGGACAATTCCGCTTCCAACCTGTAGGGCGACCGCAGAGGAAAAGTTACTTGGTGTTGCTTTAAAATTGTCTTAAAAATTACAAGAACAACTTTATAGCTCGGATAAAATAAGTTTTAAAAGAATTAGGGGACATTCACACGACATATTTTTGCGATTAAAAACATGAGATGAGTCCGTGGTCGTGGAACAGAAGAAAAATACAAGGTGATGCATTTTTAAGCATTTGAACTTCTTTTAACTTGAGTGCCATGCACGAGAAGCAGCAAAAGATGCCAGCGCAACAGTCAAACGCGTCCGTCTAGTAGGCCTACGTTTTAAAAAACAATGGAAAAGCAGCGCAGTGGACTTCAAAAAGGTTTTCTGTGTAATGGCCTGTAGGTGCTTTCATAAATTATAACCTTCACAGTTCTACTTTTAAATTCTCCAAAAACTGGTCTGCATTTACTACCATTGTAAGTGTCTCGCCATAACCTTCATCTCTGTGGTATCAACATTTTGCTACAAATACTGTTGACTGGGCTTAACTTCAATTGAACTCAGAATAATAGCCTACTTTTAAGTATCAGATGAAGGGTTATTTTCTGAATTGGAAGTGATATGGCTACCGGGGTCTGCTAGGTCTCATGGCCTTGCAAATCCACCCCTTTATTTTTCTCATTTGGTGGAGAGTATATGTTTTCATGGTGATATATACAGTACTCAAGCAGTTTGATATTCAAGGAGACTCATGAATGATGTAACAGGAGATGCTTGTCTTAGGCCCGGGTGGATGTGGCGGCAGGAGTATATGGGATATAAATGGAAATGTGAACTTTTACATCAGCATAAATTTACATTAAAGCCATATGATTGGATAACATAGCACTGAATAATTTCCTCTATGATGGCTATCAAATCTTTATTAATCAGTTCGATAGTGTGCGAGTTTTACTGAGATTAATATCAAATGCATTAGAAGCCCGGCGGCTCATTTCTTTTATTATTTTGTATTAGTAGACAGTAAGATGGATGTGTAGCACAGGTGAACAGGCACACTGGCTGCTCTGCAGGCCTTGACTTATATGCCACTGCTCTGCTGCCTTAAATAATGTAATAATCGAACATTATAATGTCTCATTTAGTTACCTTAACTTGCCCGAGCACATTATCCAATGAGCTGTATTTTATACGACGTAATGTTGTTTAGAAGGTTCACAAGAGACTTTATTGTATGTTACTCTCGGCTCTTATGTCTCATCCTCTCTTTTGGTGCTTTTCGCTTTTTTTCTTTTGCACGGTATCACAGGATGCTTTCTTATTCTCTTTTATTTTTTACGCTCTTTTTCACCTTCTCTCTTTTTCTCTCTCTCTTTCTCCCTCCCTCTCTTTTTCTCTGTCGTCTGTTCCCTTAGCGACCGTTTCCAAGGCACCCACTCCCAGTGGCTAGGGGAGGGGAATTGTGATGTCATGCATGCATAACTATACACACCTGAATTCTCCTGTTTTTAATCTTTCTGCTGGACTCTTTTCCTTTTCTTTTTCCACGCTTTAGTATTTCAGACCCAGATGGCTCTTCTATTGTTGTATATATAGTCTCTATTTATAAATTCAATACACAAACTGTGAAATTTTAGTTATTTGACCAAGTATTTGTTTGTGCTATATACATGTTAATAAGTATTTACTCTGGTACATTACAATGCACCCAGACTCTGTGTCCTTGCTGAATCCATTGAGATCTGATTCATATTAAACAGGCCTTTATCAGTGCGGGTGCTTGTGTGTGTGTGTGCTCATTCGCTTAACCTTGACTCATCTTAGGCTGTAAGGTTTGTCCCCATGATGCAATCTAATCGTATGTCTAAGTAACCTTTAAATTATTTCTGGAAAAAATACTTTTCTTTAATTAGTATGAAAATAGATATGCTGTATTTTGAATTGACTACAAGTAAACGCCTGATTCTGGCAATCACAAAAGCTGTAAGTGGCTGATTTTAGTGGGATAGTTCAGCCAAAAAAGAAAATTCATCATTTTGTCACCCTCAAGTTGCTGAGCTTCATTCTTCTGCTGAACACAAAATATATTTTGAAGAACATCAGTAACCAAAAAGTTTACTTCCCATTCACTTCCATAGTATTATTATTTAGTTGTTGTTTTTTTTCAATGGGGTCCATCAACTGTTTGGTTATCAACATTCTTTAAAATGTCTTCTGTTGTGTTCAGCAGAAGACAGAAATTCATACAGGTTTGGAACAACTTGAGGGCGAGTAAACGATGAAAGAATTTTATTTTTTGGGTGAACTATTCCTTTAACTCACTCCTGTGTTGACATCGCTCCACCACCCCACCTTCCACTTTTATTTTCTGTTAGTTATCTTTCTATTATTAATTATCTTTTGGTCGGCACCCAACAATACCATTAAACAAGAATATGTGTTTCAGTCAAAGTACATTAATGTACAGCTAAAATTGTTTACAGCTACTGCCTATAGAACAAGGATAAATAGTTCAGAAAAAATAGCACCTATTTAGATTGCAAAATAACTTTTCATAAATATAAGTATATTTATAATTAATTACAATAATGATTGATATCTCTATAATAAATAATAAAAGTTTAAAATGTGATATGGATGTTATGTGTTGTTTGTTGTTGTCTAATGATTCTGAATTTATTATCAAAGAGTAGAAATAAAACAATTAAGAATTGTTTCTGCGTACTGATTATCTGGCACGTAAATATAATAATAATCTGTGTCAGTATTAGTATTAGTTAAATTTTCTTTTTTTAATCAGTAACTATGTAAAACAAACTGATTATTGCTCTTCTTGCATATTTTTTCTGTATTATTTGTTTTTTAAAATGCATTAACATGTTCATATTTGAATGGTCTTACCTGAAAAGGATCTCATTCTTTAAAACTTTGCTTTTAAAACTCCAGCAAAGGTGCACTAATACATGCTTTTTGGACAATGTTATCACTAAGCAACAAATGAGTCGGAGGATGTCATGAATGTTGTGTTGTTTCTGGAGTTAGCTGATGAGGGTAACGGTTACTAGGCAACGGTCAGCACAGTCCGTAGATATGCATTCAACTCCTAATGGGAGCGGAAAAGGGGAGTGTGTGTGTGTGTTGGGGGTCAAGTTTGTCTGAAAGGGGATTAATATTTTGAGAAGGGGCAAGCAGTGGCTCTGTCTGCACGGCTTGTGTCTACACAGTTCATTTGATGTTACTCCTCTTTGAAGCTTTTGTTCCGGTGTTTCACTCATTTCCGAGGAAGAGAAGTGGCCTTGGCTACAAAGTGCTCAACATTCAAACTCAACTCACAAATTCAGTCTGTATAAGTTGCAAACAAGTTAATGATTATCATGCACCAGTATTTTTTATTTTGTGTGGGCAACAGTGGCATCCCTGACCCAAAATAATATGACCAAAGACAAAATAATTTATTGATTCTTTAAACAAGTTAATTTTGTAACTGTAAAATGTGTTCGGCCCAATGGTAATTTTTGTTTAATGTATAAGGGCGTAATGTCAGGTTAATCAGTACTGCGTCTGAACATGACAGCCAAATTTAGACATTTGAATGCATGTGCTGGACGCTTATAATGAGTATGATGTCAATAAGAATTTGTAAACATTAATACAGATCTTTTTTATTTCATGCACCATCATTTTATTAGCTACCTCGCACATGTTCTCGTTTTCACACTTGATTTTGTCCCTATCTCGTTCCCACCCTATTGACCCTCTTACCCCAAACAATTCTCTCTCTCTCTCTCTCTATTGATCGACATATAGTGAGCTCTGTTCTTCACTGTGCTGCCTCCCTTTAATCAATACAGATAATTGTCTGCTCTCTCTCTTTGCCAAATACTCTCTCTCTCTCTTTCTCTCTCTATCAATGAACCCCCTAACCACCCTAAGTCTGGGATTCCCCCTGTCTTAATGACCAAAGGTAACCTATTCTCTCTCTCTTTCCATCGATTGGCGTGGGAGCGATTGACTCACGTGTAAACATGGTCCCTGATTGTGCTGCGTTGAAGTCTCTTCTTCAACTATTCCCATGTGGTGGTTATAGAGACAGACTTTTCAGTGTTTGTCAGTCTAAAAACATGTTATCAGAGATTCATTTTACGAAGGTCACACCATACTGATACTTTATGACTACAAAAGAATATTAAAGATTTGCATTTATATTTATAAAGTTTTAAACTTCAGTAGTCATTTTGATCATGCTGTTGCAAATAAACACTTTTTGTGGATAGAATAGTATGATCGAAAAGTATTGATAAGAACAAAATCAGGTTGCATGTCAGATTTGAATGTTCATTTCCCACATGAGCATATATTTTGATTTAACGTTGTTTTGTTTTAATCGTATTTTTTAATATTATATCACTTTTGTTGATAGTGTTATTATTCTGGAGATTGGGATCTTGACATGTTGCAGGCCAGATTTGAGTCTGCATTTCCCACATGATCACCTAGGCTCAAAGTTGAGGAGTCACTTTGATCATGCTGTTGCAAATACTAAATTTTCAATATTATTATTTATTCATTTAATTTAGATTTTACACACACACACACATACACAATTATGTTACTTTGTATTGGATAGATGCAGAAGAGATGAGAGGAAAGATTTGGGAGACTGGGACCAGGACTTATTGCCAGCCAGATTCAAATCTCCATTTTCCACATGAACGACGAGGCTCAATTTCTGGAATATGTGCACTAGACCACTGTATCTTTTAACTCACTCTATAAGGACAGAGATGTGCAGATATAACTTTAAATTCCCCAAGGTCAAAGTTTAGTCTCTGCAGGTCAAGCTTTTTCAGCAAGTTAATAGAGAATTAATATTTATAGTGTACTATGTGTGATTTGGGATTGCCATGGAGGTACCAGAAAGCATTTTCTTCATGATGGCATTGTGGTTTTGTTTGGTCGAGGTGTGAGAAAGAGAGCAAGGAGGGGTGAATGGGAAGGTGAGATTCGTGTCTTGCCAAACTCTGATTCAAAATGAGGCATTCTGTGAAGAGGGAGATTACAGGTGATATAGGCCTCATTCCAGAGTGTGACATCCCACTGGGATCTGAATGCATAGACATAGTAGAAAGGTATTGGTGTTTGACACAATTCACAGGATCAGTGTACAGTCTTTGTTGTGTTTTCACGGTTTATGTGAACTATATAGTGCTGGACTTACACATGAAAACACTGATTTCAACCAACATGTTTTCATGTGTTATTAAGAATATAAGAGATGTGGAATAACAGTGAGCTGAAAGAGGGATAAGAGAAATGTAGCACTTCACATGTATTCGTAGGCCATTGAAATATTGATATATTTTCTTTGCTTTGTGTCTCTGTTGCCTCTTTCTTTATCAGATTACGTCTCCTCTCGCTTTCTCTCCCTCTTTCCCAGTCAAGCCTCAAGGATAGAAACCTTGAATTAGAATTTCAGAGGCAAAGAAAGAGAAGAAAAAAAGGGGGGTAGGGTGGGGTTGTGCTCTTAGGGAGCGGTCGTTGAGAAAGTGCCTCTAATGGGCGTCTGTGCGCTCCCCCCTGCCTAGGGCCCCGATCGATACCGACTCAGAGCAATAAAGCTTTCCCCTGTCATCTCCACAGAATACAAAGCAGTATGGAGAGGGAGAGAGAGAGAGAGAGATAGGTGAAAAGCTGTTCCGCTAGCCAGACCGATTTCCTACACCCCCCCCCCCCCCAAAGCCCATCTACCCCCATCTAACAACAGTAGAGCCCCTACCCCCTCTCGTTCCCTCTCTCCATCTCATAGTCCAGCTCTCCTTTCCCCAAATGTAGCACGGGTCCCCTGTGCCGGCTCTGACTAGGTTTTGATATCTCCCTGCGCTCGGGAGGAGAGAAATAAATAATGGCAGATGAAACTCTTATTTTAGTTATTATCACAAACACAGAGACAAGGACAGATAGAGAGAGACGTCCGAGTGGGGCATAAAAGGGAAATTAAACAATAAAAAAGGGAGCTGGAAATGTATGGATCGACAAAAAGAGAGAGAGTGATGTAGTTTAGGAAGTGAAATGGGATGAGAAGAGAACGAAAGGGGAATGAAGTGATACAAAAAGGAGGGGGGTGGAAAGCGAAGGAGAAGGGGATTATGGGAGAGAGAAAGATGGATGCTGTGATAAAGATAGAAGATGAGTGGGAATATTAATGAGTTGATGAGTAAGGTACATGAGTAATGTCAATGACAGACATGAGAATGTGTGAAGGGGATAAAACTGCACAGGGGAAATGTGAAAGACAGGTTAAAGGTCAAATTATTCCTGAAATTCTAAACCAATCACGTTTAATCAGCGCTACAACACTGAAACTGTCGGGAAAGACGGAGATAGTTTCTCAAACAGGGATATTCAAAACTTGGAACAATTATGAGAGCACTAGAAAAGCCTGAGATGAGCTTGGCGAGCACTAAATTCAACTTTTTACAATGAAAAATCGAATAAAAAAAGAATCTAGGTATGCCAGTCAGCCTCACTAGTTGACCACCGTGACCCGTCCTTCATGTCAAAGCAAACGGTTCCTCTGGAAAGTGACAGTGTGGGTGTGAACGTGTGTGTGCTTGTCCTCCATCACCGTGCGGTTGTGCTTTTTCTGTGTGACAGCTCTGGAGTTGCTCCGTCATTACGCTGCTGTCAACCTAATAACATCTCTTCCTCATCTCTCAAAAACAACACTTTCTGTGTGAATGTGCGTCTCATCTCTTTTGTTGTGCCCTCACCCCCCTTCCTCCCCAATTCAATCCCTCATTTCTTCATTCTTTTATTGGAAAAAGATGGGGTGAATCCTTCATCTCTCTTGCAATGCTCTTCTGTTATTATACTGGAGTAAAGGGCTAGGCGGGATAGCTAAAAAATATTATAGTGGTAATTTTCAGGATTTTGACGGTTTTTTATATATATATATATATATATATACATACGTATCTCAAAATGTATGTATTTGCTCTGAAATCGTTGTTTATGGTTCAGAGGACCCATAGTTTAACCAAAACATCACTGTAGTCTTAGATGAAAAATATTGAATGCAAAAAAAGGTCAAATAAAGTAAAAAGTTCAAATAATGAATGTTTTCCAAACTGTGTTTGATTAAATAATTTTTGTATAAAAATAAATATCTAATTATCTTCATTTCTATGCACAGTATAGCAACATTAACAAATATAACAATACAGTGCTATTTGACTAATGAATATTTAATAAATTAATAAAAAAGAAACTAATTAATACTAAACAAATAACTCAAATGCATATTATTTGAATTTTACTGAATTTAAGGGAAAACTAAAATTATAAAAATAAAACAATAAATTTTCAATGAAGAATCAATTCATTGAAATGGAAAGTTTAAACTGATTCACAGAAATGAATCAAACTCAACAAGGTTTTGTAACTTTAATTTATATATATATATATATACTGTAAAAATATTGTTGGTTTAACTTAAAAAAGTAAGTAACCTGGTTGACTTAAAAAGTTGATTGAACTGGAAAAAGTGAGTTAATACAATGAAGGAGATTCATTTAATCATCAGAAACTCAAAATAATAAGTTATCTCAACTAAATAAATTATTTAAGCTGATTTGACGAAAGAAAATATGTTGTGATAACAAATCTTGAAAATATTTTTTTTACAGTGTACACTGTACATATTACATTGTGAAAGTAAAATCGTTGTATAGATATTGTGAATATTTGATCAACTGTAACTGTAACTGTGAAGGTTGCTTGATTCAATATTGGAGCAATAAATAGTTTCCGTTTGAACGGCCATTTGTAGAGACCAAGAGCAAGGGATTGGTGGCACTTTTTTCTGCTAACACACATTTCCTTCTACTTTCTAGTCTTATCTTCCAAGTTTTTCATTTATTTTCTCATCTCTCTTCATCTCCCCCATGTCCTTTCCTTTCCCTGTGAGATTTTACTATCAATTCTCCCACTGTGCATTTCTTTTTCAAGTGGCCTGACTCTCTCCTACATCCACGTTCTTTCCTGTTCTGCCGTATGAATTCCTCTTAGCTCCCCTTATTTCCCCCTCTACCTCTGCACAGTAATAATGCTACTGATAGAAAGAGGCCCAAGTGTGTGTGTGTGTGTGAGTGTGAGTCTGCGATTATTGTCGTGTCGGGAGTCAGAGGAATCGATCGATGCAGAAATATGGGGGTCTGTGTCAAAAACAATAACCACCTTTTCCCCTGACACTCTCACAGAGCTGCATTCACACACAGATATAAGCCTACATATTAAACATGCACACATTCATTCCGGGAAAACGATCCTCAGCCCTCACTCACATTACAGGAAAAGTGCTCAATTTCAGATAGGAAAACTTATCAGCTCAAGAGCGGCTCTCCGTTTACCATTTCACTGTCTGTCATGCAGGGGTAAAAACATACACATAAGCACAGACAAACACACACACACACACACACACACACACAAGAGACCTTTCACTGCTGTTGCCTGGCAACGTGGGCCAGTGACCAATCACAGTGCAGAGCAGTGTCCAGTGATGTCACAGCGTCTGCTGACCAGCAGGGGAGAAAGACAGAAAGAGGGAAAGAAAGAGCAAATGTCTGGAAACAATTTAAAGAGAGCATTTTTATCATTACATTACGGGACACGCTGATAGTTTAACAGCTGGAGGAGCGAGTGGGAAGTGGAGGGAATGGACATTTGTGTTTATGGAGGCGGAGAGGTGGACGTATCAGCCTGGAATGGTGGACGGAAAGAAAGCGTCTCTGTAACTTTATCAGCATTAAAGACTGAGACACATTTCTGTTGGAGTGAACGCGATTGCATCTACAGCACGGAGAGTTTGCTGTGTGAAATAGTTAGTATCTAATCGCTCACACACATACGCACGCATGCGACTCTTGGCTGTGACAGCTGTGAGATTGATGGCTCTCTTGAGGCCTGGAGCTTGCACTCTTACACAGACAGCTGATCAGATAAACATGGAGGGAAGGAGAGCGAGGGGAACGGATGAAGAATCATATAGCTTTTAAAAATCAAAAGCTAGCGGCATGTTTGCTGGTGGACCATGAGATGTTCCTGTTTGTTTCACACATGCATCAGGCCGCAAGTCATCACATTAACTAAAACTGATGTCAGTAGGAGGAGTGACGTTTCCACGTAAGCCATGTTGACGAGGGGCCGGCCAAATGGCCTGAGACCCCCGTGACATATGCAGACCATAGGCTGTTTGAAAATGGTGTGACCTCGGGGTCATGAACTTTAACCCCACCAGCCGCACTGCGTTCGCACAGGCTCTCGATGACCGTGAACCTGACTCTGATCTCTTTGAGTGAAACTGCAAATCATAAGCTACCATCTGTATTCGTTTGTGACGTGCAAGAAAATATATCTATATTTATATAGAGAGCAGTGTGAGTATAACCAAAAAACTGTTTTTAGGCCTGTATAGGTATGAACTTTATAAGGTTACAGCTGTCTTTTGTTCAATTTGTATTTGAGTGTGTGTCTGTATAGATTAATGAGAAACTCTTCACAACATTCATAATGAAGTGGGGCAATGCCGCCTCTTAGTGTTGAACACACAGTACTGCAGTCTCTCATATCACCTCATATGTCCTGGACTTGGACTTGGACTTGGACTTTGCCTCGACTGTAAACAATTTCAGCAGACTGTTTCTTAAATTCACAGAAAGAACGAGTCATCACATCTTGTTCTTTTTAACTGTTTTATGTTTAATAACTTTCAGTATTACATATATGTTTAAATAGTGATGAATCTTTTGGCATAAATGTAAATGTTCGGATGTAATGCGAAACACTCTAAAATGTAGGGTTTAAACAATATTTACCAAATTTATAATATCATATTTTGATATACTTCCACTTCATACATCTCAAAATGTATGTATTTGCTCTGAAATCGTTGTTTATGGTTCAGAGGACCCATAGTTTCAACACTGTAATTAGATGAAAAATATTGAATGCAAAAAAAGGTCAAATAAAGTAAAAATTTTAAATAATGAATGTTTTCCAAACTGTTTTTGATTAAATATTTTTTTTTAATATGCAAGTATAAAAATAAATATCTAATTACTTTTCTATGCACAGTATAGCAACAATATATAACAAATATAACAATGCAGCGCTATTTCACTAATGAATATTTAATAAATTAATAAAAAAGAAACTAATACTAAACAAATAACTCAAATAAATATTAAGGAAAACTAAAATTATACAAAGGAATCAATACATTTTCAATTGTTCTTTTTAACTGTTTTATGTTTAATAAACTTTCAGCATTTAAATATATGTTTCATAGTGATGAATCTTTTGGCATAAATGTAAATGTTCAGATGTAATGCGAAACACTCTAAAATGTAGGGTTTAAACAATGTTTACTAAATATTCAATATCAAATTGTGTATATGTACATGCTAAAATCTTCCTTTCATGGAAGTCCAAAGCATTTTCTTTAAATATTGTATTATGATTTTTTTTGTATTAATATTATATATTTATTTAATGTTCAAATTAGTGTGATTAAATAGTCTTATATTCTTTTCAATTTCAGAAAATGCAAATACTTGCAAAAAAACTAAATGAACACATACATGACCAGTAAAAATCCTTTTTGTTTAAAATTCTCATGTTTAAATTAATTTTCTAGACTAATTTAAATTAAGAGATTTTAATTGGCCCAAATAGTGAAAAGTATCTTTAACACTTCAAAAAAGCATTCCAGGATACCTCTATTTGTGTTATTTCATAGCATGTAATAACTTTCCTAATTTTCTCAAATGTGAAAATAACCACATAAATGAAATAAAAAAATAATGATGTGTCGACGCTGTTCTCTGATGCAGGACATGTATTTAGGACAGTTATTTAGGCCAGTCACTGAACAGTACAGGTTGTGATCCATCCCTGCTTCCTGCTTCAGTTTTATAGCACAAATGGTTTACATGCTTGTTTTGCTTTCTCTGCTTTGTTTTGGGGTGATTCATACCCCAGTGTGGACGTGTGAGGTTGGAAAAAAAGTCGTGTGAGCATTCTGTATTTTCTGATGGAGGCTTGTGTTGTGACAGATGTGTTGATATAGCTACAGTAGAAATACGTAGTAGTGACACGGGTGTGCGAGAGAGGCCGAGAGAGCCACCGCAAGGACTCGTGAGCGACTCTTTCCAGCAACCCCAGCACTTTCCAGCGGCACAACTCTCCCCCTCTTTTCACCTCTATCTCTTAACATCTGCTTATTTTTCATCTCTCACTCCTCACTGCCAGCTTCCCACTCTCAACCTCATTCATCCTCTCTCAGTTCACCTGACCCCACTCCTCAGCCCACCGATCGACAGCGCTTCACTTCCTCCTTCGTTCGCTCAGCATCCTGCTCGCCTTCCTCAGGCTTTTATCCTCCAAAAGCGACCGTCACCCAAATTCGCCCGATGAAACGACGACCTGTAACACACTTACGAGTTTAAAAATGCATTGTATTGTAAGTGCAAATGTGGCATGTCTGCTCTGACCTGCCCTGTTCTTGCTCTCTCGGGGTCAGGAAGTGGGCAAGGAGGGGGCGGAGGTGTGGGTGGGTACAGCGTTAGAGAGGAGGTGACGGAGGGAGGAGAGAAGGAGGAGTGGAGAGTTGTTATCAGTTTGTTCCTCCTCCTCGGCCGTCAAAGAGAAGCGGAGAGAGTGAGACAGAGAGCGAGCGTGTGCATGTGTGAGAGAGGAAGAGGACCTCACTGAACGAGTGCACACATATTCATCAACATGACAAAGACCGGTCCTGTTGCATCCATGGATTATTCCCATATGTGGTTGCCAGGTATGTTGTCTAGAGCATCTCTGCGGTTGCCAGGTTGGTCTCTTCTGAGTTTTATTGATGGATTCGTTAGAAACGCAGGGACGTTTCTGGTCATCAGACCAAGAAGGTCAGCATGTAGAAACTGAAAGGAAGTGCTATGCAAAGTTACACAAAGTCTGAAATTCCAGAATGTATATGTCTTGAATCTTGAATTTCAGAGTGTGTTTTTTCTAGAAATAGAGGAGTTTATGTTACAGTGCTTTGCGAATGGATTCAGATGCATTATCTGCGATTATTTTATTTCAAAGCACTGAAAATTATTTTGTATAAATTGCTTAATTGAATATTTTTAGTTTTATTTAATTTTAATTATAATTAACAATGTATTAAATTGTATCATAAATGTGATTGTGAAACATTTGGTATGCATGTTTGAGTGTTAAATTACTTTTTGGAGCCGTTGTGAATCCCTTTTTCTATATGTTCCCAGACTTCAGGGTTTTCGGGTAGTCAGATTTTTTTTTTTTTTTTTTTAAATTTGAATTTTCCTGCTGAAAGTGCAGTTCAGAGGACAGAATAATATTTTTGTGCTGTATTTTTCTGTTTTTGTGCCATTTATTTTTTCAATTTTCTTAAATTTGCACAACAAATATAACGTTTAGCTTTTTGGCAGACCCAAGGTTTTCTTATACGTATTTTTTGTTGGAGTAATGACATAGCTAATGAACTCTGTGGCTTTTCTTGCAAGTCTCTTGTTGCCACAATGAGGTTTAGGGGGCATTTTTATACTATACAATCTAATGCTCTCATTGTAGCATTTGCAATTTAGTAAAATGAGAACTGGTCAATGATCTGACTTTTACTAAGTACTGTTCCTCTAATTTCTGAAATGCAGTCTTCAGAATAATTACACTTCTCTACATTCATTTCAACAGCACAATTGATAATATTGTTCATAAAAATATTTTAATACCAGATATACAAAAAAAAATCTGAAAATCTGACAGCTCTAGCTTTTAAGTGCTTTACATCAACTCAAATTTGTGGTATTATGTGCATAAAATCTTCAGGTTATACCATGTATTTTTTCTTATTTAATTTTTTGCTGATCCATCAGGAAAATTGGCACTTTCCAGTACTGTAGAGTTGATGAAATCATATTTGTTGACTGGAAGTGCGAGGGAACCTCCGGGAAACCCAGTGTGAAGTTCTTCATGGGGTTTCCCTTCTTCCTCAGATCCCAAACCGACACTTGACTTATTTGCTCACAGTACAGAAACTCTTTCCTTTAATATTGAAGGGACTGGTATACTAGTGGACCACTATGAGTACAATGTACTCTGTTAGTATAGTGTGTGTAAAACATAGTATAAGTGTGTGTGCCGTTAGTATGCTTCTTTGAGGCTTGTTGTCTTCACTTTAGAAGTGTCTAGCAGGTTGGCCAGCTTGAAACCAGTATCATGTTCCTAAAGAAATCTTGCATTCTCATTACTGATTATCTGACCTTTCAAACTGACCAGAAATCAGCAGTCAGAAGACGTACTGGAAAATTTGTAGCTAAATGCTTACAGTAATGGAGATTTGAGATTGCCCCGATTATTGCCACAAGACAGCTCTTCTTCTTTGCATGTGGCATCTTCGTCTTTAAGTATAGTTGAAAATCATGTAAAACACTATTAGCTTGGAAAAAATTTCCATATGTGCAAGCAGTGTAAGCATATTTATTTTAGTTTTATAAAAAAAAAATAGAGATCTTTGTAATACAGAAGTTATCAAATGGAGAAGTTTGGAAAATAGTAAGAAATAGATCTGTGTGTGTCAGCTACTGTATATAGACTATATGATAGCGGCACTTACATTTGTGTGTGTGTGTGTGTGTGTGTGTGTGAGAGAGAGAGGGTATTAATAGCTGGCCCGACAGTAAGGGTTTGGTTTAACACATTGTGTTAGGCCCAGCCTGAGGGGAAACAGAGAGGGAAGTGAGACATTAACACCAAAACCATCAGGCACTCGTTCAACTTTATTTACTTTATGAATGATGAACTGCACATTCACTTCATATACGACTATATTTGAATTCTAGACCAATAAAAACTGTTGTGGTGAATGTAAATCAAATAAGCTATCATAGACTGCAAGGTGTCAAATAGGTTTGTGATGCACTCTAAAAAATGCTGGGTTGTTTTAACCCAATTTTGGGTCAAATATGGACAAACCCGAAATGTTGGGTTAAAAATGTAATGTAAAAATTTAACCCAACGGCTGGGTTAGTCCATATTTGACCCAAAGTTGGGTTAAAACAACCCAGCATTTTTTAGAGTGTGATTCACTAAAATTAATCCATGATTTAAACAATTAATTTGAGCTTTTTGCTTTAAATGAATAACACTCTAAAAAATGCTAGGTTATTTTAACCCAATCATGGGTCAAATATGGACAAACCCAGTTGTTGGGTTAAATTTATAAATTGGATTTAATAATCCAACAATTCTCCATATTTGACCCAAAATTGGGTTAAAACAACCCAGCATTTTTTTAGAGTGAATACATGCCTCTCTGAAGACCTCTAAAGACCATTTATTTTTATCATTCATATGAACTATGAAACTCAATCTTACTAAATAGTCAGAACTTGTGTGAGGCAATCTGAAAATATTCTCAAACTTTTACCCTGAGCTATCCGAGCACCATTTTACCAACAGGCCGTTCGGTGGAAACCCTGAACCCTACGGCCCGCTCCCTGACGGCCTCAAGTGGGGCTTTCCTTCCTTTTTACTTCCTTTCACCAACCACTGTGTCTGGACCACGGATTTGATCGTCTGAGGAAGTCGGCAATTCATCAGCTTTTTGGTGGCTTTTACCCGAGTGACACAACTGATACAAGTGAAATTGGTTTCCTTGTAACTTTCTCTGGGATTATTACAAAAAAAATAATAATAAAAAAAAAAATAATAATAATAATGGAAAGTTGTACTGCCCCCTGGAGGAGCCAGACATTAATTATCAGTATCTGAAAAAGGCCTCATTGATTCATGTAGTTGGCAGGAATTAAATATTGATGAAAGGAACTCTGAAAGAGTGAGAAATGAAGGATGAAATGTGAGTGTTGAGATAAAGAGGCTCAGACGAGATAGTGGTATATGCAGGTGGGTGATATTATTAGTCAGTCGTTGGCTTTATTTGCATTTTTCACAAAAGGGAAGTGAGTGTTTCTGTGTGTGAGTGAGCATGTGTGTGTGTTTTTATGCACATCTATTTGAGAGACAAAAATTTCTTTTGCTTATACCTCTGATGCCGCTTAGCTCCTTTGAACAATGTGTATTGTAAAAAATGCCATACAAATAAACTGAATTGGCTTGAATGCATCAGAAACACACGCACATGTTCAGTTGTGTGTTCTGACTTGGAATATATGTATTTGAATCTACCTGCTTCAATGTAGACTAGAACTTCATAAAACCCTTTTAAAAATGTAATTAATATTCTTATAAGATATATTTCAAACACGTTAACTTTGTACACTGCGTTTCTCTCCGCTGAGTGTCTGGGACAGTCCCATTGGCTCGGTTACAGTTAAATTTGAAGTGACACGTCTGTGGCGATGTATTAATAGTTGTTTGTTGGATTAATCACGGATTAATCACGTCTCCACTTGTTGGAGAATGAAGGAATCTAAACCTGACTCTATCAACAAAAAATGTTTTATTGCAAATATAACACTTGTGTTGGTTAAACTTCCATTTATCATCCTCAAAACATCACCACTCTTGTGTTAAACAGAAATTCATCAGCTCATGACTAATTCTATACCGCTCTGTCTTTTTTTTGTTTTTTTTTTCAGATATCAGAATGTCAAAGCCAGTAGAGGTTGAGAATCCAGCGGCAGACTCTCCGATGGAGAGCACAGGTATGGAGCTTCATTATATTTCTGTATGTCTGAAACAGGGCTCAACAAAAACGTTTTGTCCGCTCAGATATTTACTTGCCCTGATAACATTTTCAAAAATAAGTATTTTATATTTGCAGCATATTTTAATGTTAACAATATAAATAAATTTTTTTTCAACAAGATAAATAAATAAATTAAATGTTTTAACATTATATTGAATCAAAATTATACATGTTTGTTGCCAAGTCTTCTATGTAAAAATAACTACATTTAACAAACCAACTAACTAAAACTTACATTTACCAAATTAACTAATACATTGACTTCTCTTATTGTATTTCTCTTATTTTTTACTCAGATTCAGAAAGAAATGGCTCAGATTCAAATAATCAGGTAAGTGACTGGTACCGTTGTTATCTTTTATCTGAATACAGCATTAAAAAAATGAATCATATTTTCAATGTGTTTCCCTCCAACAGGTTCAGCTGATGAAAATCAACCCTTTCTCCCTTTCACCCACACTGAGTAGCGGCAACAAAGTGAGTAAATGTGTGTAAATGTATCTGAGTGTTTTATGTGAGTCTGCACAGATCGGCACATTTTCTTGTTTAGTGGGTTATGGCCAATTTAAAACCGCTTCTGAAGGCAATTTGATTAAAAGTTAGGGTAAACCTTTATTTTGACGGTCCCTGTTGACACTTCTGTTGACTATAAGTAACGCTGCATGTGTTACATGTCAACTAACTCTCATTAGAGCATTAGTAGACTGTTTGCTCAATATCCGCTAAAACTTTATTTTGATGCTCCCCAAGAGACATTCTACTGACTATAAGTAACTTTGCAAATACAGAATAAGTCAAACTTATTCTAACCCTACTAGTCAACTAATAGTCTACCAACACTCTAGTGAGAGTTACTGGACATGTAGGACATGCAACGTTACTTATAGTCAACAGAAGTGTCAAAATAAAGTGAAAGCAAAGTTTTTTGTTGTTGTTTTTTTCACAGTTTACAGGTTTTCCACCTCTTTTTATTATTTCATTATCCTCCCTTTGTCACCCTCATTTAAATAAGCCCACTCCCCGTGTCTCTTTTAACCCATGAATTCATCATGAACATTTCTCTGTCTCTGTCTCAGGCTAAGGTGGAGGATTGTGGTGAGATGTCTCCCACTGCACCCGCTCAGACGGCCCTTTCCCACACACAGCTGATGCTAACGGGTGGCCAGCTCGCAGGGGTGAGACAAACACACACTTACTTCTGACATGTGCTTCTCATGTGTGTCTGTGTGGGTTCCTGCGTGAGCTTGCTTGCCTTGCTTACCCTTCTTTCATCCACTTTTCTAACTCTTATTTTCACCACATTTTCCTTCTCTCTCTTCCTCTCTCTCTCTAGTTGACTGCACTTTTGCCTGCACAGCAACAGCTGCTCTTACAGCAGGCGCAGCTCCTCGCTGCAGCTGTGCAGCAGTCACATGCGGCCCACGCAGCCAATCAACAGCAGGCCAATCAGCAGGCAGCTCAGCCGCAGTCACATGGCCAATCGCAGAGCACACAAGAACAAACCGCCTCCTCCGTCCCGCCTCCTCCTCACCAGCTCCCTCTTTCTCAGCCAATCCAGCTCACTGCCCAGGTACAGCCAATCAGTGCTGAGCAGCACCTGAAGCGATACAAGGGACAAATTCACTCAACAGTGCTTATTCTCAGTGAATTCCCTCCTCAGATCAGAGTGAAACTATCATGTTCTCTCAGCATCTGTTTCTTTTCTCTCTTTCAGGACATTCAGCAGTTGTTACAGCTGCAGCAGTTAGTCCTCGTTCCAGGACACACTCTGCCTTCACAGTTTCTTTTACCACAAACGCAGCAAGGGCAGCAAGGTAGCTCATTTACTATGTGTACACTCATGCGGTGCCCTAAATAAGTTTCCTATGTCAGGTCATTTGTCCCTCTTCACTTAAAGGGATCCTCCACTTTTTTTTGGAAATAGGCTCATTTTACAACTCCCCCAGAGTTACCATTTTCGAATCAATTCAGCCGATTTCCTGATATGTAGAAGAATATCAGTAACCAGAAAGTTTCTGGTCTCATTGACTTCCATAGTAGGAAAAAAATATACTATGGCAGTCAATGAGACCAGAAACTGTCTGGTTACTGATATTCCTCTATCAGAAAATCGGCTGAATGGATTCGAAAACGGTAAAACACAACTGTTTAACTCTGGGGGAGTTGTAAAATGAGCCTATTTCTAAAAAAAACGTGGAGTATCCCTTTTAAAGCTAGACTTGTTGCATGTCAGGTGTCATGATCCAGTGGTTTAAAACAAAAATTATTTTAATGAATTAGTACTTTTATTATTATCACTTTATTTTATATTTCTTCAAGGCATCTTGATTGGATTAAAAAAAACTGTGGTTGTCAATCAGATTTAATTTATGGGTAATTAATATAATCATATGGTTGTGTGTGTTTCAGGGCTGCTATCAACACCAAATCTAATTCCACTACCTCAGCAAAACCAAGGAAGCCTGCTGGCCGGTCCACCAAGACTTAGTCTTCAAGCACAGGTACATCATCTAATGAAAGACCCACATATTTGGGAGGTTAACATATGTCAGAGGGCACATAAACAACTTCCAATGGGTATTTGCAAAGATATTTCAAGTTGTTACAAACCTGTATGAATTTCTTCTACATGTATAGGTAACAAACAGTTGACGATAACCATTGACTTCCATAGTATAGAACAAAATTTTAGTGCTTTTATTGACCCTTTACAAATATTATTGTTGTCAACGGAATAAAATAACTGATAAAGTAACTGTAAAAGATTTGTCATTATTTTTCAGTTCCTTTTTAAACAAGAAAAACACAATGATGTCTGTAAACTTTGTAAATTTGTGTGGATTACAGTTGTAGTAAAATAAGCAGTATGGCTCAAAAATTTGGGGACAGTAAGAGTTTAAAGATAATAATAATAAATTTTTTAAACTATTTTTATTAAGCCAGGATGCATTAACTGTTCAAAACTGATAGTAAAGACTTTTACTTTTAAATCACAGCTCTACAAACATATTAAGCATACTTATTAATAGGTTACCTATATATTACCTTGAATTTGGAAGGATCATGTGACTCTGAAGACTGGGGTAATGATGCTGAAATTTCAGCTTAATAAATAACATTTTAAAGTATATTAAAATAGTTATTTATATCGCACTAATATTTCACAATATTACTGTTTTTACTGTATTTTTGATCAAATAAATGCAGCCTTAGTCAGGGTAAAGGATGTCTTTCAGAAACCTTCTTACCCACCCCGTACAAATAACAGTATCTTACCAAACCCAAACCTTTGAACGGTGGTCTATGTGCACAATACTATATTCTGTGCTATTCTCTCATCTTGATGTTTGTCTTGTTTGTGGCAGAGAGAAAAGGTTGCAGAGAGCAGCGCGAACACAGTGACGCAAGTGACCTCTCACCCTGAGGAGCCCAGTGACCTGGAGGAACTGGAGCAATTTGCCCGCACTTTCAAGCAGAGAAGGATCAAATTGGGCTTCACACAGGTACACGCACACACACACGCACAGAATATTTGTATAGAGCCCATTCTCATCCTTTGGCGTCATGACGCCAAATGACATTTTGTCGAAATACTACGCACATGGCACCCTTTAGCGAGTGGCAAAAAGACTGAGCGGCTGTATTTGTTCTCAGCATGAATGCCGCGAAAAACAAACACAACACATATAAAGTGGGATAGAGTTTTGCGATTGACTGTACAACTAGATTTGACAAAAAATCAGAGGTATATATTTTTACAGACTGCTATAGAAAGAGGAGCAAATGGATCGCTGCAATTCACAGAAACAACTGGACTCCAGTCAGCGAAAGGTGGATTTGGCGTTATCATTTTGTGCCAATATGCTGAATTTAGGTGTAAAACCATACCCATATATTTTGTATTGTTATATATATTAACAACTGATCAATTAAATATTTATCATTGCATATTCAGCATTATTGGATGTTTTTTAATAAACACTGACCAAAAAAAAAAAAACTAAAAAGTTATATATAGAATGATATATATATATATATATATATATATATATATATATATATATATATATATATAGGCTATATATAACACTGATATAAGTGGTCACCCGGATTCAGACCTACCTATATTGTATTTATATAAAGCGTTCACAGGCAAATTTGCTTTATGTTTAGGTCTGTATTGCTTTTATTTCCCCGGTGTCGAAATCAGGCAAACATAAATGTCAGGCAACACGATTCCTGGCTGCATGTCAATATCCATGGATCACTGGATCTTTAGTAAGTTGTAAGGAACACTATTGAGTGCAACATTTAGTTTAAATTGATAAAATTGTTCGTTTTAGTCACATTTTCGCAGTTTCCCCAATTAAATCCAGTCACGCAGCAGATCTTTTGCCACTCAGTCAGGCTGAGGGGTGTTGTTCCGGCGGGAAAGGGACTTCAATCCATTCACTCTATTTCCTTGTAAAGTAAGGTTTGGTCTCTGTTTCCCTCTACAGGGTGATGTGGGAATGGCCATGGGGAAACTCTATGGGAATGATTTCAGTCAGACGACCATCTCTCGATTTGAGGCTCTCAATCTCAGCTTTAAGAACATGTGCAAACTCAAACCTCTGCTGGAGAAGTGGCTGAATGACGCAGGTAACCATCGCAAAGAGCTCCATCAGATTTAACAGCTATCAATCTAATTCTACACAAGTTTCTATCAGTCTTGAACGCATGTCCTGTACGATACAATAATACCACATATTAAGTGGCATTTTGGCTACTTTATAATTTAAACATAGAATGTAAAAATAGACTGTCAACCACAAAATGTTTTATATAACATTTTGTAAAGTTTCAAATTTGTTTCGTTACTGGTTTACTCAGAAACAATGTCGATGGACTGCACCTTGCCGAGTCCCAGTGCTCTCTCCTCTCCCTCGCTGGGGTTTGAGGGCCTGCCTGGCCGCCGCAGGAAGAAACGCACCAGCATTGAGACCAACGTCCGCATCGCTCTGGAACGCAGCTTCATCACGGTTAGAACACGTAATTACAAAACCATTGCACAACATAAGCTACCGTTCAAAAGTATTTTTTTTTTTTTTTTTTAAAGAGGTCTTGTATGCAGTGGAAAATATAATAATTATTTATCTAAAATGTAATTTATTCCTGTGATGGCAAAGCTGAATTTTTAGCAGCCATTACTCGAGTCTTCAGTGTCACATGATCCTTCAGAAATCTTTTTTTAGAATTAATTTCTAAAACGTATATATTTATATTTAGAAAAAAACACTGACCCCAAACTTCTTAAACGGTAGTGTATAACCAAATAAACATTCATATACCTCTGAATCAGTTGTGTTTTCTGCATTCAGAACCAGAAGCCTACCTCAGAGGAGATCCTGCTCATCTCAGAGAAGCTCAGCATGGAGAAGGAGGTGATCCGCGTCTGGTTCTGCAACCGCCGACAGAAAGAGAAACGTATTAACCCCTCCAGTGCCACCCCTCCCTTGCCCAGCCAACCCCAGCCCACCTCGCACAAACCCCCCTGCTACAGCCCGCACATGGTACGACCTGGCTTGCTCCCTTGGCTCATACCTCCATCTCAAATGACCCTGTGCCACAACACTCTACTAGTTTCTCCTGCATGAGCAGTCGATAATAATCATTCCCATAATGGCACATACACCATCCATTCCTGAATGTGATTTCACCCGCCCTGCATTGCTTTGCGTTTTAATGTGGAATAATCGTAATCCAATCCTTCATACCCAATTTATGCAACTAGTTCACTGTCATTGTTGTAATACTATCGGAGGATTGAACCTCTGTTACTTACACATGTTTTTTTTTTTTTTTTTTTTTTTTGGAGGAATATTGCATGTATTCACTAACTTTGAAAGTGTAGTTGAAGTTTTGTATAACTGAGTGAGTAGCATCTACAAACGGAGCACAGACCTTCCAGTGTTTGACACCGGCCTCTCTCCCTTTCCTCTTTTTCACCCATCAATACTCTTTGTCCATCATGTTTCCCTTTTGACCTGTGACATCATATACACATCTTCCTTACAGATGTCCAGTCAGGGACTATCCCAGACAGTGAGCAGTCTCAGCACAGCAGGTACAGTGCATAAGTGGACACTTGCTGATCAGAGACAAATATAATTGTTTAGTATATATATGATGGATGCTCCATCTGTTATTATTTCCTTCTGTCAGTGACCACCATGTCATCAGTTTGCCCTTTGACCTCAAGTGGACCCACCTTAAGCTCCGCCTCTTCACCTGTAACCCCGCCGTCACGTGGGGATGCCAGCCCCGCCCCTCCAACTCACAGTACGCTAAGTTTGAACACAGGGTGAGTTGATTTCTCTCTCATGCACACACACACACACACACACACACACACACCCATGCTCTTCCTCGTCACATTTTACTCCCTCTGGCTCAGCAAATTTAGGTACCTGCAGTGTTTGTGTGTGTGCAAATGTATTTTTGTGTGTGGTTTTGTTATCCGCAGTTCATGGCATAAAAAGAATGGTGACGTTTCTAACTACATCACTGACTTTGCTGCAAGTTTGAGGTGATTGCAACCAGCAGAGTCTGTGTTATTACAAACACACACACATACACACATAAAATATTATACATATACACATATAAAATAAAATATTTATAAAATAAACACACATAGGTAAATTGGCTTTGTTTTTGATATTGACTATTTAGGACAACATACACACAGTGAGAACCACTGTTGTCTGTTGTCTCAATATCACGATTTTAGCAATTAATTGCAGTGAAATTATTTTTCTTTATTTACAAAGTTAAATATTAGATATCACGATATTAAATTCTTTATTTTAATTATAATTAATGTTATATAATTCTTTATAATTAATGATATTATCATATATATCTATATATATATATATATATAAACTACTGTTAAAAACTACTCTGGGGTTGCCAAGATTTAAAAAAATATATTAAAAACAGTTATCGTATATATTTTATTCAGTATTCTTTGATATATATAATGTTCAATAGAACAGCATTTATTTGATAGAATATACATTTTGTAACAGTGTAAAAATAGTATAGAAATTTAAAAAATCTTTACTTTCACTTTTGATCATTTGCTTAATAGAGGCATTCATTTCTTTTTTTTTTTTTAAATGACTGACCACAAACTTATTAATAGTAGTGTTTATATAGGCCTTGCCTTGTTATAAAGTAAACACACCTTTATTTAAATAGTTATCGATTAAATAAATTACATAAAAAAATATTTATAATAAATCATGTATTTGTTTTAATATTTCAAAAAATGATAATGTATATATATTGTTTTATTTATTGTAGTATCCAGACAGTACGCTAAGTGCTACAATGTTTTGCATATTTGTTTAGAGATTTTGCATATTTGTTCAAAAGATCAGCCCATTCTCACCCCCAAGGCGTCACTTAACTGACGCCTTGGGAAGCATTTGGACATGCTTCAATATCTGACGCTTTGGCGCCCTTTAGCGTTAGTAAGATGACGCCCTAGGATCGCGTGTACCCTACCCCCACCCCACACCTAAACCTAACCGCGTCCTCTAACTGACGCTTTCCTTTAGCGTCAGTTAGATGACGCCGTAGGATCGCGTCATGTAAGTGACGCTAAAGGGCGCCTGAAACGTCAAATATTGAAGCATGGTCAAAGGTGACGCCTTGGGGTGAGAATGCGTTGAAAAGATTTAGTAAAATCCCACTACATCTTAGTGTAAGTGTTGTTACGGACTGATGCGTCACTGAGTTCTGCTGGTATACGTGACCTGCATTGTATTACAAGAAAAGCAATGTTTATTCTGCAAAGATTTGTCTTCTTGCTCTGTTTTTCCAGCTCTTAACTATGCTTCGAAATGTTTTCTCTTTTTCCCTTCATTCCTTTCTGTTTTCCATTTCTTTCTGTGTGTTTTGTGGGATGGTTATTTGTTTGTGTGACTCAGGAATACGATGAGGAGCATTAACACAGGAATGAACCAAGCTCTTCTTGGCAGCAACCCACTTGCTACTATTCAAGGTTTGTGCGAAAGGGAGGGTGAGAGAGACTGACGACTTTACCACCTCATATCAGTCATCATGTGTTACTTTGTCCTCTCTGTTTGAGTGTTTGTTTAAGTCTTACCACTCCTATTCTTCTTTGCTCACATTGTTCACGCACTAGTGCATCCTGTTTCTCGTGTCACATATTGTTGTTGTTGATGTTTGAGGGTAACACTGCGTCTCTTCCACAGCCCTAGCAGCCAGTGGTGGTCAGCTGCCCATTTCCAGTCTTGAAGGCAGCAGCAAGGTGTTAATTGGTGGTTCTGGGGCCCAAGGAGCAGGTCTTACCTCTTCCCTCTTCCTCAACCACTCCTCTTTGTTGCCCATGGCAACAGGCCCCGGCATGGGATTGGGCGGTTCAGCTGTTGGCAAAACCTCATTTCCCGTCGCAGGCGGCATGAGTCCCTCCCCTTGCTCGAGCCCCATCTCTTCCTGCTCTTCCGGTGAATTGCTGCACAGCCCGCACTCGATCGGAGGGGCTAAAATTGAGTGATGTTGCCCAAGTCCAATCACAAACAGAGGAGAAGAGGGAAATGAAACCTTACCTGTCAACCAAAGCATCTCTTGATCCCCTCGCTCCCTTTCGTTTCCTCTCGTTCATACTCTCTTTCTTCCGCTCTCCCACTCTACTGATGCCAAAAATACACAAGAGTAGAAGAGGGGAGAGATGGAGAAACAGAGTTGAAGGAGGAAGGAAGAAGAGAAGAGGGAAAATGAAACCAAAAAAAAAACACCATGAGGCTTAGCGGGACACAGCCAAATACGTAAATTAAAGGAGAAGAAAAAACTATGTGAGTAGTGTAGTGAGACAAGAGGACAAAAAGAGATCCTTGAGCACCAAAAACAACAAAAAGTACAAACTTTACTGTGTTGTAGAACAACTCTTTGAAAAAAAATGAGTAATAGTGAATACCAAAAAGTATAAAAGGAACTTTGAGAGACTCGCTATGACAAAGAAATACAAGCATACCAAAATCTCAAATACCAAAAACAAACACCAAAAAATACGGATGGAAAAGCTTTATCCAAAGGACCTGTAAATAGCCAACCGTCCAGGACCAGACCCAGTGACAACAATCCAGCCATCTCTGAGCTCATCATCTCATTTTCCATGCAATCATATCGTTTTCTTTCAGTTTCTATGATTCAATGTTTCAACATAAAATATGAGCAAGTCGAGCTCAAACGTTCTTGTGTTTCTCTGGTTCTTCCTCGTTCTAGTCTATTTTTGTTCTCAGAAGTAGCAGATTTTCCATTTGTCTTTATTCAGTACATCAAAGTTTTATTATCATCATGATTACGTCTTAACGAGCGTATAGAGAGAATTGGGTGTTTGGTCTTTGATGTTCATCCTAATAGCACCACATTGCTTGATACACTTGTTTGTCCAATGACATGAATGTCGTAAAGTGTTATAAAAGTGAGACCAAGCTCCTCTCTCTATAGCTTTCACTGCTCTAAGTGTAAATACTCTCATTTCTCTCTTAATAATTAAGTGCTTGCATGCTTCCCTCACTCACTTTGTCCCTTTTCAATACCAAAGCGATTCATTCATACATGATCCGTTCACCGTTCACATGATGCAGAAAGAGATCGGGGACCCAAACTTTGACAAGGCCGCTCTGGTAAGACAGCATGTCGTGGGATCTGTCGCATGTGAAAGGGCTCCTTTCCTCTCTGCTTCTTCTACAAAGCAAAAACTTGTGAAACTTCACAGCCAGCCAAACTTCCCAGAAAGGAAAAACAAAAATAAACCAAGCCAAAAACGAATCGAGGCGCAAAACGAGTCACTGTACAGAAAAAAAAAAACAGCATCCCTTCATGCATCTCTGGACCGAGGTCACCCAGAACCGGGTAGCAAGGGATCTGGCTCCACCTTCTGTCATTCAAAGTCTTTCTGGTCCTGGGTGGCGGGATCTTTGATGACCTCACTGGACTCATCTGAAGATGAAGATGTTTCGGGTTCATTTGGGGGTTGGGAGGGTTGTTTCTTTCGTTCCGTCTGTCTGTTTTGTGGGGCTCTTCTCAGCTGTGTATGTAGATTTGTGTGCTTTCATTTGGGAAAAAGGAATTCACGTATTTGCGGAAATCCCTTACTTGTTCCTATCTAGTTGTGTTAGAGACTCTAATCAGGTGGTTGAAACAATACTGTGAAATCAGTTCAACAGACAAGAAACCAGGATAAACATGCTCAAGTACATCCAAAGAACCAAAGTCAAGTATAAACAAGCTTTAAAGAGAACCAAATATCCCATACCCAACTATTCACATGCTCTCATCCACCTTACCGTTGTATTTATTTCGTGCCGAAATCTGTAGTCGGTGAGCGCTGCAGGTTCAATGAGGGATAGATACATGAACTCCGTTCTCTACGTTATTGTATAGTCCGAATGGGTCAGTTAGTGCTTCTCTAGATTTTGTAGTAAATGATCTATGTTATAATGCTTACTAATTGCTTATGTATGGAAGAAAACATTGTGAAAAGATAAAAAAATGTTGATATTTACTTAGACCAAAAATTCACACTCTCTCTCTCTTTTGGGTTTTTCTGTTTTCTTCCTCCCCCGTTTTAAAGAAATTGATTTTGTTATTTATTCTCCTCTTGCTCGTTTGTGAATTTTCTTAACAGACCTTTTTTATTATTAATATTATTTTTATTTATTTAATATATTCCAAATGCTGTTTTGTAGTGGGTGTGTTTGAGGCACCAGATTGTATTCAAATGTAAACTTCCTTTGCCAAGGCGACCTTTCAAACCAAATCCATCGACAAATGCAACCGTCGGTCCGAACGGACCGGCCACTAATCGACAGCCTGGGGGTGGACACTTGTCTTCTCGACCTCTTAGCTGTTCCTTACTGGACAGAGCCTGTGGAGGGAAACCTATCAGGGGAAAAAGCAGCACTGTGGTTCTTCTGCTCAAATGTTTCGGTAGCTTTCATTCAATGCTGAAGTAACCTTCCAGAGTAAAAGCACGCACTGCCATGGCTCAGAAGGGATACGGTTCTGTGGGAACCTGCATTGTGTATGAACGTACAGTACCTGTCTCACCACTGCTGATGTTACCGATCGTGTTGCTATGGTTACTGTTGTGATGGCTACCATGTCTGTGTGCATGTGTGTGTGTGATGGCGTTGAGCGCAGTGCTGCCGTGAGCCTTGACCTGAAAGCTTTAAACAGCTACAAAACCAAAAACTTTAGGAGAGAAAAGATGGGGGCATTTGGGGTTCCTGGAGAGAAAATACAGCAAAATGTATGTATTGTATGATAGCAGCGGAAATGTATCCGTCCTCCGTCTTCGTCTCTGCCTCACTCCTCCTCCTCCTCCTCTTTGTCCTACTTCTAATCCTGCTTTTTGTATTTATTTTATAGCGTGTCTGTTGTTCTGTCTCCTGGCTATGGGGGTGTGGAAGAGAGATATTTCCTCATATATACCTCACTCTCTAAACAACAAACCAAATAGATGAATGTTTTAAAACGGAGAAGCGTGGTCCATCCGTCTGTAGGACGCGTGTTCGGATTGGCGAGGGAATGTTTCGATGAAAGATTAGCAGGGGTCAGTTGTATAAGCATAGCCATTATGTTAAGACTGTGTCTTAAGAATTAGTATGACCAACTAGCAGTAAGTTAAGGGTAATCAGTCTTACTGTTCGGTATCAACATTATGTAACTGATTTAAAAACGTTTTAAAAACAGTCTTAAAGTGAAAAATTTGATTACTAAAGACCAATTTATGCGTCTGTGTCGAGTGTATGCTGACGCCGCATGAGCATTTATATTTCTGTGTTTCACATGGGGTGCCAGCCAAGACAAAGAAATAAAAACACCAGGACTTTTTTCCTGCCTGGGTCCCCACTCCTTGTGGCGAGTTTTTTACTTACGCGAACATAAAAAGATGGAGTTCTTCCCTCGCTTCATGCATTCAGCTACCTCCAAAACAACTTCAGAGGAAATCTCTCTCCACGAATTCGCTGCCATCTAGCAATCTTTGTATTTGGCTGAAGATACTTACAGATACCTGTATTTCTGCACCTCTTCAATTAATCGCTTGCTCACTTAGTCCATGTCCATGTTCGCCGTATTGTTCACTGAACTTAAAAATGGCGTCGCAGAAGAACACGCTGGAAATGTTTAGGAGGAAATGCGATGCTACCAAGCCGACCAATCACAGATATTGTGGTCTGCATTGTGGCGATGTATAGTTACATTTTGGGGGAGGTGCTTGTTAGTGTGCGGTGTAGGGTAAACGACTATGCGCAGGCTACACCGTACCTCATGCGTAAACTCAACGCAGAAGTATAAACCGGGCTTAACTTGTAAAACTAGTCAGTTTATGCAACCAACTACAGGGATGAAGATGAAAGCACTCAAAGAACTTAATTAAAAGATTGATGCTCTGCCATGTTCACTCCCTCGTCCCTTGGGACCACTTTTCCAGTCACCAAACAGGGCAGGATACATACACACACCTTTTTAATATAATTGTACACACACTTAATGTGCATGTTTATGTATATAAGATGACTGAGAGTGGGCGGGACCGTGTTCAAAGTGTAAAAAGTCTCTCAGTGGCGTGAATCTATAGAGAATGATACCAAAGCAACAGGCCATTCGAGGTCCGAACACAACACACACGCTCCCTAAAGTCTGTACACAGTCCTTGAGTTTAATTCGCATTGGTTTTCACTTTATTAATCAGTAACAATCGCATAAGGGTGAAAAAGAAAAAAAACCTAATCATAGCATTATTTGAAAAGGCCTGACCAAGAGAACTGCAAGTCTTTTCCTTTTCACTTCACTCTCTGATTTATCTCTGTCAATATATACATACATTAAAAAAAGAATTTAAAAAATACCAGCTTCAGTCCAAAGGTGTTTAAATAGTTTTTTTTTTCTTAAATAGCAAATAACTTATACACATCTAGTTAAACCAAAGAGCTACACTAACACACCCTCAGCTGTTTTCTTTTGTCTCTTTCCCTGGTCACCTAGCAACCCAGTTTCTGAAGGTAAATCCTCAACTATCCAAAGTAACATACGATGAAGATCATGATGAAATGTATATTTTTAATTATTCATTATTTAGGGACAAATCTTCATGATGACTTAGTATGTTTGTGATACTTTTTTATTTTTATTTTTTGTGGGGGTTAGTGATGTTGATCTGTCCCCTGAATCTTCTCTCTGATTTTATGTTCTCTGCTCACTAAAGGAGAGCATGTGGGTACGTCATACGTGCTCATGTGCGCGTGAACGTATTTTACACTCTAAAACAGAGCAGATATGCAGTTATTTTGGCAGTGTGGATATGTGCGTGAACGTGTAGTAGGCTACGTCTGTTTTGTTTGTATGATGTAGGCTACGTTTCCATGTTTTTACCCTTTCCAACCTTAGTTTTTTTTCTCCTTTGAGTTGAGCAATTCCTTTTTCTTCTCTTCTGTCCTCCGTGTCTCTTTTCCTCCTTATGGTGACAGGTTAGCCTTTCAGTGTAATTATCTCTGAAACCAAAAAATAGTTGACAAATAAATCGCTTGTTCATTGTACAGTGTTGTTCATTTAAAGTCATTTTTGTAACTGGAAGTGTTTCACTCATCTGAATAAAAACGGTAGAGAGAAAAAAACTGCATGAAAATGTTGTCTTCTTCTTGTGAGTTCATTTAATCGATGTGTAGGCTAAAAACGATTTGTAGGCTGGTGTTGTCGTTCCCCCTTTGGCCCCTGGGTGGCAGCAGCAGCCACATACTCTTCTCATTCACATGAATGAATCATCCGTAGGAGCTTCTGCCTCCACATGGTGCCTCAACTTCTTAGGCCCTGTCCCAATATCCGCACTTGCGCCCTTGTGCCCCTCAATGCGCGTTCTCGCTAAGGGGTGCAAGACCGTAGGGTGTCCCAATCCTCTAATAGTGTTCTCCAGGGGTGATCAAAAGGGCACTTAATGCACCCTTTTCGTAAGTGCGCATCAGACCTCACTTTGCTATAGGATATTACCCAGAATCCTTGTAGGGGAGAACGGTTGCTATGGTGCTGTTCGGGAGCGGAAACTCCGAAGATAAAGGATGCCGGTGTGGTGAAGAATTTTTCAAAAATATTTGTGTTATTGGGTCACGAAATGTAGTTTTAAGAGTTTTTCAGTCGAGAATATAGTTGTTTAAAGCTCAAATCTGTGGTTTATTTATAAAAATAGCGCCTATTTTAAAAAATTGATCTGACGTTCGGAGTTCCAGGTAGTCACAGGGCGGCGTGTGCTCAGCACTCATGTACCCCGCCTGCAACAGCCTTGCCCCGGCTAGTCATTCTTGCGTTTCCCGCGGGCTCTGTGTCTAGTGTTAAACATGAGCTATAAATCGGCTTGTGTACATCAGACGGGCGATCTTTGGTCTCATTATTCTATGATTTGTTCCCTGGAAAATCGTTTTGGCTGAGGGGAAAAGTGAAGTTTCATAACTATATATTTAGGCTATTTAACTGTAACGTTGAAACGTATGTTTGACTGAATCTTTTAACTTGCCTTATTTGTTGACTTATATAGCTTCTTATACTTATACTACTTATACTTTTTAAGCTTATACTTTAATAATGGCTATTCTTGGTCAATAAAATAAAAAGAGACAAGGTTGTGTCGTTTTATTTTATACAGCCTATATGTTAGACTATTTTAACACGTCATGTTTTTTTTTTCTTTTTTTTTTTTCATGTATGGGAATTTCATATATCAATTTCCATAATAACAATTAACATTGCATTTCGAATCTCTGTGAATATGGTAAGGCAGTATAAACTCAGGTAAACCTCAATCACATTTTATCTTAGCCAAAAACTGTTTTAATATTAATAGCATTAACAGAAAGGTTGCTGGCTAAGAGTTAAAAAAAAAAAAAGTAGCTTTTTGAGGTGTGCAAAACTGTCCCAATTCTGCTCTTCACAGCTTCGGGCCCTTGCGCTCTTTCTCCGCTAAGTGCACTTTCAACAAGTGTCCACTTCGAGGAAGGCCTTAGGGCTCAAGTGAGTATTGGGACAGGGCCTTAGTCACCTTCTCTTCCCCTTCCTTCTTTCACTCTTTCTAGATCTGTCAGTTTCTCTATTTCTCCCTCTTTTTCCATTTTTCACAGCTCTCATTTGCTCGTCTGACTCATGGGACATCTGGTCTTTGCCAGACAGCTTGTCCTTTACTCATGTTCTACTCCTCTCCTCTGTAGACGATTAAAAATCTCACCTTGAGATTTTCATGTTCTCACATCTGCTACTGAAAAATAAGAACATTAAGTTAACTTCAACCAAAGCTTAACTTCATTAACAAAGCTAAAGCTCAGCAACAGCAGAATGAAATGTCCCTCCCGCATACCCAGAGAATTATGGAAGCCCGTTTCCACCACAGTTGAGGAAAAAATATACAAATTCTGTAAGCCTTAATGAGAAACTTTCTCATAATAATGAGAGAATAAACATATTTAGATATACGGGAAATCGCAATGGAAGACGATTTCGATATATCTAAATATGTTTAGTGAAAGGTAAAACTTCCGAAATCTCTGTGTAAACAATGCGTGACAGACGCGCGAGAGATCACTTCCGGCGTAACGTGACGGAGATGGAGACGGTTCAGTTGGACATCTGATTCAGATAAATTCGACGGCTGTTAACAAAAGAGGTAAAAACTATATAAATACTGTTCGTTTTCTCACACAGACCACTCATTTCGTGTCTTAGGCCATCAGTGTACTTACATTCACGAATCACGAGTCATTAAATCATGTTTAATTTTGACTTCTCTGTGCATGCTCTTTGAGGTGGACCCCCTAAAAATTGCATTCGGACTGACAGACAACAACGGTTTGACCCAAAAAATGTAAAAATTTAAAATGCTGTGGAAACAAAGACACCTACATCTTGGATGCCCTTGAGGTAAGCTAAAACATATCAAAAATTAATTTCAAAGTCAACTATCCCTTTAATGACAACTATCCCTTATTTCGTTCCAAGCCTTTAAGACCCCCGTCATCTTCGGGACACAGTTTACGATATTTTAGATTTAGTCTGAGAGTTTTCCCTCCATTGAAAATATGTACAATACTGTCCGTGTTCAAAAAGGAAATACAGACATTATATAAGTAGTCCATGTGACATCAGTGGGTTAGTTAGAATGTTTTAAAGAATCGAAATTACATTTTGGTCAAATGTGAAAAACCATACTTTGAAGATATTTGATTTTCAGTTTTAGATGGCAATGGTTGATTTGTTTTACTAAAAAAAATAAATGCCACATAAAAATGTACAAACACATACTTTGAAGACCATAATTAAGGTAATTAAGAAACAATAAGACGTAATATGAAAAATTGTTGTTTATTACACATCTGCAGATAGAGACAGACTGATCATTCACTGTAACTGCTACAGCATTTGCGGCAGATCAGAAACGACCACAGCGGCGTATTTGTAATGATTAGACACAGCTTCCACCATTGAATGAATATATCACTGTCCTTCGTGTCAAATATACATTTCGAATTAATAATTGTTCCTAGATTAACAAAACCTTCGGCGCTCGTTGACTGAAATCTCTGATCATTCGGACTTGTTGTTTCAAGCCATTTTGGCGCGTGACATACGTCACTCACGACACCCCGTTAGCGATTGGCTATGGCAGATCGTGAGTGACTTTGGGCAGATCCATCAGATTTGAACTTTAATAGTGAACCCGCCTACAAGGAAGGAAACGTTTTTCAATGGAGTGGTTCCAGACTCTATGTGGAAATGAAATGAACTAGAGTCTGGTTGAACCAGGCTAACATAGTACATGACAAATCAAAAAAAAAAAAAAAAAAGGCTGCTGAAAAAGTTGCAGTAAAGTTGCTTTTTTCTAAGGCACATTTATTAAAACTAATGCCTATAGTTGAACTAAGGCCTAGTCCTGTAAAGCCCAGCCTTACTGTTCAAGTGATAGGCTTTAAACATTTTTGGCATATTTAAAGTTGCGGATTTCCATTGAGAATGCTAACAGCTAATCAGTCTGCAGAAGCCATGAGATGTGTACAGATTGGTCACAGGACGCGTCAGTCATCTCTGCTCCCACTCACAATCTGCCTCGGTCTGTACCCGGCCACTCACTCACACACACACAGGTGGCCAATCTGTCGCTTCAGTGCCACAGGTGTGTGTTTGCATGAGTGTGTAACAGTGGTCCAAGATGGAACAGATGATGGTGGCATTTCAGGTGTATAACAGGAGCACAGTAAATTCCACAAACATGGGGCTGGAGCATATGCTCTTTTGTTTATGTTAGATTATCAACCATAACACTGTATCTTTGTTAGGAATCCTCCAACAGTGATTCAAACCAGGGGCGCAACTACCCAGTTTCAAAGGGGTATGCAGCAACAATTTTAGCGCCCCCCCCCCCCCCCCAAAAAAAAAAAAAAAAGTTAAATAAATGTAATGTAAGTGTGCTATGTAATAACTGAGTAGGAAGAAATGAGAGCTAACAGAAAAAAATAAGTGCAAAATTGTCGTTTATTAACACAATTAAACTATAGCTACTCCACCTTGATGAACCCCCCCCTAAGAAAACTAAGCTCCATTGTAACAGCAATAGCAGTGTTTCTCACAGGATTTTAGGTAAAACTGTAGGTGGACCTCTGTTTCTCTAGGGGGGTTCGGGGGCATGCTCCCCCGTAAGAAAATTTTGTGTTCTGTAATGTTAAATTCAGCAGTCTGGTGCACTTTGAGAGTTCAAAATTAAAAGCTCCAACCCATTTTCAGGGTGCAAATTAAACAGAGAAAAATTTGAACCTCTTTTAGTTAGTGTCTGTCTACATTACACTACTACATAATAATAGTTATAATATGAATCCCATGATAGTAATTGCCATTAAGGCTATTGTAAAACAAATGCACAGAAAAATAAAGGAAACTTTCATAATTAGTTTTGCACTAATTTCTATACTTGAAAGATACTTGCGCATAATGACATATTTCATGGGCCAGTGTGTCAGAAAAAAAAACTAAAGCTGACTTTTTTGACCAATGCATTACACCAGCACAGCGCCGCCAATTAAGCAAAAAACAAAACAAACAACAAACAAACAAATGGGCCGCCGATGTATGAGTTTTGTGGGCCGTTAAGACAAATAAATTAAAAAAGGAAAAGCACGTCGGCCCAGCGGGAATCTCCCGGTAGTCCTGATGGCCACCGAGATATAGATAGCCTATGCCTGGATGTCACATTTTAAATCCTACCTGTTGGCTTTCAGCAATGCATGCAGTTATTTAGCTGCTGTTGCATCAATTGACATGCCATCTCCTTTTCTCTCTTTCTTTTTCTATTTTTAGCCCCACAGCATTTTGTTTTATCCATCTTTTTCGACGACAACTAACTACTCATACCTGCTCGCTCAGCGCTCACGGCGCCCCCGCCCGCTCGCGATATTACCCGCCCCCCTTCTCCATGAGGGCGCCTACTCTAGCCTGGCTGTTAGTCCTCTAAAATTTTATATAACATTGAAGGAATGCAGAAATGATTTAGAAACGGACAACGGCAGCTACATATAGAAATACAATATAGCCTATATATAATTTTTTTTTTTTTACCATCGCTTTGGCGCCCCCCATTGTGCTGCGCCCCTATGCGCCGCATATAGCGCATACCCACTTTTTGCGCCACTGATTCAAACCTAAACAAATGCAGATGTCATTGTGGAACTCATCTGATGCCAGAAAATGTCTTTGGAGGACATTCTCACACAAACAATGAAATTCCCTTCCTCTACCTGTTTTCACACCCTGCCCTGAGCCGCCGCCGCACCTGAACAGAGCAAACAAGGTGTTAAACACTATTCAACAAATGACACTACTCTTAAGCAGCCATTGTCATTCAGTCTGAACACACAAATGGTAAGTGATCAGCTCTATTAGTCACACCTGTGACCTTTGTGAGGAATGTGTGCTCATGATTTAGCATTCAGAGCATTCAAAACCTCCCAAATGGTTTATGACAGGGTTTTATGAAGCAGATTTAGCAGAAACAAAAAGCATCGGCTGCTTAATTGCATTACAAGGTATTGATGTCCACAATACCTGGACAAATCTCAATGGTAATTGCTCTGCATGACTTTTGATTGATCCCATTATCTGAATTCTGTTCACATTGTTTTATGTTAATCTGAACAGTTTTACACATTAAAAAATAAAATTATGTACGTGAAGATTTATTTGAATGGTGTACACTCTCATGAGAGGAAAAATTTACTCATCATAATAGTTTTCTATAAAAAGTGTTTTAATTATATAGGGTGCGGATTGCCCCCTCACTGTAATTCAAAATGTTGAAATGGCATGACCCGCAGTGTTTCACTAAATGTTAGAGACAATTCTTATGCTTATCGGCTGCCACCTCTGTAGATGCTAGTAAAGTATTTGGTGAAGTGAAAATTAGACAATGCACTAAATACACTGGTAAACTCCATAGATCATCCCTTCCTGAGTTTGAACTGGGGAGTTTTGTTACTGCCATCTTGAACACACCACGACCTCTTGTCAGTTAATACAGATCGTAAGTGCATGAAACGCAAAAATACACAAATCTGAGAAAATATGGGGGTGTCCCACATTACACATGGACCCGGTGAGTCATTAGGAACATCTAGTGCCCACAGTATGAATTTGGTACCTACACAGATTTCCTATCTTTGTGATTTGCCCACACACAGAGAGAATAATGTACATCTGTCATAGACAGTAGAAATGTTTAAACTCTTCAGCTCCACATACATCTTAAAGTAAATAAATTAATAGCCGTATTTTGTAAACTAAACGCTGAATGTATTTTTAAATAATCAGAACATGTTTTAGTAAAGTTTTAGCAACAGTTCTAGCACCTCAGGAAACTATTTGAGGAAAGGATCAATCAAAAATGAACATAAAATAAATAATCGTTTACTCACCTTTATGTCGTTTTCTTCCAATATGCAGGTTTTTGAGTTGTTTTTGAGAATTCAATACACAGATATTGCTATTTTAATCACACTTCAATGACCAAAAAACCAAAAAGGTTGTGTCACGTATTGGTGCTGCAATTATCTCAGGATGCAGGAAATTCAATAACATAATCTTTTCTTTAACATTTATACACAACTTTTCCTCTTTGTCACCATCTCTGTTCGAAATCTGCAGTTATTCGCGGAATTATCATCTTTACGTCGGTTGTAAATCGGCATGAAACAGCGCGGATGAACACAGTGTTTTGAGAGAGTGCTGCTGTCAATCATCGCGCTGTGTGGATGTCATACATAATCACAGATTCACTTTTTTAAACATGATAAGCTTCGTTAGATTTAATCAACGCGATTTACAGCAACCATGCAAATTACTTTGTTCTCAAATTGTTCATGTTAACAACATCAGAAATTGCGTTACTAATGTTAAATTTAATGTGTTTTATGGTTACCTGTGTAGTTCGGAATTAATATTCTCCATAATAGCAAAACGAGAAAGACACAACAAAGGAAACTAGCTGTGTGAATCAAGAAAACATACTGTTACACGATTGAACTATTGAAATGTCTTACTTGTTCAGCAGAAAAAAAAACGTCTCTTCTATCGTTTTTTGAACCCCGTTTTTTGAAAACACGAGTTCACGCGCTTTTCAAAATCCCAGACGATGAGGATCCTTGTGTTCGCATGAGACGGTTTCTCTCTTTCTCTGGCCACCTTAAATCCGAAGTAGCTACGAAGTCTTTTATAACTGCTGAATGTCCAGTTGACACTGATGATTGTTGTTTGGATCTTTCTGGATGCCATAAGTTTTATTATGTAAAGTGCTGCAAGAAAAGCCTATACATCTCTACATCTCCTCACGCGCAACTAGTCGAAACTCCGAATGTATGTGACACGTGCTCGAATTTCCCGCGGAAACCCACTCTGGAATTAAAATCATTATTAGCCAACAAGCTAACCGTTTTGAATCTAGCTATGACAAGCAGATCGTTTTGACCACTGGCAGAATATGTTTTCTTTTTAAATAATTATTTTGGATTATTTTTAACTTAAAAAAGTTAGCAGCTAACGAGGGAACTAAATGAATCATAGGTGAACATAATCAGTCACTAAGGAAACTGACTAGCAAACAGAAATCAGGAAAAGCAGAATAGGGAACAGAATGAAAAATAAACCAAAACAGAAACATAGCTGCAAACAGTGATGATGGGCCCAAGACGGTGGCTTTAGGAAAAAGTGTTTGGTTAAAAGTGACACACCTCCTTCTTCCATTTGGTGGCACTGTGACTTTGACTCACAATAGTCACATCCATGTGATCGGCCTCTTACAACGAACACACAGCTGACGTATGCAAAAGTTATAACACACTTCCTGCTTCCCTTTACTACTCACCATGAATTAGTTGCCTTCCTGTCGAGCTGGCGTATGACTATGAGTGCTTGTTTGACACGAAGAGATCTATAGGTGTATGAAGTTTGGTTAGGTGAAAAGGGATGTGCCCTTTTCAAAAACAACCATTTAAAAGGGTGCGCCATCCAAATTTCATATTTGCAACTTGCAACAAAACAGTTAATGCATTCTGGAAAATGCAGAGTTCTTTCTAGTTAAAAATGACATGAAAGTCTTTAAATTTCAATTCATGTATAAATTCTACTTACTTATATTCACTTTCAATTCCATAACCTGTTTTGCGCCTCAATTCAAGTTCAATTCTGAATGGTGCAAAACACTGTGTATAGACACATGCTTAAATATCCTAAAAAAACAGCTTACAGCAAGATCTTCTGATATTTGGTATGAATATGTGACTGTGACTTATGCATGTGTAAAACAGAAGTCCATTTCTGTTATCTGTGGTACGTCGTGTAGTGATTTAAGAGCTTGAGTTACATGAAGTTCAGCAGCTGGCATACTATCGGCAGCAGTGAGTAGCAGCCCCGTCGTGACCCCGGTTTAGGCCTGTCATGCTGCTAAATCGGACCTCAGATTAGCTCCCCGCCTCTGAAATGACAGCTGTACCGGATACAGATCCATTACGCGGGAATGAAGGTATGGAAGCTTTAGAGAGACAAGTGATAGTGGAAACAGTGAACTGTGCCAATAGGAAGAGTTTGATCACACTGTGTGCTTAATATAGCAACTGACATAGTGCAAGACATACCTCTCTTTCACTGCTCAAATATCACAGGCCTGTTAATCTGAGGGGCTTCGGCTTGGGTGTGCAGACTGTGCACTGACATCGCATTCTGTTCTTCAGCTTTACTCTTTCATTTCCCTCTCATTTCCCGCTCCTCTCTCTCTTTCTCTCTTCATCCCCCTCTTTAACCTGTCCTCCTGTCTCCCCCTCCAGTCTCTGTCCTTGGCAGAGCAGTGTGTGTTAATCCTATTACTCGTGTGCGAAAACCAGCTGAGAGAAAGAGAGGGAGATAGAGAGAGAGGGTGAGTGGGAGAGAGGGATTGTCAGTTCTGTTATAGTGGTGAGCAGACAAAAAGCGCTTTAAACTATGGAACATGACCCTAAAGACTGAGGGAATAATACAGAGAAGAGAGGGGAGGGGCACTAAAGGGAGATGATGAGATTCCTGACAGTTGGAGCGCCAAACTTGAAAATAAACATGTTCTTTGATGACAAAGAGCCCATTGACATGCTCTCTCAGCCTTTCAATCTCGCAAGGACACACAGATAGAGAAACACAAGCAGATAGGCTAAAACATCTTAAACAGTTTAGTTTTACTTGCAAATTTTCAAATTGTAATTCTTCCTCTGTGATCATCAGTAGTACACATAAGTCTCCAGCAGAAATGCCTTCTTGTCTAATAACATTCAAGACAAAATAAATAAAATATTCTGGCCATGGCAACAGTTTAGTTGTCTGGATGACTTCTTTCTGTTTCTATACAATTCTTATATCATATTATGGTCATTTTTTTGGTTCAGCATATATAGCCTACACTCTGAAATGGCAGCATTTTTTTAATCCCACATTTTCTACATTCGCCATTATGGGAAAGTACTACTATGAAATTTAAAGAAAATGCAAAAGAAAATGCAATTGTTTTTTTATGCAAAAATTTCAAGTAAATATTGGATGTCTCAACATTTGCACTCACTGAGCAGCATTTTACAGCAAAATATTACACACATTGCATGGTGAACGAGTTTTGAGCATAAACAACATCTGCAAAGTTACACTCAAAGTTCAAAGCAAACCTCACAAACCCTAAAATTTACATAAACCCCACCCCCAATTTATGGATTAGCAAGACAGAATATGCTAATCAATGACTAGAAGATAACTACACAGAAGCTAAATAAATGTATCAACTTACCATTCATACATTTTGTCACATGTTGTCAATTGTTCTGGAGTTCTGGAAAAAAAAATATTAATTGTATTATTTTTGATTAGTTAGGTCAAGATTTGATATGCAGCAGACACATGAAATGTGTTGTTTATTTTATGTGATTTAAATGTCCAATATACTTAAATAGAATTTGACATTTGTTCTTCCCAGAGAAAAACAAAACAAAACAGTTAGTTTTAAAAAAAAATAAATCCTATATGCAGCAATTACATTTTTCAGAATTAAACATTATTTGTTTTGCAAAGTTCTCTATTTCGTGAATTGAATTCCATCAATCTTATTTTTGAAGCGTTGGCCTCTCCTTCCATCCCCTGTTTTTGAGGAATCACTTCTCTCTTGCTCAGTCTAACAGATATATCACATTTGTGTGCTTCACTCCACCAGGAGGCCCAAAGATAAAGAGTAACAATGAGGCCCTCTTACAGTACTCTCTCTTTTACCTTATGAGTGAGCAATGCTATGAATATTTTTAAACACCTCTGTACCCAGAGCTCTAATTTCTGAGAACAAGCAGTGTCACTCGGGACATGACTTAGTATTGTGAGAATGTACCTTCATTAGCAGCAAAATAGAGGGAGGAAGAGCAGCTGAATGGTGCAAGGGTGTTGGAAAGCACTGTATCACTCCAGCATCTGTCTGTCACTCCGATTTAAATGCTGATCATCTCATAATGAACAACAGGGAAATTGAGCTGGGGGTGGGGGTGACTCAGTTGCCCATAATGCACATGAGAGAAAATCACAGCATTACACTAAACAATGAAACAACACTGACAAGGCCAATTCACAGAACATGTTGTCATAACTTGCATTATTTCTTATTTTATCTCTAGTTTATCACAATCAGACATTCTACTTTACAAGAAGGTCTCATTAGTTATCATAAGTTCATTCATTAACTAACAATGAGCAATTGATTTACAGTATTTATTAATCTTTGTTAATGTTAGTTCATAAAAAATTCAATTGTTCATTGTAAGTTCATGTTAGCTCAGGTCCATAATTGTATCCGTTAAAACTGACAAATTTAAAATGACAAATTTAAACGTTTTTTTTTCCCTTGAAAAAAAGTCTTCATGCCTTAAAATAACTTGAATGTAACTCTGCACTATTTGCCTCATTTAGTATGCGGTTTTATGAATATGAAAATTAGTCCCGTCTCCACTCACTCGCACCAGCTCAAAGATACACTCGTGATCACACATTGACGTGATTGGTTACAAGGTATCTTGTGACGTCAGAAACACCAGCGATTTCAAACTGCGTTTTTGAGAGTCTTTGTTTCACTGAAAATACTCAGCAATGGTGTTGACTTTAATGCATTTGCACATGGTTTGTCTTAAAGCATATTAAAAACACCACATAGACATATAAACAACATTAAAAGCTTGATTTTCAACATTAACAAATAGAACTTTTAATTTAAAAAATGTATTAGTAAATGTAATTACATTGAGATTAATACATTCTTTAAAAATAATGTTTACGCTGAGGTGGAAGCGGCTTCCACTATGCTATCTCACGACCAATTCGTACGAATTCGACTAATGATTAAAAAGTGTCTAATTCATACTAATTCACTTTTACGAATTCGTACGATTTGTCTAATCCCTCGTGATGGGTAGGTTTAGGGGCGGGGTGAGGGGTAGGTCATTCATACGAATTCATACGAATTGGCCAATTCGTAAAATATGTACGATTTAGCAAAATCGAGTACCCAGTGAGGTCGGATGAATTGTTACGAATTAGCCACTTTTTAATCATTCGCCGAATTCGTACAATTTGGTCGTGAAATCGGGTTGGCTTCCATACAGTAGCACAATAGTTATTGGTGAATCCAAATTTTTAGTGCTAAATGTTTCTCCAGTCACTCCAGCTTTTTCCATGTTTGTGGAAGCTGGTAGACTTGGTGAAAGTGCTGTTAGTAATACCTGAACATAAACACAACTGCGGAGGTGAAAGCATGTTGTGTGTCAACAAAAACACATGACATATATGAGAACGAGAAGAGTAAGGAACCTTTCTGAGAAACTGATAACCTTTACTGTAACAGATTTGACACAAAGATTGGAGGAAGAGAAGGTTGATGGTGCTAAATAATGGTGTGGATGGATAATAACTGAAGGAAACAGTAAGGATGAATAGGATGTATTGTGCTTTGGGAGAGAGATACGATTTTGTTTGTTTTTGTGTTTAACGTCCCTATGATATGAGCAACCCTCCATCTTTTTTTAAACACCCTTCAACTTGCAAATACTTTTAAAGACATTTCAGAAAACTTGGAAACAGAGATAGACAGGTGAAGAGAGAAGTAGAAGATTGGAGAAATTGTGAAAAAATGGAGAAAAAAATGGAGAAATTGTGTGTAAATGCAATAGACTGTATTTATTGTCTCTGTGTATGGCCAAAGGAAATTGCCCATCCCAGTACTGCTCTTGTTTTCTTTCCTAGGGGAAAGAAAACAAGGGGTGTCTCGGACAGATGTGACAGCGCTGGATATTTCCAAAACACACACACACACACACCTTCACACGGACTGCAGCAGCAGCAGAAACATTATGGAGCAGAGATGCTTATCTGAGGTACGTCTGTTTCCTGTGACCAGAAATGCCTGCTGACACTCTACAGCCTGACTAGCACAAATAACAACAAGAAGCACAATCATGAGAACCGCTAACACACGTAACAGCTCACAGCACATTAACAGCGGTTTCCTCTCAAGGGAAAGGGCAAATGATCAGGTTAAGGCTCATAAAACACCATGCCACCACACCATCATGTCACCTTTCCACTTTCCATCACTAATTTGATGAATTGTAAAAAAAAAAAAAAGAAAAACATGCAGCAGTGTGTTACTCTCACAAATATTTTATGTTAGCCTGGCTGATATGACAGTCATCTTGGATTTATAGTGACGCCTAGTGGAAAAAATGCAGATTCATGAGCAACATTATTAAAGATTATTCACAAAACACAATTAGCCATTATTAATGAATTCTGTAAAAAATAAAATAGTGTCTAATGATGGGGATCTATCTATATATATATTTTTTTTCAAAATTGCAATAAAGAAAGAAAGAAATAAACGTTTTAAGAATGGGTAATATTACGCGGGGCAACTTTAAATATATTTTGTGCCAACCCTCCTCAGTCCCTTGTTTTCTAGCAGTAGGATGTACTAATCTAGAACAGGAGACATGCTACACTGCTCATGAGAAACACCACATTTACTCAAAAACTTTTCATGAGGGAGGGAAGGGGGTCCTTTTATGGTTCAGGTGCTCAGCTTTAAAACAGGATGTATATACTTGAGCAGATGGATCACATTCAAATCATACAGGAAACAAACATGTCACAACTCACACTGGCAGTGCCACTGCAATATTCTCATTCTCTCTCAGGCTCATCCACGTGCCAGCAGAATTCAGGGGATTGTGGTCAATATGCCATGCTATTCTGTTTTACTGGTAATATTCATCTAATCATTGAAAAGAAAATGAGGAAGGTCATGTTATGGGTTTCTGATTGAGTATTTAAAGGGACAGTTCACTCAAAAATGAAAATTCTGTCATTAATTATTCACCCAAGTCATTCCAAACCCACAAGACTTTTGTTCATTTTTGGAACACAAATTAAGATATATTTAATGAAATGTGAGAACTTTCTGTCCCTCCATTGACAGCTGTGCAACTACCACTTTGATGCTTATAGAAGTTCATAAAGAGATTGTAAAACTAATCAATATGAAAATGTCTCTTCAAAAATTTAGACTAAACCACTCAGTTCATATATATGGATTAGTTTTATGATATCTTTATGAACTTTTTGAAGTGATAGTTGCGTAGCTGTCAATGGGGGGACCGAAAGCTCTCAGATTTCATTAAATATAAATTTGTGTTCCGAAGATGAATGTAAGTTTTATGGGTTTGGAACAACTTGAGGGTGAGTAAATGATGACAATTTTAATTTTTGGGTGAACTAACCCTTTAATACTTCTCATCTTCCCAGTAGCCTATAGATGCCATTCCTGGGAGCCATGGATGAAATGTACAGTTTCATGAATTTATTCTGAAAATGTTTATGGCTTGTTCTTCTATCTATTAAACTCTCTCTATATACATATGTTGAAATATATATTTTATTACAGAAAAAGACTTGAATACACTTCTATAAATACATATTATCAATCTCTGAATTATATATATTAAAAAAAACTAACATTTTGTGCGCGTGTGTGTGAAGCAATTTTGTTTTAAAAAACGATTAAAAAACTCAAATTGTGGAGACTCCTGAGAAAAGGCTCCCTTATGACCGTGTCGAGATCATCATAGTCATTTAGCATGAAATTATGTAATGTAAATATACATAATAATATAATTATTACAACATCTATATAATTTATGTAAATTATATGTGTTTGTATCATTGACCCTTACACGTATAAAACGTTTCCACATACATCTGTATTATGATACATAGTTTTTGACATTTTGTTTTGATAGAAAATGTTTGAGTGGCCCTTAAAGTTCAGCCTTTAATCTTGGGGGATAAATTCCGGAAATCATTATTGCACTATTACCTCTCGATGGGGGTAGACAATTATCATTAAATGAAAGAGTAAGAGGGCTAATTAACTCGAAAAACACTTGTTGCTGACGTTCACTGGGACGATGACGCTAAATCTCAAGTTATCTGCAGCTCGTAGGACGCGGATGTGATGTCATCACGGACAGTGGCTATGGCGGTCTCCATAACGACGCCTCGTGCTGCAGTGACGCCAGCCCCTCTCGTGGTGAGGGGGCGTGACTCAGCCAATGCCCGGGCACCCCTCCCGCCCCATTCCCCTCCTTCCCCCGACCGTGTGGGCGGCCCCGTGCGGCAGCAGCGAGCGAAACACGACACCCGAGAGAGAGTGAGAGAGAGAGAGAGAGAGAGAGAGAGAGAGAGAGAGAGAGAGAGAGAGAGAGAGAGAGAGAGATGGGGGGGAGGAGGAGACAGCGAGTAGTTTCAGTGGAGGAAGGAAAAAAAGTCGGTGTGAAAGAGAGAATGGGAAACTGACTGATATACTGCGAATGGCGAGCCTCGGGAGAGCAGATGACAAACTAACACAAGGATAAAATGTTGCGAAAATCCTCAACTGGGCACAAGAGCGCGCATATGTAACAGAGAGACACTGAGTGCTGCTTTTCTGCTGTGGTAGGATTGTATCGATCGCTCCCGGGACAGACAGTAAAGCGCTGTTTCGGAACTCAGTTGCACCCCGTCCCGTCGCGCCAGTGGAAGTACTGAGCCGTTTTCCAAACTCAGCGCTGTCCTTCTGGGGGTTTGGGGGAATCGTGTAAAGAGGACAGATATAGTAGGACGGGAGCAACAAGAGTGCTGAACATTGGACAAAAGTTTGGCCTTTTGGAGACGGGGGAGCGGGAGAGGCCGAGTCTCGCCTCTGCTGAACTGACAACTTCACCCAGCTTGCTGTGTGTTAGGGGCACATAACTTTCACCATGAAAACCCCGGGGGACTCGGGTAAGTTACCAGGAATTCATTATCAAGTGCTGCCACAACTTCTTTGACTTGTGAGTTTGTTGAGCCAGTGCATCAAAAGTAAGGATTTTACATCAGCCTTGTCATTCAGTGTCAAAACTGATACATTAGTAAGCTGACAACTGACTTACTACAAGTTAACGTTACATTTTTTTTTATTCTTTTTTTTTTTTAGAATAGTTGACTGTTTTTCCAGGGCTTATTTATTACTATGACATACCAACTGATTTCTATCTTTTCTTTACATTTCTTTACATATATATATTTGTAACAAGTGAACTTGAAAGGCAGTTTTGATTAATAAATAATGCGGTTAATTGTCCATTCATTTAAATAACCTAAATATAGTCTAATTAGCCTACTCCAGACAATTAACGTTAGTCGAGCTCAACGTGTCCATTCTATTTAGTTCTAATGTTAACAACTCCTCAAGTTTGCGGTTTTACTTTAAATAGTCACATTCAAACCTAATGAACGCTTCATTAGCCTACTGTTTCTTTCAGTCCTGTCAGCGCAAAACGCTCTAGACCTGTTGAATGGTTACTACTACCTAAAACAGCAGCTTATACTTTTGTCGTTCGTTGAAATATTTCGAAATCGATGTTGTGAACACCCCACAAAATGTTAAAAGAGTTTTGTCCCCCAAAAATGTTTCTCCTTGCACTCTGCGCGTGCCAGCTGTGTGCAGCTCAAGCGCGAGCTTTGAACCAGTTACTTGGCATGGCACATTCAAAATGGAAGCCCCGCTTTTCCACCAGTGTATTTAATAAAAGTTTTCACTACTTGGTTTATAACTAAACCACTTTACAGTCTTCTCTACTTCTTGGCAGGCCTTAAAGCTTGCAAATTGCAGCGAAGCCTAATAATACAGAGCTACGCACCAGTTTCCCTTTAGGTGTTGGATCACCTACATTTTTAATGATGAATGCTTTCCAGTAGTTTGAATTCACTTTAATCACTGTTAGCATACTTGCCGTAAGTTTTCATTTTTTAACATGTATCCACTTGTCCAGTATGTACTTAAGAAGTTGTTCTTGTCCCGCCAACTACAGGAAGTTTTAGTAGCCGTGTTCAGGAGGCCTATTGTGGCATGTTTGGGAATCCATGTTGAGACACTCACACACACACACTCTCCCCCTCTCTCTCTCCCTCTTTCTCTCAATCACAATAAATTCTCTCACATCACGATTTTCTCAGAGGTTATACCCCGCCACCCACGTTGCTCTAAGTTTAACGGACTTTTAACTATTACAGTCCATCAACACTTGAGCGCGCGACGTCATAAACAAAAGTGCGCGCGAGATGCGTTGTAGTTTTGTCTCGCGCTGTAGACTGGGCTTTATGAAGTTCATCGTGCTCTGTGTGAAGTCTGAGCAGCACGTCACGGTCACTTTCACTTTTATAAACCCTGCCCTCCCTTATAAGTTAAGCTTGTGTTTTTTTCCTCGACCCCACATTTTTGTATTATGCAGTGCTGTAAATCGCAATTACTTTTGTGTATAATCTTGTAATTTAGTGAATGACGGTGATAATACAAATCATAGCAAAATATAAATTATTATATCTCAAAATCCCTTTAGTCTAGTGTCAAACTTGCATTTTCAGTTTGTGTGTTTGAAACGGAAAGCCAGGTTTAGCCTATAGCTAAAGCAATTTCTTTAATAATATTAATAAATAATAATGCTTATAGTCCTAAGACTGCTCACTTTGTTGCTTGTGTGTGCATTTAAACTCACTATAGTGCTAGTCATTTTGAATAGCCGTGTAAATAGTGCTGATTAGCCCAGAATGTGTCCCACAAACCTGCAAGTATCATTCCTTCAAATTCATTTCAACATAATTTTTTTGGGAAAAAGCCTGAAAGAAACATATTACCTCATAATTTCTATATACACTCTGGCTCTTATACCAATGTCGACTCATGAAAACCACATTTCACTTTCAGCTGTGATTCGTTTCGACAGCATCGTCCAAACTTGGAGTGGAGTGCCCTATATGGAGTGCATTTTTAACTAAGCAAGGTGTGTGAAGTAAAACATTTATGAAGGTTTAATGGTAAGGTTTGATGAAGGTTTATGAAGGCTAAATCGTGTCACACATCTTAAATCCACAGAAAATGCGGATTTGTATGTTGACTTTATGAATTTGAATGTCAGGAATTAAATGCAGAGACTGGATGCAATGTTGCTTTTAGTCAGGTGGCAATAACTACTACAAGTACCTTGTGGTTTTATCAGTCTACGGCTGTGCAGGCCACATTCTGACCTCGATAGTTACGAGGTGAACTCAGCTGCTGAGTATGCAAGAGAGCGAACGAGCTAGTGAGTGAGACGAAGATACAGTGCTGAGTATAGGATGTGGTTTCCAAGTGCTTCATTCTCTATCAGATTTTATTATCTTTTCAGTCTGTGTTCTTACCTGCAAACACCCACAGTGGTATAAATTCATATTGCATTTCGGTGAGAGAGCATTTTCTCTGAAAGCCGTGGTTTGTTATGAGAACAGGAGGTGATGGCAGCGTCAGTATGGTGTGCATCCTGATAAAAGTCATGTGTGTCCTTAACACTGACACTATCGGAAGCATCAAAAAAGCTCTCGCCACATGAATCACATTAGATATGAGACACTGCTCTTATCACTTCCTCACTCTCTGACTGCCACTTTGCATAAATTCAGAGAATGATGCACACCTCTTCAGACTTTTTTTTTCTTTTCCGGGTGGTGTGTGTCTGCACAAACAGGCATTAGCTGACCCTGGCTGATCTCATTTCCTCTGGAACATCTGAAAGTGTCTGTGGTTCAACTATGGTCTACCCATCAGGCCTCAGTGTGTATTTAGTACGGCATTATCCTGAATAAACTAACTCTGTAATTTGTGCGCTGTCTCATGAGATTGTGAACTTGAAGAGTCAGTGGTTAAGATTGCAGCTTTAATTTGTAATATTGCCTTCTTTCTCATAAAGAGTTTTACCCATCAGTGTCAGATCAGTTAACTGAATGATTCAATAATTTCCTAACAAACACAGTTCTTTGTTTTGTTCCTGGGTCAGTCAGTGCTGAATGAATCGGTTGAGTGAATAATTCAAATACTCCGTCAATAATTCATAAAGAACTCTGCTTGCCCAATCATATTCTAATTCGAATTGTTGTATAAATAAAATCAGGCTATTAAAACTGTATTGGCCGACCGATATTGTTTTTTTTGATGGCCGATGCCGATATTTTAGAGAGCAGGGTGCCCAATATAAAGCATATACATAATTTATATTTATTTTAATTAATATTTAATAAATTAGAAATAAATATGAAATACATTTAAAAAATAAATCATCAAAATAATGCTGAATACGCTAAATATTGACGGTAAATGAGAAATTATTATAGCCTTTTGTATTGTTTGCCTGTTACTAATAATATAAAAGCAAATGCTATATTTTTTCGCATACCGTTTACTTTCTTTGTTTAACAGTTTTATCTAATAACATGTTAGATATGACTGTTAAACAGAGACTATAAAGTTTAAACTAGAGCCCGACCGATAAAGGACTTTGAAGGCCGATACCGATACAAATATTTTTGGGTTTTAAAATCCGATATTCCGATATATCGGCCGATATTTTTTTTTTATTAAATATTGTTGGATTTCACAAACGTCACGTGTTAAAGAAAAGCTATTTTTTCTGCACAAGATACGTTTGATACTTTTTCTCTATGTCTAAATGTTCACTCCTCGCAAGTATAACTTACATTTTACAATGCAGGGACTGTAACTAGAGATATGCTATAAATACAGTAATCATTACTTTATTTAGGCAGAAAAAGTTCATTGTGGTTTCCAAGCTCATTAATGTTAACGTTAGCGGTCTTCCACTGATGATAGTGGCATTAGCTAGCTTTGTGGTTAGCTAGTCTATGATGAGCCATAATTTAGCAATAGATAACACCATACATCAAACATACATTTTCAATATAACAGGCCAAGGAGAGATGATTGAAGCGTGTTTCGTCCATTTTTATTTTATTTTTTAAAATATTCAATTATCGGCCATTATAACTGCCGATACCGATATTATGGAAAATGCCTAATATCGGCCGATAATATCGGCCGGCCGATATATCGGTCTGGCTCTAGTTTAAACTAATCAAGATAGATAATGTGATCAGATGCTGCCGTTCTCAGGCATTCTCAGCGCCGCCCGTCAAAATAAAAGTTCCACTTAACACATCGTCCAATTACAAAAACTTGTCGGCCAATGGCAATATTCTTTTTTAAAAGGGCTGTGCCGATATATCGGTCGACCACTAATCAAAACTAATCACATTTTGATCTGACCTAAACTTTCCTAGTTAATATCAGATCCTGGCTCAGTTTGTGTTTTTGTGCATTGTCATGCCGGTTTTCTTGTAGTTGTAATAGATTGTTAATTTGGAATAATTAGCAGCCTTTTATCGCTCGTTCACATTGTCACACAGGAGACCATGTGCTCTATTTTAGTCCGTGTTATGCAGCCGCCTCAGTCTTTCAGGTCTCTCTGGAACCAGTTCAACATCAGCAGGCACCTCTCGGTGTTTACATGCTTATGTATCCTGTTCGGCAGCATGTGCTTCTGTTTGTTCGAGACAATCAGCAAGCCAGAGTGTTTTGTATTTTCCGCACTGCCTGATGTCCTATCAGGCCCATCAAACGGTTGCTCCGTCATGCTATTTCTCTGAACACAAATGGAACGCCTGTAAATGTCACACACATAGGCAGGATTTTCCATTGCCATTGATGTGTGAGACTTTATATTAAACACTGCGGCGATACAGTTTGTACTTTTTTATTCTTACACTGCTCGCCTTGGGAGAACTTGTCCCTCGATTTGGGAGCATTGGGAATAAATGTTTCACTGGAAGTGTACGGATGGTGTATTTCTAGGGATGAATGAGGTCCTTAGGGGTTGAATAGTATTTTGTTTGTTTTTACCCCTGGAGAACAATAATGGTGTGTCCACCATCAGGGGAGCACAGTGGATTGTGTGTGTTTGCCATGTCAGTGGGTTACGGGGGCAGCGTAGAATACGAGCGAGAGCCTCCATGTGTTGGAGTCATTTATGGACTGACAGCAGCACAGAGGCCCCTGTGTATGATCGGGGGGAGGGGGAACGTGTGTGTGTGTGTGTGTGATATGACCCTGACCTCATGACCTTCCATTATAGCTGCACCCCTTAACTCTGCATTCCAAAACACGCCCCTGCTCCCGTTGGTCACATGCCACGCAGCCAATGGCATGAGGACCTGATGCCATCTCCTCAACCCCATATGATACTCAAGAATAGCGTATGAACCACGTCAGCCTGGTTTCATTTCCTTATCTAATTTCCTAAATTCTTCTGTGTAATTCCCCATTTCTTCAAATCAGAAGTACTACAGATTTACAATATTTGATTAAGGTTCCGGTTCGCTTTAGTTAGTGAGGTCAAATGTCATCGCTCTCACTTTCCTTCCCTTCTGTTCTGTTCTTCCCCTTCGAGCATCTGGAGAATGTTAATCATACCAAGGCACATGTGAGTTTAGTGCATTCTCTCTTTGTACCCAGTTTTCTAGAACAAAAGATCAAGTTGATGATTGAAGTGTTGTGTGCAGAAAGAATAGTTTAACCGATGCTCTATTATGTGGTTGGATATTTGCATGTCTTTCACAGTAGCATACCTCACATATCCGAAGAGCCTTCAGTAGGATGTTCATTAACATGACAAACCACTGACGATGCTCTCAGAGGCCTATATGAAAGCATGTAATCTGTCAGGGTGCTTATTTTGGGGTTTATTCTTATCAGTGCCTTTTGGTTTCAGTTCAAGCACAAACCAATTGATCATTGATTTTTCTACTTACATTTTTAAGGACAAGTTTGTCGATTTTCAAACAGGGTTGGATTGTTACTATGTCATGTATGCCTGCACACAGACAGTCGGATCGAGCCCAGTGCATTATGGATGTTGAAGTATCGCTATCTTTTTAGCGAATCTTGCAGTCCTTTTCCTCAGTTTTCTCTAGACATATATAACACTGAAAAAATAAATCACCCATCTACTGCATAGTGAGGCAAGTTTTATGAAAGCGGGGAATCACACTCAGTATATGAGAAAAATACACATAATATTGTTGGAATATTTCACATACTTTAAACAAACGTGTATGGTCTTTTTTTACGTGTATTAACTTTATTTTATTTTTTCATGGGTTTTCTAGTCCTCTTAAACAGTTATGATGGCTAATCATATATTCTGTATAATAAAATAAAGCCATTGACTATTTGTAGCAAACCAGACTTACATACAGAAATTGTTTCTGTCCATAGTATCTCATAAATGTTTAATAAATATCATAAATAAAAATATCACTACAAATGATTTTACACTATATCATTATCAATGCTGATGATTATACTGAATTATTGTTATTTGTTTATTCCATCCCATGGCATTTACACGTGTATTTATTGATAAGTTTAGTAAAACCCTGGTTCACTAGCTTAAAACAAAGTAACTGCACTTGGTTTAGAGAGTATGTTACACAACACTGGTTTCAACTGACAAGAAAAAAGTGTTTTGGCAGTTCATTTACACGACAACAGCATTTTGGAGGCCTGAAAATGCAAGTTTTTTGAAAATGGGTTTCAAAGTGCAATTCACGTATACGTATTACGTCTTCATGGGGTGTTTCTTGACAAAGTGATATCGCCAACTAGTGACTTGGCATGCAAAACACAGGCTTTTTAGTCATTTTGCGCAGATCTGTGTGAACAGGCATTTTTTGGCAACTTTTTTTCATACTACAATATTGTTGTCGTGAAAACATACCCTTAGGCCTTGTGTCCACCAAATCGTTTTTAGCCAGCTGAAAACGCTAGACGCTCTGCTGAAGACGCCGTGCTTTGGGTGCTTGAGAGTGTTTTGGCAGCGCAGCGTTTCGTTGCTATGATACAGAATATCCGCAGCACAGTGTACTTGTAACTGATTTCGCAGATAATTTGTTTCATACAAAAAAATTATTTTTCATCCATGTTGTTCGGTTAGCTCTGTTGGTTGATCGGTGTGGTATTAGTCCTGCCCCTCCTCCACTGTGATTGGACGGGTGGGTAAAAAGTGACAGTGATGAGCGCTGCGTTTTATCCAAAGTTGAACATTTTTTTTTAACTCTCGGCGACCAGCAAAAAAACGCCATGTGCTCGGCGTTTCAGCGTGAAAAAAAAAACCGCTTAGCGCCTCGTTACGCTCATGGCATTTAAAAAACGCGGCACTCTCATTGAAAACAATTGAAAACATACGTCAGGTGCATGGAAAAACGCTATGGTGGACACACGGCCTAGTCCTGTCACTTTCTTTAATTCTCACACTCATAGCCAACACTTACTTCTTTGGGTGCACTTCCGGGATCAACATAAAAAGATTCCCAAGACAGAATAATAGCTATCAATACAATTCATTCAAAAACCAGGATAAAATCATTTGTAATGAATGATTTTTATTTATTTTTATGTCTGTGAATGTTAATGTGTGTGTTTTATTGAAATGCTAAAGGTTAACTGACCTTCTCTGCTGATTTTAAACACCTCTTTCCCACCACTGTTTACACTTCATACTGCAGCTTTCCATTACCCTTTCAGAGAAAACCTCCATTAGCCTTTTATTAGACTTGCACATAATTGCACTGTGCAAAGAGATTTTGGACATCTGTTTCCACTCATTTATGACGCTGCAGAAGAGACTCTTTCCTGTACACTACATATATAGTGAGCCATGCTCATTGATTTTAAATAATGGACAAAGTGTTGATATTGATGGACGTGCCATTGACAACCGATAATGGGGCAATCTTCTCATGGTTGAGCAAACACTCACTCTTGTTAACGCTGACACACATGCTCTCACACTGGTTTGTTTTGCAGAAAAAAAACGTGGACCTCCCACATTCCTGCTCAAAGCTTAAATCACTGCAGCCTGTGTGGCATTACTCATTCCAGGAAAAGCATTCTGCCAAACACACACTCATTTACTCAAGCACTAACTCTCACACATCGAATCACATTCTTGGAAAAGCTCGCTTCTTTAGGCATTTCTGAACACGGATGCTTCAGACATTGTTTTGAACACAGATAGAGTTCCACAGATGCGGTACACACACACACACTCGTTTAACTTTTAGGTCATGTCAGTCTTTTAACATGATTTGAAATCTTTTTCTCAGTAAGATTAAAGCTTCAACTGTGTTTTGTGATTGTGTGTTTTGGGTCCAGACTGTCATCAGGAGCTTCTGTGCTTCAACCTGATGAAATTCAGCTTGCTGTGGATGAATGTTGCTCTCTGTGTGTGTGTGTGTTGGGAGAGAAAATGTAATACAGGACAGGTACTTTACAGAGGCTGCATTGTCATGAGCATGACTCAGTGCAACACCTGCATTGTGCGTATGTGTGTGTTTTTCTGAGTGCAGCGCCAGCGTCCAGTGACGTTGAGATGTTAACTGCTGTTAAGTGCTGATCATAAGCTCTTCAGATAAGATTAGGTGTGTTTTGCTTTTATGTGAGACGGTTTCCTTTTTCTTTGTTATCCACCTTTGATTCACTCCCCATGAATATGGGTGACTGTTAAAACGTGTCGGTTTTTGTTGTTGTGCTGCTAAAAGGTGTGAGTAGGTCAGGTTTTGCCTACATTGTGTGGCCCAGATGCCCCTTTTTAAGGATACCGATAGTTCAATTGTAAAAATAAAGAAAGAAAAATTAGTTTAGTATTATATGTTTTAATGATTTTAATATTATAAATAAAAACTATAATACATATTATTAACTCATAATGAAATCAATGAATGCATGTCAATAGAACGTCTTCACAGTGATGACTGTAAAACAAAGAAAAAATGTATGAATTGTTTTTTTTAAGTCAGCTAAATAATGTTGTTTTTTTATTTACATTTTAGAACTGCAAAAAAGTTTTCTTTTAGAAGTAGCATTAGGGCTAGTTTGTAGTGATTAGCTTAATCTGAAAACAATAGATTTCTGTGGTATGACCTTATTTAGCTAGTTAGGTAAATGTTACAGTGTATTGAGTTTGTGATAATGCTATTCAAATTCAAATAATAATGAAAGTCAGTGTGCACACACTTTTATTAATTACATACACATTACTCTCTCTCTCACTCACTCACACACACACACACACACACACACACACACACACACACACACACACACACACACACACACACACACACACACACACACACACACACTAAACCTGTGTGTGTTTGTGTGGTCAACTGCCGGGAATTCAAATGCTGTCTGGCGCCACTTTAACACCCCACCCCCTCTCCTTCGTACCCGTTCCCTTTCCTTCTCTTCTGAGGAATGCAAGATCATGTTCTCTCTCTCTCTCTCTCTCTCTCTCTCTCTCTCTCTCTCTCTCTCTCCCCCTTTCTCTCTCTGTTTCTGTTCTTCTTTTCATGTGTTTAGACCTGTTCAAGAGCTTACTGGAGTTTTTTTTAAACTTTGAACCAGTTTGTCACTGGTATTTACGGCACTCACTTTCTAATTCATCAGTTAGGGTGTGTATGTGTTTAGTCAAGGGATGGTCTGTGTGTGTACGTGTAACGTATTGGATATGAACAGGCGAGTGTGTGCATGTGCACCTGTGCACTAAGTGCTGTTAATCATATGAAGGCCTGGATGGAAGACAGGTGGAAAAGGTTTTCAGAGCTGCGAGGAGAGGATGTCCTATGCCCTCGCGTGCCGCCCGCTTGTTGTTTACAGTGTTGAGTTGTAATATTCTGGATTTCAACCAAACACGCCTTCTGTATGATTATATTACATGACATAACTGTACAGATACAAGTTGCCTTTTGGTCTGAATGTGAATGTTCAGTTGGTTTTTAATAGTGAATAGCAAAAATATTTACATTAATATATTTTTTTTAATTTTAAATGATTAAATAGGCATCATAACATCATTAGCTTAGTATTAAACAATGTGAACATTTAGCTATAGTTAAGTTATAATTTGCTGCTAGTGTTGCGGAGCGGGCGTGTTGCGGATACGTGGTGTACATTTTTTAGCACTCAAAAAGCATTTCTAGTTAATTGAAAGCATGTATTATGAATCATTAACTTATACAACATTAAACAAATTTTATCATTTATCATTAATTTTAAAGGCACACTATGCTGGAATTCTGTTTTTGTCAAACAGCGACCCCTAGAGTTGCTCTGGAGTACTTGTATTTAACGTTACTGTCGTAAATACCACTCACGCAGAGCGTCTCGGCACTCACGGCCTGATACTCCTCTGAAGCTGTTATTTCAAGGTACAAATCTTGCATAGTGTGCCTTTAAATAAGAGATCTATGAGGTGTTTGTGGGATATATCATATCTTGCATATATCTTTGTAGAACTTCAAAAAAAGTACCTGAAAAGTTGCTGTAGCCAATGAGCCGCCGGCAGGGGCCGACTCAGCCTTCACGGACAGTTTTTAATATTTTATCAGAAAATAACTACTCAAGACTTTGCTTTAGTTTAGATTTTGCTTTTTGGGACAATTAGGGCCGGATTCGGGACAGCAGCTTAGATTTCGGGACGTCTGGTCACCCTATGTGGCGGTGCGCGCGCATTCTCCACTCGGACACACTCTTCAATCCGCCCCCCAAAACAATGGTAGGGGAAACACTGCTTTGGGGTTAAAATTGCTAAAAAAAAAAAAAAAAAAAAAGTTGTCATTCATTTTATTTTCTGTTTAAAAAAAATGGAATCTAAAGCATTCTAAAGGTTACACTGAGGTGTGTAATTTGTGCGTTACTACAACAATCACAATAAAAAATGATAATAAAAAAATTTAAATGTAAAATAATTATTAATTCAGTATAAAACAATGGATGTCAACATTTAATATACTTTGGGGACAAAAGTACAAGTAGTCCATAGCAAAGTTTCAGTGTTTGTTTTTTATTTATTTTTAAACTGCAGTGTGAAAAAAAATAAATCTCCAGTCAAAAAAATCTGCAGTCGAAAACTGGTTGTTTCCAAACAGTTTTCTCAAACATCCCTTCCTCTATCTGGGTGAAAAGACAGATCCTAATAGAAAATATAATGATTGTTACCAGATAGTTTTCTCAAACATTCCTTCATCTATCTAGTCGAAAAGACAGATCCAAATAGAAAATGAATGTTTCCAAACAGTTTTCTCAAACATTCATCTATCTGGTCGAAAAGACAGAAAGTGTCTGCCCCCATGCTCACGCTATTGCTTGAGGCACCATTATTACGTTGGGCATTCACAGATTCAGACTTTTCAGGGAAATATTTCGAGTATTTTAACATTGAAAAAATGACACTCTTCAGGTTTAAAGTGCCATTTGACTTGCAGTGCACACCTCTGACACTTCCACAGTCAGTAGAGATGATATTGGTGCTTGACATGTACTGTGTGTGTGTGTGTGTGTGTTGTGTTCAAATGAGTTTTGTGTTTCATAGTGAGCTATGAAAGAATAGTGTGTGTGTGTGTGTGTGTGTTTTGGTGCGACTGAAAACCTTTTAAACCATCGATTACACCTCCATCTCTCCACTCCTCTTACACACACACACACACACATAACCTCTCTGTCACTAATCCATGCTGGAATACCCCAGTGGCATCTCATCTTCCATTACTCTCTCTTTCTCTGTCTTTTCCCTCCATCCCTCTCCTGTTTTTAGGCCGGGTGTGGGTTGCACATGCTTGTGAGTATTTGAGTGCCTTTTCAGGCCAGGTGGACTTTGTGCTGTGTCATCATCATCATCTCCAACTACAGGCTGTAGCATTCAGAAAAACTTTGTAAATTCCTCAAACTATTCAAGCTCTTATCGGCCTTCTGCTCTCTCTTTCAACGTATATATATGGATGCGTAATGTCTTGTGTTGTTGAATAATGCATATCCGACTGGTCTGAGAGCTGCTGTATTTAGGCGACTCTCTGCATCAAATGTTAATGGCATGTTTGCCCGTCACACACGCGTGTCTTCACTGGAAAGAAGTCGGGCGTCCATTAGCTCTATTATTAGTCTGTTCATTCATTGTTATATTCCCTTGGTTTCTTTCTGTGGCCAGTCTTTTAAAACATCACACGTCCTTTTTTGCCCTCTCAATCTCAAATGCTTATTTCTGTGGCTTTGGGTGATATTCTGGGCTATAGCTCGATGACATCAGCTTTAAGCTTCTTGTGTGTGTTTGTGATCTCTGGCCAAAGTGCTTGCCTCATAATTGTTTTAACTGTACCATATTTAGCCTCAGACATGGTTTGGCTGATTATGCAATACTCACACTCACATGTAGGCCAGGTTTTAAGGGACGCGCTCAGTTTATTCTCTCTCTAAAGCAGTGGAAGGCAGTGCAGGGCAGTTCAGGGTTTGCCTGCATAACAGTGTGTGTTTGTTGTTTTAGGGGATTAGGGTTTATAACGGACCCGGGTAGAGACTGTGAGGCCCTCGGCACAGCAGCCATAGCGTGGCTTTTAACTTAAGCTTTCAGTCTGTCAAAGGAACGGCTGTGTCCTGCCTCTCACTGTTTTAGCACTTTGTAGTGTTTTGCATCTCTTTTCAAATTTAATAAGTAGAGACAGTTCTTAGTAGGCCATTGCTCTGGCTGGTTCAACGTAGCATGCAGAGGTATTCATTTTATAAATATCTTTACATTTTTTGTGGGGGAAGGGGATACTAATTAAATTGTATACTAATTTTTAGGTTCATTAAATATGAAATAGAAATTAAAGATAATGCCAAACTATGAATTGCATTAATACTGTGTTTTAGGATAATAGATCCGAACAAAAACTCATGTCAAGTACTGACAGACAGGTATAGTGTAAAATACGCTACCATTCAAAAGTTTGGGGGTCAGTATTGTTTAAGAATTTAATAATTGTATTCACCAAGGAGGATGCAATCAACTGATTAAAAGATTTTACATGGTTACAAAAGTTTTTATATTTCAAATAAATCCTGATCTTTTGAACTTTTTGTTCATCAAATAATCCTGAAATAAACCCCGGTTTCCAGTCCACAAAAGTATTAGGCAGCACAACTGTTTTTAACATTTGTAAGAAGAAATGTTTTTTGAGCAGCTAATCAGCAATGTGAATAAATTGTAGTAATATTTCACAATATACTGTCTTGTTGTGTGTGTATATATATAGACAAAATAAATAGTCTTGGTGAGCATAACAGAACACTTTTAAAAATCGTACAGACTCCAAACAGGAGTGTATTATAAACCATGTCCACAATATATTACGGTAAATACTGTATTGTGTATAATATTCACAGTTGATCACTAAAAGTATCTATGGCCCGTGTATTAACTGAAACCTAAACATTTGTGATAGATATTTGAGTGTTGTAGAAAATACAGACTTGTAAATGTACAACAAGTCACTACCTTTGGCATGTAAGATAAGACCTGATAAGTACTTTATTGATCACTTATGGGAAATTGTGAAAGAAGGAAATCTCCCGACTGGAGGAATCAAACTTATGCACTAAACTAATGAGGGATATCTGAAAATGTTATACGTTGATTATTTTACAAAACACATGAAACCAGCTTGACAGTGCGCGGCCATTTTGTGCTAATGTGTGGTGAGAGTTATTAGGTTTACCCTGGCCTGCAGCTCAGAGACTGTTATTTCTGTTATCTCAGGGGCTCGGTTTGCAGCCTTGTGTTTGTGTTGCTTTGTGTGTGCAACAATTCATAAAGTGATTTTAGAGCCCTCTGTAGCACTTTGTTGAAGATGTCTGTGTTGTTTCACACATCTGTATGCTTGTAGTATTGGAGAATTTGTGTGTGTATGTGTGTGTTTGGATGACTCAGCAAGGTGTGTGTTCTGAGAAATGTGTACTTCCATTGTCTCTGCCACTGGTACTGTAACTCAATGCCAGCTGCCTCAGTGTGTGTGTGTGCGTGTGTGTGGCTGCATGGATAAAGAACTGTTAGGAGAATAGATGTGTTTTTGGATGGGATTCCCCCGGGCGGGGTACTTTCCTTTCCTACTATTTTCCATCCCATACTGTGTGTAGATGTTCAAATACTTATACATCTCGTACACTCATAGTGCAATATGTGTATTGTGTTTAGTCACACAAGTATATGGTTTAGTGTCGACAAAGTGATTTGATTGGACAATTTAGCTTCTTATCTCTGCCCAAAGGACTGCATTGTGTATATGCATGAATGTGTGTGTGTGTGTACTAATTTTCCCATTACATAAAACTGTGCACCAGTCCAGCAATAATCAAGAATCTCTGCCTCTCCCTCGTTATAGTGCTAACCTGGTCAGTAGGTTAACAATGTGACTTACTCTATTTGATAATGATGATGAAACACCCAAATGGATGTAAACTTTCATAAAAGTTGGAAAAAAATCCAACTCAGGGCACACTCAGTAGGTTACAAAAGTAAAAAAAGCCTTTATTATTATTATTCGAGGGCTAAACCATTAAAAAACACCAATGTGCATCGGCCCACTGGCCTTCATCAGGGTTGCAATAAAATAGTCCCATTTGTGTGACCTCATCGACCTCACTATTGTAAATACTGATACATTACAGACAAGAATAATAGTGTTAAGATCAACAAATAAAGTCGTGTTGCAGTTGGTTTGCTTTAAAAAATACACACTGTTTGGTTGAGGGTCAATTAAGTGTTATATGTGTTTCAAGTGGAATCATGTTTAACAAGGCTGATGCTGTTACTAGGAGTCCTTCCTGATGATCATGGTTGTTTTGATTCTCTACATCCCAGTAGCTGATGCTTGTTGCTTTGGTGAGGCAGTGTGTGTTTGAGAGGAGTGAGTGAGCGTGATTACATCATCAGTATCTTGCATAATGTAGCAGCCTTTACTTGCTCTATCCGAGGAGGGTAATCTGTCCCTAGAGGCAGAGAGACAGAGAAAGAGTGAGAGACAGGAGGACTGGTACAGAGAGAGAGAGAGACAAGGACAGAGAAAGAGATAATCTTTGTACTTTGTACTTACTTGTACTTTATTATAATTGTATGTATTTATTTATTTTATAATGACAATGATGTTGATGAATGATTACATTTACATTTATTCATTTAGCTGACGCTTTTATCCAAAGCGACTTACAATTACTATATATGTCAGAGGTTGCATGCCTCTGGAGCAACTAGGGGTTAAGTGTCTTGCTCAGGAACACAGTAGATTCGAATCCAGGTCTCTCACACCAAAGGCATGTGTCTTATCCAATGCGCCTTCATTATTGATTATTGATGATTATTTTGTGTGTCACTGCTTTTTTTGTGTGTATGCTTTGCAATCTCTCCAGCAAAGTACTTTGAAGTTAAGAGACAGTGGGACTGGGACAGGGAAAGAGAGATATGGGACAGAGATAGACAGGGGGACTGGGAAGACAAACAGGTGATGGAAAGAGTGACACAGAGGTAAGTGATTGGAGATAGAGAGGCAGATAGAGACCGAGAGCGAAAGACAAATAACAGGATGAGAGGAAGATGGATGGCTGTGGTGAGATCTGGACCCAAAACACTCTGCCCTGATAATACAATCATTCCAGCAATTAATGAGATCTCTCCCTGCTGCTGCTGCTGCTGCATGTGTGTGTGTGTGTGTGTGTGTGTGTGTGCGTGTGTGTGGTTCTCCATCCATGGACATCACGGATCCACACACACACTCAGCAGATCAACACTGACTGAATCTAGACATGCTTAAGATCAGACACACACACTCGGTGGTGGCTGTAATCCAGGTCTCCTGTGGTGTGAGTGAGGTGAGTGTTATGTAATGACGAGCAGCAGGGCTTTAATCAGCTTGAGCAGATCCATTTAAGCATCTCTGAGATATGGAGCACAGCCGTCCTGCTGCTCACCATCACAGAAACACGTCTACCTGTGTGTGTGTGTGTGTGTGTGTGTGTGTGTGTGATGGTGACAGGCGGTATCTCTGCATGTCTTCCAGCTCTGTGCATGTTTACCATTGGACACACACTCAAACACACATACACACTGTGTCCTTTCCTCTGTCCCCTCGCTCCCACAAACACACACAGGGCCCAAACTGAGCGCTTGGAAGTGCCAAATGCGAGTAAAAATTGGCTTGGGTAAGTAAATAATGTTACTTGCCAGTTCAAATTAATTAAAAAATATGTGGTTTATATTGAGTTGTGCGAATGATAATCTGAGCCTTGCTGATGTATAAGTGATGTGACTGAAAGGCTGGCTCATGCAGAAACGGATCAAATGCAATTAAAATATATCATTTATTATTTCTATTATAATAAATAAAAATAATCTAAATGGCCATTAAAGGGATAGTTCACCCAAAAATTAAAATTCTGTCAGTATTTACTCACTCTCATGTTGTTCCAACCCCGTAAGACCTTCGTTCATCTTCGGAACACAAATTAATATATTTAAGATATTAAGATCGCTCCTGTATACTAGTCCATAGGCTTCTTAAGGGAATGACACGTGCTGGCATCGAAAAGTCATTAAAGACATCGTTAAAATAGTCCAAGTGACTACAGTGGCTCAATTTTAACTTTATCAAACGACGAGAACACTTTTTGTGCGCAAAAACAAACAAAAATAACGACTTTATTTCAACTATTCACTTCCTTCTCTATGGGCCTGTAGTCAGTTAACGTAGTGTGATTACGTAAAGCTACGTCACACGTACGCTCACTATTGGCCGACACTGGTCATGCGTGTGACATACAATAACAGAAGCTTACGCTATTAATCTAGTAACCTGACTCGCGCAGAGGGAGAAATAAACGAATAGTTGAAATAAAGTCGTTATTTTTGTTGGTTTTTTTGCGCACAAAAGTGTTCTTGTCGTTTGATAAAGTTAAAATTGAGCCACTGTAGTCACTTGGACTATTTTAACGATGTCTTTAATGACTTTTCGATACCAGCAAGAGTCATTCCCTCAAGAAGCCTATGGACTTGTATGCAAGAGTGATCTTAATATCTTAAATATCTTAATTTGTGTTCCGAAGATGAACAAAGGTCTTGCGGGGTTGGAACAACATGAGGGTGAGTAAATACTGACAGAATTTTCATTTTTGGGTGAACTAACCCTTTAAATGTTATTAGTTCACCCACTATTGACAGTCATTTCGGAAACTTGAGTGCACACACATTCCCATACCTCTAATAGAAGTTTCTCACCAATTCCAAGTGTTACAACTGTTTAACTTGGATAGAAACACTCATATCTCTCAAATTGTTCACATATGCCACCCCCCCCCCCCACCACCACACACACACACACACACACACACTCTATCTAAAATTAGAGATGTAGAAGAATAGCAGGAAGAGAGGGAGAACAGGGCTGACGGAGGTGAAGGAAGGAGGGGTGAGGAATGGGGTGATGGAGATAAAGAAGAGGGAGTATTTTTGGCCGGTTACACGTCAGACAGACGCAAGTCAGACTGCCGTACACAAACAAAGATGAGGAGGGTGATAAAAGTGCTGTGCTCCGATGGGAGGGGGTTTGTGTGTACACTTGTTATACCATTTAATGACAGTTAACCATTTCAATGACCGTTTTAATAAGACACAATGTTTCTTTATTAAAAAGTTTGATTAGCTTTTCAGGCCACTGTTTAAGCTTCATATCATATTCTACTACATGTATTTTTCATTGGAGATGATTTTAAGCATTCTTTTTTATCTAATCACATTAAAGTCAGACAGTTAAACACATATGTCCCCTGACATAAAATCACATAAAATTTCACTTTCTAAGTTTTTTTAACATTAATATGAGTTCCTCTCCTCTTTTTATTTAGCTGACTTAAAACCAACTTAACTGCAAGCTTAACTGGATATCACAATACGGAAAAAAAGATCTGTTGCTACTTTTGTTACTTATCAAAACATTAGAATGTGTTTCATATTTCGTTCTATGTTTGCCCTCAGTTCTAGTTGCCAAGCACAGTGCTTTTCTAATTAATGTGTGATAAAAGGTCTGTCAGAGAGAAAGAGGTTTTATTGTGTTTGACTGATTTTATTACAGTCAATATTATTGGATTTAAATGTATTTCCTCTCTATCCTCCACCCAGGCAAAGAGGAAGTCTGTGGTGGGACCGCACCGTTTAGATCAGGTGTGCTAATGAAGCATGTGTGTGTGAACCAGGTTTTCTCTGCCCGTATTGTAATCCAGTCAGGTGCATCTGCATAAGTGTGTGTTCATCTGGTTAAATTTAGGAGAGCGGGTTTTCCCTTTTCTGCTACATTTGAACAAGAAGAACTTTGACTTAAGTCACAACAAAACGAAACTAGAGTGTTTTGCTTGTTTCTGCTCACATATACTGAATCATGTCCAACTTTTGAGAACATTTGAAGAGTTCAGATGCAAAAGCCTCTAAGTGCCATTTGAACTTTTCTTCTAGAATGATCATTTTTATCAAGCTTGTATATTTAAGTTCAGTAATTTCACTTAAATGGCAATTCATATAGGTAATCTTCATTGTCATTTAAGTGAAATTACTGAACTTAAATATATAAGCTTGATAAAAATGATCATTTTAGAAGAAAATTTCAAATGGCACTTAGAGGCTTTTGCATCTGAACTCTTCATTTGTAGTGGTCTTTACTCACAAATCGACCAAATCAAATCTAATTATTTGGATTGTTTTTTTTTTTTATGTTAATTGTTTAGAAGTTGTGTAAATATTAGTGTCTTAGTGTGAAAACCTTTGCGGCTTTAAAGGGGTGGTTGATTGCGATTTCACTTTTTTCATTTTAAATAGTGTGTAATGTTGCTGTTGGTGCATGAATAGTATCTGAAAAGTTGCAGTGCTGAAAGTTCAATGTAAGCAGAGATCAGTTCAGGAAGTTTAATGCCTACAAAAACGACTTGAATGGAACTACAATGGGTTTTATACGTAACTAACCCATACATTTACATCAACCCTCCCTCCGGAATATGCAAAAAAGGGCATGGCCATATTTCTGCGGCTCATCGAAAGTTTGTTATGCTCACCCAGCTGTCAGGTCTTCTGTGTTCAGGCTTCCCACGGATGTTGTAGTTGCATGTATAATTTCAGACATAATGTTTTAGTTTTATCAAATTCCAGCCCTGGCTTTATATTTTTAGTTATGCTATTTCGTGTCTACGACAAACGCCTACAAACGTTTTGGACCTGAATTTGTATATGTACTAATTTTGTAAATGTATTTTTCATGTATATATACTTTGACGTAATTTTTCGATTTGATCAAGAACGTAAACCAATGCCAACGCGGTTTATGTATATAGCCAGTTAGTTCAATGCTATTTTGTGTTAGACAAACGTGTATAAAATTATAAGCTATGTAATCGCAGCAAACTTCAGCTGTTGTTTTCAGTGTACAGTATGGTTTTAACACAGTTGCCACATGTAGGCTACACCTAAATAAAACGATACGCTAAGTAAGTTTTGTGAATAGATAAACGGCCGTTCATTATATCGATAGAACAATAACTTTATTCAGTTATATTAAATGTTTAATCAGGAGAAAATCGTATCTCAAAAACAAGCAGCAGTAGAATTTTAAAGTAACAACGTATCAAAATTCTTTATAATAATATTAGAATATAATATAATAATAATAATAATAATAATAATAATAAAATTACCATTCAGAAACATTTTGTAAGAGCCGTGTTTGGTGAGGTTCTGCTTGACTCTCTTCATCGCCGCTTTCTGGGTCTGATTCTGGCTCAAACTGATACTGCAGTATCGACACAATTATTTACACATTGACCGGAGCACATGAAACATTCATCCATAAAGGTAATGGGCATGAAATTTCCGGACAACGTCCACTACACAGTTTAGCCAATCACAACACACCGGCCCAAACTAACCAATCTGAGCCCATTGCTTGTTTCTGAGGGAGTGGTTTCATAGAATCAGGATGTTAACTGGTCGTTCAAATGACAGAGGAGAAAGCGGCTTACAATATAGTTGAAACGTATGAAAAAATAAGACTTTTAAAAATAGAAAAACCACAAATACATGTTATATTGCACCCCATAAACACAATCCTGAGAAAAAAAAAAAAACAGTAAACCACCCCTTTAAGAGTTTTCACTAATATAGTGTGTGTGTTTGTGTTTGTTTGTAGACTCTTGAGAGAAGCCTGCTTACTTCCCAGCAAGCTAGAAGTGCACGAGAAAACTAACAAATACCTGTTGCTGGCTCTCTCTCGGTTTCTTTCATCTCTGCTCCTGGGCCTCGCTTATTTCTTTCGTGCTCCTTTCTGGCTCCTACCTTTTCTATTTGAGACTCACGCTCTGGTGAAAGGATTAATTGTCGTTTATGTTTTATTTCTTGTTCTCTTCATTTCTAGGGGTTTATTTTTAGGCCTGAAGTGTCTGGTTGCTAAGAGACGGTGTCCAAGAGAGAGAGAGAGGGAGGGAGAGAGAGGATGGAGAAAGCGAGGGAATGGAGGAGAGAGATTGTTTGCGTTGTGAAGGCTGAATTACAAACACGCTCACGCATTGAGTCAGCGCTGACGCACACTCGCACACACACCGACACACTGTGCCCGTTGCTTGTTGTTTTTCTTTATTATCTTTATCACTCCATGCTGTGAAATGTTTGTGTGTCAGTTGGCGTGACTTTCATTGAAAGTTTGGGACTAATCAGATCTGATTTAAATGTGAGGAAAGTGACAAATGTTTTAGTACAGAAGATGCTCTGAGTCAAATCTGTCACACACATGCACACACACAAACACACACACACACACACACACACACACACACGCACATATACAAGAAGCAGAGATGTTGTTGTGGTGCAGAACAGTTGCTAACTTCCTGTACCGCAATGGTGACACATTCCAGGAAACACCCAGTCACACGTACACATACGCACACATACACATGTACACAAACACGCTTTACTGTAACTCTCTAGTGCGTTTAACCCTACTACTCCTGCATTACAGGCGTTCAGCCACAGTGCTGAAATACTTAGTGACATAGGGGTGATATAACCTGTCAATGACTCGTCTGATGACTGCGTCACTTGGCTGATATTTCTTATCTTCAACATGATTGCATTGTTTGACAGAAGCGAGCTCGTGAAAAGGGGTTCCCCAGGGGCAAGTAATGGGTCCTCTAAAAGTCTTACACAAACACTCACACACTCTGAGCAGTAATGTGTTAAGGTGGGAGGGCTGAGCTCTCATTTTCTCACCTACCTGTCGGAACATTAACACCAACTGGCGAGAGGCTGTGTATGTGTGTGACTTGTGAGGGTCAAATTTTGCCCTTGCAAACGTATTAAAAACATGTCGAGAACCGACTTGGACATTTTATGTGGTCCTCACTGGAAAGATACACAAATCATGTTTTGCTTTACATATAATAATGTCGATTTGTCAAGGTTTGTGTGAGGGTTAGAGGGATATTTCATCCAAAAATAAAAGTTTGGAACGATTTGAGGGTGAGTAAATAATGACAGAATTCTCATGAATTCATTTCATTAATTTTATTTATTAAATTATTTACACCCCTAAATCCAAAATATCTCTTTAAGTTTGGGTTTAGAGGTAGGGTATAGTAAATATTATCTTGAAAGCATGAAAAACTGTGTGTGTGAGAGAGAATAAGTGAGCGAGTTAAAAAGAGAGAGTGGAAATAGCATGTTAGTGTTTGACTGCAGGAGTGTGAGAAGTTTTAGATGGTAATTTAAATGAGCGAGAGAGTGATAGGGGACGAGTGGCTCTTGTCAAGGGATTGAGTGAATAAGTGATGTTCAGAGAGATGGAGATGGAGAGGAGAAATAGAAGGGTAATGATCGGAGGATGAGAAGACAAATATACTTTGAGCTCTGGGATGCTCCACTTCTCCCCTGTGTACCCATATTGCACATTCTCAACACTTACAACACGTAAAGTATATGTGTGTGTGAAGAAAGATATGTTTAGCTATTTAAAAATATATTCCACCCAAAAATAAAAGTTCTGTCATCATTTACTCAACTTCTTAAAAGGCTGTTACCGGTATTACACCGTGTTCAGCCGCACACAGATTACATCACTTGGCTGGCCGATTACATCATGTGAACCACCCCCCATCGTTGATTTCGATTTTTTTTTTAATAATAATAAAAATCATTTAGTTCAGTTAGAGAACATAAAAAATAAAAAACTTTGTTGTTGTGCTTTTCATTAAGAATAATAAGAACCCACCATTCAAGCAACTGCCGACACCGAATTGCCGCTAATTCAAAATATTTGCATTTTAAAGTGAGAGTAAAATGCACAAGGCCGTTTCGGACAATCAAAAAAGTGAGATGGAAAAGAGGGACAAACTCCAACGTTCAGCTTTAGTTTTAACAGTGAAAGAGTGTGTGGTAAGATGTAAGTAGCTAAACACTTAAAGCTGAAGTCCGTAGCTTATTTGGAATTAAAAATGATCCAAAATGCAAAATTGAGAAAATACATAACCAGCCAGTGTTCAAAACTATCTGCTTGCCGTAGCTCGATTCAAAGCGGAAAGCTTGTAATATGTTTTTAATTCCAGTGGTACTGGTGGATTTCCGCGGGAGATTCGAGCTTGTCTTTGCGTCATTACACCACATCTGTACACATAAAGAAGGTTAGTCTCGGTTAGTATAAGTTTTATTGCGTGTGAGGATGTTGGAGGTTGAGATTTATAGCCTTTTCTCACAGCAATTGATATTATCCGACTTATATTTTGGATCCAGAAAGGTTCAAACGACAATCACTAGTGACAACAGATTCACCCGCTGTAAAATGCAAAAGACTTCGTTCGGACTTCGGAGTGACTAGAGAAAAAAGAGACTGCAACCGGACCATGCGAAAACAAGGATACATATCGGAAGGACATTACATGTAGTCACACATGCAATTCTTGCTTACGTTGTTAACATTAACAATTTGAAAACCAAGTATAATTTGCACAGTGTGCGTGATATGATAACTTATAAGCGATTCTTGGATTTAATCAGCGCAATTTACTGCAATGTCAGAACCAGAACAAAAGAGGAAGTTTCTTAGTAGTTCAGATGACATTTTCCGGTGAAAATTCTACTTACTTACTCATACTTCCCAAAATAATAATCTGTGATTCTGAATGCCAGTATCCACACCGGCACGGTGATTGACAGCTTCACAGTCTCCTTAAACGCTGTGTTCATCTGCGCTGTGAAGTACAACTCTCGTAAAGTTGATAATTTCGCGAATGACTGCAGAGTTGGCGAGGAAAACGCCGGACTGCAGCTTTAATATTTGAAACTGTTTTACCATATAAATGGTCAGCAACTAACAGTTGTCTAATATCCAGTGGTTAGCCTTTTTGAGGCGATAAGAAAAATGTAGCATTTTTCTTATAAAATTCCCTTTTTAACCCTATTAATCCTTTAATTTCATTCCTTTAAATAAAAAAATGCCCCTTTCTCCCTCCCCACTCACAAAAAAAAAGAAGAAGAAAAAACAACAACTTTGGTTTACCCCCTAATGTTCAAGACTTGTTTACGGCTGTGACATGAGGATGAGTAAATGATGACTGAATTTCTTTGTGGTGGGCTAAATTGCGCTGGTGTTTTTGCTGGCAGGAATTTAAAGGTGCTATATATGTATTTTTTAGCGGCCTCTATCGGTGATGTTTCAGATTGCAACCAATTTTTACAAGAGCGCTCGTGCTCTTGTACGTGCTCGAACACAAGAGCGAGCACTCATGGTACACGGCCACACTGAGACTTTAAACAAACTGGAGAAAGCATCACAAAACATGCTGGAAACTCATGTAAACTCCCACTGCAACGTTACAATAATAGTACAATAAAACTACTTTTATCAGCTTGACGTTGAACTAATGCTCCATGCTCGTACCATGATAACGTTACATTTGTGGTGTTATCTAGCATTAGGTATTACACTAACTATTCGTGTATCTTTCACAATCAGCAATGTCAACATATGCGAATGTAAAATTTGATGACGAAAACGGTTCGTGAACTAGACTGAACAATTTCAGTGTACCATTGTAGGAAGTAACATTACTGTACTGAACGTGTCTGGAAATGTGTGTTATAAACAATATGATAGTAGTGGGAGGAGTGACGTTAGACAGTAGATCTAGTACATAAAATAAAAGTTACATCCTAAAGCTCCTACTTTTTGTTATCCTGGAACAGTGTTTTGTATTCATTTCATGTCGCATATGTTGTGGTTTACCTTTACAGTTTACCATTATTTCAGCATATCTAAAAACTTGTAACTTATCACAATAAAAATAGCGGAGGTCTCTGCCGATCTTGATCGGTGTTTTCGTCCTAAGTCGATCCGATTCACATTTGGCCTGACGAGCTTTAGCATATACATTTTTCCTTTTATTTTGTTTTTTATATTTATGTGGAGTTTGTGTTTTAGTGTGTGTTGTGCAGGAGGCAGGTCATTTTTTGGGTGTTATCAGACTCCCCGTCATCAGCTGCAGTGCCTTCGCATAGAAAAAAAGGAGAGAGGCTCGGGAGTGCACATGCACGTCACATCCGATGGATTTCGCAGAAAATTCGACCCGGAGACCTCTCATAGAAATAGGAATATTGGCCTTCAGAAGTAATAGCAAAACCCGACAAGTGGATCATTGTAATGTGTGATTACAACCCCTTCACACACAGGCAATAAAAAAAGGATTTTTTTTTTTTAGAGGAAAAGTGACATTTAGCACCTTTAAAGAGAAATTATGCAAACATTTTCTATTTTAATCGCACAACTCTCCACCCTCTTTTTCTCTCTCTTTCTTGGTTCTTTGAAAGAGCTGCAACTGGTTGGAGAAGTACTGGTGTGTGAAGGAAGAAATTTACAGTGAGAAAGTTACAGTGAAACCCCGTAGCTTTTTGTAACCCCGTAACTTTTTATTTCATCCTTTCATTTGCTCTCGCTTTCTGTCGTTCCCCCTCCATCTCTCTCTCTCTCTCTCTCTCTCTCTCTCTCAAACAATAACCTCAGTGTTTATGTCTATTTTTGGAGGTTCAAGGCCACCACTAACCCCCTGGTCTAATTTCTACGTTCCTCAAGGCACATAATGAAACCGCTCTTGTGTGTGTGAGTGTTTACAGTGGAGAGTTACATTCTACCCTCTTCATATGTGTGTTCACTCTCATTAATTGGTTGTAATACACACTGTTTAATAAATCTTAAACGGCACTATAGTTCCACCCCGTTCACTTTTTTTCTTGCCTTATATATGATATCAGTTCATTATGTTTTGTAGCCAGCTCTTTTCCACCAACAGTTTGCCAGTGCTGCTGTTGCACATTTTTGCGCATCTGTCACACTGCAACTTTTATTTTTAACAAGATCCAATATAATTTCAGTCATTTCATTTCAGGGCTTTCAGGGCTGTTTTGCACTGTCAGAAACTGTATTTGCAGCAAACTCATAAGCCGTTACAACTCATTTCACATGCGAAGGGGGCATTTCAGATGCAGAAGCAAAGCTTTTCTAAAAAATTACAAAAAAATCAAATTCTCTTTGTGACACAAAAAAACATTAGTAACATTATAAGCAGACCTTATTAATGAATAATAAGTTTAAATTGTATGTTATTATCCCTTTAAATAGTTTTGTAACATCATCTTGTAATGGAAGAGACTAAGTTAAATCATGTGAAATTTTTAATAAACAAACGTTCAGGTCTCGTGCGTAGACTGGTTTTAAAATAAAGTTTTAATAGAAAAGGAATAAGACTCTGGTCTAAACATGCTCATCCACACTCAAAACACTCACTTTGAATGCTGACTTTGTGCTATATTCAGCCCTAACACTCACCTGTTAGTGTTAAACCACTGATGTTCTCTCTCCTTTCTCTTCACGCCAAGTTATTTTCTATCAGTTTACACATACACACAAACACACACACACACACACATATGCTCGCAGTCTCAGCAGAGGTGTGAAAAAGACCAGGGAACAGTCACAGGTCCAGTGTACTTTACATGAAGATCTACTGCCACTGAAATCACAGGCAATGATGTTCTTTTTTCAAGTCCTGCTCATTTAGTCCTGTTGGAAACAGATGAAAAGGCTTCAGGAGTTTTGGAGAGCGGCATAAAATGATAGCCTTCAAAACGTGATGAATTTGATTTATCTATCCTTATTTTACAAATTCGATTTTTTGGCAGCTCCCATCTGAGAAAAGAGGAGGGCGAGAAAGAGCCGTCTTTGTTGTGCTTTTTTCCCCAGCCAACAGCTGAATCCCTCCTCTGTGCTGCCTGACAGAAACTCCTTCAGAACTTTTTGATAAGTCATTTTGAGTCTCTCTCTCTCTCGTACCCTCACTCTCTTAATTTCAAAGTGCTTTATTGGCTTAGAGTTTAGCTTGAGCATCAATACACATGCAGATTGTGAAAAAATACAAGAGATATAATGTTAATAAAATAATGTACACTGTCCGAAAGTTTGGGGTTGGACAGATTGTTTCAGGTTTTTTCTCACCATGTCTCACCAAGATTGTATTTATTAGATCAGAAAATACAGTAAATGCAATAAAATAAAACAAAAGACTAATAACTTTATTTTAATATAAATGTAAAAAAGCAAAGCTTCAGTGTCACATGATTCTTCAGAAATCTTGCTAATATTCAGATTTTTGGATTTTTTTTAAATTATTGTTTTCAATGTTGAAAACAGTTGTGCTGCTTATTATTTTTGTGGAAAGTTCAAAACAACAGCATTTATTTGACATTTTTGTAACATTAAATGTATTAACCTTAACATTTCTGAATAAAAATTACCCCCCCAAAAAATCATATTTAACCACAAACATTTGAACAGTGTGTATAAAATTTTAAATAGGTTGTAAATGTGATTTTTTTTTGTTTTTATGAAACAGTCCAGTATATATTCAAATAATTAAAAATTAAGTAACTTACATTTCAGACGAAATCAGACTAGTCAATCCACTTGGAAATTGTTTAAAAATAACAGTTTAAAATCAAATAAATGCTAAAAATATGTTAAACTTAAAATACAATATAAACGACTGTAATTTCATATTAAGAGCACTCTGTTATAAAGAAAGTGATTCAGCCAGAGATCAGAGAATTGCCTGGAATCTGATGGTGTGCCGTTCAGATTTAAATTTGGCATTTGGTCTCTTTCAGACATTTTAGGAAAATGTGGAATGAGGTCTTAAAATCTATTACAATCAAAGTGTGAAAGTGTGTCACTCTCTTTCTGTCTGCCTCTTCCCATATAAATACGCCACTATGCAGAGCACAACGGTAGTTTCCTCGGATTCTCTGAATTCTTCAAATACTTACTATGTAAAGACTTAAGTGCTGGAGCGCCTGTGAAATTTACATTCTTGAGTGAAATCGATGCCAGAGAGAGAGAGAGAGCGAGAGAGAGAGACCATTTGACCTGAGTGACAACAGACTACTAGAAGAGCTATGATCTCATCCCTCTCTCTCTCTCTCTCTCTCTCTCACCCCATCCCCCTTTCCCTCTCTCTATTGTTTCCCTCTCTCCCATTCCCTCCTCAGTCCCACTCTTTTTCTTTTTCCTTCTTGTCCTCTCCTCTCTTTTCTCTTCTTTTTCTTGTCTTATCTCCTCTCTTTGTCATTTTGCTGTGGTTTTTTTTCACAATCTTCTTTCTAAGTTTCTTCTCTGTTTTTAACTCACACACTCGGGCGTCCCAGGACAGAGAGAGTATCTCCCAACAAAACACACTCTAAGGTAGTCAGGTTGTTGCATTATTGATGCGGTGTGTGTGTGTTTGTGGGTCTTTCTTCTCTCCTCTGTAATGGGGATCTAGTGTCTCCCCCTGGGGGAAGGGGGGAGAGGGCGTATGAGGGGGTGAAGGTCACAAAGGTTAAGTAGGGTGGGGGGATGAGGTCATACACTCTCACACAACACAGCATGCTATTAAGACACTTGCACAGCTCCTCGGGACACACAACTCATCATTACGCACATGGATTTATTCATATTCAAAAACTCACCAAAAAATTGTCATTTCTGTGCAGGTTCCAAAGCCATAGAAAATACACAACCTGATTTTTACATTAGAGCTAGATTTTGGAATGATTTTTACATTAGGAAGGCCCTATGAAATTTTTCTGGATATACTACTATATTTACTTAGAGGTTTAGTGTCATTAACGTTTTTTAAAAGTTTATTAAAAGGTTAAGGTTGTTCTGATGTAGCATTTCATTTTCCCAGAACAAAAGAGTCTTATACTAAGTTATTACTATACATACTTAAGCATACATGACACTCGTGGCGTTTTCAGCATCTCGCACCGGGCATAAACACAAACTTCATTTCACAAGCATTTCGCCATTTCATGTAAATTTGTAATAAATCATAAATCAACAGAATTCTTGACGAAATAAAACTTTTTCACACTAAATTACTCTTTAGTTTAGGATCCAATTCTCACTATTAACTAACTATTAACTATGGCTTTTGCCTCAAACTCCTAATTATGGCTTATTAATAGTTAGTAAGGTAATTGTTAAGTTTATTGGGAAGGATTAAGGGAAGCAGAATATGGTCATGCATTAATGGCATTAATAAGTGCTTTATAAGTATTAATAAACAGCCAATATCCTAGTAATATGCATGCTAATAAGCAGCTAGTTAATAGTGGAAATTGGACCCTAAACTAAAGTGTTACCAATAAAACCTTTCATATGGATTTCATTGGACCCTAATAACTTAATAAAATGGTGTCACGGTGTATTCGGTTCATTATTTCAATTAATTACCTGCTTTTTAACTCAAATTTAATTTAACCAATTAACACTGAATATATTTCTGTTGTTATGAAAGATTTCTGTGTAAAATAAAAGCTGAAATAAATTTCACACTTAAGCAGCACAACCATTTTCAACTAATAATAATAAGTCAAATAAATTTCTTGAACAGAAATCAGCACATTAGAATGATTTCTGAAGGATCACATGACACTGAAGACTGGAGTAATAGTAATGATGCTGAAAATTCAGCTTTGCCATTAGAGAAAAAAATTAAAAACAGAAAATGGTTATTTTAAATTGTATTAATATTTAATAATATTACTTTTTTTCAGTTTTTTTTTTCACCCTGATTAACATAAGAGACTTCCTTCCGTCCTTTTTATTTATTTTTTACTTTTTTAAATCTTACTGATCCCAACCTTTTTGAACTGTTGCAATGTGCACATACATACGTATGTATCACATACGTATATTGTGTGTATGAGAAATGCAGAGGTGCCATGAGATATGATGTGGGTGTGAAACATGGGCCATTACAGAGCATTGATGATGGAACCTTCTATAATTGTCTGTAGGAGCATGATTAAACACACACACACACACACACAGAGAGAGAGAGAGAGAGAGTGCCTGAAGAGGTTTCATCCTAAAACATGACCTCACTGTCGTTAGCTTTTCTGCATATGTAACAGCCGCCCACTGTGTGAGACACACACAGAAATCAGTCGACTCACACAGCAGATTCATTCAGATCACACGTGAATCAGGACTCTCCTGGATGTGTTGAATTATATGTGTGATTCTATGCGTAGATCTGAATGTGAATCAATAATAATGTGTGTTGAGAACGAGCAGTAACTGTATCTGTGCCTGCTGGTGAGTGAGTGTGTGTGACTCATGGTGTCTCCTCTTCATTGTTCATCAGGGAGTTTGACAGACATATTGAATTTAGCTCAAACTTCTTAGTGAGGATCCTTTTCATGTGTGTGCACGTGTGTGTGTGTGAGAGAGAGAGAGATGAAACCAGATCCCTGTCTAAAGTCAGACTTTGCTCTCTATTGCATGGTACATTTGACCTCTTAAAGGAGCAATCAGATGTAACCTCTAAGAGAGAGAGAGAGAGAGAGAGAGTGTGTGTGTGTGTGTGTGTGTGTGTTGTTTTGAGAGCCAGTAGAGGTTCTAGGATGTCATATGTACATGTATTTCTCTTCAATTACTGAAGGTGAAAGTCAGTCTAGGTAAACACATGACTGGATTCCTGTATTGTAGAAGAAAAACAATTCTGGTTGTTGGCAGGTAAAAAAAAAAACAGGAAAAACCACCACTTAAGTGTGTAATTTAGATCTGTTGAGTCATCGAGACGAAGTGTTTCGCCTGTTACTAAGAATCTATGAATTGTTGGAAGTTGTTGAGTAAAGTGCTTTGGATTAAAAGTGTCCATAGTCTGTGTGGTAGAGCGTACCAAGATTGTAGGTTTGATTCTCTGGGACAGAATGAAAAATTGTATTAAATCAAATCAAAAATGTTATTTGCTTTGGATAAAAAAAATATCCCAAATGCCTAAATGTATGTATTAGAATTGTGTTACAGAGCCTTGACATCGCGCGGAACATACATTTTATAATACAGGAATGGAATAATGGAATGAAGTAGAGCCAGACCGATATATCGGCAGGCCGATATTAGGCATTTTCCAAACTATCGGTATCGGCAGTTATAATGCCCGATAAATGAATATTTCAAAAATAAAATAAAAACGGACGAAACACTTGAACCATGTCATGAGTGTTGGAGTTTGTATAGTTTGTCCACCAGAGGGCACTCTACACCGTCCCTGTTGGCAACACTTGTTGAGTTGGTCACGAGACATACATTGCTTGAATAACAATTAAAAGATCATCCCCATCAGTTCTCTTAACTCAAATAAGCATGACAAAATTTGTGACTATCATTTCCAGTTTCGCTGCTGTTAAATAAGCCGAAAGTGAAACGGAATTAGCTAGTAATAGTTACGTTACGTTGTTACAGTGTAGTTGACTGACTGTCCTTTTAACTTTTAACAATGTGACTGAAGTATTTCTTTAATATAGCGCGTGACAGTTATAGCAATGAGACGTATCATCTCTCCTTGGCCTGTTATTCAGTATTTGCAGTATGATAATTGCTAAATTATGGCTCATCATAGACTAGCTAACCACAAATCTAGCTAATGCCACTATCATCAGTCTGTTCTGTTGTGACAATAAAAGAAACAAGTTTAGTAACAGGGAAATCTGTTAATGTTTTGTTGCGCGTTTCTGAAAAATATATATATATATCGGCCGATATATCGGAAATATCGGATTTTAAAACCAACAAATATTTGTATCGGTATCGGCCTTCAAAATCCTTTGTCGGTCGGGCTCTAGAATGAAGGTGCAAATGCAGCTAAACTCAATGTAGCTTTATTAGTGAAAATTCAGACAGTTAACACAAAGCAAAAAAAAAAACATGCAGGAGCAGTTCCGTGTGTGTGTGAAGGGCCTCTGTGTGTGTGAAACTGAGTGTAAAGTAAAGAGGATCAGCTGTGGAGGAACCACTGTGAGCCGTTACCCTATCTGACCTTTAGCAGCCTCAACTTAAACCGACCCTGCCTGACCACACTTCACCCATCCTCACCCTCAGTGACTAGACACCCTCCATTCTCTCCGCAGCCCTTTCAAATCATTTCTTGTTTCTAAAAATGCAAAGATATTTCACACATCAGATTGTATTAGATTGAGAGTGGCGTTGCTGGTGACTTTAAAACTGACCTCAAAGTGATTGTTGATAAGAGATGTGACGATATAGAGAGACTGAGAGTGCAGAATATAGTGGACATGCCTGCTGAAGAGGATGATGACAGCACTGGAAGGGGTGATCATTGGCCTTACGAGTCAATGAATAATATTTCTCAACTTTCCATGTGGACATATCAACTAGAGTCTGATCTCTCTTCTCTCTGCAGGGTTTGCGTTCCCAGACTGGGCCTACAAGCCAGAGTCCAGTCCTGGCTCCAGACAGATCCAGCTGTGGCACTTTATCCTAGAGCTGCTGAGGAAGGAGGAATATCATGATGTGATTGCCTGGCAGGGGGACTATGGGGAGTTTGTGATCAAAGACCCCGATGAGGTGGCAAGGCTTTGGGGCGCCCGCAAGTGCAAACCTCAGATGAACTACGATAAACTCAGCAGAGCTCTCAGGTAAGACTCCCTCTGTCATTTCTTTCTTTGTATTTAAGCAGGTCATTTAATCTGGAGCAAATTACAGTACACTTATTTCAGGCACAATCCCCCTTGAGCAGCTTGGGGTTAAGTGATTTTTCGGTAACCAGGCCAGACGTATCAGTTCTAAGATTGGCTAGTTAAAGGCTCTTTTAAAAATCTCTTAACCAACCAGAATAAGCTAATCATTTCAAAACATGGTTCAGCTTTAAACACAAACACATCCAACCTTTTAACCATTTACTTTTTAAATTGTGCAATCCTGTCCAGTTTTAGTTTGACCAGTGAAAACCGAGGCTCATTTCAGCTCAGTCTAAATGTGGAAGAACAGAAGCAGCGAAATCATCCAATTCTTGTGTCGCGTTATAGGATTGACCCTGTCGCTGCTCGCTGGAGAGTCTGATTAACTAATCCCGGTCCATTTACCTGTGCAGGAGCCGATCTCATTAGAGGACAGACAGGCGAATGTATTCTGAGCAGCTGACCGTTTTAGCCTTCGCTTCATTTTCTGACCTGATCTGCATTTATTAATTTGTACCTTTATTTTTGTCTCTCACTCACCTGCTCTAGCAGATCAGCTCTGATCCTCAAATTGGATGGAGGGTTATCCACTTCCTGTGTTTATTTTGAAACCTTCTCAGGGCAGACCTCATATGTTAGCGGAGTTACTCCAACACAAGGGTTCTGCGCTGGACTTAATCAATCATTCACTTTATTGATTACCATCAGTTCATGATGATCCAGTGCAGTTAGACTAATAGAGTGGATGTGCTGTTTGTTAAAAGGATAGTAGTTTTGTCATCATTTATTCTCCCTCATGTTGTTCTCTATGCGTTTCTTTCTACTTTGGAACACAAAATAAGATATTTGTAAAGAACATTGAGGTCCACACAACACAGAAACCTGTCGACTTTCATCATCTGGACAAAAAAAACAATACATTTAGGTGCTTGTTAATATGTTTGGCAATACACTTTAACCATATTTCAAAGAACAATTAAACAATGTTGCCTGTTTAAATTCGTGTTCAAATTAAAGTGTCAAAAAGAAGGTTAAAAATGACATAAACTAAACACAATGACTGGTTTGATGCAAGAACTTACATTATAGCTGCTTAAATGATTATTTATTTGACTGTGCTGGCTATGTTGTTTAAAACATAATTGATTAAAGCAATTATGCAAATCAAGTAACTGCACAGAGACACCCAAAAATTTGTTTGCATAGTGCAGTTCCCAATTTTGTGGGCTGGTTCTGAGTGTGAAGTCGTTAATAAAGCTGTTGACTACTACGGCCTGGTGTACTTTAGCAGTTTTTTGCTGATTGACATATGTTACTTATTATATATTTTTTATATTCTTAATATTATATATTTTTTTTAATGTGATTCATTCATTTGTCAAGTATTTATTATTACCAGTGAGTAGGCCTGGTAATAATAGTAGAGCTGCTAGACTATGCATAAATAGTGTGTAATGCTGTATTATGGGCAGTGTTGTGCCTGAACATGCATTCATTGAACGAGAGTTCATGAACTCGTTCATATTTTGGGACGAACGTGAACTGAACGTACTGTATTACTGCCTGATGAACGTGTTCATTCTGGTGTCTGTGAACGCACGCTCTCTCAGTTTAACTTCGTACAACAGGGTGCCAGATTTCTTTAGAGCCTTCCAGGCGAAAACCCAGCTAAAACACACGTAAACAAGCCTTAATATGTAGGGAAAAGAACACCCAATCTGGCAATATTCGGCCACCAGTGTCACACCACGGTCGCCGCATGTGTCAACAAGACGAGAAGCAGCATATAGTCTACAAAGCATGGAGGAGGTCTCGCATTTTAAGACAAGGTCGGTGAGGATGGGAAAAATCTTAGCCCGCCGATAAAATAATTGCTGTCTGTGGTTGTATATGGGTTGTGGCAATAATTAAAAAAAATTGCTTGCAGCAACATATGGAAAAAAAGAAACTGTGGAACTGTGAACTTAGTTCAAAATTGTGAAGTATGAACTATGAACTGAACTAGTTCATTTTCAAATTTGTGAACTGAACTTGGAACTAGTGTAGAAAGTGTAGAAAGTGTACATAACCAACACTGGTAATGGGATTGCATTTAAGGAATCACATCATGTAATCCAGGGCAATTTGGAGACAGTTGGAGCTTTCGTTAGAAAAGGAGATTTTGCATGATTGCAAACATTGACAAGATCTCATGTTATCAGTGTACCAAAGGATTAACGCATGTGGGTGGGTGTGTATGTGTTGCTATGTTTTTCCCATCAGTTATCTAGATGACATAAACACTGTCTTAAAAGCTCTTCCACTTACGTTGGATAATCCAGGTTAGAGTATAACCTAACTTCTCGTCTTCTCTATTTTTAGCCTGTTGTTTGTTTTTACCAAATCAGATTTTGAGCTTAAATGTATTTTTTAACAAAATGGAAAGTATAATGAGAGTGAAGTGTAAACTGTTTACAGGCAGACAGCTGTGCTAAGCTATGATGTCAACCTTCCTTGAAAATCTTGTTAAGTAGAAGTTACATTTATGGATCTTGATGAATTTGACTACATATTGTTTCTGGACAAGCGGCAACATTCTAATCTGAAAAATGAAGCCTACTCGGAAGTGCAAAAAACTGCAATACATCTAAAATCCGCTAGAGGGAGGTCCCAAAAGGGAGCAAATATCCATAGATCCCATGTTAAAATGTCTGTTTTCACAGCATAAATTAATGCTGCTACAGGTTGGTCCCATGTACATTTATTGTATTTTTCGATAGGTTCCGAGTGCATGAGAACTGTGAGGGGGGTGAATTTTTTTTTCTAACTCGTTAGTTTAGATCGTATTTAGATATAAAATGTATGACAAATAAGGGCGGTTAACTTTGATTGACAGCTGAGTGAATTTGACGTCTCGGCCATGATATGACACAACACATCATACCACCTGTATCCTTTCTGAACATTTGTATTTTGTATTTCTCAAGATTTTCTAATATGGTGCCGCCCATACCCCCCATAAACAGCCTCAAAACTGTTCTTCAGAAAGTCTATGGGTGACGTCACACCCTTTGTCCAGATTTTTTACAGTCTATGTTTCTGGACAGCTCTGAACAACCATTAAATTTTGTCATTTAATATCTTCATTATATAATTTCTTTAAAATGTTCCCAATTCACCATAAAGGATTTGGATCACCTGCCCAAGCACATTTAAAAAAAATAACCAAAACCAACCCAATTTGGTGAATCTGCTCAATCTGGCAACCCTTCACAAAGAGGGGCACAACGTGAGTTTTGAAACCTGAAACTGGTAATTGTTGGACTGGGGCGGACCGTCATTTGCTGTCAGATAGAGACCTTGTCCTTTGATCATTCTCAGCATGAGTTCCTCTCTGCGTTCTGGGTTGGAGATATTTGCATCGCCCTCGTCAGAAGGTCAAGCAGCCGCACATAACTTCTCATTTGAGTCCTCTGTTCTCTCTCCACTCTCTGTGGACCTTAGTCAGAGTAAACAGCACATTACTGTGATACACTTACAATGGAAGTCTACAGGGCAAGGCATTAAATGCAGAAATGTGTAGGTTGTATTTTTGTGTGCATATATTAATTCTTCTGTAATTTTGTACAGACAATGTGATTTTAAGTCTTGTGACCCGTGTTGTGAAACTGTGTATTGTAATGTTTATCCCAGTGCAAAACCCTATAGAGACTTCCATTGTTAGAGCATTATTTTCAATGTTTGTTTTTATAGTAATATTTTACAGCAAGTTGCAATTCATTAACTTTAGTTATAGTCACAATGAAACAGAAGTAAGAACAGATCTTTTCTTCCGACGTATTGTGATGTAAAATGAGGCCATGGTTCTATCCACTGGTTGTTGATTGGATTTTGAATGGGCATTGTACTCTTAAATACCACTTGCATGGGTTTAGGTGGACTAAATTATTAAAATCCAGCATGGGCCTACATCATATGAGAGAAGTGTGTCATTTCAACTGAATTTTGATTTACACGTTACAAGATCAAGACTTTTTTTTTTCTTACATGCATCTTACATTTTCATTTCATGCCAACTTTAATGCATTATGTATCATTAACTGATAATAAATGCTATTAAAGAAAAGTATTATTCAATTTTAATGTTAATTTCCACCTATGCCAAATACATTTTAACATTTCGAGTTGTATAAATTAGCATTAACAGCTTGAATTAACTGGTATCAAGGAATTTAACCTTAATGTGTTGCTGTTTTTTTAACCTGTGAAGTGTTTTACAAACAAGTCGTAATTATTTTCTATTGATACACCTTCAACTACTTTGAAAATACCCTAAGACGTCCTAAGTTTGGTTCCTCTTCTTTTTTCCCCGTCTCTTTATTTCCTCTCCTTTTTTTCTCTTATGATGCTAATGACTCACTGCCATTCCTCCACATCTACACCGCCTCCCTACCCCACACAATCCCACACTGTACTCCTCCATCTGATTCATACCTTCAATCTGAAACTTTTCAACTCAAAACAGGGCTTTCACATTCAACCCTACACATTTTGTGGCGTCCCTTTATTCCAGAACAAATGCTCCTTTTCAGACATTTCTTGGCCACTCTATGGCATGTATAAAAGTCTGGGCTAATGCTCTAATCCTGACTGGAATTTGACTTGATGTTGATGGAGTTAGGGGTGTTGTTTCAATGATATTTTCCTGCGGACGGCCCGCTGGGACTCGACTCATCACCTTCCTGCCACACGCGTGTGGAAATTCTGCAAAAATGGAATTCTATTGTCCCGCTGTTGATGTTCCACTGAACGTTAGGACACTTCCTGTCTGGCTCTGGGCACAATGGACGCCCAACTACTCATTCCCTTCCTTATTACATTTCATCCCACTATTGTCAAAATTATCCCAACTACAGAACTCCCCAAAGCCTGTTTATTTAAACTTATAATGGCTCCATGCTAAGAATTTTTACTTGGCAAAACCAACTGAGTGCAATTAAAGTCATGTGATCATGAATGCAGTCTGTTATCATTACTTACCTTCACCTCATTCCAAAACCATACGACTTTCTTTTATTTTAGGGAGCTCAAAAGAAGATATTTTAAAGAATGTTTCAACTATTTTAGAGCATATAATGAAAATCAATAGGATACCCCCTTTTTTTCTTCTTTCAAACTTTTTAAAACCTTTTTCCTGTTCATTGCAAACAGGAAGTCAAAGTTTGGGACTGTCTGTCGTGATATGTTATTTTGATGTCAGATGCTCTCAATGCAGTCATCAGCATCAGAACTGATGTGATGTTGATTGAAGTGGCCAGCCATAATTTCTTCTTCACTCTTTTGAGATTTGATTAAGATTGACTCTGTGTGTGAGTGTGTGTCTGAGTGTGTGTACTTGTGGAAAGAGTGGGTCAGAGGCCTTGTCCTACAACAGCTCTCTTTGTTTGGAGGAGGATGACGACATGCGCGTGTGTGTGCGCGTGTGTATTTGAGGGCAGTTTTGGGTCTTATTGTCAGGGACAGAATGAGCTCTTTATTAGCTTAGTGGGTGGAGATACACACATACATACGCTAGTGCAACAGTGACACGCACCAACACAAGCACCATACAAAACATGATGTTTGTCTCTGGCTTCTCAATAGAGCTTATGGATGGAGTGGATCTCACTGTCCGTTCACCATCCGCCCTAGAGCCACACATGCCCATTCGTACCCCGCCCCGTCACTTCACTTTTCCCCCCGCTTTCTCCTCTCGCCTCACACACACATTTATTAAGCAAATCAGGACTTCTATTCATTATATACAGCCTAGTTTAAGAACTGTAAACTAGCCCTAAACCACACCATAACCATGTGCCCCAAATGTCCCCTCAGTGAGATTTTGTCATATTTACTAATTTTTTTTTTTTATTTACTACATTCTGGGGATAAATTTGCCCCAAAAAGTATAGCGAATACATAAACATGTATATGTGTGAGGGCCTCCCATTGACATAATTTGATTTTCATAAAAATGTGAGGATTCGTTTTGAGTTTTTTCTTCTCTCAAGAATATAATTTCGTTTTACATTTGTGAGGATAATTTCAGAAATATGCAGAGAAAGTCCCCCCCCACACACACACATTTAGTCCCTCACAAATATAGCGCAACAAGTACACAACAGGAAAAAACTGCATCTTTACATCATCAGCATCTGACTGATAATCTTCTTCCCCTCTCTCTCTTTTCTTCATTCTGTTTTTTTTATAAAGCAGTTTGTTAAGGCCCTGATTTGCGAATTCCACGAATCACTCTAGTGTTTGTTCAGCTTCTGTATTCCCGTCAGTCAAAGAATATTGACTCTGAGAGCTTTTAATAATCTGCTGTTTAATCCAAGTTCTAACCCAGTAAAATCTGACTGTTTCCTGAAAATCGGTTGACTGTACCACCTAAAGTCGTTTAGTCACCGGAATACATATCAGCCAACATCTGTTAAAGTTTGGGCATTTTATATCCTATCCTTTGAAAATCGGCCAGCTCTCACTGTTTCTGTTAGACAAGCCACCAGTGTGTGGGTTCACAGGTGTGTAAGTGTGTGACAGAAGGAGGGTCGTTGCCACTAGTTGCAGATGCTCAAAGAATCCTTTCTTCTGCTTTGAAGTCAGTTCAAATGCTCTTTAAAGTGTGTTTGAGAGAGCGGGTACACATGTGTGGGGTGGGCACTTCTTACACACACACTGTAAATTTGTAAATAAAATATCAATTATTGGAGTGGGTTTACAAGAAAAGACTGTTTTAGTTGTTATACTTCAAAATTGCAATTTTATTCAATTTGTTAATTGCCATTTCTTTGTAATGGTTTGTGAGATTTACTAACAATTTCTGATTGAAAATTGTTTCTACAGCAAATTCTATGCCATAGAGTATGACTATGATGTATTATTTTGGAAAGTCACAATATGCAGTTTTGCTGATCTGGTTTAACAAGAGTCAAGACAAATATTTAAGTGTTGGGGTCAACCCTAAAGAAAAATAAATATATGCAAATGTATTTGAAATACATTTATTTTATGCAAAGTATAAAATATATTTTTATACTTTAGTATACTAAAATACATTTACATATTTATGTACTAATATAAAAACTTTTGGTTTACTTGAAGACTGCAAAATTAGAACAAATAATTGTGGATTTATAAATAGTTAAACTAAACTTATACAATGATCATACTATCCTTACTAATAGTGATATTAAACACATTGTGTGGCTTAATGGTCTATTCTATTATGGAATTTCAGTTTTAAGTTTTGTTTTGTTTTTTCCTGGATAGTAGTTTTCAAATATTGAAAACTTTGGACAAAACTTTTCAAATATTAATAATATTCGAACATCATCACTGCTTATTTTCTTCTAATAAGAAGAATTAATGATTATTCCAAACCAAATAGGTTCACAATTACTTGTCTACAGCCAAATTGCTTATGAAACAAACAAACATAGTCAAACTTTACTACTTCTGGGTCACTGAGAATGAAAAGGATGCTTTAAATTGTTGATTGGCTCTAGTTTTCAAGTTATGCTATTGGGTCAGTATACGACTCTGAATGGCAAAGGATATGTGAGTAATAAAGGGAAACGATCTCAATTAAACCAGAAATACATCTTTGACTGGATCTATGAATGAATCTATGACTGGGTTTGGTCTTTTTAGGCAAAACAATGAATGATGCAATCTGAGGCTCCGTTTACACAAAGAGAAAACGCTGATATTTCCCTGCAGTTTGGCCTCTCGTTTACACGAAAACCCCGTTTTTATCACAGAAAACGATTATTTCTAAAAACTCTGGCCAAAGTGGAGATTTCTGAAAACGCCGGTTATGTGTTGTGTGAACTGGGAGAAACGGTGTTTTAGGTTCTCTCTTGTCGATTCTGTGGACTCTGATTGGCTTGCATGGCTTTATCCTTCTCCCTACACTGCCGCCCATAGGTTTGGCATAGTTATGATGGCGCTCGACGGCGTATTTATGCGGGTGTGTGAACGATATTATTTTTGAAAACAGAGAGGGGGAAAATATTCGTTTCGCTAAATACCCGGCTTTGGGTAAACGTGGCCTGAAACTGGTATTGTGTCGTACATGATATGAATGGCATCATTTTATTCCTCGAAATCACGGATGATGCCATCACTATGAAACTTGTATCACTGCTGAACAAATTGCCCTATATCAGTTTTAGAAATCATACAGCAAGGGTGCAAAACTCAATTCCTGGAAGGCCACAGCCCTGCAGAGTTCAGTTCAAGCCCTACTCAAACACACAAATAAGCCTGAATGAATTGATGAGATGGATCAGGTGTGTTTAATTAGGCTTTTTTTTTTCTTCATTATGATTTTCGGTTGCATTTTAATATATTTTTTAAGAAGAAGAAGAAAAAACAAAAGAAAACCCCCAGCTGTTACATACTACACTGACTGGATTTTCACCACAGAAAGCACAATGTACTGCAGTTTAAGGATGTTTAACCTGTGCTTAGGAAAACAGCCCCACTCTATATAGAAAATACGTCCAATGATGACGTTGTGTGACTTGTGCAGAAGTAAGTGGATTGTGTGAGCTGGACGTCTATCCATGCAAACACTGCTGCTGCTGGTGTATTTGGTAGACATGGTAATCCACAGCTGCCTCAAGTGTATTTATATCACTGTGTGACTCAGAGTGTTACAGTGGGTCACATGATCGCTGATCACCTGCTTACATCTTTGTTTATAGTTATATTTAAGGTGCATTGTCACACGCTTTTCATGACTGTTGGTTGGCAGCACATAGTAAGAATTTTTTCCTTTTTGCTTGTCTGAACCTGAGGGGGTAAAAACCTCAAATCATTTTGACCTCAAATTAAACACATTTGCACACGCTGACATCATCATCTGACCACAAGTCTGTATCTGTCTGTCTCGGCTTAATCTCTACAGACAAGACTTTCTGATTGATTACACACACACACACACACATAGACACACGCGCGCAGGGTGAGTAAATATATCCTTATGCATTTAAAAAGCTCAGTGTCAGCATCTTCCCAGAAACATGCCATTCATAGAGAATTGAGGCTCAAAGGTACAAGATGAACTGTTGTCACAGGGATTTATACACTGACACAGACAGACACACACACACACTTGTGCAGGTCTGTAAGAAAGATGCTGTGTTATTGGAGTTACATAAATGGATGGAGGGTTGTGAGGAGTAGAGAGATGTTATGTAAAGAGCTGGGGAAGGACAAAGGTTAATATATAGATAGGAAGGGAGAGAGAATGGGATTATATAAGGAGATTAAGAAAGGAGAATTTATCAGTGGGTTATAGTATTATATAAACCGGCACTAGAGTGACCTGACAATAGCTCCAATCACACAAATGTACATATATAACAAATATACAAACACATATTTTCATGTGTCTTTTCTTTCCTGTCTGTCTCTTTACATACATACATAAATGTGTACGTATTACATACCCCTTTTTGTATTTTATTGACAGCAGCGCTCAAGCGTTGTCAAACCTGATGTTCATGCTCTTCAGCATGAATTGAGATGATCCAAAGAGCATCTTCAATGAAAGAAAATACCTAGTCGTCTGTACAAAGAGTTCACGTGATCAGTGTCACATATTTACTTATTTGATTAGTGACCTACAGATAGATTCGAATCTGGAATAATTTTATTGATTTTACATCTTAACGTTTCGTTGTTTTTGAGTGTAGAATAACCTAATACTTTGTTTATTTCCAGGTTAAAATGGATACTCCACTTTTTTTTGGAAATAGGCTCATTTTACAACTCCCTCAGAGTTAAACAGTTGAGTTTTACCATTTTTAAATCCATTCAGCCGATTTCCTGATATGTAGAAAAATATCTGTAACCAGACAGTTTCTGGTCTCATTGACTTCCATAGTAGGAAAAAATATACTATGGAAGTCAATGAGACCAGAAACTGTCTGGTTACTGATATTCTTCTAAATATCAGAAAATCGGCTGAATGGATTCAAAAATGGTAAAACACAACTGTTTAACTCTGGGGGAGTTGTAAAATGAGCCTATTTCAAAATAAAAAATAAAAAATTGGAGTATCCCTTTTAAATTAGATTTCAATGTGGGCTAATGTGGACTGCTTGTCTTTGTGCAGGTATTATTACAACAAGAGAATTCTTCACAAAACTAAAGGAAAACGCTTCACCTACAAGTTTAATTTCAACAAGCTGGTCCTGGTCAACTACCCTTTCATTGATATGGGGTCTGCAGGTACAAAACGATCACACACACACATATTTATTTACACAGTAAAATACAAAACACAGCTAAGACCTCCTCCCTGCTGTGTTTTTCTCTCCTCAGGAGCGGCTGTTCCTCAGAGCGCTCCACCGGTTCCTACAGGTCCTCATTTCCGCTTCCCTCCGTCCGCTCCATCAGACATGCAGGTGTCCGAGGTGCTGCGGTCCCCAAGCAGCGAGGAGCTGCGCAGTCCTGGGATGTTCAGCGGCCGCCGCGTCGCCCGCGGGTCCGTCTCTGACTGCAGCGATGGAACTTCCGTCAACTCTGAGATCGAAGACGGGAACGGAGGCGCGTCAGAGGAGAGAGTGACAGAAAGAGTGGCTGAGAGAGGAGGAGGAGGAGGAGGAGGAGGAGGTAGCGGCGGCGGTTTTCGAGGTGCCGTTCACCCTCGTCTGTCTCACGAAGCAATGTTCAGGATGTACGGTGGGCCAGGCGGTCACAGAGGTCATCGAATGTCAGAGGTCGGACACAGGGTTCATCCTGAGCCTCTCTCACCATTCACCGTCTCGCCTCTACCTGGTCCGGGAGGGCCTGGCCTGTTGGCGCCACCTCTCTCACCAGCGCTCTCCATGACCCCAGGCTCTCACCTGGCCTACACGCCCTCCCCTACCCTGTCGCCCATGCCTGGATCCATTTTCTCCTTCAACCCTGAGGACATGCAGCGATACCTGCAGGCTCACACCCAGAGCGTCTACAATTACCACCTGAGCCCTCGTGCCTTCTTTCATTACCCGAACATCATCGTTCCTCACCCTCAGCGCCCTGACAAAGGCATGCCCGGACCCCAGGCCTGTGATCGCGGCCCTGCCGAGAGGCCTTCGGTGCTCAACAGCCATCACTCCAGCCTCCCTCCGCCTCACGTTCACCCCATTCACCACCACCTGGGGGAGGAGCAGCACCATTCCCCCTTCAAGTTCAAGCTCCAGCCTCCCCCACTGGGCCGGAAACAGCGCGATGGTCAGGGTCGACAGACCTTGCTTTCCTCCACATCTACATCCGGTTTGGGCTCCTCATTGTCGTTTGGTAGTGACCTTAGTTCAGCCAGTGGGTCGGGCCTGGTGTCCAACTCCTCCTCAACTAGCTCGCTAAACAGCGCGGGCTTGCCCAAGATTAAGGTAATTATGTTCTGTACGATTACACGCGCAGTTGTAATTGAGCTACTTAGTGTTTTGGTGACTTTAAAAAAAAGGTGTCGTCTTGTTTTTCATTAGTGGAACTTTGTCAGACTCAACTATTTACATTTATGTTTTAAAAAAACTAATTATAGCCTGTTTAGACCAAGGGTGATAACTAGGGCTGTAACATTTTACTAATAATTTTATTTCTATGAGAATAGAGTCCATACATACCACATCTGTAATGATAACAATATCGCTAGATTAACTTTCCAATTAAGTTTTGTTCCAGCTGATGAACGATGAAAACTTTGACAGCCAATCAGTATTCACCCGGCTTTAAAGAGCTGGAGTATTTAAAGCAGCAGACGACAAAACTGCTGTGTGCTTATAATTTTACGTTATCTACCTTTGGTGTGAACACTAAACTAATTTTTGTTAGTTCACTTTCATGGTGTGAATGGCCTTTACTGTTTTAGTCCAACTTAAATTTTACGTTCAAAGTTCTAATAATGAATAAATGCATCTCTAATAAATCCTTGACAAGACTATATTTTGAAATAATTTGATATATTTAGTACTAGGTTGAACAATTAAAAAAAAACCATTCAGCTACTCAAACCTTTTTAAATAATAATAAAAAAAAAAAACATTGTGAATATAGTTTTTTTGTTGATAAGTTGTATCGGGTGATTTCAAAAGTGTTATTTGCATATGGAAGTGTTTCCGCCACAGAATAAAAAATAAAAAAAGATAATTGTGACTTTTTATCTCACAATTTTGACATTTTTTTTTCGAATTGCGTGATATAAACTCGAAATTGCGTGTCATGAAGTCAGAATTGTAAGATATTTACTCACAATTCTGAGAAAACTGTCAGTCTTTTTTTTCCTCGGAATTAGACAATTGCGAGATATACTGTAAATTTGCAATTGCGAGAAATTATTATTATTTTTTACAATTGCGAGTTTATTTCTCTCAATTCTAATTGCGAATTGCAAGATGTTTTATCTTTTGTTTTATGTTTTATTCTGTGGCGCAAACAATCTTCCATATTTGGAGGCCTAATAGAAATGAAATAAAGTAAGGTGTAGTTATGCTCAGTTACTGGAAATTACGCGAGTGCGAAAACAAGATATTTAACAATCCTCATACAGTCATCACAAATTTTTCTGTTTTGACTATATCCACTCTGTCGCTCTTTACAGGTCGAGCCCATATCTGACATTGAATCCGAAGAGGAAGTCGAAGTGACTGACATCAGTGATGAAGAAGCTGATGAAAGAGATGAAGAGTTTGCCGTTTTCCCCTCTCACTACCGTAATCATCATCACCATCAGCATCAGCATTATCCTCGCAGCCAAAAGCATCAACAGTCCAATGGCACTGATGCCCGTCTCCACCCAGATGAGGACTTGGAGGAAGAGGTGTTCAAAGCCCCCGCCCCTCCACCCTTCTTCGTCCTTCCATCCTCTTCCTCGGGCGATGGTCGCCGCGGTAACCCCGTCGTGAAGAGCGAGCCTGTAGAGCCTGCGGACTTGCAGCTGGCATCCGGCGGACTGCCGCAAATGCACTCCCAGTGTATCCCACTGAAACAACGGTTCAAGCGGCGCTGGGACAGGGACCAGCACATGGAAGAGGCGGAAGACAAGAAAGTGAGAGGAGAAGAGAGGGGGAGAGAGAGGAACGGGATGGTGGAGGAGAGTGGGAGTGGAAGTGGGAGCGGAGAGGGAGAAAGCCCACCTCCTCACGCTCACCACAGAGTTAGCGCAGAGCTCCACCGAGCCACGGCACAGCTGTCACTGGAGAACAAGGACTGCTGATACGCATCGACACACACAGACGACTGCTGATGCACAACTCTACAACTGCTGATGGACCCACACTCAAACGTGACTCTTTGTAGATGAATGACTGCTGATACTGACAACAGTAATACTGACACGTACACTGCACACTTCGACTAACTGACCCTTGCTTAATCAAATCCCGTTCCCCAGGCTACCCTCGTTCCTCCGCCGCCCTCGACTTCAGCCGAGGGGCTCGCGTTCCAGTACATCTCAGTGTGACCTTGATGATGAATGACTTCACCCACGTGCCCCAGTGACCCTCAGGAGTGATGAACCTTGACCTTAGGCACTAGAGAATATTTTATATTTTTAGAAGAGAATTTTATTTTGCAAAGTGCCTGCGAGCTATCCCTCAAAACCCCACTTAGAGACCTAAAAGATGGGCATCAGAAAGACTGGTCTGGTTTGAGGGACTTGATCTTGATCTCCAGCAACCCAGCATTATTTTCCTCAGTGACAGACTGGGATCTGTCTCTATGTGATTTGGTGGGAAACAAATGCACAGAAAGTCACAGACAGACACTGTTCTAAAACCAGCCTGGTCATAAGTCCGAACCCTCAGGGACAAAACCCCTCAACACGCACACATACACTCAGACATGATCCCTTTCTTGTTCCCTGTGTGAAGCGTGTGTCTGATTCGAGTGTGAATGTGTGTGTTTTTGAAATCTAGCTGTGTAAGTTCTCAGGATATCTCCCTCCTATCCTTTTCTATCTAAACCAGCTCACCCTAAAACTTTTGCGCTCTCTTCCATTCTCTGTTTCCCCCCTCTGGGACCATACCTGAATCACTTTCTTACCGATGGGATGAATGACTCGGGCATAACGTGTGGTTCAGAGACCAGACTCTTAAATCTCTTCAATGGCTACTTTCTTAGTCTTTGAAATGATAGTCAGTCTGAACAAGCTTCCCTTGCATAGTCAGTCCTTTAGTGTGAACTAAACCAGCATATCACACACACATTCACAGCTTGTACAGTGATTCACCAGGACTCGTCCAACTATTTTGGCACTTGACGGACCCTTTAGATCCAAGTGCCAATTCTGTACTTATTTACTGTCCACAGTCCTTTAGCCATATTACAACAGCCACAGACCCTTATGAGATCTTTCTGTGGACTGGGGGAGGTGACGGAGCCGTTCCAATCTATAATCCCAAACATTCAAATACTAACATAAGTATAGAAAGACTGTAGAAGGCATGTGGCCAGAAGTCGCTTTCGCACACGTGTATACACACACACGCACACACATGCACATATACTGCCTCTTATGCCTTGTTTTACTAGCATGTCTGAAAAAGAAAACAAAAATCTTAAAGAACAGTATACACACTCAATATACCTTAATATATTATGTGTTAAACATACTATAAACAAAAAGCATAGCATTAACCGATATATGAATTTCAGGGGGGTTTGTAACTGATTTCGTTCCGAGGGGAAAGTTGACTCTTCTCCTCAGGGATAATGCTGCCGTTCGAGTAAGGGAGGAAACTGTTGCTTTTTTATCACGTTAATAAAAGGTAGGGGTTGAGGGAGCGAAAGACTAAATTGTACGCAATACTCTAACAAAGCACGAGAGCTTTGCACCACAGATGATGTGGCACATTCGGATCTTTAACCAGCATGCACCTCCTCGACATCCTGTTCTTACTGCCACAACTGATGCGTGTGTGTGTGTGTGTGTGTGTGTGCGTCTGTGAGGCTGTAGGTCTCTGTGCATGTATGTTACACCACACCCAAGGCTGTAATTCATTTGAAATCTTGCATCATGAACCTCATAAACCTGTGCGCACTAAAGCCATGTGGAAGTTGAACACAGGACGGGGTGGCCAGTCAGACACTAGCCATGATACAATGGTTTTCCAGTGATGTAAAGTATTTGTATCATGTCTGAAGTGTCTCTGATACCTAAAATGATACATTAGACAAAATTGGACTGGCAACGATGTCACCTCCTCAAAGTTTTGAACTCTTTCTAGCTGCCTTACTCCCCCTTCAGCCAGATTTGGTTATGTTTAAGATCTGCTTTCTTATTTGATGAGTCAAGTCTTTAAGTAGGCTGCACTTATTTTACGCCCAGCATACCTCATAATGTGAGAGGTGGAGCTGAATTTGAGATGGGGTGAGCAGTATTGACCAGTGCAGTCTGTAAACTTTTGTTTGGGCACAAAGTGAGTGCATTGTTTTTCTTTGGGGGGAAGATATTTGTTTTCTCTTAGGCTGCTCTCATTGGTTATCCCATGATGTCACTTTTTTATTATTATTATTATTTGTTTTTCACCTGAACTGCTCCTGTTTATTTGCTCTCTGATGTCAATGTTGCTGTTCATCCTAATTATTATTATTAGTTATCATTATTTTGTTGACATTTTTTTCCCTCATGTTGTAGTCATGATAAAATTGTATACAATACTGTAGGAGATCCTTTTAAGAATGTTTCCCAACCCCTGCCTTCCCACGAGCAACCCAACAGCGTGTTTAGTGTAACATTTAAAATTTTGTAAATTAATGTAAAACTGTAACTTTAATATGGGTGGTTATTGTGGAGAGATATAGGATGGAGGAAGGGCATTCAGGGGAGGATCGAGCTTATGAATTGTACTCAAGTCATGTTATGTAATTGTTATTTTGTAGTGTTACCGATTTCTTGCTCTTGTAATTTTTTTTTTTCATCGGGGGATTGTATGATTTTAAAAGATATATTGTGTATTGTTTTATTGTGTAAAAGTCTATATCTCTCACTTACTTTCTCAAGATTTATTTCTGTGGTTTTATAATTCATAATAACAGGTTTTAATACCATGATGTAACATTTTAATTCCTCCTTTATTCATTTTTGTGTTCTTATTTTCAGAATTGTAATTAAAATGTAATCAGGGTCAATTAAACTGGTTAAAAGCCATCTGGTTTCTGCTACTTTTCTTTACAACACAGGTTAGTCCATTTTAGTTGTACAAGTAAAATCTCCCTTCCAGAGTCTCTTTCTTGTCTTTAGTGTTTCTGTATACCTCAGGAGAGCCACATATATGTGAGTCTACATACACATGCATTGATGCTTGCAATACAAACGTGAAAAAAACCCTACTCATTTCAAATAAATTGATATAAATGAAAAGTATATATGTTTCCATGCAAAGCATTTAGTTTACACCATTAGCATTTGAAACGTGCTCCATAAAGTCGTGTCATGTATTCAGCCTGTTGATATGATATATAACATAGACACTTTAAGACTGACCTCTGCTGTCTGAAGAGAAGAAGTGCATGTAAAATCACCATTGATTTTTGATGCCTCAAATCATTTTGCTCACACAAATGATGTATACATCTTATAAACATAAACGTCCATGTAAACTATGCTGCTAATTGAAACAATTATTACTATTGTCATTTTTATTTTAGCCTATCTGTTGATAAAAGCAAGAAAAACATTTTGTTCTATTGTGATTGCGTTAAAGGCCATTGCACGTCTTGTCTACTAAATAGCTGTAAACCTTTTTTTCAGTTTTTCACTTTCTTGTTATTTCTTTTTTTTAATTATTGTTAGTGCCTGTGAAACTTGAACTTGACACTGTCTATTGACCTACTAGCAGAGATGTTCACAGGTCATTTTTTGGAAGTCCAAGTCAATTCTCAAGTCATTGAGCTCGAGTCCAAGACAAGTCTCGAGTCTTTGAGGGGAAAGTTCAAGTCAAGTCTCAAGTCTCTTTTGCCACACGAATTTGGAAACATGCTGAGCCTGAGAGAAAATCGTGTCTGTGTACCTGGGTGGGTCTAGGCCCCCTCATTTACATGTCCGGCCCCCTCAGATTTCTGATTGCTTAAAAAATATATAAAATAGATATTTTTTTGTGGCTATGTGAATTACACTGCACAATTCAAAGTAATACACCAGATGAAAGGTTGGCTCTCAGTCTCCACAGTACCTAAAATATTCATTTTATTTCTTTTTTTCTTTTTTTGTGTTCGCATTTATGAGGAAAAAACGTTATGTTACGGACAGAAGTGAGCACTAAAATATGCTTTAAAACTTTCACAGAGAAAAATTCTGCTTGTTAACATCAGGTGTCTTCAATAATGCTCAATCATCACTCAATTATTTACTTAGGCTAATTATCTCATTAACTTTAACACTTTTGAGTCTGGATCCAAATACACTCCCAGGAAAGTTAATTTAACACTGGAGTTTTTGCTGTGGGTGGAATAAAAATATGGCAGGACTTTAACTTTCTGACTCCTGGACTTTCCACCTCTGCCAATATGTTACACAGTATGGCAAAGGGCAGGGGACTTGGTATTCAGCTCATCGTACGCTTCCCCAACGTATATATACCAATAAAAGAAAATAGAAATACGTAACTGAATTTAGATTTAAAAAGCAATAATTGCATGAAAACAGGTTGTTGATGAGTTTCGAAGCTTGAGTCTGAAGTCTTTTGGGTCGAGTCTCAAGTCAAGTCTGAAGTCAGATCAGATGTTTGTGGGACTTAAATGCGACTCGAGTCACCCCCATCTCTGCATAGTAACTTTTTTGCATCTACTACTGATTTAACATGCAGCACGTTAAATTATACTTCCAATCGACCCGTTGCGTTCCAACTGAAAGTGTAGGCCTAATCATATTTCTGCCTCTGGTTCATCTCATCCCTGTCATGTTTTATTTTGTCACTTTCTCTGTCTGTCCTCTCCCTTTTACTTCATCACTCACCTCAGTTGTTGTCTGCATTTCAGGGAGCTAGAGAAATGAATGCGGTTCCCTGTGGCACAGTGGGAGTGTGGGGTAGAGGGATAGATGAATGACAGCTGATTGACAGCATTGCAGAGCCAAAATAAAGGGGTCATCATCATGGTGGGTATGAGGTCAAAGGGCAGTTCTCTGAGGAGAGGAAGTGCTAATGAAGGAAAATGGCACTTTAAGATACTTGAATAGGCCTACTGCAAAAAGTGCTTTTATTTTAAATCATCTATTTATTTTTTGTGTGAAAATGTCTAGAAAAAAAGTGCCGTAAAGAACTTTACCTAAGTCATTTGAATACATCTACCACAAAGTGTCGCGTGCGCGTATGTTGACAGCTTTGTGCATTTCGACCTAACACCGACAGATGTCGCTGTACATTGCCTTAACATTTCAGGATGGCGCTTGTACTTGATTGTCTACAACAGCGATTACGTAACGACTTATTTGCTTCTCGAAGGAAATTCACAACGAACATCCTTTCTTTGAATGTAGTTGTACACTTCAAGCGCGTCCATGTGTTTGAATATGACGCTCTAAATTTAACTAAACCGAACCGTTTGAAAAGAAGGTTAAAATTAAAATCGGTATTTATATTTCAACGACTTTTTTAAGTATTCTAATTTTCCTACATGTTTAAAAATGTGTCACTTGTGTCACTTTCATCAGTCGCTAGTATGTTGTCCTACTACGCATCAAGCATGGGGTTAGGCGAGTCCGTCAGGCCACGCCCCTTCCATCCAGCTGGTGGCAACATGCTTGATGACTTCATCGCTGAGTTTGATCATTGGCTCATCGCGGTTGCCCTCCTGGCCAATCGCACAGCGGTACAATGACGTCACCTCCAAAATCCTGCAAGGGTTGTATGGATGGGGCGGGGCACAACGGCACAAACGTTAGAGACAGTGGAATACGGCGCAACGATTGGCTCTCGCACACGAGGTGAGGGGCTGTTGCTGAGAGAAAAGAGAGGCAGAGTAGAAAAAAAAAAAATGAGAGCGAGAGCGTCAACAGTGTGCATCCCGTATTCATAGTAGTGTGAAAGTGAAACAGTTAGTCAGAGACCCGCACAAGTGGAACGTTATTGTGATTTAACGAATCAATTGAGTGATTTTGCCTTTCTATTTCATCCTCAAAACTTGATTGACGACTAAATTTGTTTAATTTGCAAACGGTAGTAAAAAAAAAATACAAAAATAAAAACCGAGCTGATCAAATTAAAAACATCGTTTGCAGTTCAGGGGATTGAGAAAACTATTGATTTTAAAGTGATGTGTAGCGCTGTCGCTCTTGGTAAACACGCACCTTTATTTAGGTAGCGGAGACTCGTATCGCGTTATTGGCTAGCGCTTTTTGAACACCTCCCTAGTGCCCGCCCACACCCTGTTCCTATGGTTCCCAGCGCTCTCATTGGATACTGTAACTTTTGGAGCGAGCGCCGGCTTGCTATCTAGCCTCATTGCGATTGACCGAAAATACCTGCCATTCAAATAGAATAAGCCAATGAGAAACGCCTCGGAGTTTGTGCTGTCTCGTCCATAGGCTACTGTATCTGTCAGTGCGCACTGATTGGCCAGGCTGGCCAGCTGTTAGTGGTTCATTCACCATTTTGTGACTGTAGTGGAAAAGGGATTCATATAGTTTTTAATCCCTGTCTGAGTTGCTGTTGGGAGGGGGGCAAAGATGTTTTACGGAGGACCGATATAAAGTAAAATTCCCGACAGACAGAAGACATGTATGGACGTTGCACGCCACTTCAGACGAAAGGACAGAGCCCATCTGCAATTTGCACCGTAAATTCATCGGTTACCTCCTAAATATTTCTGCTTGTTTTGGTAAGTAGTTATTACTCAAAAGAACCCACCGCTAATATGAGTGGCAATCCGTTTTTTAGATATGACTGTTGTGTGCAAAGACAAATGGAGAACAAACCAGCTCACTAAAATATCAAGGAAGAACCCAGAGCCAGAAGAAGGGAGGGGGTGGGGATGCAGAGTTAAACTTCGTCAAATGTTTTAAAGACAGCGTTCAAACCAAGCTTTTGACTGATTCAATAAGTTACTCCTTCCCGAATTGTTTCGACTGAATGGCATGAGTTTGAGTAACTTGAACGAGGCAGACTGGCATTCATGCACTGCGTTACACACTGGCAGGATTACGCTCGAGGAAGCACTACAGTACTAGCGAGTAACAACGTCACGGCGCCAATGTAAAAACAAACAAATGAATAGTTCATTCCGTATCTGACACCATTACTCGGACTTACTACGCGCGGTCATCAGCTCATTACCAGGACGGCTCTTAAAGGTGGATAATTTCCAACTTTTGCTGCACGTACGTCCTTATAAACATGAACAACCTTTGCGTATTGTGCACGTAAGTACGAGTGTGTTTGAACACATTTTAAATCTTTCTTTTACTCTCTCTCTCTCAAAAGGCCCTGCTTGTCTAATTTAGCTGTTTCGAGTCCTTGGCATAGTACTCCCGTGCCATGACATTGCGAAGCACTGCGAGTATTCCGTGCGCACTCTGATATGCGTTTTATTGTTGTGCATTATTCCAGCGGCTCACCTCACAGTCCATGCATTTCAGAATACACCCTTATTGAATTATAAAACAGCCTTTAATCCGAACAACAGTTTTGTAGTCAATTAATATTGTAATATATATATTTTTTTAAAAGTACAATTCAGTCCACACGGGCCTCCTTGAATAGAGTCTTGTTGATACAAGTGGCTTCATGCTACACTGTTTTTCTGAGATTTTACCATTTTAAGAGATGCACGTAAATATAATACACTCTGATGTCAAAGAGTGTGTCCATAATGATGGCTCAGTTTGCCTGCATTAAAACCATCCCTTAACTCATTTTTCATCAGGTCATATGTGCCACTATGTACGCTTTTAGTAATGTTAGGTGTGTGCCACTTTTGGTCATGGTGGATAAATGAGTGATATGGTGGTGGAGTGTTTATGGAATGTTGTTTTGGACAGCCTTGCTTCTCCGTCACTCACTACATGTACTGCTTCAGCATCCATACAGTACGCACTACATGTTTAAGTGTAATAATTATGTTTAGCTACTGTTTGAACTCTTTTGCAGGGTATTTTTGGAGTGTAAACTGCTCGACTGCCGATTTTTCAAAGAGCGTGGCATGTCTCCCTGATGCCCCTGTGTCTGTCGTCTCTTGAGTTTCTCTGTGTTTTTACTGTTTCATGTGTGTGACTGTAACACCTCCTTTGGCGACCCACTTTAAATAGTCCAAATAAAGCAGTTGGCGATGGTCATGCTTTTTTGGAGGAAGGAAGTCAGCACCCATGCATGCCCCTGAGCTGCACGGCACTGCACTGCTGCAGCCCTGCACCCTCCTGTATGCCCCAGAATGCACATTTGCAAAACAATCTGTGAATGAGCACAGAATGAGTGTTGTTGATAATGTGTTTTGTGGAGTGGGCAGATCGTCGACTTGACAGTTGCACATATTGTGGTGTATGGCACTGTCGTGGGTGGATTTTGTTGCTGTTTTTATTTGGTAATCTGCATTATTTTGCTTCGTAACACTGCGCTGGAGCGATGCACTGTAAGACTTCTTCAATTAAATCCGAGTATTGTGACAGGCTGGCATACTGGCATCACCACTGCGTGTGAGTCTGTGTCCCCCTTTTCTGTTACCCTGTCTCACATCGGTTCGAATATATAGATAGGTGCTTTATTGACCCCTGAGGGCAAAGAGTGTATAGATGATGCACGGTTGTATGTTCATTTGAGCAAACAGTTGCTTTATTGACTACTGGTCCACCGTGAGGAGTGTGTATGTGTGATCTTGCGTGTTTGTGCTTGGTATTGGTGTGTGACGCACAGTATATCTAGGCTTAGATTTTTATTTTAATTAATAGGCTAATTGTGCAATGTCGGTCAGTATTAATCATTGTGTATTAAAGCGCGATATTACATTTATGCTATCACATTTTAATCTGTGTGAACTGAAATATGTTCTGGCTCTTTTGATTCACCTTAATAAATGTATATCCTCTGAATAATGACTGTAATTGAGAAGGACAAACAAATGGCTTTGTAGAGCCTTATAAAGGGGAAATATTTATTGTTAATTCTGAAATAAATCATTTGACCTTTAAGGATCAAGGTAGTAATTCAGTGACGACTGAATGTATCTTGTCCATTTATCAATTTAAGTCAAGCATATGTTTCTATTGTTTTGAAGTGGATTAAGGTTGTAATGAATACTGTCGTTGGCCTGAGGATAAGGATCGCAGGTTTTACAACAGTGTTCACATAGACCCATATAACACAGCAACGTTTCATCTGAAAACATTCCGCTTGGAGTGTGTGCTTGGATTGGACTTCTGTCATATGGCTGACGTCAGTTTTTCTTGCTTTAGTTAGACCTTTAATACAGGTATCATGCTAATATCTACAATGCTGAGACTTCATTCGACCAGCTGTATTAGTCACATACATAAGAGTCAGAGCTGTCACAGTCACAGGAAGTGGACCTAGGATTAGAGTGTGTGTGTGTGTGTGCGTGCCGTTTGGCATGACTATTGTTGCACAAATGAAATATGAATGTTTTTACCTATATAGTATCTCATTTGTAATATAATTATTTTCAAAATACGTGAACCTGTCTACTTATAATTAAACATATAGGCTAGATGGATATCACAGATTGCTGTGGTCTCATGTTAGAGATTTTCGTTTGTATTTCCTGTGTTATTTAGAGTTAGTCCTATATAATTATAATTTTTGGATACTTGATAATTCCTTTTTCATTATAGTCTTTTGTACGTTTACCCAAATGAGCACATCTGAATATTTTTATTTTGGGATGTCTATTTTTTTTAAAGGAATTTTATATTGTTGCTCCAGTTTTTTGACAGTTGAATGATGCTAAAAGAATATAAAACTTTATTTGCATCAGTGGTACTGGTTCTTGAATCACTCTCAACTTGGTTGTAAGCAAAGCAGCATATTTAAAAAACTGATTTCTTTTGTGAAATACCAACTAAGGAAGCTATAGGCCTGAGATGATGGTGATTCAATTATCAAACGTAATTTCCTGCTAATTTATCAGTGTTTCAAATTCAAAAGACGTAAATCTTTAGCTAAATAGTGATTTTGTGGATTGTTCAAGGTCACATGTTTCCAGGATTGTAGGTTGTGGAGTTTGACATCATGCATTGGGGTTTCAGTTTCCTGAGCAGGAATTTCTAGAAGCTGCTGGGTTCTCTGAATTTATGCAATCATAGCAACACTTTTTAACATGCCTAAGCTTCACAGTTGAGAAGAATATATATGATCATGTTATATTTCAGACTGCTGTGATACATTTCTGATCATGGGCATGGCATGAATTCTGTCAGCCATTAACAATACGTTGAAAAATCGTTTTTACAAAATTATACCCAAACTTAAGGGTTATATTGGTTTGACATTGGTTGTTGATGTCAACAACTTCCCTTAACATATATGAATAGACCAAGGACAAGTGAGACACAGCATGTTCGGAGTTAATTGTAAAAGATTGTCATACCTTTACACTATACAATAGCTTTATTGCTTGGGATATTCCAGTTATGCTTTCACTTTTAAGAACCATATTCATTAACATGAATGTTCTGAATCCCATCAGTTATTTTAATCAGCCTAATGTTTTATTAATATGAATATGTTATTTAATTTAAAAGATATGCATAGTTGGGTCACTCAAGCTGAACATAAACTTCTAAAATAATATTTTAGTACACAACCAACTATTTCATTTATATTATTATTATTATATAATTTATTATGAATATTGTTCTTGAAATGTGTTATGAAGCAGTCTTTTGAGGTGAAATTGGGATATGTTGCCAGTGAGAACAGCAAACATTTGAAGTTTTTGAAAGATTGTTCATAGTTTGCAAGTTTATTATTACCACATATAGGCTTTTTATTTTATTTTAAATGCAGAGATTCTTAGTGTGTTTCATTTGAACTGTTTTAGTTTATGAATCAGGCCTGGCCCTTAGTATTTTGTGCCATTATTTGTTTTCATTTTGACGTCCCAAATAAGACATTGGTGACTCACTCACACATTCCTTATTGCTTTAACATTGCCAGGAATTTCTGACTCCTTTATCAGTGGAAATACAAGGGGAAAACATGATATAAAATTCGAATTTTTCTGGAATTTACTATTGTTTGGCTTATTTTTTTTACAGTTGGTATCTGACTCATACATTGTGTACTGATATGCATAAGTAATTAAAAAGTATATATTTTTTAAATAATGTTTATATATGTATATATATAACTCCCCGATAATTGCTGTCACAGTACTCTGAACTAACCATTTCAACTGTCTCACAAATTCCCTGTCTGAATGTTCAAACCTCAAAGATAAATTGTTGATAATGGGATACTGAATTTTACTGAGTTAATTATACTTAGTTAAGCTTAATAACATTGTTTTCTTTATAATATTCCATGTAGTGACGAGGAAGGAAATCTCTCTCCATTGCAAATAAACAGTTTAAGGTCAGTAGGAACAGTGGGTGGGGTGTCTCTTGGAATGACTCAAAGAATTCCCCAATTCTCCTTTTACAGCATCTCTCACAGGAAAATCCTGTGTGTGTTTTGTTTGTGTGGGAGTGTCTTTTTGCACATTTTTTTTGAGTGGGCGGGAGTGTGGGATAGTAGAGAGAGTGAGAAACTGAGTGTTGAAGAGTGTGATTTCACACACGTGTTTGTGTGTACGAATGCATAAGGACTGCTTGGTAAAGGAAAACTGCTTTAAAATGCATTTTATGTGTAGATGAGCGAATGTTTGTGTGTGTTTCTTTTTCTTGCTGAATTCTGAGTCTGATTTTCCCCAGGTTTGTGTATTGCAGCGTGACCGCAGATGCTAAATATGTCTGTTTTGTGTGTGATGTGTATGGGAGAAGAACCACACACACACTCGGGTGCCCACAGTATCCTAGTTTGTAGTACGCAGAAGGGTGCTATGGATAGATACCCTCACAGCATGTGCAATTTTGTTGATTTTGGCATTTCTGATTTCACATTATGGCATACTACAATATTTACAACCCATATGAAGCATTCTTGACAAATTATAATCATCTTTATTTAGAGCGGGAATTTGGAAAGCATACAGGTCTACTGACATTATATTGATTTTTTTTTTTAATTTGAATATACTCAAGAGAAGACATATTTGCGGAATTTGTTTTCGGCAGCCAACATGATTAAGAGTAACATCGGTATTGTCTCTTAAACTGCCATCATATGCCATCAAATCCATATATCTTGATTTTAGAAGTTGGGATGAAATTCAGACATTCTACTAATTCTAATTCAGTCACACATGTTAATTTAAATGTGACTGCTTGTGATTGTAATTAAAAAAAAATATATATATATATATATATTACGTTGAATTTTTCCTACCATATTTAATAAATGGGTGGGACAAATATGGAAAGTCAAACAATACAAAAATGGTGTGCACATCCCAAACATCCAAAATTGGGCTCAGGTGCAGGACAACTAAGTTAATAAACAAATAAAGAAGTGTGAAGTCTGCATACTGAAAATTACTGCTCCAAAAGAATTTTTTAAAAAGCAACATTTCGACACTCAGGTCTTCGTCAGGCACAATCCAGGCACATCAGGGACAAATATGGACACATAATTGGACTATTTTTTTCTATTCTGTAGAATGTGTTTTGTATGTTTTTGAAACATTTACTTTGAAATGATGAACACGTATATATTTTAATTTATTTATTGACTATTTATTTAAAATAACAGAGTGTTCTGTTTTTGACAAGCATTTTAAGTTTTTTAGGCAGTGGATAAATATTTTTTATTTTATTTCCAAATTATACATTTGTTATTATTTTTATGTGGATTATAAAAAAAAAATCTGATTTTTTTGTGCCTTCAGTGGAAACCTATAACCTTGAATTTAAAAAGCTATAACACTGACCTTTACCTTTAAATTTAACATAAAATGAAACAACATTATAAATACTTTTAAAGTGTTTCCCATTTATGACATGGAAATTTACGTTTAAAGTCAAGTCACCTTTATTCATATAGCGCTTTTTACAATACAGATTGTTTCAAAGCAGCTTCACAGTAATAACAGGAAAATTATGTTAAATATAATATTAAATGTCCCAAACTAAGCAAGCCAAAAGCCAATGGCGAAGAAAGAAAGGTGAAAAAGGCACAGTGGCAAGGAATCAAGACTCAGTCAGGGGGCCAGTTCTCCTCTGGCCAATGAATGAACAGTGTATTATTATGATTCAGGCAGCATTATAGGTCAGATGTCAGACTGGATTGAAACATTCACAATATTTATCCAATTCCATCAGGTTGGAGGTCGGAGTTATCACGCCAGTATGGAGGCGAGTTTGTTGAGTTGTCCAAGAGGCCTTCACGGGGCTGATGAGGCTGGCACTTCAGGGATGCGTTTTGGTCATGTCCACCATATCATTGTTCTGCATTTGTCATTAAGAGCATATTATAATGTAGATATTTTTTTAATATGGAAAAATGTGGTTTTACTGATACTTGACACATGACTTTCATATGAAAGATTGGTATCAAAGAGCACACCAAGGTTCCTAACCAACAACGAAGACTTGACAGGGCAGCCATCAATTGTTAGACAGTATTTTAGGTTTACACGTGAGGAAGTTATTTGTCCAATATATTAGAATCTCTGTTTTGTTTTGTTTTTTTCAGAATTAAGGAGTAGGACATTTCTAGTCATCCAGTTTTTTATATCAGCTATGCATTCCATTAGTTTTGTGAATTGATAAGTTTTGTCAGAGCATGAAGAAATATAGAACTGAGTATCGTCAGCATAACAGTGAAATCTAATACCATGCTTCCTAATGATATCTCCTTAGGGTAGCGTGTACAGAGTGAACAGCAACAGTCCTAGTACTGAGCCTTGTGGTACGCCATACTAAACTTTTGATCTCTTCATTTACTGCTACAAACTGATAATGGTCAGATAAGTATGATTTAAACCATACTAATGCAATTCCACTAATGCCAACATAATTTTCGGGTCTATTTAAAAGAATGTTGTGGTCGTCGCTGGATCGTATATTAGCACTAATAGAGAGATACAACCACAATCGGATAATAAGAGCAAATCATTTGTGACTCTAATGAGAGCTGTCTCAGTGTTAAAGGATGGTCTAAAGCCTGACTGAAAATCCTCGCAGATACCATTTCTTTCTAGAAAGGAACAGTTGTGAGAATACTGCCTTTTCTAGTATCTTTGACAAAAAAAGGTAGATTAGAGATCAAACCGTAATTGACTAATTCTGTAGGATCAAGTTGCGTTTTTAAACAAGTGTTTTAATCATAGCCAGCTTAAAAGTTTCTGGTATGCATACTTATGACAAAGATGAATTAATGATATTAAGAAGAGGATCTATGACCTCTGGAAGCATCTCTTTTTAATAACTTAGTCTGTTTAGGGTCTAGCATACGTAGGGTCAAGTTGTCGCTTTAGATGATTAAACGAGTTTGAAAAATTCTTCCTCTCCTATAGCAATGAAATGAATGAATAAAAAAAAATCCTCAAGGAGACTTCAATGTACTGCCTGATGCGATACTGTAGTAGACCGTTTAGTTGCATAGTTATAATTTTCATAAAGTCATTACTGCTGTGCTGCTCGGAAATAACTTTAGTTTCAGTTAATTTACACACTGTTGTTTATTTTCTTCTAATAGGGTTGAAAAATAAGCAGATCTAGCAGCTTTTAATGCATATGTGTATGTAATCATGCTCTCTTTCCATGAAATGCAAAAAAAAAAAAAAATCCTAGTTTTGTTTTCTTCCAGTTGCTCTCCATTTTCTGGCTGCTCTCTTAAGGGCCCGGATGTGCTTGTTGTACCACAGCATTGGACTATTATCTTTAATCTTCTTTAAGCGAGAAGAACAGAACAGAAAATTAAAATAGCAAAATTTCTAGAAAGACTTAATATCTTTTCCACACACCATGGTCACGTGTCTATCACAATGCATCAAGACTAAAATTATTATTCACAATTGCACTGATTGAAATGTGACTTTCAACCAGTGTGACTTTCAGTGTGTCCTAAAATTATTACGTTTAATTTGTTTAGAAAAAATCTAAATCAAAGTATTTTTAACTTTACATGAATGTAATTTTATCATCCAACCTCACTGTCAGAAAAGTACTTGGTGTAGGCTATTGGAGAGAGTTTGTCCTTTGCTGAAGGTCTCCTCTTCTTTGTTGCATGTGAACTGTGAAGTTTGTATGTGTTATAATTTAGCACACTCACATTTACACTGTATTCTGTTTAAATAATTGTAATCTTATCTAAAAATCTACTTAAATATAGACATTAAATGACTTTATGTGTACACATCACTACTTTTACTGTCACATTCATATACTTTGAGCAGTATCTTTCCAATCACTTTGTATTAACAAAAAGGAAATGTTTCTTTATCTTCCTCTCTCTCTGACTCTTTTCCTTCTTTTTACAGGTTGTTGTGAAAAGAAATAAAAGAAACCTCAATATAGCCAATTAAAAAGGAGAAGAGAAAATCGACAAAAGGGAAAAAAATATATATTTGCCAAAATAAAAAAGATGAGGCCACCAAAGAAACAGAGAGGACGCTCTACTTTATCGGCAAGAGCAAAAGGAGCAAAAAAACGAGTGGGCAAGCTTGAAGGACATTCACAAACAACACCGCCTGCACCTTCACACCAGAAATGCACTCCATCCAAAGAAGACAGCTCTCAGGACAAGCTCAACAGTAGCAACATCTCAAACAGTGAGGGGTTAATTAAGCAAATAATAGAAAGGACAATGGAAACATCAAAATCTGAAGAGAATGCAGTAATTGTGAATAAAGCAAAAAGCCCACGGAACATTAACACTAACAATTTAACAGATAAAACAGACCCAGTCAAGAAAGCCAGCAATGCACATGAAAATGTATACAGTAATAGCACAGACATCTGTAACGCAAACACACAAAACTTTACTAGCACAAACAGTAAAGCTAGCAACCAACATGCAAACAGCACTCCTAGCAATACACAAAACACAAATACAGCCAACAGTTTAAATAAAAACAACTCTTTCAGTGCCAATCACACTTCCACCACACCCTCCAGTCGAAAAACAGCCACTTTTAAAGCCAGGGTACCCAAGAAGAAATACATGTATGAACATCAAGCTTCCAGTATTTTTTCCATCAGTTCGATCCCAGTAGCCCAACTCACTCTTCATAGGAATCACCTAAGTTCTCCACAAAACTCCATTTTTCAGAGCACTACTCCTGTGGTCAGAAATGATTTGGTTAAAGCAGATTCTGATCTAGACAATAGTGAGAATAGTAGGAGAGAAATGGGCAAAATAGCAAGCACAGAAACTCCAAAAGGAGATAGAACTAAGGGTGATATGCTGAAAAGTGAGGTGCCTTCTGAAAGAGAAAAGGTTATCCAAGCGGTGGAAGTAGATGGATATGGGGATCAAGCCCCAAATTCTGTGCGCTCATCATCCACAGACACAGCCAGTGAACATTCTGTGGATCTGGAAGTACCTGAGCCCTCTTGTGTGCAGCTAAATTCAGGTAACCACGTAAGAGTGTCAAGAAGATTCAACCTGTCCAACAATTCAACCCTGTCTGTTCTCCTGTCCCCCAATCACACACAAACTGAGGAGAGAGGGTCTGCAGCAATAGCAGAAGCACTAGCTAAAGGACTGAAAAACCAAAGGGTGCTAGCACGTAGATGGCCAGGATCAAATTTAAAGGATGATGAGAAGCTGATCAAGGAATGTGTATTTATTTGTGGTGTGGTGCGTGGGTCCAGTAGAGAGCAGCTGAATGTAGAGTTGCAGATTAATGGGGAAGGGACACTGCTCTCATATCCATTTCATACTTTAGTAAGTCGCCCACACCAACCCATTGACCTCATTTTAGACGCCCCACCCCCAGGAAATGAACTTGTGGAGGTTGGGACGCGTGTTTGTGTGCCTTATGGAGGAGATAATGGTAAGGAGTGCTACAGAGAAGGTGTCGTTGCTCAGGTAGACTCTCATTCAGTTTGCCCCTATATGGTGCTTTTTCAGGAGGAGTTAGAGCAGGAGAAGAAGAGGTGTAGTAATGAGGAGAAGCAACAGACATTAAGTTCACAGACTGTATGCGTTGCCCGCCAGAACCTGCGCCTCCTTGTTCCACCATGGGATGGGGTTATGAGAGAGAAGGAACGAGAAGAGAGAGAGCACAGAGAGGAAATAGAAGTGGAGAGGGAGCTATGTCAGTTAAGTGAAGGGATGGATTTGGCAACTGCAGGTACTCCCAGGGAGAATTGCAGATTCCCATCTGCACACACAGGGGTTCATCACTATGGAAGCACACATCTTTCATCTTCCACTTCACCAGCAGTTGTGATGGTAGCAAACAATATGTTTACTTCATCAGCGAGGATCGAAGATGAGGGAACTGGAAATAGAGAAATAGTTAGAGAAAGAGAAAACGAGCGAAAGCAGTTGCAGTCTCCAGAGGTGGATATGGAGGTTTTGCGGCTCAACATGGTACCACTCAGAGATGGTGGAGGACACTTAGTCTCAGGGGGACCAAAGGCATGTCCTCCTAATCAGCACAGACAAATTTTTTCCAAACCTCCTGGGTATCCAAGTCCCATTACAGTGGTGCGAGGCATCTCTGGGACATCTTTAGGAAGTCCACGGCCAACCCCTTCACCTGCGATTTTAGGGTCTGATGGAGGGATCTCTCACCCTATGCCACCCTCTGTGCCTCCTTCCCCTAGCTCCAGGGGTTCTCTGACACCTCTGGAAAAGACTCCTACACCTTCACAGACCTCCACCCCAATTCCAGGGAGTTCTGCCTCTTCGTCTGCTTCTTCCTCAAGGTCAAGGACACCTTTGTCAGTTGCCCAACAGAAATACAAGAAAGGCGATGTGGTTTGTACACCTAATGGAATCCGTAAGAAGTTTAATGGAAAGCAGTGGCGGCGCCTGTGCTCACGAGAAGGCTGCATGAAAGAGTCCCAGCGTCGTGGCTACTGTTCTCGTCACCTCTCCATGCGTACCAAAGAAATGGAGGGAGCAGTGGGAGAGAGAGGGAGTGGAGGAGGTGGAGAGAGTAGCTCAGGGACCGTCACCCCTTCAGATCTGCGGGGTCGTGCTAGCAGTGAATTTGATTGGGACGAGACTTCTCACGACAGTAGTGAGACAAGCAGTCGAGGTACTGACTCTCGTCCACGTCTTGGCTTACCTTCACTGGTTCCTCAAGATTACTCTCGTTTTGACTTTGATGAATGTGAGGCTGCAACTATGCTGGTATCCCTCGGCTCAAGGTCTGTAACACCCTCATTCTCACCAATTTCAAATCAGTCCCCATTCTCGCCTACACCTTCTCCATCAGCATCACCACTTTTTGGCTTTCACCCTGCAAATTTTAGTCCCATTACTGCCTCTCCAGTCTTGCCTCCTCGCCGCCACAAACACCCAAGTGGGACCAACAGTGGTGTCCCAAAACATGGAACAGGAGGTACAGAGAGGGAGAAAGATAGACACCTGTCTGGTATTGTGCCATCCTTCCACACCAGTCTAACCTTCACTGTACCTATGAGCCCAGGTAAACGCAGGACAGATGCCCCTCCTCCCCCAACTCCACTGTTGCAGGAATATGCCAAATCCGATCAGGAACAAAGCTGTCGTGACCCTTCCCTTGTAACAAATCTCTGCATTATCTCTCCTCAGACCACTACTGTCACACACCCCCAAAGACTGCCTTCAGCCACTGCCTCTTCCCCACCAGCTTCTCCCCTAGGCTTAGAATCAGGTTCACAATGTACAGTCTCCCAGCAACCTTTGAGAGACTCTCCAGTAATAGTGAGAAATCCTGAGGTTCCTTTAATAAAGTTTACAGAACTCCCACTGGCTAGAGTTGCAGCGGTGGACAGGACCAGTTCCACAGAAAACAGCCAAACTGGTGTACATCTAGAGACAGGACTACAGGTTCCTGTTCCAATCAACGCTGCTTCCACAAATGGATCTGTCTTACTGCAGAATCCCACCTCAACTCTTGTTCTAGTGTCTACTACCTCTTCCATTCCAAATTCAACCCCTGCAGGTCTACCTACGCAATCCAGCGCCACTTTAGCCTGTATATCAGTGCCTAGCCTTGTCCCAGGGCCTGGTCTCATTGGTGCGGGTGATGGAGGGCGACAAGATAAGAGTGCCCAAGTGACGCTGCAACAGCCTGTCCCTTGTCACCCTGCTCCTACTGCCCTGCTACCACTCATACTTCCCACCGAGACCTTGCATCCTGTGCCATGCAAAGACATCATTATGGGGCGACCTGGAACTGGTAAGAGAATTCTATATTTACATTTAATGCTAACACCAAAGATTAAGTTGTTATTCCCTGGACAGATGTTGTTTTGCTTCAATTACATGATAACAGAAAATGCCGTGTCAAACTGATTCAATAAAAAAAATTAAGTAGAAATAATTTAGAGAATATAGATACACCATTATGTCATTTTTAAAATGTGTTTTAAAAGACTACCACAAATGTCATATTTAAATCATTAAATTAATGTAGTGAAGCTATTAATCATAATTGTTTTAATGGAAAACAGTTACCATTGCTCTTCTTGAAGTTATGTAACTTATCAGTAGTAAAACTAGTAATAGTTTACAATTAGTAAAACTAGTTTTGTTAGTAATATTTTTAGACACACAGTATTACATTGATCTTATACAATGGCATTGGTGAATGTTTGTTTCTGATTGGTTAAAACGTCTGATTGGTTTTGATTTTTAGATGTTGATTAATCTTCAATAACTGCAGTATTATTAAGAACTTAAAGAGAGTTCGCTGAAATTCTGTAATTATTTGCTAATCCTCATGATGTTCCAATTCATTATGACCTTCCTTCTTCTGTAGAACATAAAAATACATATCTTTGTAAATAAAATGGAGGTCAATTGTAACCAAAATTGCTTGGTTACCAACATTCTTTAAAACATCTTGAGGTCCACAGAAGAAAGAAAGTCATATAGATTTGGAATGGGAAAGGGGTGACTAAAAGATGGCAGAATTTCCATATTTGGGTAAACAATCTTTAAGTTATTGAAAATATTGCAGTAATTGAAGCTTAATCAACTCCTTAAAACCAAAACCAGTAAGACCTTTTAACCTTTTTTAGTAGAAGATCAAAGTAAAACTGTTTTTGACAAGAAAACATTACTATATTCTAAAAAATTAATTCCAATTCAGTTCAGTATAAAACATGGCTTTCTAGAATGCTTTTCATCTCACTCTGCAAAATGTTTTGAATGCTGACCGTTAATCTATATAATTGACTATGGCAGTTTCAAGTTTCTTGTTTCATTCCACAAATGAAAACTATTCCTTTTACGTAAAAATAACTTGAGCTCTGTCAGTTCTTTTGTTTTCTCGATAATGACTGGCTAATAGTATATTTCTAAATAAATAGTATATGTTTTAAAGAGGACGCATGTTTATTTGCCCTAAACTGTTTTCTCATTATACTAAATTACAAATCTAATATCAAAATCTTTTTCTTTGTGATAATTTTAATTGAAAACATGCACTGAAAATTTCCATTTATATAAAAATATTTTTTTTATTAACATTTGTATTAAATAAATGTGAAATTTATTATGAAATTTAAAAATGTTAAATAAATATATGTTTGTACACATATTTTGTATTGTTACAAAGGATTCTGCTTCGTAACAATACAACAAAACTGTTTTTTTTTTTAAATGTTCATATTATTTAACAGTTTGCCTGAATTTTTCACCTACCACATTTTAACTTGACAATTAGTTTCTGCTGATGAAAAGCAGTCCCACAGCATGGTCTTTCTATCACCTTTCCTCACATGGTATCTTTTTAGTTGTTTTAGTTGCTTTCTAGAAATGTTTGATTTCGTGTGGACATTTTTTGGCCCCTATGAGAAAAACTGCTTTTACACATATATATATATATATATATATATATATATATAATAAAGGTAAAGTTTTCTGTGAGGGTTATCCTAAGAGTCAGAATATACAGTTTGTACAATACAGTATATAATGTCCTCGTAATGATAGGTGCATCAACGTGTATGTGTGTGTGTGTGTTTGCACATACGTAACCATATTTTCGGGACAATCCAGATGTGAGCTAAAGCTAAAAAAATCTTCCCAGTCCTTATTTTAGTTCATCCTCATTTGTAAAAATCAGTATAAATGCTGTTGTTTCTTATTGTAAAAATGCAGAAAGTTTTCTGTTAAGATTAGGTTTAGGTTTAAATAACTAGCTGTAAAACAATAGAAGTTTATCCTGTTGTGTGTGTGTGTGTGTGTGTGTGTGTGTGTGTGTGTGTGTGTGTGTGTGTGTGTGTGTGTGTGTGTGTGTGTGTGTGTGTGTGTGTGTGTGTGTGTGTGTGGCAAGTGAATGTGCATGTTTAAGATTAAAGAGAAAATTAGTCCATATATGTATATATATGTGTGTGTGTATGCGTTGTCCTAATCAGTTATGTGTGTTTACTTTTATTTTCCCCAAAAGTGCAAAGCAATTTTTATTTGATTTATTTCACAACTGAGAACAGTTACTGTAAACATCAGGTCAAAGTTGCAAATATTTAACTGATAAAAGAGACTGTATAAATATATATAGCATCAGTCTCAAACTCATCACTTTAATTACATTTTACGTATTGTAGACTGTTTTTATTTGGGGCTATAGTGTAATTTTGTGTAAATTTGATGCAGCATTTCCGATAGGTCTCTCTGCCTCAGTAGTGAACAGGATCTCTCTTCCATTTATGTGCATAGTTTCGATTCGCCATCTGTCGTGTAGGCTAACTCTGCAATGTTTATCACTAATATGGTAGAACGGTATCTCCTTTTTTCATCATTGCTGTACTTATTGTCTTTAATTTTTCACCCTCTTAATTGTGTCGGCTTTTTCTATTATTTTCCGTCACCTATTTTCTCACTCTCTCTCTCTCTCTCTCTCTCTCTCTCTCTCTCTCTCTCTCTCTCTCTCTCTCTCTCTCTCTCTCTCTGGTGCAGTGCAGAAGCCTTGCTCTGTTCTTTCTCTGATCAGAGTTTTCCTGGGAATGCCAGGCATGTTGAAGGTTTCTCCTTGACAACACAAACATTTATACATTTCTCAGTATGTTATACAGTATTTTTTCATTACTATATTTTGTGTCATTTTTTCTGCATAATCTAAATTTTAAGGTGCATGCTGGTATTCACTAAATGTTTGATTTCTATATCTCAAGGGAGATCGGAGGATCTAAAAATGTATTCTCGTAAGACTCTTGCACATACATTCACATAAAAGCCCCCGTCTCTAGCCGTAATCTCTCCTTCACTCAATTGTGTGTCTGCCAGAGCTGTGATCGCCTTAGTTTTTTTTCCCATAGAATGGTGCTGCCACCATGTGAGATGAGTGTGGCATTACAAGCACTCAAAAAACCTACCTGCATACAGTTTCATAACTTCCTTTTTTTAAATATATATATATATATATATATATATGTGGTGCATTTCATGGGCCTGCACCAGATTCTATCTGACGTTCCATGTACAGAAATCCAGCATCCTGGATTTTTGGTTAGCCACCATTTTCATTTATTTTCCCCCTCCATTTGTCCTTTGGAAAATAGCTGGAATGCTGGTACTGGCAGATGGCAGCAGCAGTAGTGATATAAATATCTTACAAAAGGGCTGTGTGTGTGTGTGTAGATGCCATGGTCAGTGGTCACCAAAGCGGCAAGAGTAACAGTACCCATAAAGCTGTTGCCATGGAAACGGGGAGTGGGATTTTTGAGATTGTCTTTTAATTGCATAGAAACAATGATTGGAGTACTGGGTTTACACTATTAACCTTTTAATCAGCTTCGGCCATCTCCGTTTTTAGAGAACTGTCACTCACAATGGAGTAACTGTTTTTGTTTTGTTTTTTGTATATTTTACTGCCATTTTCTTGAATTTAGATATATATATATATATTAAAGTAATTAGAAGTAGTGACCGATTGATGTTATATTTGGCTGTGAGTCATTCTTGCTGGAATCAGCATGGAAAGAGTTAAGAACTTGTTTACTATAATCATAGTCTGAGCTAGAAGGTTTTGGCCTTCCCTCATTGGCTGTTGCCAGGAGCTCCTCACAAGCTCAGTGGCTGAGAATGAAGAGCCCCTCCCATTGCCCTGACATTGTGTTATATAGAGGAGACATGTCTCTGAATAACCCATTCTTACTTCAGTCCGATGTGCATGGATTTCAGTTCATCAGTTGAGACTGTGTAAATATGTGCGCCCACATAATCACGTTTTCTATCATAAGTCCATTTGCAGACTTTTTGTCTCTCCTTTCCTGTCGTTCATTACCATCTTCCCACATACGAGGCCCTGTTTTCACAACTTTCACAACTCCCTCCTCCCCTCCTCTCCATAGAATGACTCTTGTTCTATTTTTACTCACCTGACTTGCACAGTTTCCCCTTCCCACCCATTTTCCCTCTCTTTTCTCAAACATTCCCCGACCTCTGATATTTTGTTTTCATCCACTTTTGAGTGTCTTTCTGTTTTATACTAGTTTATGTAATGTGTAGGATAATCTTCTGGCATAAATATAGAATGGAATGTATTACTCAGATAATAGTATGTGGCAATATTCTAATATTATTTGGTCACTGTGTTTTGTGTGGAAAATGTTACTACGCTTATGTCTACAATGTCTCTGTATTTTCTCTCTCTCACTCGCAAATTTTCCCCATTGTAGCGTGACTGTTTGTGAGGGGACTGCCTGACACTGGGCACATGGCCAATAGCCCTCTGACCCAAACAAACAAACCAGTCAGTGAACTCAGCACACACACATAGACCCACACACCGACCTGCTGGCACTCATAGGCGGTGTGAGCATGCCCCTGTCATGCTGCCTGAGAGTTGTATACACTGATAATAGTGTTTTTTACAGTCACCTAACCACTATCAGCCAATTCAGTGGTCAATGTCCTGATGGCAGTAAAGCGTGGTCACGAGTTTATTCTCTGACCTATTACTGCACTCAACCAAAACAACGTACGCTGTGCTTTAGTATGTATACTATATATAATAAAAGATGGGGAAACACGATGGCATGTGAAGAATACTTCTCTCTTTCTTCATTTGGCTTTTTTTTATTGCTGGTCTGCTTAACATTTGTACAGCTGTATGGTCTCCAAGAAAACCTCTACGCAATGAAAAAAAAATCTTATTTGTGTCCTGCTTTCTTTCATCCAAACACTTGCCCATACATTTCAGAAGTGTGAAATTTCATCAAGAGCGATGTAGTACTGAATATAAGCGGAATTACAGCTGTCAATCAGCACAATTGCGAGAGTGATGTTGCTATTATACAACAGTTCTATACACAATAAATAATAATATCAATGCCATGAACACAAACCAGCAGAGTGATAAAAGCTTTGTAACATCCCAGTGCTGCAATACTAAATATCACTCTTCGTAATCAGCTCAACCAATCAGATTCGAGGGCTGAAGTTAACTGTTGAATATGGTCCCTTTTCACAGACTGTGATGATGCGTAAAATCCTGCATAGATTTATATATATAAATCTATGTACATTTATAACACTATACTTTGGCATCTTTCTCTCTTCTGACTGCGGTTATCACTCTCTCTCTATTTTTATTCCTCTTTTTGAAAGTTATGAAAACACTATTGTGGAGTTTTTCTTTTGCTATTTGAGCACATGGAAACACAAATATATATATATATATATATTTAATGCTGTCTCTCATTCACTGTAATAGAATTTTACCCAGCTAGATGAGAATCAAACAAGGAAATGTGAAAAAGGGTCCATTGTTAACTAAAGTATTGAAAATTGCAGTGTAGAAAACGTGAAAATTTTATAGTTGAGTTTACAGTATTAGCAATGAGATCAGTTTGCAATTGTTGGCAATGCTTGTGCCTTATTTTGACAATACATTTTGACTGAAGTTGATGTGGCTTTAGGGAGAGGAGGTTGACGTTCACTTTCCTCAAGTTATTTTTGCATTAGTTGCACAAACATTAGTGTATGTATATTTTTTGTAAAAATGTAAAAGTTATTTCAATGCCAAATTTGAGTTAAATGTATTACAATTATTTAAATGTTTTGTTTTTATTTACTTTAATATGGATAAATAAATATAGGTTTGTCTCTTTTAAAAGTACCATTAAAGGGATAGTTCACCCAAAATTCAATTTCAAATTTCATTCAATCATCATTTACTCACCCTCAAGTTGTTCCAAACCTGTATGAATTTCTTTCTTTTGCTGAACACTAAAGAAGATATTTTAATCAGTAACCAAAAAGTCAATGGGGGACCAGAAATCATTTGGTAACCTACATTCTTCAAAATATTTTCTTTTGTGTTCATCAGAAGAAAGAAATTCATACAGGTTTGGAACAACTTGGGGGTAAGTAAATGATGACAGAATTTTCATTTTTGGGTGAGCTATCCCTTTAAATAGATGTAATATTTACGTGTGTTTATGGCGCCCTCTTCTTTGAAATGACCACAAAATATAGTATTACATTTTAACTACTGTTATGAAGGGAGTGAGTTTGTCCAGCCTATATGAAGATTGTTGTCACGCATGCCTTTGAGTCTTATACATTTGTCCAAAAATAATGCAGTTCGTTAACCCATGAAAAACGCAAACCCCCGACTATTATTGTTCCTGTTATGACCATAGACTGTAAAAAATGTTATGTTATGACATGATGTGCCTCTTTGCCAGTTAAGAGTACCGCAGCAGCTACAACTTCACCGTGAGAGCAAATATCACGAGGACGTAAAGTCGTGCCCCAGATTATTTTACGTGTTAATTATTTATTAGCTCATTTTCAACGGCGTCCAGTGAGACGACGAAAGGCAAAGCTGATTTGCATATGACTGACATTCCAACGCACGCTTCCACCAATCAGCTTGTCGCTTTGTCTTACGATAGGTTGCGTCGTAGACCAATCTAAGAAAGCATTCGAAGAGTAAAAGGCGGGTCACGGGCTGGGCGAGGTTGACACACACGCTGATAGAACGAAAGAGGGCAGTCTAATATACAACAGGAGGAAGAGGGAGGGAGGGAAAGAGAAAGAAAGAACGGGTTTACGAAATGAGAGAGGAGAGCGAAATCGAGGGAAGAGTCGTGGCCAACTGAGTGATGTTATGAGACAACGGCTTCTTTACTACGAGCACCTACAGAGCGAGCAGAGAGGAGCGCGTGAGCCGCCGCGGGTCGCCTCGGATCGGAAAGTGACCCTGGTGCAGGAGAATCGCGCTGGACTTTAGGGGCTGTTCTTACTATTAAAACCCGTCATTTCATCACAACAGCACTGCGCCGGATCATCTCTGACCAGCTTTTCTTCTCTGTTTTGTATTTCCCCGCCGTTGTCCGTAGCGGGTTAGAGCACGGCGGAGTTTGGCGTTTCGCGCAGTCATATGTTAGTGGATTTCTTACTAGTTTCACGAGTGTGTCAGAGCCGAAGGCGAGGAGTTTACTACACGATTAGCCCTTTGGATGAGACTTATTGGGGCCGGGGTGTGCGCGAGGGAGGGGGTGTCTCAGCGGGCATTTAACAAGAGAAGTCGCTGCAACTAGAATTCAGATCAAGGGAAACGTGCTTCGTTTTTAATACTGATTCAGATTGAACTTGATCAAAATAAACCCTCCAAAGGAAAAGTGTACGATGAAGGAGAGCAAGAAAAAACGATGCTCTTCGCGTTAAGGATTAGAGGATCGACGTGCGGTTGTACAATCTACAGGGGTTTCGTTTTCTTTGACATGATGCTGCTATTATTCTGGATATAGTCAAACGTGGAATTGTGTGGCGAACTAACTTAGTATTTATAGCAAAGTATACCATTTCAGTGGCACGAAGGCCAGCTCAAAATTTAGAATAAAAAAAGATTTTGTGTGTATCACGAACAGTAATTACAACGAACAGCTACAGTGCTACTACAGTGTAACTAATGATTGTTGGTCAGGTGTTTCTTGCCTATTTCTGTCTTTGGCTTGTGTAGTATCTCACTGCCGGACACGGTCGTTTCTTCCCTTTTTTAAAACTGGGTGTTTTGGTGTAGTGCTACAGTTTTGCGCCGTGACATGAGGACAGGTTCTGTTGTAGCGCCCGGCGGTGCGGATGCGATACCAGGGGCGTTCCCAAGGGGACGGACTCATTTGGAACTGAGCTGCTGAAACCAGGTCCAGATCTCCCACATGCAGCCCCTAAACCAAAGTGGCAGTACAGAATGAGTCCGGTTACTTTTATGCTATGCTGGATGTGATTATGCGTTTGTCAATCAGATATTAGTCGGGAAACCAGGCTATGTACGCCAAACTGATGGATTTTGGATCAGAAGTGAAACAGGATGTGGATCTGATAAAGTGCACTGACAGCCAAGGAGAATAATAGTGGCCACGTGAAAAAGACAGAGATGTGTATTACATATGGCCTTTTTATTATTAAGAATTTGATACATATCACTTCCCTGCCTGAAGGACATTATATTTAGTTAAATAGAAATTCGCTTCCGTTGTGTGTCGCAACCCAAAGAATAAATTACACTCGAACTGCGGGTGTAGTAGCACCATGACCATGCTAACCTGCTAATTTGGCAGATTTGGGCTTCCCATTTTCGCGACGATTTACCGAGATAACCGTGTTCACATTTTAGGCATTGGTTATTTAATGCCTGTATCGCTCTTTTATTGTTATACATGTAATTTTTTGCCAAATGAATAATTAATCGTAATCTTGTTCATGTATACCCGCCTGGGCTGAGGTGAGCTCAGGTCGCAGACTGTTGCACTACTCGAGCCCGAGGATGACTGAGAGGCCTACTTAACCCCTTCATCCCCGCAGCTCTCCGTCAATGTAAACAAGCTCGGACAAGGAGGGGGCAAACAGGACCAAAAATAAACCACATCGTCCAAATAAACCAAACCTGTTTCCGCATTTCGAAACGAAGCAGTCTGTATAATAGTAACTGTGTACCCGAAAGTGTTTTATCGCCAAGAACGTAATTTGTTATAATCTGCGCGTGCCTGGTGGTGGAACGGCGCCTTGCTCTCTTCTGTGCGGTACCTGATAGCATGTTGTCATCATTTTTACTCTAATATGATCTGTTGTCTGAGCCAATAAATCTGAGAAAACAGAAGGACGCGATCATGAACTAAAGATTAGTGTGGCTACACGACGGCATGTCATAACAAGAACATTTGGTACCAACATGAAACTCCAGTAGACGGATGCTGGCAGCATCGATTATGGCCGCGTATTTTCATCGCTGGACTCAACATCACCTGTCTGGGAAAAGCGTCATGTGGATACTTCATTTTTAATCGCAAGGACTTGTTTTTACCTTATATCAGATGCACGTTTGAAACAGTACTTCTATTTAATATTACATGTTTGTGAAGTTTCTTTAAAAAAAAAAAAGCATTTCAAGCCTCAAACTCAACCATGTTTTCATCGGAAAGCCCGCAGTATCTTCGCCAAGGACTCAGCATGTTTGGTCAGTCATTATTACTCAAAGTGTCTGAATTTGTTTCCCTTATAGAATGAAAAATGAACAGTTTTGCAGCCAAAATGAAGTATTCGTAAATAGTGGCTTCGCAGTTGTAACTGCATCACAAAATATTATGTTCCTGATTCATATTATTTTGAAGTGTGTTTTTTTTTTTGGCCCCAAATACTTCACTTTCTTCATATCATTAGGGAATAATATGTCCATGCACTTACTGTATTCATGACAGTCAGACTTTTTTGTAATGTATGACACTTGTGAAACAAAATTGAGCTTGAAGCTACATTAGTTTACTTGTATAATATTAAAATATTTATGATAGGTTGATTTAACAACATGATAGCTTTCATAAATAATATTACTTGTTTGCCTATTACTAACTTATTTTAACTTAACTTATGGGTAATATTACTTATTTACCCATCTTAAATAATATGAGATGTTTTGGTCCATTATCCTTGCTCTTCCCATTTCATTTTGATGGCTTTTGTAAATTACTAATGGTTTAGATATTATGGAGAGTGACACTAAATTGTGTATATATCATCAACATTAATATTTAGACATCTTTTTTTTCCCCAAGCAGCCAATGGTACAATATTTATTATATACATACATATACATCTAGTCATTTATGTGGCTTGTTGATTTGGCTGTTGATATGGTTTATTACTTGGTTTTAATACTTGAATGAATAATGCCCTGCTATTTTCTTCTGTAGTGTGGACTAATGTTGAGCCCAGATCGGTTCCAGTGTTTCCTTGGCATTCATTGGTCCCTTTCCTGGCACCCACCCAATCAGATCCATCGGCACAACCTGGTGAGGGCCAACAAACTGTCAGTCATCCGCAGACAGCTTCTCTGAAGAAAGGTAATTTACTTTGTACAGCCATTGTTTGATTCCAAAATTACCTTGTTATCCTTTTGAGATTATAAGAAAAAATGTGTGGCCGATACTAAAAACATTTGGAAGTATATTTCCTGGGATGGTCCGGATTCTGTTTTGTATTTGGCCTTCGCTGTCACATCTGCAGTGACTCTCTGAAACTCTAGCCTCTGTAATTTAGCCATTACCTAGTGCATCGATTGACCCCCGAGGTTGCCAGATTGGAGGGATTCATTAAAGATGCTGTAATGAATAACTCGTCTTTCACTTTCAGAGTCTCAAAGCGGGTCAGTGCTGAAGGAGATTATAGAGGGAGCACATAACCCTTCCTCACGCCCCACACCCTCCGCTGATGAACTGCCCCCGGAGAGAGAGAAGGATGTGGAGCGAGAGAGACCTGACAGTGAAACAGAAAGTGACGTGGATGATCCGTGAGTGGTCTAGTCTAGTGTGTGTTGAGTGTGAGATGCGTCATTCTGTTTGAATGTGTTTTGTAGCTGGTATTCCTTTTTGTGGAAAGAGCTGTATAATGGCACCACAAAGAAAGGGAGAGCAAAAATATTCCACTTTATCCTGTGTCTATGAATGACAGCAGCTGTCATTTGAATACACTTCTCTCTCTTGTTTTTCTCTCTCCCTTATAATACATATAAAATTCTGCTTGATGTGTAATCATCAAGTCATCTGGTACAGTTCCTGCTAAATGCATTCTACCCATTAAGCTTATTGTATTATCTTTGCATTAAGGTGTTATTGACATTTGTGAAGCATCCATCTCTTTAATATTGTGCTCTGTGCTTTCTGTCTTGGCAGTAGGCTGCAAAGCAGTAGCTCATTGACACTGTGCATTGCAGTTTTCAGTAATTGGCTCGGTGCTTTCTGCTGTATTGTTTCACGGCACAGTTGAAGCGCCCTGAGGGTTGCAAAAGTGGAAAAGTATACGGTTGTGACAATGTAATAATTATCAGTTAACTAATACCAAAATGCTTGTATAATAGAAAAGTCCATCTTAAAAATCATCTGCATGCAAGTAGAAATACATTATTCTATTGTCTCTGCAATTAATAAAATAACTCGAATGATGATGGTGCCTCTTGAATAGGTGAATAGGCCTCTTGGATCTAATGCTTCTTTTGTAGTGATGCTTGTTATGTGAGGAAAGATATTCCTTGTTGTAAGCAAGAAATTGAGATTGTTTCAGAGTGAACTGCATCAGTTCACTCTGAAACAATCTCAATTTCTTGCTTACAACAAGGAATATCTTTCCTCACATAACAAGCATTAGAAGTAGATGCATTTAGTAGAGGTAGATGGGAAAATATCAGTATATATTATTATACTGGGATAATCAACACATACTGCTGATTCTCTTCCTCTGTTAACATTTAATATCAACTGTGATTTTTGTGTCCAGGTTTTTCCCCGGTGTTCTTCCTGATCCGCCAATTTCTGCATCTCCTGGAAAGCGTAGATCTCAGTCCCTCAGTGCACTGCCCAAAGATGACAAAACCAGTCCTGGCAAGGTAAATGTCTACACGTGTACACTATCATTTAAAAGTTTGGGGATGCTATGACTTTTTTTTTACTTTTTAATGTGGTTGTGCTTTAATATTTTTTAAAATGTAATTTATTAATTTTTAGCAGACATTTCTTCCGTCTTCAGTGTCACATGATGATCCTTTATCCTAATTTGGTGCTCAAGAAACAATTCATATTTTTTTTTATCAATATTGAAAACTGTTGGGTAATGCTTCCTTTTACAGTCCTGTTACCCATGTACATTCTTTGCACTTATTATAGTAATTACAACTACTTCTAACCCTGAACCTACCCCATAACCCTTGTACTTACCTTATATTAGCCAGTACTTTCTAGATAAGTACATGTAAGTACTGTACTGTAAAAGTAAGCGTTACCAACAGTTGTGCTGCTTAATATTTTTGTGAAATCCATAAAACATTTTTTAGATTAAAAGGAAGGTCAAAACAACAGGATTTATATGAAATAGTAATCTTTTGTAACAATGTACAAGTCTTTACTGACACTTTTGATGTCAGTTTAATAAAAAAAAAAATTCATATGGACGCCAAACTTTTGAACAATAGTATATGCTTGCACAGTCTCACTCTCACACATTCACTCATTCCTTCTTACTCTTTCACTTTACAGAGGGAGAAAGACCACATCCGGAGACCCATGAACGCGTTCATGATCTTCAGCAAGCGGCATCGTGCACTAGTTCATCAGAGACACCCAAACCAGGACAACCGCACTGTTAGCAAGATACTTGGAGAGTGGTGGTATGCCTTGGGACCCAAAGAAAAACAAAAATATCACGACCTCGCATTTCAGGTAATTTTGTCTTACATTTGCAGATATGCTTGTTTAGACTCCTAAATAACCCCTATTAAGTCAATCAAGCCTTTTGTAAATGTTTCTGCCATTCATTCACAGGTGAAGGAGGCACACTTTAAGGCACATCCTGACTGGAAATGGTGTAATAAGGACAGAAAGAAATCCAGCAGCGATGGACGTGGTGTTCCAGGGGGCAAAGACATCCGTGAGAGGAGCATGTCAGAAACCACAGGTGTGGAACAGGACGAGCAGTGCAGCTGTGTTAATGTGAATTATAGTTTCACAACTGATGCACTTTTTAAAGTAATTGTGATCTAATTGGTTCAATATTTTATAAGCCTTTTTAATAGCTGAAAGGATTTTGAATTTTAATTGTATATTGCTTCAGGGCTCAAAAATAAGGATTTTACTTATCTTTTTTTTTTTCCAATTATAAAAAGATAGCTGCAAATTATATATTTGTATTCAATATTTTCAAGAATCTCAAAGACTGCATTAGATTGGGAGAAGAATGATAGCATACTTGGCAAAACATTAGTTTAGATTTGTAGATTAGTCATTCTTCAAGCTAAATCATTTGACTTTTTTTTTTTTTTTTTTTTAAGTCAATGCATAAAATGCATATAGATTATAGATGATCAAGAAATGTAAGATATAGTGCTGAACTATTAGAGCAAGTGTGGTCTCCGCCCCTGTTGTTTACTTCTGGAACAGTCGGGTTCCAGAAGTAAAAATCCCATACGTTTTTTTCCAAAGGGTAATTGATTTTTAACGATAACCTACTGAGAGCTATGAGTTTGGTAATCAATGGTAAATGCTTTTGTTGAAGCCATCAGCTCACAGCTTATTTTTTAATACTCATATTTAGCAGCACAATTCCTGGTGAAAAACTACACTAGCCATGATTGTGCCAAGAAATCTGCACCAATCAGAATTGTGTAGTGCAAATGCACCAAAAGAGCTCTAGGCAACCACCCACTCCCATGAAGCACTGCGAATGGCGAAACAGAGTCAGTCTCCCCACATTCTCAAACTAATTCATTATTTGTGTATATGTGCATTTTTTGCAATAAACTTTTGTTAAATTTTGTTTTTACATGATCAACAACTGAAAAGTGCCCCTATTATGCTAAATTAAAGGTTCATAATTTTGTTTTGGAGGTCTTGTGCAACAGGTTTACATGCATCAAAGGTCACAAAACATTATAATTTTCTCATAATATACATTGCACATTACCTCATTTCTCAGACTCTAAAACAACTCATCCAAAGATTCAGTCTCTTTAAATCCCTCTTTTCCCAAGCCTGCTCTGCTCTGATTGTTGTTATTGGTTTTTTACAGCGCATGTCAGAAACGAAATGGCTGTTATAATATAACAAATGTACATACTGTAAAGACAGTTAATGATGACACTGATTTTACCATATCAATTTGAGCGCAGGAGCGATGATGAAACATTGGAAAATCTAGTTGTTTAACCCAAACCTCCATCGCATGGAGGATCATACATTATGAGATGTTGCAACTATAATTCCTCTACATCAGCATTAACAACAAGTGTATGTCCGTCAGCAAACCGCTGTGTTTATTTCTAATATATTGCTTATGTGGGAAATGTTATATTAACAGTATCAATAACAGTGCATACGTTAGCCAAGCACTAACGTGATTTACTGATGTAAAAAAGTTTGTAAAACAAATCTTGCTCCATTCTCAATTCATTACTCAAAGTAGTAATAATAACAGACAATCTGCATTAATTGGCACAGTTTTAGGTAACAGTGTTCCACAGCTGATCAGCAGAAGAATATCAGTAAGACGTTATGAATGTGGGTTAGCCGGAGACCTACACAATATAAAACCCCAAAACTACTTATTTGCATATCTCGTGTTAACCTTGTGGAGATTTGAGAAACAATTGTCAAAAGGTTAAACTGCTGTTGTATCTCTGTGGTAATTGTAAGTACTGACTCTTCACATCCTCATTCTTTGGAAGTGTTTTCAAAGATCTTCTTGACATGCACACAACACCAACAAGCTGCAGTGTTTGAGGGCGGCCAGTGAAGACCATAGGTGTGAATTATGCAAATGTGTTACATTGTTGCAGGTCAATTAAGTGAGACTGGGATTACTGACGCCTCATTTCGGCAGTTCACAATCGATCCGCTCTTTGATCTTTAAAACTTTGCAGACCTTTTACATTGAAAAAGGGAAAAAATGGATGGGCACTTGTGGCCTGTTGTGTATTTTTTTTTCCTTTGTGAATGCACAAAATGTATATTCAATTCTTCTATTTCAGAACCTCCATCTGTTTCAATGGGGATGGAGCTTAAAGGTGTGGGGCCTGGCATGGTGAGCGTATCAGAGCGAGGCGGAGGTGAAGGACATGGTCAATTGCCCCGTCCTCGTGCCTTCTCTCAGAGCGCCATGCACAATCTGGAGAGGAGCGAGAGAAGCAATCCACAGGCACTCGCTGAGCTCGCACAGGTATTACATGCCCACTTGCGCAAGTGACACATTTTCAGAGATGCACGCTCAACTAACTCTTTCTGTATTTTTAGATGTGTGGCGATGGTGGTCAGGTTGCAAGGCGGGGTGCTCTCTCTCAGACGCAGAGGGGGGTAAGTGAGGACATTACAAGCGATGACGAGCGCATGGTCATCTGTGAAGAAGAGGGGGATGATGATGTCATTGGTGAGTCAGACTTCATTTTTCTGAGACACTTCCACTGGTCCTTGATTCCATAAGGCTCTTTAAAATACATTATTAAGTGAAGATGTACATTTCCTTTTTTATTGCTTATTAGCAATTGTGTCATTTAATTCTGTTGTAACAGTTATTGTTTGCTATTGTCATGTCTTATTCAGAGGACTCATATCCGGGTAGCTCTATTGACCTGAAGTGTAAGGAGAGGGTGACAGACAGTGACAGTGAAAATGGATCTGGGGATGAAGGAGAACGCAAGGTACCATCTCACATATTTTATGTTAATTTGCACAAAAATGTGCTCCTTAAAGGGATAATTCACACAAAAATGAACATTTTGTCATCTTTTACTTTTTACCTTTTAAATCTTTTACCAATTTAGGGTAAAACTGCTTGTCCAAATAGTGAAAGTGAACTGATTTGCTGAAATCAAAAAAGGGATGTGATTTAATAGGTGAGCACTTGCGTATTATTTCCACCCACTACCAAAGAAACCGTCAGTGGCTTCTGCTTGTTCTTAAAGGCTGAATAATTCCAAAATGAACTTGACAGAATTTGACAGATAAATACAACAAAGAATATAATTTACATGTAGTGCATCAATTCTGCGTGGTAAGACTCTCTCACTCTCTCTTTGCGTTTGTGAGAGAAACACAGATTGGTCTCAGCTAAGCAACGGCACCTTCACAATACAGTTTACAGTGCATTGAATACACTGCCTTTGAGATCAATTGCATTAGTGCGCTTTAAAATATATATCTGTGATATAAACTTATACTTAGCCTCTAACTCTGAAACTGGCGTGTGCAATCTAACAATTTATTTGCCAATTGGCTAATGATAGGTAATACTACAGCTATTATACGTTTTTACTATTACAGCTATCAAGATTAACGAATCGTGAGAAGTTTTTAATTTAGATCTATTCCCATCACATAAAATGTTGCCGTGATGAGCATTGAGCAAGCAATGACAGTCTGTTGATTGAATGAAGATCTTACCATTGCAACTCAGTTTCTGCACTCTCTCTAATGCTTTCAGCAATGTAAACACGATGATGTACATACTGTAAGTTTTTGATTTCATAACGAGCTGTCCAGATAAACTCGCGCTGTGTGGAAATATTGTTCTTTGATAGCTTTTTGTATATAATTTGTTCACAATTTAAATACGATTATTTTCATCCTACTAAAAGAAACGATGTGAAGTTGATATTTTAGTCACTGTCTTGACTTACTGATGCATAAACAGTATTGAACGATTTTAAGAGAAAGATTAACTTAGCTGTCTGAACTTGAACAAGTAGGCTACACATCAGAAATTGGTGCTTGGTAGCTCGATCGATTCATTTTCAGACGTTCATCGAGGCCAGCTCTGTATTGGCCCAAGTTGAGGAAACAGTCGTCGGTGAAATGTTTGGACCATGCAAAACTTTGGGAAGTTGTGTCGGCGCATTTGCAGAGAAAATAAGATTAACCCATTGTTTCTTCAGAGGCTTGGATGAAGGAACTAAAAAATACTTTTGTGTTCATTTGTACATCTGAACAATGATCAACAATGCTTCGCTCGTTTGCAAGCCATGATATCTCTGTTGGTCAGAACAGACGCATTAACAGCTGTTCATTCAATTGAAAATTGTTGCACAGAAACGTATGTCTTTGTTATGAACAGGCCTTAAATAAATAAGTAAATAAATGATGTTTTATAAACAAAGTTCGGGAGTTGCACGTTCAAATAAATCATTCCATCAACTCGTCATCAAACAATTACAATGTCTACCCTATCAGCACGAGAGGAAGCATATATATATATATATATATATATATATTCTCTGTCAACTCACCTAACGTTCCTTGACAGTTTCAGCGTCCCTCCACCACCCCGCTCCTCACTCTTGGCTTATTCTTCACAGTCAGGAATACTGGGTTCGGGCCGAATACCGAGCCCGGAGCCCTCTCCTCGGACAGCACGCCAAATACGCATTTATTCTATCTGACTTATTTGTAAGTGTGAACTCGTCGTGAATTACAGCGTTTTGGTGAACTATCCCTTTGAGATGAATTTAGTCCAGCAAAGTAGTATGATATGTAGAACGCTTTGCTTTCTGTTAGAACTAGAAAATTGCTTGTAGTCCTTGAGGTTTTTTCCAAAGTGAATTATTAATGAAGTTTACAGAAGGCCATTGCACTGTATTTTTATTAACTGGTAAAATATCTGTGTCATTGCATTTGCCTGCTGCCTTTGGCATATTTATGTGCTTCTTTTTGCATACGTTCCACTTCTCTCTTTTTCTTTTTCATCAGCGTGTTTTTGCTCCAGTGATTTGCTCTTCGGCTTACGGCCCCGGTCATGGTCGGAGCGTGTCTCTCTCCTCCTACCCCTCTTCTAGACGCTTTAGCGACACTTCCTCGAAAAGAAAACGAACAATGGAGGCAGGTGATGGAGAGCGAAGGGAAGGTGAAGGAGGTGTGTCCCAGTCCTCTGCAGGTCAGTCCATCCTGGTCAGTTCTGGCGGGGGAGTGTCATCAGTTCTTGGAGCGGTGAGAGTGGCGTCCACTGTCGTCACTAATGTTGTGCGTCCTGTGGTCAGCACGCCAGTGCCTATCGCCAGCAAGTCCCCACACGACAGGAAACCCGCTCCACCCCAGACACAGCTTTTCATTGGTCCTGGTGCCACAGGAAACATGGCAACAACTTCTGCTGGAGGGGGTGGGTACTATTCCTCATCATCGCCCAATCCTGTTAGTGGATCAGCAGGTCAAGGGGGGCTGGTGACCAATCTAGTTTTGGGAGGCACATTCCAGGCTCCACCCGCTGTACAGCTTGTCACCCCTCCTCCCCAAAACTCTGCCTCCCCGGCATCGTTTACTCATAGTAACGGTCCGCTGCCTCTGCCCGTGCTGCAGTCGCACATTCTCCCCTCTGCCCCATTACCGCCTTCGTCAGGCCAAAAACCGATTACACAGGTCCAGTACATTCTCCCTACCCTCTCTGCCAACAATCCCAAGAGCCCCTCCCCTCACCAGGCCAGTCAGCCAACCAGTATCTTCACCCTACCCACAGCTCTGCCCACTCACGCCTCACTGGCCAACGGGAAGCAGTCGGGGTACGTCTCCAGTCCTGCTGTGGGAGTTGTTAACCCAGGAGCCAGAGGTGAGGATGCATACATTTAATAAAACAGAACTCAAATACGTGTTAAATACATTGCCATATTAATAGGGCTGGGTATCTGTTCAGATGTTCAAATTCGATTCAATTTCGATTCGCAAGCTCTCAATTCGATTCTCGATTCGACTATAATAAATACAGATGTAATACAAATCCTATTTTTATAAAAAAGAACAGTGAGCGTAAGTTTACAAGTGGTTAATTATTACAAAGAAATTAAGAGCCACAAACCTGTGTATAAAACTCTTTTTATTTTAGGTAGACTACACTAAATGCATACAATGAATAGACAAGATTTTGATGCAAGATGCAAAATTGATGCTGAAAATTGGACAAGTCAGAACAGTCGCACGCCTTATTTTATGTTTAAAGCTGCAGTTCGTAGCTATTTTTGGGTTAAAAATTATACAATAAACATATTTGAGAAAATACATAACCAGCCAGTGTTCAAAACTATCTGCTTGCCTTAGCTCGATTCAAATCGATAAGCTCGTAATTAGGGCTGCATGCAAAATAAAAGTTTATGTTTACATAATGTATGTGGAGGCACTGTGTATAATTATTTTGTATATATATATAAATACACACATATGCATGTATATTTAAGAAAAAATATTTGTATATAAAATATTTATATTTATATATAATATAAATTATATATAAATCTATATACATGAAAATATTTCATAAATATATACAAGCATGTGTGTGTATTTATATTTTTATTTTAATTATACACTGTGCACCCACATATATTATGTAAACACAAACTTTTATTTTGGATGTGATTAATCGCGATTAATCGTTTGACAGCCCTACTTGTAATATTGTTTTTAATTCCAGTGGTACTGGTGGATTTCCGCGGGAGATTCGAGCGTGTCTTTGCGTGATTACTTCACATCTGTACACAAAAAGAAGGAGTCTCGGCTAGTATAAGCTATATTGCGTGTGAGGATGCTGGAGGTGGAGATTTATAGCCTTTTCTCACAGCACTTGATATAATTAAACTTAATAATTGAATTACAGATCCAGAAAAGTTCAAACAACAATCACCAGTGACAACAGATTCACCCGCTGTAAAATGCAAAAGACTTCGTTCGTACTTGAGTGACTACAGAAAAAAAGAGCCATTTTCACAAGATGTAAAATAAATCTCTGATGTCCTCAGAGTGTGTGTGTGAAGTTTTAGCTCAAAATATCCCCAGATATTTTTATATAGCATGTTAAGGTTGTCACTTTTTGAGGGTTTGCAAAAACCCACCATTTTGTGACTGTCCCTTTAAATGCAAATGAGCTGCTGCAGAGGGCGGGGTTTCAAGAGCTTGTGTGTGTGTTAGCAGCTGCAATTTCTTCACACAGACGCACTAAAATGACAGAAACTGTTCTCCCTTTAATGTTAAAACGGAGTCAGTCAAAGATGGAAAAACTCAAGAAGAAGTGACAACATGTAGAATGCAACAGGACGTCTCTGAATGGTTAATTGATGAATTTATGTTGCTGATGATCTTTAATTAATGTGAACCGGGGATTGAACCACCAACCTTGTAGACAACCTACATAAACCACTGTGCCACTGCCGCCCACGCCCATTACATTCATAAGAGCTCTGTTATCAGCCTCACTGTGGAAAATGAAACCGGCATGGAATAGAATGGTTAAGCAACGAGAATGGTTTGGCCCGACAGTGGAAAAGCTGCTATAGATTACACATACATTACACGCACACAAATACGAGCGAAAAACAAATCAGTTTTAGCATAGGTGCCACTACTGTCGCAGGATCTACATACTTCACCTTTAAAGAAATAAAGAAGTCTAAAGGAGCTAATCGTGGGCACATAGCCAGTTTGCCTGAGCTGGAGGAGAAAGTTTACAGAACAGCGCGCTGCGGCTGGGAAAATGTTAACATGTTGTGGACAAACTAATTGGGCACATATACAAGCTGAGGGTGAGTGTGTGGTTGGAAAAGTCTGTCTGTGCGCGTATCATGCTGATGATTCAATTTATGTCACATGTATACAAGTACAAGTATACTCTGGGCTTAATTTGAGCAATTATAAAATAATAGTAAAATAAATTTATTTGAGACAGACAAGGAGTTTAAAGTGGCCGAAGTAACTCTGCATCATGTTTCAAATGGAAACATGTCAACTGAATACTACGGTCACACAATTTACACTTGCAGTGTAGACAGCTTTATGAATTATTACCGGAGGGATTTAATTCTGATGCACCAGTAATATCACAATTTCTTATTCCAGGACATTTCTGGGGTTGTTCACACATGGTCTCTAAGCAGAAAAATTCTGTTAATTTTCAGCAAAACGCATTCAGCAAAATGTGTGAAACTGCCTGTTGTCTCTCTAATTGTATCATTATGTTGGCTTTGGGTTTTACAGGTAGTTCTCTGTAGTTTTGTGCTATGCCAAATAAGACAGTCTGCAAGACCCAATTATTTTAAACACTCTGCCCCCTCTCCTGCAGTGCAAACACAGTCACCAGTCTTGCAGGGCAAGATGCTGGTTCCCATGGCAACAGTGAGGGCTGCTCCTGCCCCCTCTCACCAGTTTCCCCTGGTAGCCCCTCCTCTTCCTGTTCAGAATGGAGCACAGGCAGGAAGCAAGGTGAGATCTCAAATGAGAAATTCGTACATAACAAATTTACACTGAATAGAATACCTGAATTAATCAGCATGTTTTCCTGTTTCCTTTCTGTCTAGATTATTCAGATTGCTCCGATGCCTGTCGTCCAGTCGCAACTCCCCTCCACGGGACCAGCGCAACCCAGGAGCCCATTTTCTGTTACTATGGGAACAGCTACAGTGGTCGCCCCAGGCTCTACCCCGTCTCAGACCGTGCTGCTACCGCCCCCACCAACAAGGTAGATCGCACATTCTCACAGGCATACTTATACTCACCTAGCCGCATATGCTCAAACATCTCCCCCACTCTTATTTGAACAACTCCTACACTGCTGAAGTGCTGCAGCACTAGAGAATAACCCTGCCTTGCTGCTCTCGCTATAAAATCTGGTTTCTGTGAATATTATTTTTTTTTCTCCCACAGAATCACTTATGTACAGTCCACTCCTGGGGTTTCTTCTCCTTTGCCATTAGTTTCTACCACAACAGGTTCCTCTTCTCAGACAGCTCCAGCAACACCTGGATCTACGTATGTGCAATCACCCTTGGCAACCTTTGCAGCGATCGCTCATCCAGGACAAACTTTGGTGCAGCCACTGATTGCAGGTCAGTTGACTTATAATCAATATAATTGAATGAATAAATAAATAAATGTATTTCTATTTAAATGTCTTAGTGTCACATGATCCTTCAAAAATGATTCTAAAATGATATTATTATTATTATTATTATTATTATAAAACTTGAAAACAGTTGTTCTGCTAAATTGTTTTGTGGAAACCATGATGCACCTTTTCAGGATTCTTTGCTGAATTGAATGTTCACAAGAACGGCATTTATTTTAAATAAATCTTTTGTAACACTGTGCTCTTTACTGTGACTTTTGATCAATGTTAATGCATTCTTGCTGAAAAACGTTGAGCAAGCTTTGCAAATAATAAAACAACTTTCCCCACACTTTATGGACTTAATTTCAGTATTTTACTTTTTACAAGCAAATCATCAATCAAATCATTGCAAAAATACACAAGAAGGGCCTGATCAGTTCTATAATAATAAAATAAAAAAATATTATTTGTGTTGTCTTTTTGTGTCAATTTGCATATTGAACGTTTGTAAAGTGTATTGTCTTCTGTTTCCCCAGGTCAGCCGTCACTTCTGGCCCCGGCCCAGTCTCCCAGCGCCCCTCATGCTCCTGCCATCACCGCCATCTACACCCCTACAAATGTGACCTTGGCAACTGGGGTGGTGTCTATGGCGACTGTGTCTCCAAGTGTGGTGTACACTGTGTCCAGTACCTCTGGCCCATCTTCACACATCCTTCCTAAACACACAACACCAAACGCCATGACCTCTGTAACCTTGGATAGGCAGGGGAACATATCTGCACATTCTGAGAGACAGTTGCACCAGGAGAGAACGCTGGACCGGCAGCACACGGACAGTCAGGTTTACACTCAGTCGTCTGAGAGACAGACAGAGAAGATCTCTCTCTTACAGCCTGACAAACAGTTCCAGGTCCCAAATAAGGGTAGTAGCAGCTCAGTTGCGCCTCCACAGGGCACTTCAATGCCACTGCAGCCTGGAAGCCCTGCTCAACCCTCTCATTCTGGTATGATAGACTTTAAGGAGGTCATAGTATACCATTTTACAAAATCTTGATCTTGTTTTTTGGGTGTACTAGAATAGTTTTTCATGCTTGAGTGTTCAAAAAACACCTTATGTTTCACATATTTTATATTGTTGTAGCACCTGACCCAGTCTGTCTGTATGACTGTATAGTTGCAGTCTCTATGAATACCCTTCTTCAGAAAAAGTGCTTACTGAGATGGAGAATAACTCTCTTGTGCTTTGTAACTTTTCAGACCTTTTTCATGCGCAAACGCCAACACGCTAAAGAAAAAAAGCATTATAGGTCCTCTTTAACATCATAACTACACACAGTCCCTCTTTTCTCTCTCAACAGGCAGTGCTCCGGGGACTCCCAAACTGATTACAGCAAGGCCTCCTCAGAAAGTGAAAGCCACAGTGGCCAACATCCCAGTGGGCAGTTATGATGGAGGAGGGAGAGGCAAAGAAAGAGACAAGGAGAGGGACAGGGAGAAAGAAAGAGAGCGAGAGAAAGATAAAGAGAGTGGTAGTCGGTTCTCATTTGAGATAGACAAGGAATCTGAGACGAGCTCTCCAGCAACCCTTCCACCAGAGGAGGGGTCCACAGACTCTGTAGCGGAAAGTGGTACACATGGTGGACGTGGCAAAGAAGCAAACGCTAAGGAGGTTAGGATCATTAACTTGACTGTCAACTACATGATAAACTGAATTATTAATAGTAGTTATATTATTTATTATATCAAAATATTCCCCCAGTTTCACAGACAAGGCCTTGTCCCAGTCTAAAATGTATGTTTGAGCTGAAAGAAAGTTAAAATATGTCAGTGCCATTGCTTTGTCTCAAGATGCACACCAGTAATGTTTTTTTCTAAGGCCCCTTTATAAAAGCTACTTAAATGTCCTAATTGAAGGCCTAATCCTGGCTTACTCTAAGCCCTGTCTGTATATGAAGAGTTCAGATGCAAAAGCCTCTAAATGCCATTTGAAATTTTCTTCTTTAATAATGATTTTTATCAAACTTGTATATTTAAGTTCAGTAATTTCACTTAAATAACAATTAATAGGTAACTATCATTGCCATTTAAGTGAAATCACTGAACTTAAATATACAAGCTTGATAAAAATGATCATTCTAGAAGAAAATTTCAAATGGCACTTAGAGGCTTTTGCATCTGAACTCTTCATATATATATATATATATATATATATATATATATATATATATATATATATATATAATATTTATTCATTGTTTTTTATGATAATGCCAATTCTGTTTTTTTACTCTCCTCAGGCTGAATGGAAGGACTCCCACCCTTCCTCTCCATTACCTCCTCCCTGTGGGTCAGATCCTGCCCCACCTCAGTCTCATAGTGATAAAGATGCACCACCTAAAAAAGTCAAGGCCCGCCCCCCACCACTTAAACGACCATTTGATTCTGTCGACAAGTATGTTTTTCTGAAATGTTTTTTTTTTCTTGTTTTTCTTGAGACTGCTGTGATTTATTTCCAGGTTAATGTATCTCTAATCACCATATGTTTGTACTAACAACCCTCTACGCACACCGAACAATAGAATCGCTATGATATTGAAATGACTGATTCATTTCAACTGAACTTAGGACTGGTGATGGTGCTTAAGATATTGTTGGTCATTCAGTGTTTCTGTAAAAAATTTTTTTAAAAAGATAGTAATTGATAATAGTAATTATATATATATATATATATATATATATATATATATATATATATATATATATATATACGCAACCAGGACGTTTCGCATAGCATTGAACATGGGCTGGCATGCAAATTTTTGGAGGCGTACATATTAATTAGGCCGACTGTTGCATCACAGTCTGTGTTATATGGAGATTTGCCTATTTTTCAGGGGTGTTTTTCAAAAACGAGATTTAAGTAAGAAGGAGAAAACAATAGTGTTTGAGATTCACTGTATGTCATCATGACCATATACTAAACTCTTGTTATTTAACTATGTCAAGATCAATTAAATTTCAAATTCGAGGGCACCTTTAAGGCGCAGTCATATTGATAAAATGTCTCAGACAATAAGGTACATTGTCCAATGAAGTCACTTTCAAACCAAGCAGCTTTCTGTTGGTCAACGTGGTAAATTTGTGTGACCAACTTGAAACCGATGCGAAATCTGCATTTGGAAATCTTTCCCCCATCAAGAAAATTCTAATTATGTGGACTATCATATTGCACTTCTGGTTTTAGTTTGTTTGGCAGACACTTTGCCAAAGCAATGGCATACAACAACATTAGAGACCTTTTATGTTATTACGAGAAGTTTGAAATATTTTTGGTTCATTATGAAACTGTGCATCATTTTGAAACAATTATGTAACAAATTATTATAAAAGTTTCAGTGCCAAAATTGTGTTCAGAACTTTAGAATGTCTTGTCACACAAAAGTGTCACAAATTAGCTTTTGATTGGTGACTTGGAAATATTGTATAATAAATATCGTATAGAAAAATGTATTAGTTGCATTCCTTATCATATCTAGGTTTACATGAAAAAAATAAATAAAAATGTGGCATTCTCAGACTTTAGGAACCACTGCATGTGCAGATTGTTCAGTATCTTGTGACTGGTCATGTGTGCAGGGTCCTGTCAGAGGTGTACTTTGAAGAGCGCTTCGCTGAGCTGCCAGAGTTCCGTCCAGAGGAGGTTCTACCCTCTCCAACCCTGCAGAGTCTGGCCACCTCCCCACGAGCCATACTGGGCAGCTACCGCAGGAAGAGGAAAAACTCCACCGGTGAGAGTAACATTCAGAGCTCTCCACAGACTAATGAGTTATTGAGTTATATGAGTTATGCTGGGTCAGCTAATTTCTTCTTGCATATCAAATCAAAAATCAACTATTCCTCAATCCCACTTCTGTATGCAGACCTGGACTCGTCCACAGAAGATCCTATCTCTCCAAAAAGGAAAAGCCGCCGCAGATCTAGCTGCAGTTCAGAACCCAGCACACCTAAAAGCGCTGCAAAGTGTGAGGGGGAAATTTTCACCTTTGATAGGCCAGGTAATACTCCACTACCCACAAAACCTTCATGATTCTGTAGCCTGTCGTTCTGTAGTTACACGGATTCAACTACATTATAATAACCCTTCTCTCTCTCTGGTAAAGATGGAGAGGATGTACTGGGGGAGCTGGAGTTTGAAAAGGTGCCCTACTCCTCTCTCAGGCGAACTCTTGATCAGAGGAGAGCACTTGTCATGCAGCTATTCCAGGAGCATGGCTTTTTCCCTTCAGGTAATGCACACACTTGTATAGAGTCCTGTACCACCCACACATCTCATAGACAGCACACATAAAGCTCATAAGTGCAATAAAATACAAATCATTCACTACACTAATCTGGTGCAATGGAAATAACATAATTCATGAGACCCACAGTATAATAACATTTTTAAAATTAAAAATATATTATGAATATCTCAGAATGCATGGTTGAATAAGCATAATTATCTGAAATATTTGCCACGCATTTTTCTATAATTAATAGCGATTAACGAAGTGTTTTATATTTTTTCAATCATTCAATCTCCAAATTAATGTAGAAACAATATAAAGGCGGTATATTTTACAGGCATTAAAGTTCTCCATTTCTACAACAGATTTCCGTTAATTGCTGCGAGTCTGTGATGAATTTCCTTCATGCAGGGTTCCTGTCTGTCCTTAATGTCTTTAATTCACTTTTCATAATTTTAAGGACATAAATAGGCTTTCATTTCTCAAACAATGTAATAAAAGTCTTAATTTTAGTTTGAATTGATGGAATAGGTCTTAAATTAAGGAAAGACGAGGTGTATTCAGCCTGATGAGGGGGATGTGATCAAAGCTTGGAGAGGAGCGAAAGCACGTTCCTCTCTCCACTAGGGTTGGTTATCGTTTGGGTTTTATATGATACCAGTACCTACTCTGTATTTTTTAAACGGTTCCTATGCTTAAACGGTTCTTGAAACGGTACTCGAGAAAACAAAACTGCACACATTTTGTCAAAAAATAATGCCCTTTTATTTACAGGCCCAAACTGGACACAATATTAACTTAAATCTTTAAACAATATAAATACTAGTAACATATGGTAATAATATAAACCAATATAAATAAAATTCAGATTTACATAATATCAAATAAAACAATGTAATAATACTGGAGATTAATAGAGATTACTACCAGGGTAAACATGGCTACAGGTTCCCATGTTTTCCCATGGCTTCAGACAATTGGAACACTTAGAGGGCATACTGGCGCGTAATTTTACACGTGAAATGCAGCCAAACCTTGAAACGTTTTGTCTTCGGCATCTTCATTAATCCCCTCGCTATGAGCAGATGTTCCGGAAGTCTCCCGCATATTGATAATGGCTCCCCGATGCCCGCAAATTAGTTAAAATCTCCCGGAATCTAGAGCGCGCATGCGAGACAGACTGTGCTACAAACCGTATAGTGCGTGCACGGCGGAATGGAAGAGAGCGAGAGACTTTGCGTGACTCAGGCACTGAAATTTTTGTTCTTATTTGGTCTGGTTACTACCGTTTACGTCGGAACCGGTTCCCTATTGGCACCGCGTTTCGGTACCCAACCCTACTCTCTACTAGGGGTGGGGGAAAAAATCGTATCTTACATGCATCACGAGACGGACGTTATATATGTATAAATATACAGGTCCTTCTCAAAAAATTAGCATATTGTGATAAAGTTCATTATTTTCCATAATGTTATGCTAAAAATTAAACTTTCATATATTTTAGATTCATTGCACACCAACTGAAATATTTCAGGTCTTTTATTGTTTTAATACTGATGATTTTGGCATACAGCTCTTGAATTCCCAAAATCTCAAAAAATTAGCATATTTCATCCGACCAATAAAAGAAGTGTTTTTAATACAAAAAAAAGTCAGCCTTCAAATAATTATGTTCAGTTATGCACTCAATACTTGGTCGGGAATCCTTTTGCAGTAATGACTGCTTGGCATGGAGGCAATCAGCCTGTGGTTGATAAGACATTGATTAAAATTAAGATACAATTAATATAAAATGAAATTCACTTTAAAGAAGTTTGAGGTCTCTGTGAAAGTTTTAGTGCCGCTTCCAGAACAGCCACGTCCGTAACATTGTTTTTTCCTCATAAATGGGAACACAAAAAAGTCTGAGTCTGAGTTGGGCGTCCCTGGGATAGTCCAATAGTAGTTAACCTCTCCTTTTCAGTTTCTGTCTCCATCTAATGCTGTCTCCTCTCCCCCCCTTTCACCCCTCTTTCTGTCGATCAATAGCTCAAGCTACTGCTGCGTTCCAGGCGCGATACGCTGATATCTTCCCCACTAAGGTGTGCTTACAGCTCAAGATCCGTGAGGTCCGGCAAAAGATCATGCAAACGGCAGCTCCGTCGGAATCGGCTGGCATTTCCGATCTTTCCTCGTTACCGGGGCCTTCTGGGGTGGCGATCAGTGACATGGCTGTGGGGGCAGACCCTCAGGAAAGAGATGTGGAGCGAGAGCGGGAGCTGAACAGCCCAGAGGAGCCCAGAAACGCTGGCGATTCACAGGACTCTACCAGATGAGGTTGACGGGCAAACCAAAAGGATGGTTTGAAGACCAGATGTCTCCCCTCAACATCTGCATGATCTACATTTGTTGTCTTGTCTCTGCTATGACCGACTGCGAAGGACATAGGGAGAAAAAACAAGAGCAAAATTTTCATGTCTATGGTGAAGATGAGGGGAGACGCCTCAAAACACTTTGGAGTTTTAGAGCTTTTCAGTATTTTACGTGACATTGATTTATGAAAACTTTACATTTGACACACGCAAACACTTGCCTACATAAACACAGACACTCTTGAATTTACTGCATTATCCTAGTCATTAGGCTTCCTTTGGACTTTGAAACTAGTGGGCCTGTCCTATATGCCAGTGAAGTCACAGTGCTGCTGATGTCTCTAGAAAGGCGGGATGTATGAGGGCACCCAATCCATTTTCAGACTGAGTTTTGTTCATATGGCCGGATTGGCGGTAGTTTGGCCACAGGTGTTTTTTTAATTGGTTCGTGGGTTACTGCAGGTCATTGTGAGGCGGGCCTCCATTGACCGAGTTTAAGTGAAAATGAAGACTTGGACTTTTATTTTTGATATTTTGTGTTCTTATTTCTGGTGTTTTCATTTGATGACTTTTCACAGAGAGCTTTAAGGCACTGAAAACCTTTGGAGAGGGCCTCTGAACTGCGTGCTGCCATTTGGAAACCTTTCGTCCTATGATTGGCTTTAGTGGTTGTCAGTCAAACTGGAGTCATTCCAAAGCCTCTGATTGGCTAGCCATGAAGGAAAAGGTCATGGAAGGGAAGTCAACAGGCACATTATTGCCATTGATTTATGTTTTCCATATATTAAGAGATTCCACATATTTAAACATTTCTTGCCTTTTTTATTCAACTTTTCATGAGCTGGTGAAGCACAGAGCAATGAGAATGTTGGGAATATATTCTTAAAAAAATTGACCATAAAAATTTTATTAACTTTTTAGAGAAGAAACTTGATTTTTCAACAAGTAATGCTACAGGACATTATGTTATAAAATTATCTCTCATTATTACTGTTCTTATTAATGCTTTGTTGTTCTTGTGGATCTGATCCTTATAACCTATATATACACTGTATTCCTATTAATATACTCTTTCTTTAGCAGAAACAGAGGGATGAGTTCACCCTCTTCCCTCACTCCTAGAGGCACTTCCACTACCTTTTTTTAAACACATTTTTCTCTTTATCTTGGTATTCACAATGTTTTATTTCTTACCAGGAAGTAATTACATAGGCCTTTGATGTAAGACACTCCAAACATCTTTCTAATGGTTGTATACTTTTATTATTATTGTTATTAATTCCATTTGCCACTTACATTCCTCCCCTTCATTCCTCCTCCCGTCACTTTATCGTTCTTTTTTCAATCACTTTAAGGCTGTAAGGTGGGACTGGGAGGCCATCAACGGTGATCTTCCCCTGCACGCTGGTCTTTGTTGTACATAAATACCGTAAGAGTCCAAAGACTCTACCATCAGAATAAAGAGCAAAAGCATCATTGGAAGGAACAAAGCCAGTAACAGGAAATGAAATTGTAAAACAAAAGGATAAATAAAGAAATAGGGTTATAAACTGTTAATGCGTTACCTTGTTTTGCTGCTTTACATATCAGAGAAATACTTTATACTGATAAGTTCTACATTTTAACTGTATCTCTCAGTATACAATTAAACAGAAGTTCAAATAAACAGCCTCTTCTCTGTTATATGCTACACAAAAAATGGACTGGGGAAGAAGTTTTGAGTTTTGGAAGGCTCATAGTTCATCAAGCTATTAGATGCTTCACTTTGATTTTTAAGACTAAAGGGATGATGAGTTGTGTCCATATGCAAGTATGCTACAGTGTGGGTATTTGGTGCTGTACAGATAATCAACCTACAAAGCCAATTACAGTATGGAGAGACCAATAGATTCCACGTAACATCAAAACGGAGTTCACTCAAAAAAAGTAAATATACCTACCCTCACATTGTTCAACCTGTATGACTTTCTTTCATCTGGGGAACACAGTTATTTTCAAATTGTGTCTGTTGTTGTTCATTCAATGAAAGTCAGCGTGTTCCAATGTTGTTTTGGACTTTCATTGTATGAACCAAAACAGTCGAAACATTCTTCAAAATATCATATACCTGTTCCACAGAATAAAGTCATACGGATTTGAAACAACATGAGAGGAAATGATGACTGAATGTTCTGTTTTTTAAACTATCCCTTTAAGGTGACATCATGATTTCTGGCTAGTTATGTTATATCTACACTTCCTCAAAGCAATTACAGGCGAGACAGAGACGAACAGTTTAAGTTTATTAGCAAGACTTCTCCAAATCAGCATCATAACATTAAAAAAAAAGCTACAAACATTCAGTGTACAGACAAAAATGTGACGTATGTAACGCATGGGGAACCGTTTGTCCATCAGTGATGGTGCATATCTGTCATGTTTTGTTTTCCCTTTTAACTGTTGTTTTGTTCTTCAGCTCAATGCCCATAGACTACCTACTCGCAAGAACTGCAGGTCAGAATGTAAACTAGGAATCATTTCAGCTAACATAAATCTGTGCCATCATGCCTTCGGTCAGAACAAGAGTGTCATCAGCAAGCCAGTCTTTCCATTCCTAGTCCCAAAACAGGAGCAATTTTATCACAGACTTCAATTGCATCCTCTAAAATCCGCCATATTTTTGTCTCAAAAAAGTCAAAACAAGGCTGAAAAATATTCAAATGGATCTATAAGAGTGGCTTTTTGAGGTACACTTATTCATACATTCAAGAACTTCAATGGAAATCAATACAATGTCTTGAATTTGCAACACCTTGTCTTAGACGGCCTAATTCAACTTGTCCTTTTTTGTCTCAATGCTTGTTCTGACCCATCTGACATCACTTAAGCTCATTTTAATCTCCAAGATGATGGTCTCTGTAATGTGGCACTGTTCTCTCACAACAACTGCAGGTTGTCCACAGTGATGGCCTCCATGTTGATGCCACCCTCCAGTGCAGTGTGGTACAGCTCGATGGCCTCTGCCAGGTCTCCGCTTGTCTCAATGATGGCTATAGTCTCTCCAAACTCATTACACATGATAGTGGGAGTGCCCTGAGTCTGAAACGGTGAGAAAATACAAAACATTACTCGGTGCACAAAAACTGTAACAAAATGGCACAAAGCAAAACAAGCATACAGACCTGTGTCAGGTTAGATGTCTGTATCTGAAAGACTTGCTGCTGTCCAAGCTGGCAGAAAGATGGTATTGCTGTTGCCATGTCCATCTCAGACGCCTCCACCACAGTAACGGTTTCTGAGTTGGATTCTGCGAGCACTGCTTCTCCGCTGTGCTCCGGCTCTTGTTGCTTTTGGGAGCGAGCGTGAGTCTTCCGATGGTTCCTAAGGTTCGAAACGGTTTTGAATGTCTTTCCACATTCACCACAGGCATGCGGCCGCTCGCCAGTGTGTGTACGCCGATGTTCTGCCAGATGCATGCTCTGCACAAAGCCCTTCTCGCAGAACTCGCATCGGAACGGACGCTCACCCGAATGGGTGCGGAGGTGCTCCCGCAGGTGCGTGTTCTGGCGGAAACGTTTTCCGCAGATGGCACAAGGATACGGGCGCTCGCCGGTGTGAACTCTCTGGTGTAGCGTAACGCTTGAGGCTGAGACGAACAGTTTTCCACACACCGGACAGGGATGAGACTTCCCAAGGGCGGAGCTGGAGCCTCGTGGCCGGCCGGGCCCAAGTCCGTGACTTAGCTGGTGCAGGCGAAGATTTGCAGGAGAGTTTAAGCGCTTGCCGCAAATAGTGCAATCCAGATTGGGTTTGGTCATTGAAGAAGCGCTTTGTTGCTCGGTGTCATCTGTTGAACCCTGCTGACCTCTAACCTGGGTGTCCTGGGAGATGGAGTGCGGCTGAGTCAGGTCGGGATGCTCTTCCAGACAGTGTATGTCTCGCTGCCGCTTGCGCAAGAACCCCTCGGGACAGTGCGGGCAGGGGTAAGGTGCCGGCGACCCTGGGTGGTGAAGAAAACGATGAGCTACAAGTTTAGCCGGACGGATAAAGGTGGCAGAGCAGTCTGGACAGGGTGAGGGTGTTGCATTGCTGTGAAGATGCTGACGGTGTTGACGTAGATTAGACGACTGGCTGAAGGCTTTGTGGCAAATGTCACACCGGTACGGACGAACTCCTGTGTGTGTGAGTCCGTGGCGGGAAAGATTAGCAAGAGAGGAAAAGGTCTTGCCGCATACGCTGCACTGGAACGGCCGCTCGCCCGTATGTGTGCGCAGGTGGTTTCGCAGATGGATTTGCTTTTTGAACGGTTTCCCACAGATGTTGCATTTAAAACGCCTCTCAGTCATATGAGTCGTTCGGCGATGGCGCAACAGACGGACCTGCGAGGAGAATCTTTTTTTACAGATAGAGCACGGAAACTTTGGATCTTCCTCAGAAGCAGGAGTCCTGCGTTTACCTTCCTCTTCTCCCCCTCCTCCTCCTTCCTCATAGGCAGTAGTTGAATGGTTTGGGTCATCTGTCAGCATTTTCCCTCCATTTTGGTCTTGCTCTGTGTTTGAGTGTTCGGCATAAAGCCCGTTCTCTGTCGGCTCCGATGACTGGATCACAGCGATACCTTCAATGAGCACAGGACCTGTGTCGCTTGACTCTATTCTGTCATCTTTCACAGGAGGAATTGTCACCAACTGTCTTTCTTTCCTGCAAGCAGTCTCTCGTTCTCTTGCTCTCTGGATGATAGAGAGAGGAGACTGCTGTGCCAGTACAAACTGCAGACGGGAGAGAGTTGAATTAATCTTACTTATGTTTTTTTGTTGTTAGTCGACTATAGGGAAGACTTGACGATTCTGATTAGACTATGACAATCCTTAGTCGGGGACACCCTAAATATCAGTTCTGGACAGAATTGAAATATCAGTGCATCCCAACTGCTTTTAAAGATCAGGTTCAATTTTGTGAGGACCAAAGACAATCTAAAGGATATATAGGGTAAATGTTGCCCGATATATATCCAATATTGACCAATACGGATAAATTAGACAAATTGAATCTCTAATATCGACTGATAAACAACACTCTGCTGATCGTGTGCATTGCTAATTTCCTAAAACTGACAATTACCTGAGAGACTGGAGTGGTCGGCTCACGAACTCGGTGAGTGCGGCGATGGTACAAGAACTTGGTCATGTTGGTGAAGGTTTTGGCACAAAATGGGCATTTGTGCAGTGGCTCAGATGTATGGGATTTCCTTAAGCGGGGAAGACAAATCAAAAATGGCATGTTTGATATGCAAATTACAAGCAAGTTATGATGTTTGGCTGTAGAGTTTGTGTGTTTTATTACCTGTGTATCATAAGAGTCATCTCTGTGGTAAAACCATGTCCACAGTCCACACACAGAAAACGTGCCTCACCAGAGTGTGTGCGCATGTGTGTCTGAAGGGACACCAACTTCTTAAACACTTTATCACACTCTGGGCACTCGTGTGTTCCTTGTTCATGCACACGAAGGTGTGCCACAAGCCGATTGGCAGAGGTGAACGTTCTATTGCACTCCTCACACTGAAGATTGCCGGACGAGACAGACGACGTCAAACCCAAAGCAGCTGAGCGGGCAGTGTACGTACGTCTCCCACCACTAACTTTGCCAACTTTGCTGCATTCTTCTGATCCGTCGCTTCTTCCTTCATCTTCCTTAGCCCCAGAACTGTCCTCATACCCCACCATCACCCCAGTGTCCCCACTCTCTTTGTCCTGGCCTAAGAAGTGCTCCCCCTGGTGTTGAAGGAAATCCTCAGGTGTGCTAAACAGCAGATTACACTCAGAACACTCATAAGGATGGATAATTAAAATTTCCTCATTTTCCTTCTTTAGTGTGTTCACCTGGCCAGTGGAAGGGAGAAGGTTCAAAGTGGTCACGTTGTCCAGCCGGATAGGATCGGTAGGTAAGAGAGGGGCGAGGAGTTTAGCTTTTCGGAGAGTAGCTGAGGCCGAACCGTCAGCGATGGCTTGGGCCGAGCAGAACTGTAGACGGAGCATCGCAGAGGTGGAGCCGGGCAGGGAAGCGTTTGCTGGCACTAGCATAGTTCTAGGAGTGCCTGCAGTTTTAGATGGGGTTTCTTGCTCTCGTAGAGCCTGAACAAATTAAAGCAACAAAGGTAGGCTAAGACATAGGGATCTACAACATCCTAAAACAATATGGCAATAGGCCATATGAAATGAATACCAATTAATAAGGTGGGAACAACCTGGGGTCACATATAGACCATTTCACAAGATGTAAACAACACTGGTCCAGAAGCACTTCCTGTTTCAGTTTGTAACTGTTTTCTTTATTTCACATGTAAAGAAAACATCTTAAAGATGTTTGTTTAACTTTTTGATTCAGTTTTAAATGTTCTGTTGGTTGTATTTTATCCCAGCTTTTATGTAGTAGTGTTAAAAAACTGAAACAGGAAGTGCTTCTGGACCAGTGTTGTTTACATCTTGTGAAATGGTCTATATAAGCTATATATTAGAGGCCAGTCATTTTTGACCGGGAACGTCAAAAGTGTTATAAGGTTTTGAAGACCACACGAGTTAAGAAGGTAATTTTATACCCATGAAATTGTAAGACACCATATTTTAACTATGGTTTTCAGCAGGAATTTGGACTAATGAACAGGGTGGACTACTCCGCGCGACAGAAATAGAAATCAAACATTGTTTTTATCACATCACACCTGGTTAGATCAGAGTACAACAAACCCAACTTTAAAGAATGTATTTGTTGTATTTAAATGTATATGCAACAGACCTGGGCAAGGGTCAGGATCTGGCCTGCCCTCTGTTCATCCAGAACTAGATTTTGCACATTAAGCAACTGAACCGGAGTGACTGTACCATCTTCCTGAAGAACATATTCCTGAAACAGAACACAAAAGGAAATTAGAGTGTTTAAAAGATAGTTCTTCAGTAAGAGTTTCTGATTAATCGCAATATTCATTTGAATGATCTTGATAATGATTCTTTAAATGACAAGACAAATCTTTTATTCTCAGAGTAAATACCCACACAACTTGTTTGTTGAGCACCTCAAGAGCCTGAGATTCATTTTGCTTATTTAGTCTGTCAATATTAGACATCTACACTACTTCTTTAGCATTGCTTTATTTTGCTGGTATCCACATTTCTGCAAAGTTTGTTCATTTAAAATTCCCATTTTCATAAAACTACCTAGTCAAACGGTTCATTAGCTGAGAGAATTTCTGTCATATACAAATGAAAATTACAGCTGGAGCTTTCCCAAATGAACCAGAATCTAATCAAATCAAAAGCTGAGCTAATCAGATCTGCATGGATACCCCGCTCTGTTTATCAGTGTGTGTGTGTGCTCACTGTGTCGGTGTTCAGGCTGCTGTGGGTGGTGCTTCTGCTGTGTGTCTGTCTGTGTGCCAACCACAGTTCAGGTGTCTCAAAGAGAGCCAGGCATTCCAGACACTGGTACTGGATTGGCACTTCTGCATCGACAGAATCCACTTCTGTGACCTCACATAGCTCTGAAAATAAAGCATTAAGGTGCTGATTACATGCACTTCCAATTTAAGGAAACAATCTGACATGTACAGCACACATAATCACCCCCGCACTCACCCTGGCCTGCCTCTCTCATGTGCAGCTCTTGATGCAGCAGCAGTTCGTCAGGGTTCCTGAGGATGGCTCCACACTCCAGGCACTGATACTGGCTCTCTCCAGCATCACAGTCCTCCAAGCTCGGAAGGGTCTCCACCTCGTCCCCTTCTGCTCCGGTGTGGATCTGTTGGTGCACCAGCACCTCCTCCAGCGTATTAAAAAGCTGCTGGCACTCACTGCACATGTACTGATGGTCCACATACTCCTGCTCACTCATGGTAACTTCAGAACAGTTCTAAAGCTGTTTAGATGCGAAGACTTTTGCTCGGGTTATGATGAGTCACAGCCACTGGGTTCAGTATATATTCTCATGCCAGATATAAAAACAACCTGAAACAAAAAAAAAAAAAAAAAGATTTGTGGTCCAGTATCCGCTCTGTGTTGTCGTCTCTGGACTGTAGCAGACTGTGTGTGCGCTGCGACAGTTTCGCATGACAATAACGTAAAACCAGACTTCATTTGTCTAAATGTAAAGCATATTTACACTGTTCGAACCATGTCGAAAATAGTAATGTGTGAACAAGTGATGGATTTTAGCCACAGCTTCAGCATCTATTTATAATGTAGGGGGTTGGATGCTTTAGATTCTAGAAAGCATTTGATTGGACAGAAAATCTTATGAAAAACTGAAGTGCAGAAGAGGGATGTCATCAAAATCATTTATCTACATTGGTGGAAGTGAGAGATGGGGGCTATGTCCGAAATCAAATCCTCTCTCTTTAGGTACTTATTTTGAATAAGTAATTACTTCACAAAATTACTAAAAAAGTATATTCTATATAGTATGAATGTGTGTAGTATAAATGTAATCTGGACATACTACATTCGCCATGTTGTTATCATCATGTGACCTACCAGCATCAGTTATGTCGCTTCCACGATAGTAAAGTGTACATCGGATGCACACTTCAGAATCTTGCCGGAAAAAGTAGGTCATCCAGATACTTTTTGCCTGGTTTTTAATGAGTACTACTGTGAATTCAGACATACTTCTTTTGTCACATACTGTTTTAAGCCTACTATATAGTAGGTATGCGATTTCGGCTGCAGCCTACGTTTTGAATGCTTAATATCTTCTAAATGTGAATTGTGTCATTGTTTTGGAGAACACCAGCTTATAGATAACAGTTAGGCTAACATATTCATACCACGAAAGACAAAAAAACGTCAATTTTGATTTCATGGGGGACTTTAATATTACTACTAGGTCTTGGGAAAAGAAGTAAGTATCTATCTTCTTTATAAGGTTTCACAGCTGCACACCCTACTTTTTATGAACACGGTCAGATATTTATAAAAATATGTATTTATTATTTCATTGAATTTAATATAATATGCACGTCAAGTGAAATTATTATACTTTCACTTTATATTTTACCAATTCGTTCATGACATATGGCAGAGTTGAGTAATATAAAGAGTCCACAATCTGCTCTCCATGATGATCAATACACGAGAAGACTATTACGGGTGCAGATATCGAAATCCAACTGATTGACAGTACGCATTATTATCAATCAACTTCTATCTATGCAGTAGCTAATCATTTAGTGCACACAGACAACAGAATTTAGCAGGTTTCGCGCGAGTTGTTTACCTTGTGGCGAGCAGTTGGTGGCGCTCTTCAGATTTTGCCAGAGCTTATGCAGCGCACCGCTGTCTCCTAAGCGAGCCACCCCGCTGTACGGCGGTCGTCAGGCGGCGCTCTTCACTTTTCCCCGCAGGTCTAAGATCGCTGAGGGGAGGCCTTCTTTCCTCAAGCGTTTCCGAACCTCTCCTCGCACGCTGCAGATGGGCAATCCCTCGTGCAGCGCTCCTCTATACGGTGTTCACAATGCGTTTCTCACCGCGAGAAACCAGTTTTATTCAGCGCGACGCACTGCTTGTTGAGTATTTATTAACGTAAACAAGATCGTGGGTATGGAAATGTACCGTTTGTCTGGCCTCTGTTCTCGCTTGCTCTGTGCTGCCCCGCCCCATGGGGGTTCGCGTGTGGCTTGTGCGAGGCGCTGATTGGGTAGAAAAACTGTCTGTCAAACTCAAGCTGCTGTCATGGACATTCTAGTGATTGAAGAAGCACTTTTGGATGTTAGGGTATGTGAATGTGAGGATGCTATGTCATGGTGTAAATGACCCTAAACCACCAATAAATTCGTTAATAATGAAACATCTCAAAACACACCATGCCCTGCTATACGAAAACTCAGATAAAGAGGTAATTTACTGAAAGTGAAGTGAAAATAGTCATGCAAATAATATAGATTGACATCAAAACATTTCCATTATCATTCCTTAAATCATTAGGGGAAAAGCATTATTTGACTTTCATGAAAACAGACAATTTAGACTAGTACTGTACTGTTTAGGGTTGTGTAATGCAGTCTTTTCATTCATAAATATATATATATATATATTTTACATTTTTTGTAATACAAAAGACATTTACTAATTTTGCATACAACTGTATTATTATATTTGGGGGTCATCGGCATGACTAATAATGAAAAGCTCCCCCATTTTTGTGCTGCAGGATCTCTGCACGTGAGAGCGTTGTTGAACTTCACTACCCAGAAGACAATGCGCTCAGAGCGTCATTGTGCGTCAGCTCTAGTTTCCCAGCCAGCAACCACACAGGAGAAAGAGGAGGCGCACAACCTTACCGATAGAATAGTTAAGGGATCTTTATTTTTTAACGATTATTGTTGTGTAAATTGACATATACACTACGCGCCTGGGCCAGTCTACCGGCACTCTTTACCCCCGCTCTGGCACACACGAAACCCGATATGAGCGGCAGCGGGCGGCCCAGGACTAGCTCGTTTGCTGAGCCTCCGGGGGTCCCTGGAGCCGCTGCAGCCGCCGCCGGATCAGCCGTCGCCGGTGGAAGCTCTTCAGGAAAGACGGGGGGCGCGCAGGCCTCAGCCGGGAGTTCGTCTGGTTTCGGAAACCTAAAGCTGGGCAGTGAGTATCATTCAGTGACATCACACGACGATCACAATAAATGTGATGATGGTAGATTAATAAAAGCCGAAGTGCTAGTCAGTGTAGCATGATGTTCATTAATATGTCTGATTTTATTGTAATGATCGCGTTAACCTACTTTAGGCGGCTAACTGGCTAAGCTAACGTGAGCTTGTTTTTGTAGACGGATCAAGGGCTTTGATTGCGCTAACCATATTAGCTCGACAATCCTTCATCAGAACAAGGGCTAAACATATCTGTTATGATAGATATTAGTACATAATATTTTTGGCCCATTTCAGCCCCGTTTTAAAATATGAATCGTGGTCTGTTGGATGTTTAACGTTAGACTTCGTTGTGTTCTTCAAGATGTGCTCGCTTGGCAACAAAGCACAGTTAGCATACAATTTAACAGATTATATCTTCAGTTCTGCATTTAATTTAAATATATTTTATCCTGTGCAACCCTGGATGCATTCAATCGCATCATAACTATCCTTAACACTATTCTGACCGTGAAATTATGTAAGTTAAGCATAGTGAGGACTAAAGTGGTGTTTGCTTGTGCTTACAATTATAAGGAAAAGATCAGAATCAATATTTACAACATATTATGAATGTAACGTTTAACGACTCCCTAATCACAATCTAACTGATATTTACAAAGCTTTGAATTTAAGTCCTCCTATGAAGGAAAATGACCATTTGTAAATTTGTGGTTGGGTTACTGTGAAAACTTGTGTGTTCCCTGGAGGCATAAACCTCTTCATTTGGTGTTCTATATAAGATTCCCAGTGACTGCAGTGCTGGCAGCAGCATTCATCTGCACTGGTGCTGACTGCTGGATTTCCATGGGAAGTGGTGATGGGTGTTATTACAAGGAATGAGGGGAGAACAAGTGGGTGGATGGATGTCCGACTGTGACCCACGGTCCTCTGAGAAACCTTGAACCAGTTGTTACAACACACAACAGCCATTGCTGTTTTTGTCTACATGTTTTTTTTCAGCCTGATAGCCATTTTTTAATTGGCCCGCTGACATTTGCTATCACAACCTGATACCTTTTAGCCACATTTTTATCAGGAAAAAAGCAGTTGAGTTTCCATTTACATGCGTATACCTTGACAATATGTGTAATATATATTATTACATTTTAATTTGCAAATAGTTGAGGTATATATACACAGTTCTGCTGAAATCGATGGCAAAAGGATCCTTCAGTACAGCTTTTTTCACTGAAAGACCCTAAGTAGCATAAACATGACCACGGACTGAACACAAAACAGTTTCGTTGAATGGTATAAATCTCTCTCTCTCACACACACACACACACACACACACACACACACACACACACACACACACACACATCATAGGAGGTAATACTAGCAAGTATTTTAATGACAAGCTTTGGTTCTGACATTTCAGAATCATGACAGTACAGGTTCTTTGTGATGATTTTGTGAATTATGTCACATGCCTGGTTTAACAATTTATTCTGTGAATGTTTCCCTCATAGTTAACACACTTGTCTTTCTGAATAAAAATTGACCCATTAAGCACCTAAAATGTAAAGATTTGCATGATATAGCTTTTTTGTGCAACATCCACAATTTTTTATTAAATCGTGTTTATGTGATGGCCATATTACCTGGCCACTAACTCACTGTATCCCACTTTAAACAGTGTTATTCTGATGAAAAAATAAACTCAATAGCCACCCGTCTCCATCAAGCATGACAACAGTTATCTGCTCTGCTTTGATCTAGCAAATAATAATTTTGCCTTATAATGAAACAAAGCATTTGTTTAGGTTAATCTGTCATTCCTTTTTCTAAATCTAAACAGACAAAACATCACCCTATGGCTTTGTTTTTCTCCAGGGTGTCCCCATTATCCAGGTCTACTCTTGTCCACAGGTGGAGATGTGGTCAGATTTTTAGCTTTCTCATCCTCCACCCGTGTTCAAACAGATTTAAGGGTGTTTCTGCTATTTCTAGTGATAAGCTCTGCTTGATGTTCTGTTGTGTTTGGACATGCTTTTTAACATGGGTGTTGGATTACTATTAACACCTGTCAGACAGAGTGGCAAAGAGGCATATCCTGCTGGATAAGAGAGCACTGATAAGTTTAAACAGATCTACCTGTTGTAGATCTAACACTGGTTAGCTGTTTGTTTGGCACAGCCTCCATATTTTCGTGTGTTTAATGGCCTCTCAGGCATGCCTGAGTAGTTTCAATGAATAGTTCACCTTTTCCCCCCTTTGTGTCAATCCAACCATGACTTTCTTACATGGAACACAAGATAAATCGATGAATGTGTTGATCACCATTTCCTATGAGGGGAATCCTTATAATTTTAATAAATAGGCACTGGTCACTTTAGCATTCAAAAAGCATGTAAAGCACAATAACCGAATCATAAATTACACTTGTCTTTTCAAATCACCTACTGATTAGAAGTATTAGTAATGTTTTTCTAAGTTGAAATTACATGGTAGCTTCATAATTAATACTGTCAGCCATTTTACTGTGTTTTTACCATGAGGAGCTTGCCACATATCCTGCTGCATATAATGACTACACAGGCATCACACAATTCTCATAGAACGCAACAGATTTTACATTTACATTTATTGTGCCAAGTAAAAATTCCCATTTTCTGGTATTCTTAGCCAAAATGCTGCATTATCATCCCAGAGAAATTAGATTATTTTCCAAGCAGAGTAATAAATAATGCAAAAATATTTAAATGAATGCTACATTGTTCACATAGGCCTGGTTTCATGGACATGGCTTTGATTAAGCCAGGATTATACCATAGGTGGCCAACCCCTGATAAATCATCATTCATTCAGGTTGTACTAACACAGGCTTGCATGGTGTCAATCTTCATTGTGATTCTATTGAAATCTATTGACAGTCAGATGTTTCAGTCAGTGATCATTTGTTTTTTTAAACTCATTTTATCTTTAGGGGATAGTGGGAAAGTGACAACGGTAGTAGCCACACCAGGGCAGGGTCCCGACCGTCCTCAGGAGGTTTCGTACACAGACATCAAGGTGATCGGGAATGGTTCGTTTGGAGTCGTGTACCAGGCTCGACTCATCGACAGCCAGGAGATGGTGGCCATAAAGAAGGTGCTTCAGGATAAACGGTTTAAGGTTAGTATGAGAAAACCTGCATATGTGCAAACTAATGTCAGTATCATAATAAAAATACCCGGCAATGTATCAAATCTGCATGCACACACAAGACAAAATGCTTTCCATGTCCAAAATGAAAGGTTAATGCTACATCCCTTTTAAATCAGGCTGCTACAAGCACGTTGTAATTATTTTGACATGTTTTGATTTGAACTTTAATATTCACATTTAATACCTCATGTTGCTTTTGCTTAGGTTTCAAAGCTAAAAGAACAAAAAGGCTTAAAGGGATGGTTCAGGATTTTGGACATCGGGCCTCCTTTTCAAGTTAGCCTTGGTGTTATTTATCGACTCACTCTAGCCTAGCACCGGTGAACTATGCAACTGTAACGACTGGATGAATATTTAAAAAAAACTGATAAATAACACTAAGGCTAACTCGGAAATGAGGCCTGATGTCCAAAATCCTGAACCACCCATTTAAGCTCGCATCGAAAAGCCCCCTTTTCACGTTCAACAGCTTGTTCATAAAATACAAAGTAGCGAGCAATGCCTTGTGACTTCAAAGTAAGTTGTTTTGTCCAGACTCTGCTGCCTTGAGGAAGTGTTGCTCTTTACATTTGTAGAAACTCTTTCAAATAGACCACAAAATTATGGGAAACAAAATGTTTTCTTTCCATCAACTTTGTACCTGGGCGTAAAAGTGGACTTTTTTTTTAATCCTCTTTGGTTCTAATAGGGTACGAGTCCACAATGTTTTTCCACTTAAATATTTAGTCATTATTAAATTGTAATATTATAATTATTCAATATTAGAGTTGTATTAGAATATACAATTAGAAATGTAGTGGAATATCTTGCAGACATAATGTAGTTGACAGCAGTTTTTTTTTATCTCATTCTGTGCGCAAAACTTTATTTTCTGCCTCCTTTACATTTTGGCTAGTAATTTATAAGGTATTCAAATGTGAGCCAGGAGTACTTGCCGTCTTTCCGTTCACAACGCTTGTAAAGATTTAAATGGTAATCTCTGATCTCAGACCTGAGACGCATGTTAATATCAAATGTAAATGAAAGCACTCGGAGTGTGAAAACACTGAATCATGAGTGTGAGTGGTATCTTACAGCCAGCATAGAGCACAGCCTTCCACTTTACAGTGCGTTTTAATTTGATTGATTGTGCAGCACTAGTTTTAAATGGGCTGCAAGTTCAGAGCAACACATTTTCACAGATGAATGCATTAAATAAGATAGATGTTTGATTTTCATTGCGTGCTTTTACCATTCTTCACGTGTCATTTCTTCCTCTACAGAACCGTGAGCTACAGATAATGAGGAAGTTGGACCACTGTAATATTGTCAGGCTACGCTACTTCTTCTACTCCAGTGGAGAAAAGGTAGGTTTTTCAATCCTTGTTTTTCAAGTGTTTATATCCCATCAATATAATTTTGTCATATTGAATAATATGAATATTGTTTTTCTTTACCAAACTAATCTGCATTTTCTTCTCCCTCTCTTTCTCCTCAGAAAGATGAAGTGTATCTAAATCTGGTGCTGGATTTTGTTCCAGAAACTGTGTACAGGGTGGCACGCCATTTCAACAAGTCCAAGACCACCATCCCCATTATCTATGTCAAAGTAAGTCTCTGTGTTATCGTGACTGCTGCTACTGTGCCCATTCATATGCACATGGACTGTAAACAATAACATCTTTCTCTTCCTCTCTCTTTCCTCCCCCACTATTTTCCCCTTTCTATCTCAGGTGTATATGTATCAGTTATTTCGCAGTCTGGCGTATATTCATTCCCAAGGCGTCTGCCATAGAGACATCAAGCCACAGAATCTCCTGGTGGACCCAGACACAGCTGTACTCAAACTGTGTGACTTTGGCAGGTGTGTGTCCTGACACTTCTCTGTGTGACATGTATTTGCAGTGCAGCCATGTATAAGATGTATACTGGTTTTTAAGCCCCGATATTCTCCAGACGAAGTTCTTTTTTTGCACTTTGCTCAGGGGCAGAAATGTTTGAAATACCTGAGCTGGGGTTACCTATACTGTTGTTGATCATCCCAATGCTGCTGGGAACAGCGTTTGGCACTCGAGTCAAATGATGTCACGTTAATAGCACCTTTATACAATAATTTGCCTTAAAACAAGCAGCTTTGTGGTATTAAAAATAAAAAAGTGTTAATCTTCTTATTTTTAATTAGAATTCCAGCTCTTCGGGTTTACTCGCATCTGACCTTAATGGACTGAATAGAAGTAATGAACCTGAGAAGAATTCTGGAGCCCTAAAGCAGACCTAATAATGGAATCGCCACAGGCCAATGATAGTTCGAAGGTGTTTACCAGCCAGAAAGTTTGCTTTAGCGAGCTCTTTTTTTTTAAACTCCATTTTGAACAAAATCAGACCAAACAAAAGTCACAAGTTTGTTGTTTGATTATGCTTTAAATGATCATGATATCATTCATTTATTTTAAACCATTCAAGACCCATCAAGGCTCTAATACATTTTTATGTAACGCAGCCAAAGAATGCCAGATCCTCTGTTAATTGCTGTTCAGTGCTCATTTGTGATGACGTAAGATGAACGCAAATTTCATCAGTTTGATAGAAGTATTTTTTAGTAATGGCCCACTACATCAGTTTTACACGCGTGTCTCTTTGATAACATGTTTATAATCCATCATCGTGTTGTCTCCACAGTGCAAAACAGTTAGTTCGTGGGGAGCCCAATGTGTCATACATCTGTTCGCGGTATTACCGCGCTCCTGAGCTAATATTCGGAGCCACGGATTACACATCCAACATTGATATCTGGTCAGCCGGCTGTGTATTAGCAGAGCTGCTTTTGGGACAGCCCATATTCCCCGGTGACAGTGGAGTGGACCAGCTAGTGGAGATCATCAAGGTGAGAGAAATATCGCCATTGTTTTATTTTTATGAGTAAGCAATAGACACACATTACATTTTTTTCTCTCTGTCCACCCTCTGCAGGTTTTGGGGACCCCCACAAGAGAACAGATCCGAGAGATGAACCCCAACTACACAGAGTTTAAATTCCCACAGATCAAAGCACACCCTTGGACAAAGGTAAAGCACTTGTTGCTACTCTAGCCATGATGGTTCCCAGTTAGCTCACAGAAAGAAACATTTAGGTTTTTACTGAAGGTTAAATTAGTGATGCACCCAAATTTTTTTACAGAAACCCTATTTTATATGAAAACAGAAGCAAAAAATAGTTTATTTAAAGGTACTCTGTGTAGGAGTTCAGTTTTTTGTCAAACAGCGACCTTTGTCGCTGTGGAGTCCTTGTACTATCGTAAATAGAGAGCCTAAGTCCCGCCCCTCCGCTTCCGGCTCATGGGACCTTATTTTGGAAAAAATATGAATGGTAGTCAATGGCGAGAGACAACTTATCTTTTTATTCCTTCTGAACTGTGACCTCAATTACACATATGATGTTTGTCAATTTAAAAGTTAATTCTGAAAGTCAAAAACGTTGCAGTTTGTCATACAACAGAAGAGTAACATTTAGTTTTATGTGAAAATCGCTCTATGAACTACATCTCCCGGGAAGAGAAACGAGATCCGCTGCTCGTGTGTGTGCAGTCTGGCACAAAACACTCAGGCAGGACGGCGTAACGTTACGATTATAACGTAAGACTGTAGAAACAATGACAGACAGCCTCAGTAAAGTTAGCTTCATTCATTGAGAGAAAATGTGCGCCTTTGGGGTTTGTAGTCTTTGTAATTATGTATTTTCACAGTCTTATACCTCAACGGTTTTACATCAAACCGCAACTTTCTTTACTTCAAAATGTATCTTTTAAATTGACAAACATCATATGTGTAATTCAGGGCACAATTCAAACGAGATCAAAATATTTGTTGTCTCTCGCCATTGACTACCATTCAATATTTTTCCAAAATAAGGTCCCATGGTGGTCGACCGGAAGGGGGGGACTTAGGCTCTCTATAACAAGTGGAAATAAGGTGTGGCCCCTTTAAGAGCTGTGCTCGCCAGGTTATTTCTTTTAGATGCTCATTCTTGTCCTATTTTAAGTGAAAGCCTGACCGAGTGAAACTCTTGTTCGGTTTTCTCACACGGTCAGTTTCTCATTTTCTTTTCCTTGACTCTTCCAAGCCTGTGGTCACGGCATTCATAAAGTGGTACGTTCTCCAGGTCACATGACGAACTTACATAGGCGGTATTTCAAGAGGGCATCCCCGCTCGGAGCATTGATAGTGTCAAGTGCTGTATATTGGCCTGAGGAATCATTTAAAATAACTCGTATGCATCAACTGTAACTTCTGGCCAGAAGTTACACGGTCTGCCTTTAATGATGAATTAATTGAATTTCAGTACTTTAAATGAATACAGACTTCTATGTAAACCATTTAAATGCACAAGGATGTTTTCATATCAACTTCTTAATTATATAAGTTTTTACTCTGATGAAATATTAAAAAATTAAATGGCTGTAAGTTTTCATGACAGATTTACTAAAAAAATATCTTAAATAACAACAGTTGTAATGTTTCTCTCAACATAATGTTTATTTGTGGTTTAGCTAGTAGTAGTGGAAGTGGAAGAGATAACTTTATAGGCCGACAGCTTTAACTGAGGTGGCTGCAGCAATCTTTTAAGCCACATTTAAAAAAAAGCATCAAACTATATTGTTTGAATTTCATTTTAAAATTGATAGAATTTCAAAGCTCAGACTTAATAATGATGTTTCATAGTATGTCAAAGGTTAAAAAAAAAGCTTAGGGTGATTGTTGGATTACAGGTGCACTTTAAATTATGTTTAGTGAAGTTTTGTTCACGCTTTAGCTGAAAATGGCATAGACTAAATGATCTTTGTTCATCAAAATCAGAAATGATATTGTCAACCCAGCCCTAGCATCCACACACCTGACATGTTTACATATTGTAGCTTATGTGCACGAAATGGACACTGACTAATTTGCCGTCAGTGTTCCGGACAATAGTTTTTTGGCCCTCCTAAACTGTATAGAAAAGATATTTTCTGTTGCTGAAATTTTGGTCCATCACTAGGTTAATCGACATCCTAAGCTATAAACTGGTTAGATGTGACATTTCCCTGTGAATCTGTGCGTTTGCGTTAGGTGTTTAAGCCGAGGACCCCTCCTGAAGCCATCTCATTGTGTTCTCGTCTGTTGGAGTACACGCCGGTGACGCGGCTCTCGCCGCTGGAGGCCTGTGCACATGCCTTCTTTGATGAGCTGCGCCAGCCGAACGCACGTCTGCCTAATGGCCGAGAACTTCCCCAACTCTTCAACTTCAGCCCTGTGGGTGAGTTGAACTGAGACAACTGCCACTTCTGTTCAGATTCAGCCTTGTCGGATGAATCGGATGCTCATGCTCTCTCTTACTTTATCTCTATCTCACACATTTTAGAAAGATCTTGTGGTTTAGTACATAAATGCGTTGCTTGTATCTATTGAGCTGATTTTGTCAAATGCCTGTGTTTTCACCTGTCTGCAATAGTATTTTACCTACAATCTAATGTGTGAGTGAGTGATCTGAAATGTTTTTTTGTAGACGACAATACAGAAAGCACTCAATACCATTCTAATTTATTATGAATAGAATTCTAATAAGCTACAATGAATAAAATGTCACATGCAACAAAAAATGAAAACTATTTTGTTCCAAATGAATACTGCCACTATTGATGTTCCTACTTGTAAATGCTTTTAACATTAGAATACCATTACTGTGAACATGTCTTTAACTTAACTACACATTGTCAAACGAACAACCAGGCAGTAATTAGTCTGATTTAAGTCTAATGAGCCGAAAAGTAACCGCAGCAAAAAAATCAGTGATTATCTGTTTCTTAAAAAAATAACTATCCTTGTATAAGTAAGTGAGCTAGACTAAAACTTAAGAGACGGTAATAAGAACCGGTTCATAAGTCATTCATTTGTGATTTGAGCATCACAGCTTATACACTCATAAAGCATTCTTGGTCGATATTAAGCAGCAACTGCCGTCAACATTGATAATAAGAAATGTTTCTTGAGCACCAAATCACATTAGATTGATTTCTGAAGGATCATGTGACACTGAAGACTTTACTGGAAGCCATCGCTGGAAGAAATTACATTTTAAAATGTATACAAAAAAAAATTAAAGCAGCTTTTTTTAAAAATAATATTTTACCATGACGTTTTTACTGTATCAAATAAATTCAGTTTTGAGACTTGACGATCATACATTAACTTAAAACAGTAACCCCTGGTTTCAGACAAGACTTAAGCCGAGTCCCAGACTAAAATGCATATCTTAAAATGTCAGTGCCATTGTTGTCTCAAAATGCACACCAGTAATGTTTCTCTTTCTAAAGGCATGTTTATAAAAGCTACTTAAATGCCCTATTTGAACTAATGACTAATACTGGCTTAATCTAAGCCGTTTGTGAAACCGGTTCTATACCTTCTTACTGACCCCTAACTTTTGAATAGCAGACAGTGTATACAATTTATAGAAAAAAAAAAGTTTAACTTAAACATAAAATTCCTTCACTTCAGGTATAATTCACTACAATAATGGCTTTTGAGATCAGTTAACAAATCAGTGCCCCTTTTTGTTTGTTAAAAGGCGGCAAACTATAAAGTGGCCACTCACTGAGCTGAAGTGCACACTCTGTGTATTTATACAACAAGTGCCTATAGGAACAATGTGCTGAACACCCCTACTCCAAAAGAAAGCTTGATATGATGATTTGATGCATCTCTCTATGGATCATCTCCCACTGCATTAGATCCTCAAAATGAATCCACAAAAGTGGACTAAAGCTAAAATGACAGTGCCGTCTATATTGAGTGATGGTGTCATTTTAGGTCTCAGTGGTTCCCTAGACTATTTTTTTGGTCCTGAGCTCTACCAATAGTGAGTGGAAATGTACATGTCATTCAAACTATTTTCATTGAGCCTCAAATTTTGGCCAGAGTAACATAATTTTGCTTCCTGCAATTTGAGGCAGCTTTCACGTCCTGTGACGCAAGTGCAAAGCTATCTTGGTTTTGACACTTACAGATATTGATGGCTAACCTCTTTCTCTCCCCGCAGAGCTGTCTATCCAACCACAGTTGAACTCCATTCTCATTCCTCCCCACGCTCGCTCGCAGACGACACCTGCCTCGCACGGTACTGATCACACATGCATACCTTTGATTTACTCTTCCTGTCAGTCTGTATGGATTTGAACATGCACACGTCCTAAAGTATTTGAACTCTGTCTTTCCGCAGAGGGCAGTTCAGACGGCCCAGCCCAGTCTGGTCCAGCACCGGGACCACTGAGCAACAACACCTAATTGTTCCCTCAGCATTACTTAGACATCATCACCCCTCTCTCCTCATCCCTTCTCTCTCATTCCTCTCTCTTTCCCAGCAGCAGCTCCAAACAGTCTCTCTTGCACGCGCTCACAAACACACAATCACTCACTCGTCACCTTGTGTTATGTGTAGTCATGTTCTCCCATGATGGTAGAAGTGTGTGATGCCCAGATGAATAGCGTCGACCATCAGAGGAGGTCGATTTAAATTTAGTATGATTATCAACCCGCGATCGAGTTGATTGTCATCTTTAGGTGTTTTAACACTGGGCAGGGCCAGTCAGGGCAAGTCTGCCCCCTAGTGGCAGGAAGAGCGCCGCACAGTTATTGCACTCTGCCTGAGATGCCATCCATTTGACATTTTAATGAATGATATATGATATCAAGCTCCTTTAAATTGGTTTTGCTCTTAAAATGATTCATTTTAGCTTTCTTTTGGAGTCCTTGGACAAAAGCAAGGACTGCAATGCGTTTTATAAAGCAGCGAGCATGAGATGTCAGTGTTGTGCGACGTGCGTGTCCAGATGTGTGATGTTTCTTCGCCGAGACGAAAATGAGTGTCTTAATATGTGCGTATGTCAATTTTAAGTAATCATTGCACACTTGTGTTTTAATTTTTTAAGGAGATTATTTAGCTATTCAGAACAGCTGAGACAGGGTTATCTGTTTTTGTTTTGTTTTTTTTGTTTCAGTGTAAACTTGCTCATTTTATTCGTTTTTGTGCATGTGCATGCACACACACGTATAACGCATAGGTCAATCCCATCAATAGCTGTGTCTGTTTGAATACAGAATTTGCATTATGGAGTCTACACCTGTGTGTGTTTCTATACATTGGCGTGCCCATTACATGTGGATTTAGTGGATATTCATCCAAATTACACACAATACATGAGCCCACACGCACGCCATGGACACTTGGCAAATGAGACTTTGAAACAGAGCTGTTTGTCTCTCCCTTCTTCCTTCCATTCTCTCTCTCCTCCTCTCTCATTGCTAATATGTAAATGCCATGTACCTTTTATTTTGTTATTTTTGTTATTGTTATTCTATTGTCCTTGTAATTAGATTTTTCTCCTAGTGGAGCAGTGCTGGTATGAACAGAAACCAGCCTTTTTCGGTCTCTCTCTCTCTCCCTCCCTCCTTCCTTCCTTCTATCCCTTCATCATACAACTGTATATAACATTTCATCCAGCCTCTCTCTGCGTCCAGGGAGGAAGACGAAACTGAACAAAATTTTGTTATTACCTGATATCTCTTTCTCTTACTCTCTCTCCTTTCCCGCCCCTCTGCCTGCCTGCCCTTCCCCCCTCCTCATCAGTGTTAATTCTGATCCTTTTATTTATTGTATTGCTGTCTTGATTCTGTTTTTAACAATCTGATGGGGGAGGGGTTTTGTGTGTGATGTCAATTGATGTAACGTTCATATCTCAAACTCTGGAATATTGTTTGATGGAATGTTCTGGAAAGGGCAGGGACACACTACCACCACACACCGGCTGCTCAGCCCATCAGTGAAAAGATGAACGGTTAAAGGGAGAGAGAGGGAGAGATAAACAATGTTTTTGTTTGTTGGTATAAATAATAAACTCATTAATAAAGTTATAAAATGTCTCTGTGGGTTAAATAGTTTGTTTATTCATGGATCATCCAATTGTTTTAATCGCTTGAATATTTTTAATACTGTAAAAAGAAAAATAATTGAATGTGAAGATGCTTCTAAACGCTAAAAAATATCAGAATTGTTACCTTCATTAAACTCTAATCACCATTCCTACTATACTACCATTCAAATGTGAAAGTTTGAGAGAAATATTTTTTCAGCAAGGATACATTTGATCTAAAGTGACTGTAAAGATAATGTTTTATAATGTGATGATATTTCTATTTCAAACAAAAGTTCATTTGAACTTTATATTCATCAAATATGATTTACAGAAAATTACTGTGTCAACATTAATAATAATGTTACATGAGCAAATCAGTACTGGAATGATTTCTAAAGGATCATGCTGCTTTGCCATCAAGGAATAAGTTACATTTCAAAATGTTTATTTAGAGAACAAATATTTTCACAATATTACTGTATTTGTTTTATTTAAATATATATTTTTGTTAGAAAATGTATCTTAAATTATGTTTGAAATTGGCATTAAATTGTATTGCTAAAGTGTAGAGTTAAAAGATACAAAATACTACCATCATGACATGAATAAAAATAATCGTGTCTAGGTGTTAGTTAAATGGTGAGAGTAATTAAACTGCAACTGTTGTCTAGAGCTCAGAAGTGTTGACACCCAGTGTGTTTGATGCCCTGATGATCACCAGTGTGGGTCTTCATGGATTTCAAATCTGACTGAACATTCTTCCAAATTCAATAGCTTTATTTTCAAATTGGCTCATAGCATTTGAAATGCCTTATTGCATTTGTATGATTGGACATTTGCATTGCCTGGCATTCAAATAATAATGGCACCAGATGTCCACATCGGAGTAGATTTTCAATTAGGAACTGAAACTATGTGTTTAGACTGATCACTGTGCACGGAATACAAAAGCCAATCAGGAAGTCTTGGTTTGTCCTCTATTCACACAATGATTGGGTATTAAGGTTTAAAATTAGAGGGTAGAGATATGAGATTAAATCACACACACAAAAAAAAACAAAGGTTAATGTTGTTTGTGTTGATATGACTTTATAATCTTCATCATTTTTAATTATAGTCTTAAGCCTAGTCTTAAGTTAATGACTGCATTCATTTGAATGAATATTATATTTTCTTTCAAAATTGTGAAACTCCACTGACTTTTTTTCTATTGCATTTGCATATATTAATTAATTCCACATTCAAAATTATTACATTTAATGTCCTAAATATTACCTCCAATAAAAACGCTTTAAAATCGGTATCTGCCAAACAATTGAGTTATAATACATATGTGTTTTCACAAGGTGAAGCTATTTATGAGATGTGCTTTACTACAAAATAGTAATATCTATGAAGACCCAATCCCTGAGAAGTATATTGTTGATCTAAATCTCACCATTAGCCAACTATTTAGCAAATCTGAAACAAAATGAATTCCCTTATCAAAGAGAAACTATTGTTTTTAATTGTATCCTGTTTGTGTTCTTCTAACATTCAGTAAGCAGTCAGCACGAGTGTAAAGGGAAATTAAGCTTAAAAGGCTAATTTCCAAGCTTCTGGTGATTGCTTATAATAATTCGACAGTTTAAGAGTTAGACAATAGCAGACATTTTGATCAGACACACATTTTTTCAAATAATAAATTGGTGATATAAAACCATATAAAATTCTCCTGGGCAAACAATGTTTTAGCCAATTGATTAAAAAATAATATTAATGGGAGGGATATTAATTAATATTTAAGTTTATTTTCCCAAATAAACTTAAATAACGCTTTATTAAATATTAAGCACATACATACAAAGAGAGTCTGTGAAAGTCTAAGGATCACCACATCTAAGGATAGCCAGGTTCCAGCCAGCTAGTAAAAAGTTTCAGATGTAAATTTGCAAATGTATATACCAAGATATCTAACCACAACTGAAATGTCAAAATTATGAACAGTCAAAATCTCTACTGATTGACAGAAAGGCCCGAGGCATGCATCCGAGAACAATTGTAACGCCTTTAAGATAATGGAACCCATTATGAAGTCCCTTTAAAGTAGACACAGATACATTATAAAGGGTCTGTACAGTCCTTGAAAGGGACTTTGGTACCGGTTTCACCCATTCTTCACCAAAGCCGAAACGCAGAAAATTGTACTTATTACTGATGTTATATTGAACCATAGACAGTATTGAACCAGCAGAGTCCCAGGTGACGCATTTTTGCAAGTACGCTGTACTTTTGAGGAATTCTATTGGTGGAGTTGAAAACTGCTGTGGACCAATGACATCGCGCTTTGTTGAGACGTTCAAAATAACATTTCTGACAGATACGAAAGGACTGGGCCATAAATCGGTGAGTTGTTTATTTTATATAACTGGAACAATGTTTTTACGAGTAATCCAAGGTTACCTACAATTTATTTAATTGAATAACACCTGACGTCTCGGAGACTCGACTGGGGGAGACATTCGCCCTTTGATAACGGGCGGGTTCCGCCAAACTACCACCGAAGAAGCGCGTGCCGCCCTTCTTCGGCGCTTCTCGCTCGCTCGCGCTATGCTTTCAATGTTTGAGCGCGACCGAGCACCCACAGCGGCTGCACTTTGAACACATAACGGTCAATAAACCAAAGACTGTAGTTCTGTAAATATATATTTATAACATATGAACTGTTTAGTTAAAGCTAGCAGGCTAAAAGCTAGCAGGCCAACAGAGCCCGCTGGTTGAGGCTGTGTTAGCTAACCGGTGTTAGTTAGCTTGTGTCGAGTGCTATGATCGTACTGCTGTCTATCCAGATCCTCCATGAGTAACACAAGTTTGGTGGAAGAGAGAAACCCATGTAGTTAATCAACCGTTTTAGGTGTTTGCTATAGACATAGGTAACGTTAATAGTGTATTAATGGGAGTGCCTACTGAAATCAAAAGCAGAATTTGATTCAGAGTTTATTACAGAAGCTCAAGAGATTCATTAATATCGATTGTTTTATGTGACATACTATTATTTTTAATGTGTCGTATGACTGATTTGCGAATTCGTTATTAATGATTCTAAATCTGCTTTTTGACAGTACTCTAGAAGACAATGATGACTTGTTTTTTTTTTATACAGTTTTTTCTAATATTCAAGTAAAATCATATGTATTATACATAATAACAATCAGTTGTTTTTGTCATATATATATATATATATATATATATATATATATATATATACATAATTACAGCTTAATTTTAAATAATATAAAATTAATAATATATTTAATTTGGTGATTGTTGGGTATATCATCCATTGCTGGGTGATAGATATTCTGTTAGAGACCTAGGCCTACCTAACTTATGTTACCTCATGACATTTTTTAAAATATTGTTGACTCCTATTGAAGAACCAATATATTTCGACAAGTATCGGTCAAATTGAAAATCAGGACATTTTTAACCATTACTGAATAAATTGGCCAGGTTAACCTTACTGACATGTACTATACAGGCGATTGCCTTCTAGTGAAAGGAGGGATCATTTGATATCCAGAATTTGCAGAGAGGTGGACAAAGTACACAACTTCCTTAGACACTACTTGCCAAATATTACTCTGTTAAAAGTAAAAGTTGTAAAGACTGATTTTTACTTAAGTAAAAGTACAGAAGTACTCGTTTTTTAAAAGTACTTAAGCATCAAAAGTAAATGTCAGTGCATTGTTTTATTATTGTGTTATGTAAAACTTACAGTACCGTATGCCTCTGAATCTATGCCTGCCTACCTACCCTCATATCAATATCAAATTTATTTTTAGAACACAGTTCCAGTTGTGGGATTGAATGTGGGATTGTATAAGTGCACTCAATAACGGTTTTTGGACACCCAAATGGCTGTTCCCTCAAATAGTGCTCTTTTTAAAGTTTTTGGGCTTTTAGTTATGAATATGTTAGCCTTACTGTTATCTATAGGCTAGTGTCCTCCAAAACAATGACAAAATTCACATTTAGAAGACCAAATCCAACGTTGAAAATGACAGGTGGATGTCAGATTGACATTAACAATCTGACGCTAACGTCAGATTGACGTTAACTCCAATTTCAGACAGACGTCGTATTATGGTTATTATGGTAGAAAATAGAAATCGGGTTGACATCAGAAACCAACACCAGTCGGGTTCTGATGTCAACCCGACTGTCATTTCCAACCAAAATCACAGAAATGTAGTTCAGTAAAAAGTACGACATTTGTCCTTCACATGTAGTGAAGTTAAAGTAGAAGTTTCCAGAAAAAATAATACTCATGTAAAGTACAGATACTCAAAAAGTGTAGTACGTACAGTACGTAAATGTACTTAGTTACTGTCCACCTTGTTTACATACATTTAGGTGCAGCTTTGCATGTTTATGATTGTCAGGATGAATTTGACTCTCGTTTAAGCTTGCTCTGTGATATTCCAGCTGTAATTATTTAGTCTTCAGTTCTGTGCTGTCTTGATAAATTATGCTGATTGAAACTAATGAGCATGGCTTTGTTTTTACCACAGTTTGCACGTCATGTACAGTAGCGCTCAGCCCCCACATTATGTCACGGATAATATGCTGTAAGGACATTTCACTTGCCATCTGCAATGGAATGTGTATTATTTTACATTCATCCTCCTTTCTTTCTTAAAACAACCCAGTCCATCCTCTTCCTGTCAACTTAAAGGTTCTCTAAACGATCCTGGGTGACGTTCGAACTATTGTCAAACAAAACGGAGGCTAGCTAGACCCCCCCCTCCTCCGCATCTGGTCTCCTCCCCCTCCCTTCTGTGCTTCCTAAAACAGTTGTGAACGTGACTCTTGATGCTTCTCTCTCCTTCACACACCCCCTTCATGTGCACGCTCACTAACCCCCCAAACCCACCCTCAAATAATTCTTGCCAGTGATTGGCCGGAACACTGTTTGTTAAGGTTTCGTGGTGCAGGTAAGCCAAGATCGTTTTTGTTGCCATTTGTGGTGTCTACAGAGACCACGTTTTTTTTACAGTGTGTTCAGGGGACAGGCAGCTAGCGGATAGTTAGGAGATATTTGCTGTATGTGACAAAAAAAATATTTTGGCCTGACATCACTTAGAGCACCTGTAATGGAGGTGTGACATGCAGCCGAATCGGCCAAAAAAACATCCACTCGTCAAACTAAAGCTTTAGTTTCTTTTTTTGTTTAGTACACAGCAAGCATTGCTGTTGTAATGCCAAAGGCTGCATTTATTTGTTGTCTAAAAAAGTATGCATTAAACTTTCTAAAAATGATCTTTCACTTTTTTGTTAAATGAATGTTAAAGGAATAGTTCACCTAAAAATCAAAATTCTGTCATCATTTACTCACCCTTAAGTTGCTCCAAACCTGTATGAATTTCTGTTTCTGCTGAACACAAAAGAGTACATTTTGAAGAATGTCGGTAACCAAACAGTTGATGGACCCCATTGACTTCCATTGAATGGAAATAAAAAATACCACAGAAGTCTGTGGTTACAAACATTCTTCAAAATGTCTTCTTTTTCAGAAATTACATTTTTGGGTGAACTATCCCTTTAAGTGCTAAATATTTATTTGAAAAATTTTGTTGGATTGCTTCATTTTATTTTTAATTGTACATTTTCTGGGCGCTGTTATTGGAATCAGACCTTAAAATTTTACCCTCTTAGCGAATGATTTCATTTCTTGGCTTTATGTGTGTATTATTGTTTATATCAACATATTCTTGTTTGTTTCGAGCAGCCATGGAGTCGTCTTCTGTGTACATGTGCTTTCCCTGTTACCGGGAGTTTCCCACACTAGAGGAAGTGCTTGCACATCAGATGACCTGCACTGCAGAGACTCCACAGCTCCTGCCCAATGAGACGCCTATCGAGGCTGCAGCCGCCGCTGCTGGTCTGTCACAGGTACACTCACTTCACCCCTAAACTAATTCAAAGCTTTAACCCACACAGGGAGTCACCTCTTTCCTAAGAGTCACATCATGACATAGATAGATTTGTCAAATTCCTTCTCATTAAATAATAATTTCTCTTTGTGGTGTTACTCTACTCGTTATCTCTAAATGGGGTTCATTAACATGCGTTTCCTGAAAGCCAGTGAAAAATTTAATCTATTTTATTCCCTTAAAACCCCTTGAACTTGTAACTATAATTATCTCAAATAGACTAGAAAATTTGATGAGCAGCTTCCCATAATCCTGATTGGTGTACTGAAAGGATATGTGAAAGGATCATTTTGTAAGCGTATGGTTTTTGGTAAGGTTTTTTTTATTTTTTGCGCAGCTTCTAATTTGCCTCTTCACTACAGGGGGGAAATTAGGCACTTGAGATTCTGTCTTTTACGCTCTGATGTGTATGCACTTTTACTGTAGTAGTTGTAAAAACAGTCAAGTCTGAATTCATGCTTGACTGTTTTTCTAATGATTTGAATTGCTCTCTTCAAGCTAGATATTAGTCACAGTTGAAATTTTTTTTTCTGTCTTTCTGCTTTTTAAACAAGTAGCAAATCACCACTCAGAAAAAAAGTACATCAACTGAGAAAATGTGCATTTTTTCATTATTGTGTTGCTACAGACTAGGCCTTCCACATAACTTTAACTATTTCCCTATATCAAGTTTTTTGTATATTTTATTGCTCAGACCCTCTTTAATGTTTTCTTATTATTATTAAATGTTAAAATGCTAAAAAGCTGTTTAGGCCTGTTGTTATAACTTTCTGTATACTTTTTAATTATATCTAAATGCTGAAGGCTATAATTACTTATTTCATTCACAGAAAAAAAAAATATTTATGGATACAAATAGAAGTAAAACCCAATTACAACCCGATAAACAATGTATAAAAAACCCACACTTATGACTCAGACACAGAGCCAAATAAGAACATGAAGTGACATGAAGATATCGGTAGTTAGTTTTTTTGTTTTTGTTTATTTAGCATGAGTTATTTTATTACATGTTTTATATCAATAGTTTTCACCTTATTTTTACCATTATATATTATAATGCTGCTCCATATCAGCTGGTGGACGAGACGACGCTGCAGTCTGTTCTGCCCATTCGCAGTGTCATCGTCTCTTTGACTTTGTTTTTAGATCTCCATCAGATCTCCATCTGCTCTTATCTCATTTGAAACATCCACGCTGAAAATAGATACAACATAAGTGCATCTGCCCATCCGGTTTATGGATGTCCTCAGCAAAACCTCCCTGTCTCTCTGAGTCATCCTCTCTACTCTTAATACCCTCTCATCAAGATGGCTTAAGTGGGTGCTTAAACTATATAAAAAAAAACACTAACAGTTTTGTGCCACGTCAGTTTAATAGGCTGTCGCAGCCGATTGCGTCAAATGATGGTAGCACGGACCCCCACACCGTGCCCTTAGTAACACTGAATGCTAGCTTGAATTGAGTGTGACATGAGCTAACTCTTTGAGTGGATTTTTACATTCGGCATGCGAGTGTTTCTTTTCTGTGACTGTGTTCAGGAAGAAGTTGAACCTGTTTGTACTTTTTAGTGTATATAAAATATTAAAGGAGTGGTACAATGCTGGTACAAGAGGACATAATGTCCACTCTGAAAAGCTGGAAATAAAATCTAAGCAAAGAAAAAAATTAATAAAGCAAAACTCAAGCTTTTTTTTTTTACAAACACCTCAGTATGTTCTTAGACTCCCTGGAGAATTTATAATAAGTCTATGACAAATAATCTAGTATCAATGATAAATACAAGGAAAAATATTTTTAAAATGTTTTAAACCCATGTGTGTAATTTTAATTTATATAACTTTAGAAAATGTTAAAAGAAATATATGTACAGTGTGTGTGTTTGTATATATATATTTAGGTCAAATTAATATTTTAAGAGACATATTGACCTAGCAGTGTAAAAAAAATTATGCAAATCTTTTAATGAGGCTTTTTTCCCCCTGTAGTATTTTTCCCTTTTTTCACCCTGACATTTTTTACGTTATCCTCGCCATATATGTCAAAATTAATTATAGTTCAGAAATCAAAACATGAAAATCCTAGAAGGGGTTTATTCAATTAATTGTAGTTTTTAGTAGTAGCATTTTTAACGGTATTTAAAATAAATAAATAAATAATGAATTCAAGGGTCCTTGACCCAAATTCCCTCTACAATTGTTATAGCAGTTCATCAGATAACTTGATGTGTATGTTTTCTGTCATCTCACTAGGTGGCGATGCAGGCTATGTCCAATCCCCAGAACCAGTCTCAGACAGCTGTTGATTTGTCTACTCTGCTAGCACAGAAGAAAACTTTTCAGTCCGATGCTCCGCGTGTTCTGTACCAGTGCGCCGACTGTGAGGTTCTCTTTGATGCTCTGTCACTGTGGCAACAGCACCGCAAGACGGGCTGTTGCCTTGAGACAGGACCTGGTCCTGGAGGAGAACAGAGTGTAGAAAGTCTCGAAACAGCAGCCCAACCGCTACCTGACCAGCCACAATACCAGGACGCTGAGCAGGCACACAAACAGATGGGGGAGAGCACTAGTCAAGAATTTGTGGAGGTTTCTGAAAGAGTTGCGACACATGCGATCTCTCAGCAGGGCGGAGCAGGCGACAGTGTCCCCAATGAACCTCCAGCTGTGCCTGGGGAGACCCAGGCTCAAGAGAACAGCCCAGTCACAAGGCGAAGGGGGCAGAAGAAGGCCAAACCCCCCTCCAGCTTGCTCTGCGTGGAGTGTGGACAAAGCTTCAGTATGGTTCCAGAGCTTGTGACTCACCGCAAGACTCAACATGGCTTGAAAGACGCCATACACCGGTGCACGGTGTGCGGAGAGGGCTTCCTCAACACCACCCTTTTCCTCTATCACCGTAAGCAGCACCGTTCAGAGGTGGAGGACGAACCCAAGCAGGCACCACCTACCATTCCACAGCTTTCCACAGCCATGCTGGAGGCCCCAGGTGAGGGACTTTTGCTTTTAGCCACAGCGGGAGAAGGCCAGAGCCTAATGGAGGTGACCACTCTGGAACAGACCATAACTGAGACCCCTGTAGCACATGTGGAGGTTGAGCTGGACAGTGATGGGATGCGAGGAACTGAGCAGGAACCTGCTGTGGAAGGCACAGAGATTTTGGTGGAGGAAAGAGACGGATCTAAGCAGGACGAAGGAATGGAGGTGGTCATTGATAAGATGGAGATGGAAATGAGCACTGTGGTTGAGGAGACCCAAGCAGAGGTGGAAAGTAATGCCGTTGATGAATCTGTGACGGGACCCTCCTCTGCTTTCCTCTGCCATCAGTGCGGATCTGTTTTCACTAGCGATCAGGAGTTGGCCACACACCGCAGAACCGAGCACAGCCTCGAGGCGGCGTTGCACACTTGCACTGAGTGTGGGGCTGAGTTCATGAGCACCACGCAGTTCCTGTACCATCGCCGGGAGCATAAGAACACAGCTGCGGGACGTCAACCCGGTGCTGAAGTGAAAAGCAGACACTACCCTGCTGCAGCTCCAGCTATTGCTGTGAAACCCAGAGAGAGCGTGAACCTCAGGCAAACAGGTCAGACTGAGTTTAAGACGCAATTCCAAAGAGACCTACTAAGTAGGATATCCGTACATGCTCTGTTGTTTGGGTGGTTTTCTAACTGATAATGTAACTCCAGGTTTATGATTCTAGGCTGTGCTGGGTCTTAAAATAGTCAGACCTATATACATTAAGTAACTCAGAAGAGAACTTTTGTACAATTGAGAAATTGTTGAAAACCATGCTTAAGGGCTGGTTACTCAAGTCTGACATTATTTACTCAACCTCAAGAAGACTCTTATGCTCAAAAAGGCTACGTTCATTTGATTAAATAAAAACAGTGAAAACCGGAATATATTCTGAAATATTATCATACTTTTATTAATATGGAAAACTGATACCTGCTAAGTATTACAAATTTCTGGTATCTGATATTGACAGATTGTGATTATGGCCATTACTTAATTAGTATTTCACAATGTTCATAATGTTTAAGCCTGTAACGTATCAAATTAATTTGATATTACCGTGTTTCTGTCAAATGCAGCAGCAGCAGCAGCAACTGGAGACGGTGCCATTGAGGCACCCGCCAAGCTGAGCCGCGACTGGTCACGCACCGCCCTTCCCCACGAGTGCCCACACTGTGGCCAGGGCTTTACTCGGCGCAGCCGCCTGCGTGAGCATGTGTTCCAGCACACGGGCGAGAAACTCTTCAACTGCAAAATTTGCAAAAAGAACTTCCCAACTCCGGCCAACCTGCTGCGTCACAACCTGACCCACGGAGGATCCCGCATATTCAACTGCCCCCTCTGTGACAAGCGCTTCTTCCAGCCGACGTCACTTAAACGGCACATGCTGATTCACCAGGGGAAACCCCCGGAACGCAGGGTCAGAGGCAGAGGGAAAGGCAGGGGACAATCAAATGATGGGCGTCTACACATCTGCCCAGAGTGCCCAGCCAGCTTCAAGTTTGAGACCCAGCTGAAGAGTCACAGGTCTGTGTTTTACCCAGCAATCTAACTTCATTATTTGCTCACCATCATGCATTTCTTCTGCAAAACAAAAAAATAATTATTTTGTCTGGGCTATGAAAGTGAATGGGGTCCAAAACACTTAATTTATGGACAGAAAAAAAAAAAACACTTCCAAAATATCTTCTTTGGTTTCAAACAGATCAAACAGCCTTGGTTTGGAATGACACAACTGTCTCTTTAAATATATTCATCCTCCTCCAATAGCTTGTTCTCAGAGATGATTGATATTAAATCTGACTGTAAATAGAGATTGAAAGGTATAAGTAGTCAGCAAGAACCTAAATTGTCTGGCACTGCTTACAAATCCGATTTGGTTTTCAAATCTAATCTTTACAAGCGACTGTCCACACTGTGATTTAGCAAGTGATGAAATCTGATCCGTTTGTTCAGACGGTGTAGTCAGTATCCGATGCATCGACATGGCTTGCTGGAGTAATGGTGTAAGTAAACGTCACCACGATGCCAGTGTTTCTCAAACAACAACTCAAACTAGCTCTCAGTGTGGGAAGAGAGGACTGAAAGCTGCCTCTTCTCCTGTCTATCATGACAGCTCGCTGCCAGGCTGAACTACGAGGCGTGTGAACAGATGCATTTTGTGTATATAGTGAAAATGATACAGTTGTAAACATGGAAGGTATTACAAGTGGTTTTTTTTTTTTTTTTGTGCAGTGGAAACGGCATATTTTTTGAGTGGGAACTAAAGATGACACCAGACCAATCACAGAGATGTCTCTGTTGGTTATCAATATCAAGCCCTGTTCGTGCCCTTCCTTGTTATGGTCTGTGACCCTACAGGTTTTTCTTTACCAGAAGCACTTTGCCTGTCAAACCGTGCAACGTCAAGAAGACGTCTGATTAGTCTTTTTAGAGAAGTGATCAATTAAACAAGACCCTCTGACATTTCTCACTGACTCCCATGTGGTGTATTTAGCAATGCCTTCATTTGGCAGCCAGTCAATGTGAATCTTGCAGAAATCAGAACAGGAGCACTAAACTGTCACCCTGGACATTCAGCATCTTTTGTAAAAAAAAATGGAAAAATGGTAAAATAATATTAGGGAAAAGGGTGGCAGATAGCTGGGTCAGTAAGATTCAAATCAAATTTGTCAGGAAATACATTTGTTATGTTTCAGTAGATTTCTATTTAAAATAAATGCTATTAATTCTTTTAAACTTTCAATTGATCAATGAATCTTAAACAAAATTAAGCTGCACAACTGTTTTCAACTTTAATTATAGGAAATGTTTCTTGAGCACTAAATCAGCATATTAGAAATGAATGCAGAATTGAAAAAAACACTTGGGGAGCTGCCGATGGGATAAAGAAATCAGTAGAGTGAAATGTTCTTTCTACTGAAGTACCATAATGATGATGGTCTAGTGTGAGATATGACTGTCTTTGGTGTCATTAGTGTTTTGACTACATTTGAACGTGCTGTTATTTAACCTGGTATAAGTTGAATTCTTCTAAACAAGTTCAATATGTAGAACTGAAGAATGCCTTTTTATAATACATAATGTAAGATCATAATGCCTATTTATTTTAAACTCTATCCACAGGGGCTTTCATTACTGAATTTCTCATAATGGTATGTGACACAGGAGTAAAACACATTAATGCTGCATTAATACAGGCCTATTATCTCTCAAACATCGAAGTTTCTTGATTTTCCAGAGCACTGTGATACAGCTAATAAGCATATGTCAGTAATTTACTGAAACTGTGTTGTTAATTGAAATGTCAGTAATTAAAAAAATTAAAGATGATCTCGTTTTTCCAGTCATTTTACTGAGGGCACCGGTTAAAGATGACATTGCGATGAAACTGAGAAGTAAATACGAGCAGTAATTATTGGTGTCAGCAATAATTACTGAGGTCCCTGGTGATTTGAATCCCAATGCGAGTGGGATTAAAGACATTTATAGAGGCTGCCACTCTCCCGCACGCCTATGTTTAATGACTTTTCTTCAGCTCAAAGTTAAAGCTGCATTATTTTTCTCTATGTTAATAATACCTTTATGCGAGTGCATGACTGTGTGGCTTATGAAATGTGGGTGAATTTAAACGTGGCTTTTCTCACATAGCGATTGTTTCTGGATTGGCTCCAGGGATTGCAAGATGTAGCCTTTCTTATTCACTTTCTCTCTTTTTTTTCCCTGTTCTAGACTCCTACACACCAGCCATCCCTTCCCTTGCAATGTGTGCGGGGAGGCATTTATACGACGCAAAGAGCTGGACCTCCACTCTCTCATCCACCAAGGTCAGCCTACAGGAAACAATTACACATTCAGCCTTTTGTCCTTACGAGCTCTCATTCACACACTATTTGTATTGCGCTCAAGTGTTAGGATTAAGGCTGTCGTTTGATTAAAAATATAATCATATACTGATTAATTGAATTAAGTAAGTGCATATCAATATTTGCAGAGAAAAGGCTCCAAATGAACATATTTCAAAGGCATTATATCATTGTAGCAGACAAAAGACATTACAAAAAAGTACCTATATATTGTCTTTATATAAAAATGAATTATTGCATTATTGTTTTTAATTTTATTATATACATATACATTTATTTATATATATATATATATATATATATATATATATATATATACAATGTAATTTTTGGTTAATATCTCTCTTTTATGTCTCTCTATTTCTCATAGTTTATGTATATACTCTCTCACTCTCTCTCTCTCTCTCTCTCTGTGTGTGTGTGTATATATACACAGCGTTTACTAAATGAGGCAAGGGTGTAGAGTTACTGGCAGACAAAAGACATAACAAAAAAAGTACCTTTAGAAGTCTATATTGTCTTTATATAAAAATGAATAATTGCATTACTGTTTTTAATTGTATTATTTACTATTAAAATTTATAAAATAAATATAAAAATTTAAATATTAATAAAATTTAATTTTATTATATATATATATATAGTGTAAAATGTAATTTTTGGTTAATATCTCTCTCTTTTATGTCTCTCTATCTCTCATAGTTTATGTATAGACCATTTTGCAAGATGTTACCAACACTGGTCCAGAAGCACTTCCTGTTACAGTTTTTTAATACTACATAAAAGCTGGGATAAAATACAACCAACAGAACATATAAAAATGAATCAAAAAGTTAAACAAACATCTTTAAGATGTTTTCTTTACATGTGAAATAAAGAAAACAGTTACAAACTGAAACAGGAAGTGTTTCTGGACCAGTGTTGTTTACATCTTGCAAAATGGTCTATATTCTCTCTCTCTGTCAATTCAATTCAATTCAAAGGGGCTTTATTGGCATGAAAGTTTTTCAAACAATGTTGCCAAAGCATATACAAAATATATAAATACTATATATATATACATACATACATACATATACACACATACACACACATATATATATATATACATACACACATACATACACACACACATATACACAAACATTTAACACAATATCTGGATATATCTGTGTGTGTGTCGATCACTCACTCACTGCCCCTCAGGTTGTGGCATGTTTGTATATATTGGGCAGCAAGATAAGTTTTGTCTCCTTCTCCCAGGAGAAAGTTTAATTTAGAAATGTCACCCAAGTCTTTGAAATTTGGGATTATATAGTTAAATTTGTTAAAGTAAAGGTTCCTTGTGTCTTTGAACGCTTCACATTTTAGGAGAAAGTGCATCTCTGTCTCTCTCGCTCTCTCTCTGTCTCTCTCTGTCTCTCTCTCTCTCTCTCTCTCTCTCTCTGTGTGTGTGTGTGTGTGTGTGTATATACACCGCGTTTACTAAATGAGGCAAGGGTGTAGAGTTACATTTAAGCTATTTAGGGCATGAATATTTTTTTTTCAATGATAAAAATATGTCATTGTCAATGAAATATGCCATTTTGGTGATCAAAGATGAGTTTTAAGGGATCAAATATTGATTTTTGTAACAGCGATTCAATATATATTAAATGCTGTAAAGATCATGGACATCCCTAATACACTCACAAACTCACTCAATTCTCCACAGCTCTGTCTGGGTTCATGTTTGTGTTTCTGACCACACACACACACACACCAACTCTTTGACAGATCTTTCAAATGAATGAGCTTTCATCGATTCCTTTCCAGTAAATAGATGGGGTCAGAGGTCACATTGATCAGGATGGCTTGTGTGTGTATCGATAAGATCAGCTGCTGATCACTATCACCTCTGATCAGAGGTGAACAGAGGTGAGATGTTGATCACTATCACCTCCGAACAGAGCCTCTTACATGTATCAGTCCCCTGCCGCAGATGTTCCTCCCTTTAGCTAAGCAGGGGGAGAGAATGAAGCAGGGTCATTTTCTTATATAGGTGTAAACAAGGGAGTGCAGTGTTGCTTAGTAGAAGCTTTTAAAAGCCTGTAAAGGTCAGTGAAGCAGTCACAGTCTGACAGTTTGAATGCTCTGCTTCTAAACATCACATCACCCGTGACCCCCTTAAAGTGCTGTTATTTCTGTGTGCACTGTGCATTCTGTGAAATGTCTGCTTATCAGCCGCCCTCCCTCTGATTGGTACTGTGTGAAATAGGTGGATCTTTTTGGCCCCCTCTTCGTCTGCAGCCCTCTTTTCAGATAAGGAACAAACAATACGTGTTTGTGTGTTTATTCATTTGATAAGAAGCCATAGATGTATTTCTGCTCGAGTGTGCGTAAGGAAACGTGTGCATAAACATAAGTATCTCTCATGTGCGATGCATCTGAAGCCAAAGACTAGAGGGGTCTGTTTGGCTCTCCATTTCTCTTATTGTAGATAAGCACTTTATATATGAGTTGGGTAAGTTGGCCACTTTTAACTTAAGTTGTCCTCTAGTCAAGGAGAAATGAGAGGGAAGTAAAACTAAAACAGAAAGTGACTATAACATATGACCATAGGAATTTTAATTCTCGGGGAAGAAAAGGGTCAATTGTCACACCTTTCCCCACATTAGTGGGTAAAATGTGACATCTAATGGGGTACGTTGAATTGTTGAATGATTCATATTTCAATAGCATTTGTTAGAAGAGCCACTGGCACAGTTAACTCTGAAGCATCTGACACGCTTACATTTAATAATCCCAATTTTTTTAAAGGCTTAATGTATTGACATTTCATAAACCTGGATAAATTCGCTTTTATATAAATTACATTTTTACCTGCATGTAGAAGCTTAGGCCCTCAATCAAATATTTGATGGGCCCTTTCTAAATATGGTCATGTGAAAAGAAAAGGGTTGCACAGTTTCTAGTAGTTATATTTTAATGGTATTTTGGGATATCAAAAGCTGGATGAAAATACCAAGTTGTGGATAAAATCTTAAAATGCAGGTAAAGTGTATTTTATATCAATTGAGGCAGATAATTTGCGCATAATATGCACATAAACTAAAATGGAAACACTTTTACCGAATAAATTCCTTGTGCGCAACAAACTCGTGACTTTGTCTCAGCAGATCATGTGATTGGATAAATGGACTAACTAGAAGACTAATTTCTTTGCACAGCATTTCAAATGTTGTTTTAGTCGTTCTGAAATGCCTGAGACAAAGTCTGTTATCAAAATGTTTGGTATAATTACCTTCCAGAACTCAACTGTCTCACACAATTGTGTTCTCACACATCAGACATCCACCTCCAAAGGAAAGATAACACGACGGTGTTTGTTTCATCTGTGCGCTCTCTGAGGGGAAGATAGTTTATTATGTTAGAACAAATAGAATCTCCGGATTAGCTCAGATACAGGGAATATCATTTTAATAACTAATCATGAAACATGATCGGGAATCACCTACAAATGGTGCAAATGGAAATGGTGCTATTTTTCAAATGTTGTATGCGATATTCAAATTTTTCATGTAAGTTAAAATGTGCAACTTTGGATGGAAACAAAGCTAGTGACACATCTTACCCTGCTCTCAAATCCCTGCAATCCTTCTTTCTTTCTTTGTAGATAAAGAACCAAAGACGTGTCCAAACTGCGGCTCTCAGTTCCTGAATCAGACCGTGCTAGACACGCACCTGCAGCGCTGCACGGGGGAGGAGACGGGACGCCGCAGATATAAAGGTCAGGGAAGGGGCAAGGTGGGAGGTCAGCTGGAGTGCGATATGTGCGGCCATCGCTGTGTGACTCAGGATGGTCTCGACCTGCATCGCCTCTCTCACACGGGTCAGACACCCCTGCGGTGCCCGCTCACCCCCTGCAGACGACGTTTCGCCTCCAGTGCTGCATTAGGCGAGCATCTCGTGGCTCACTGCTGTGGAGCATTTGGCAAAAGAAACGCCCCTCGCCGCTTCACATGTGAGTTCTGCGGGAAGGAGTTTGCCTATGCGTCCACCTTCACCGTTCACATGAGAACGCACACCAACGAAAGACCCTTTGAGGTACGTTTCTTTCAGGAAAGAGAGAACTTGAATGGCTCAAATATGTGCTGGTTCCCAATGTTCATGTTTATTTCAATCTTTTGTTTAGTTTGTACAGTTTACTATTTTATTAACCCTCATGTGGTGTTCGGGTCAATTTGACCCGGAGAAGATTTTCTTTTTCCTGAAAATACTAGTTAATGTTATCGCTTTGGACTGAAACTTAGTGACTTTGTTCCCAAGCTGTATAACTATATCTCATTTGTTTTTTGAACATTTTCGTATTTTTTTGTGGGAGTTCTGTTACCTTGTTACACTTGTGGTGTTCCCGGTCAAAAATGACCGGTCTATAAAAAATAGCTTATAAATCACTCATTATACCATATTTTTACCCAATCTTGGATTCAATCTTTTTGTCAACTTGTTCTCTGTTAGGACTGGTTTTATATTTCTGTTTGCATCTGATTAATCGTGGGCCTCGTTTGTCTGAGAGTAGGCATTTCATTTTTTGAGTAAAAAATAAATAATTTATGAATAAATTTGGAAATATTAAATTTTTTTTTGACAAAAATGGCTACTGTTCATCACACTAGTCTACTCTAATGTTTTACCAGGAATTTTGTTTTGAAACTTTTGTTTTGTAAAAAATATGGAACATAGTCACACTTGTGGTGTTCCCGGTCAAAAGTGACCGGCCTATACAAAATAGCTTCTAAATCACTCATTATACCATATTTTCACCCAATCTTGGATTCAATCTTTTTGTCAACTTGTTCTCTTTCAATTAGGACTGGTTTTACATTTCTGTTTGCATCTGATTAATTGTGGGCCTCATTTATTTGAGAGTAGGCATGGTAAAAAATGGTCACAATGGGCGACCATTGAAAGTGAATGGGAGAGACTATTTTTTTTCATGTACACATATGAGCATGTGTGCTTGCAAACATCGAGCCCTTGGACCTGTGCATGTATCGATACATTTATACTTTTTTAACTATATTAAATATTTCCAATATTAATGCTTTTAATATAGCCTTGGTGAGCATAAAAGACAAATAATGTAGTTTTTAAAGCTATAAATATTTAATTAATTTATCAACATAAAACATGAAAACCTAAGCTATTCATTTGTAGATAAAATGCTTATTTATTGGCTTTTATACTTATTTCAATTTACATGTTGCAAACTTATAGTTATACAATTTTTACAGCATACATTTTTTGTTTTTTCATAAGAATTTTGTCAGATCTTTGTAATAAAATCGTGTGTTCAGATCATTTTCGTCTAGTCTACCTCGTTAGTCATAATCAGAAAATCTTTCATCGTCACAATCTTTTCACATTTTCTCACATCTGTTTCAGTGCACTCATTGTGGGAAGCGTTTCCGGCAGCTTCCGCACCTGCAGGATCACGAGCGCATTCACAGCGGCGAGCGGCCGTTCACGTGCTGGGTGTGCGGTAAAAGCTTCAGTGTAGCAGCCAGGCTGACGGAGCACGCCCGTGTGCACAGTGGAGAACGCCCGTACGTCTGCCCTCGCTGTCCCACTGCCTTCCGCTCACGACCCAACCTCGACAAACACATGCGTCTGCACGCCAACGACCCCGTGGATCCTTCTGCACAGCTGGATGATGATGCAGCAGTACAGACCATCCTCTTAGTACAGGAGTCTGCCTCCTCTTCACCATCCTCCTCGTCCGCCATGCCTGTGATCCAGGAGGGCATGTTGGTGGCAGAGGAAGGCAACTCTGTGGTCTTCCTGCACCCCAACCTTAGCATGCCCACCATCACTGTGCCCTCTATAAATGTTCCCAACATCTCTGTAGTGGCAGGTCAGGATGTGCCTCACACTATTGAGGTTATTTTAGAGGAGACTGTGTAAAGATGATGGGGGTGGTATGAACATAACATGATTTAGTTTTTTTTTTTTGTTTTTTTTTTGGAAAGGCAGATTCAGCAATAGATAAACAACAGGTCAGATCTTAACAAAAGTCTATTTATATGTGTGGATTTGTGAGAGATGCCTCTTTGACTAGGAAATATTTCGCTTTTGTGATATAGATGTACAACGATTCAGCATCTTTACCCTGGAGAAAACAAAATCACAAGGCCTTTTGTAATTAAATTTCCCACTGTAATTACGTTTTAATTTTATCTTTTCATTTGCCTTTAATACAAAAATTGGACCATAATTTGTGGTGTTAAATTTTAATAAAAAGCTTGAGCTTGTTGATTGGCTGTTAAAGTTTCATTTAAAGAGATTTTTAGGTGTGCAAACTGGAATACAGTCGGTGAGAAAGTGTTCTTGTCAGCTCACCGATGATGACTGCGCGTGAAGCTTGGGCCAGTCAGGGAAAAATCATCTTTGCTGATCATTTTGAATAAATTGAAGGTGCAAGGTCAGAATTTTTAATCATTTAGTTTTATTCTATACCAAGATTGTTATTGATTCTTGCACCACAAACACTCTTAATTCAGAATTAAAGAAGCCATTTCCTTGTAAATAATAATAATAATAATAATAATTCAAAAAAGCTTATTTTGATGTGTTGACTAAAAGCACAATTTAGTGTTAACTGAAGCACAATTACAGAATTTGATTATAATTTTAACTGCTGTGTTGTACGATGTCCTAAATTGCAAGTTATTATACATACATCATTATATACATCATTACAAATGTGTAATTAAGTATATATTTAAATGCATGCCATGCAAGTTTCAATAGAGATTACATTATATTACATTAAAGTATATTTTAGTTTGTAAAAATGATGTCTGTACATTTGGCAACATACTTTAACCCCATTTCAAAAACAGTAAAAGTAATTATTAAATTACAAATTAGTCTTACCTAAGATGGATCAACTAACTGCGTGTAATATAAATTTTAACTAATACATATTCATTTAATTGTAAATAAAATGGAAGTAAGTGTATGAAGAAATTACATTTTATTCACTATGAAGTAGGCTATCTTATTTAGTAGGCCTAAGTATAAGTATTTCCTTAATAAGTACTGCCAAAGTGTAATTCTTTTTCATATGGCGTTAAATGTGTTATTTATTTAAAGTGATTTTTATATAATTCAAATTCAAACTGTTCATCATAGTGATTTTTATATAACTCAATGCAACAAAATAAAATCATTTGCTTGAGTAGATCCAATCATCATCACTGAAATAACTGTCCTGAAATATCACGCTTATTTATTCTACAGTTTCTTTTCGATAATATAAAAATGTGATTGCTTGTCTAACCAATCAGAAGGCTTTTGAGGTGCTTTTCCCTCTGTCATCCATTTAGCGCTTCCATATATGGGAAGCCGGAAGCTGAGCGCGTGATTGGTGATCTTGAAGGTTTTCCTGCGTTTGGAGGATGCGAAAATGTGGGAACTTCTTGGAACGTCTTAAGTAGGCTAGTTTAGCTGTTCAGTGGAATCTTCACTACAATTAAACACAGGTAAAAAAAAAATATATATAACATGGATGGCGGAAGTTCTAGAAAGGCTGGCAACACCTTTAAACATTTAGCCTACCGAAATGTATAGTAATATTAATGTTAGTTCTTTATCCTACCTGTAGGCTATTTACGGTTGCTAAGCAACACGGAGATCATTTGACGCACTGATAATGTGCGCTCCCAGGTGTGCGGCCACTCGGAAAAATGACCAGATACCCGCAGGAAAGAGGCATCATTTGTCCTGCCAATCTGCCTCAGAATTGTGTGCTGAGAACCAGGCCAGTTTTTGTGCTGGCACAAATAAAACAACGTGGGGGAAAGCATTTTAAAGGGATAGTTCATCCAAAAATGTAAACTTTTGTCTTTAATTAGTAGCCTACTCCTCAAAATCCTCATAATGTTCCAAATACTTAAGACTTCCGTTCATCTTGAAAATATTGATTACCGTTCATCCTTAATTAATCAATATCTGAGCAATTTCTCTCCCTCCATTGAGAGCTATGCTACAACCACTTGCTTGCTTGATGCTTCAAAAAGTTAATACAGAGAGACTGTCAAACTAAACCATTAAAATTGAGCATAGCCAAAAAATTTCATAAGAGACACAATCTCCTTATCGTTGTTCGCCGCGGAGTCAAATGTGACGTCACAACATGGGCGTGGGCGCGAACTGGTTGGTAGAAAGAACCAAAAGATGTTGCATCAGTCAACACAGGTAGTTTTGTCAGCAGGCCAGATTTGACATTCAGCGACATTTTACCTTACCTGTATCTCATCGACACGCCATCTATGTTTACCAGAGAGTCTATGAAGGCGTACAAATCTTTAGAAGCCTATAAGTAAGTTATAATAGATAATATAATTATAATATAATATTAATTATAATATAATATTATAAGGATAACTGGGGTTACTCTTATTGAACCTGTTAATTCACAGCCGATCTTCTGACAACCAGAGCGCATGTAACCGCGTCATGACGTCACGGGCGAAAATCGCTGAATGATGAACAGATTGAATTTAGGTTTTTACTCACATAAACGTTCATCAACTCACACAGCAGTTATGATGAACAGAAGCTCAAGCGTGTTTACTTGACGTTCATGAACGAATGAGATTCATTCTAGTTTGTTACGCAGCAAGTTTGAGCTTCTCCTTGTCAAGCAGGTTCCGATGAGCTCATGTTTGTTTGCTGATCAAAAGCCTGAATTAAATCGGCGATCAAAAGCGATCATGTCTCTTCTCTTCAGAAAATGTGGACTAAACCATTCAATTCTTATGGATTAGTTTTACGATACCTATGAACTTTTTGAGCCGTCAGAGTGGTAGTTGCATAGACTGTCAATGGAGGGACAGAAAGCTCTCAGATTTCATCGAAAAGATCTTCATTTGTGTTCTGAAGATTAACAAAAGTTTCTCACAGTTTGGAACATGAGGTGAGTAATTAATGACAGATTTTTCATTTTTGGGGGAACTATCCCTTTGAATTTCTTCTTTTTTTTATGACATTCACTAAACCGGCTCCCCTGGGTAATGTTACAAACATAATAAATGATCCTGCAGTTTGTAATGTAAGTGATGACTGCAGTAAAACCAGCACTTTTGGCTCTTTAACTGCAAATCTCGTCATGAATTTTCACTAGTTGAATGAGGTTTGAGTTGAGCTCCATTACCTCAGCTCATTGAGAGATTGAGGCTAAGTAGAGCCATTACTGGAGCTCACAGCGATTGCCTGCACTCGGTTCTTTGCTCCCTCAATTTACTCCTGGCTGCTGAACTCCTCCCCCATAAAGCTGCTGGATCATTATGATTAGTCCCATAAATGATAGACAGTGATATCAAAACAGCATTCCCCTTCCCTGCACTGAATTCCCAAATAACTGTTTGATGCATATCTTCCCCAGCTCATTAATTTACAGACTTTGTCTAGCAATTACTGCGTGACCTTCATGTAAATGTGCAATTTGCAATTTAAGATACACCAGGTTTTTCTTTCTTTTTTTTTTTTTTTTTTTGGCATTGAACTGCTTTGGGGGACAAATAAATAAGATAATCGATTTATGCAAAATGCTTTTGATTGAATACACCTTCTGATAACAACATATAACAGTTGTTTTTGAACCATGCAGAAAGGGCTTTAATGGATGTTATTAGAGCCAATAGGAATACTCTGGGTTCAGTACAAGTTAAGCTCAGTCAACAGCATTTGTGGCATGATGTTGATTACCACAATTCATTTTGACACGTTCTCCCTTTTTTCTAAACAAAATAATAAATCTAGCCACATAAAGTGGCCATGGGTTTGAAATTAAAGGAGTTCACTTTAAAAAAAAACTTTGCTGATAATTTACTCACCCCCATGTCATCCAAGATGTCCATATCATTCTTTCTTCTGTCGAAAAGAAATTAAGGTTTTTGATGAAAACATTCCAGGATTTTTCTCCATATAATGGACTTCCAAAAGACACTTTTAGTGCAAACTGCAAACTGTTCAAAGGGCTTTAAACGATTCCAGGCGATAAATAAGGGTCTTATCAAGCGAAACGATCGCTCATTTAATAAATAAATAACAAAGTTTAAGTTTTAAAAAGCTCAAATGCTCGCCTTGCTTTGTTCTGTGACGCACGTTTGTGACTCTCCTGTTCGAACCCGTTCATCAAAATGAGTCATTTGGTTCATTCAACGAACGAAACGAATGAATTGACTCCGAAAATGATTCTTCATTTTGATTAACGAGTTCGAACAGCAGAGTCACGAACGTGCATGCAGTACAGAACAAGACGAGCATTTGAGCTTATAAAACTTAAACTAATATTTATTTATTAAATGAGCGATCGTTTCGCTTGATAAGACACTTATTCATCGTCTGGAATCGTTTAAAGCCCTTTGAACAGTTTGCACTGAAACCGTTGAACTGTTTGGTTCCCAGTGAAGTCCATTATATGGACAAAAATCCTGGAATGTTTTCATCAAAAACCTAAATTTCTTTTCGACTGAGGAAAGAATGACATGGACATCTTGGATGACATGGGGGTGAGTAAATTATCAGCAAAAGTTTTTTAAAAGTGAACCACTCCTTTAACACCCAGCAACCCACCAGATGTGGGTGAAAATTAACCAGTGGTGGGTAACACATATCACTCAATTGCCAGTTTGGCAGATTGTGATTCATTAATTTTCCTCAGATGATTCATAAATAAACAAAAAAAAATGTCCTTCAACCAGGAGCCTCCAACATTAGACAAAAAAAGGAGTAAATAGGGTTGCACACTGAATGAGAAGCACCACATCTTTAAAATTCAAATAAATTGTTTTTACATTTTTTTTTTGGCCAGTTTTGAATGGCCAGTAAGTAAATCATTTTGTTGCTAAATTGTTTAGAGAGTGAAAAAGTACATTTTCGAATCTTGCTCAAGACCGTAATATGTTAACATGATATAGTATGAGTGAACAGTTGTTATTTTTTGTGGTAATCCACATTACGGACAAATGCTGATGAGCTTAACCTGTACCCGAACCCTAACCTAGAATATTCCTTCAATGTTGTTTATTTCCTAAATCAGATTTCTTAGAAACTCTATGGTGTTTTAAATTGTTTTCAATTTTAGGAATCATGCAGTGAAGTTGAATTGATTAAATATTATCAACAACAATACGGGAGAAAAACAAGCTGTGTAATTTGCTCCTTCAAATCTGATTCCTGCTACAGCAGTTTTACTCGACTTCGCTGCGATGAGGCTTGTTTTGTATTTAAATGATAAAGATATTTGGAGGATGATGCATATATAGCCTATTTTGCGGTGTGTATATAAGTCCCCTCTCTCTCTCTCTCTGTGTGTCTCTTTGCTGAGGTAGCTGTACCCACAGTGACTTTGACAGAGTGTTCCCCCTTGTGTGTTGCCCCTCTGTGTATGTGTGTGCTATATCCGTACTGCAGTTTGTGTATGTGCTGCCTGTGCTGCAGTGTATATATATATTCATTAACAAAAGAGACACATGAGCTTGTTTGTATGTGGAAACGATGATTTGGCCCTCGTGGATTTTTCTGACCCTTTGTCTTTGTGTGTTTGAGAGCGAGAGAGGGGCTAAACGTGATGAATGTATGCACATGCCAGTGTCTGGAAATGCCATATTATGCTCATGTGTGTTTTTGAAATGGTAACGTGTGCACAGCCTCCTGTTGAACGGTTTGTCATGCTTATCTGGTCTAGTCGGGTCTATTTCTCTCTCCTTCTCTCTCACACGCGCTCTCTGTCTGCCGGTCCTTCTCGTTACACCGCTATACCATCTCTCTCTCTCTCTCTCTCTCTCTCTCTCTCTCTCTCTCTCTCTCTCTCTCTCTCTCACACACACACACACACACACACACACACACACTCCCCCCTTTCCCCCATTTATTGTAGAGGCTGTGTGACTGGAATACTGAGTAGCTAATCATTATTCCACCAGTGAGGCACATTGCACAGACTGAATGTCGATTCTCTCTCTCTTTCCTTTTCCCGTTCCCTTCCTATTCCCTATCCTTTCCCCACTCCCTCATCTCTCTTCCAATTCACTCCATCATTCCTCTTCCTTTTCCCTTTCCACCTCTGTCTCTCCTTCCCCTCCAATTCAGTCCATCCTCTCTCTCTCTCTCTCTCTCAGCCTTGTACCCTTGGGTTTCTGCATGTCTCCGTAAGAGTAACAAGGAAATCTTATGGAAATGTGGAACCTATTCAGGGATTTACCACTGGTTACAGGTATAGGGATAAGGGTTTCAAATGCCTCATCCCTGTGCAGATTTGTGCCTTATTGGAGAGCGTGTGTTGGGTTGCATCAAAAGGGGATTCTGTGCTGATGAGGCTGCGGAGCAGAGCAGAGGTGGAGAGACAGCTGTTGAATGCATATTTAGCCGTTTTCAGGGAAAAGAGGAGAGAGAGAGAGAGAGAGAGAGGGGGAAAGGGCGGGCCGGATGAATCTCCTGTGTGTAGACAAACCGGGCTGCAGTGAGGGGGACTCCTGCTTAACAACAGGTGCATATGACAACCCTTAAAGAGACACAACACGCATCATTTAAAATGAATAGTTTCGGTCAGTATTGTCAATAATGTGCTCGTGGCAGAAAAGGAATTAGTTTTTTTTTTTCGCATGTCAAATTAAACTTTTTTTGTTTGTATAAGAATAAAGGTAAAATAAAATTAGAATAATTAAATATATTTTATAGGTTATTATAAAAATATATTATAAATATAACATGCATAAATATCATTTTCATGAATATAATTAATAGAAACAATTTATACAATAATATACATGTGTATGTAGGCTACTGCATACACTGTAAAAATGAATATGCTTTATCTAATCAAAAAAATGTGGCAACAGATTACAAGCAATATTATTAATTAAATTCAACAAATTAGAATTGAATTATTATTAATCAAATTAATTTCTTATAAGTTGACCATTTAAAATGAGCAAAACTTGCAACATCAACCAAAAAAAAAAAAACATAAATTGAAGTCACCATTATGGTGATCAGGGTTTGTTTTAAAATTAACTGCTTTTTAACATCAGGTGTCTTCAAAGTTGGCAATATAAAATAGAAAGTTTTCAATTAATCTTTGACGTCTGTCTGTTAGTGAGATATTTTTGTTACTTTTTTTGGTGTAAACATTACTCATTTTAAATGGTTAACTTTTAAGGAATAATTTGAGTAATTATGACCCAATTCTAATTTGTTACATTTAATTAATAATATTGCTTGTAATCTGTTGCCACAATTATATTGATTAGAGAAAGCATATTCATTTTTACAGTGTATTGAATGAAATGAAATTAAACTAAATTTAAAACATCTAAAATTAAAAATGCGGTATATGTTTGTCAGCCTGTTCTGTACTCTCAGATAGTATGTGTGTAGTCTGAGTTGGCATTGTGACGTCTGCTACCTGTGCTGCAAGGCACGTCAAGTGTTTCACGCTCGTGACGCTTTTCTTCACTTATTTAAATACTTGTGTGAGAGAATGGTGATCTCACTGATGCTGGCTGAGATTTGTCTTTGAAAAAGGAAGAGGAGGAGAGAGAAAAGGAGAAAGGGGCTGTAGGAAGGAGTAAGTGCTGATTGGATTGGAGGGAGAGCAGAGGAGGTATGGGGATACAATGAGCTGAGAGAGAGAGAGAGAGAGAGAGCGCATATGAGGAAGGGAGGGGGATTGGAGTAAATGCAGCTTGCACTGCTGTGCTTTGGAATTACAGCTATGAACATTGTCAGGGTCTTGTAAAAGAAATGAAAGCAAAGGAGAAAAGGACAGAGCCTCTTGATGCTCGACGCTGAAGAGAGTGTGTGAGAAGACAGAAGGAAAAGAGGAGGCGCACTGAAGGAGCTTCACAGAATCCTCTCTCATCTTCAGTTCCTGAGCAGATCGGCCTGTTGTCCCCCATCACCGGGGTCGTCATTGGAACTGTGTCTCATTGAGGGTATGTGTGTGTGTGTCAGATTACTGCTTATTCCATTATGACTGTATTCACAGCTCATAAAGCACAACTACAGTGTTGTGGTGCCTTGCTTTTAAAACACTGAGTGAAAGAGTAGGCTATATCATCCCGATGACTGACTGACTGACTGTGTGTGTGTGTGTGTGTGTTGCCGGCGTGTGATTGGTATTCTGTAGACAGTGTGCAGTGCTCCAAACAGGCTCTGCTCAGAATGGCTCCACAGAGCAGGGATTGTGTTAGCCTGAGGAGGACCACTCTCACACAGGGGTGAGTTTTCAACAGCCTCTCACGATCTCTCTTTAGCTCTCGTTTGGTTTTTCTCTAGATCTCTCTCTGAAGTCCTCTCTTTTTGCTTCATCTCCCTGTCAGAGATGTCCTCTGGCATCACTCTTGATGAATTTCTCATTTGCCGTTTCGTTAAATCTCTGTGCACCGTTCAGATCTTCTCCCCTCTTCCCCTTTTCCCTGATCTCCCTGTTTTTTATTCTTCTTCCATCCTCTAGTCTGAGTCAGAGAGAGCTGGCTGTCTTCTGTTGGCACATTTTGAGAAAATTTGGTAGTATTTGGTTGCGTCTCTCTTCTTCTCTGTACCATCCTGATTTTTCCTCATTTGTACACTGGAAATAATCATTTTTTAATCAGTATTTTGCCTGGGATTCCAGGAAAATCATTCAAACAACCTTAAAACAAGATACAAAAAATATATACGTTGTTGAGGTAGGTTTCTTTACCCCATTGACAGTTGTTCTTGTTTTAAACATAAGCTCCAATTTATTTAGATTTATGCTTAAAGAAACAACAAATAAATGCCCTAAATAATATATTTTAAACATAAATCATAAGTGTAATAAGTTCTTAATTTGTATTGTTGTTTTGTATTTCAGTAAATATCTGAAGATACTTAAATCAATCAATTTTATTTCAAATAATTATTTTTTGAGGTTATAGAGAAATGTTGTTTTCGGAGAATATGTCTTGAATTAAATAGCCTACATTTTGTTTCTTACCTCATTTATTTTCTTGTTTTAAGCATAAACCTCTTGCAATTGTTACATTTATTCTTAAAATACCCCCCAAAAGAAAAGGTTTTTTTTTATTTTTTTTTAAATGCATTTATTTATGCTTATTTGGGACCAATGGGGCAAGAAATATACATTTAATTCAAGAAAGTTTTTCTCTCAAGTCAACTGATCTTAGGGATCCTTAAAAAAACCTGGTTTATTTATTTATTTATTTATTTATTTATTTTTCTGCTGAGATTTTCCATACTTAGTTTATATTCATGGAGAAGGCAGATATCTTTCCTGTTGCACACATTGGCACTGCTGCTTGTGTCTCTGTTATATCTGTGTGGTGGACACTGTTGCTTACTGTTAACCGTCAGATCCAGCTCACTCACATGCGCTCTTTTTCACATTTTTTGCACTTCTCTCTCTCTGTGTGTGTGTGTGTGTGTGAAGAGAACATGGCAGCTCTTGTCTGGTGCCTCAGATGTGGATTTCTCACATTACATCGATCCAGATTTCTAACCTTTTGTCTCTGTCTTCTAACCTGATACACTCACACACACACATCAGATCTCACCTCCTCACTCTCACACTAGTGACGTTGTGCTAACATGCTAAATGCTCCCCTAGGATTATGTGTTTGTGGATGGCTGTGTATTGATCAGTAGCATTTTAGAAAGCTTTAAAAGGTCATAGTACAGGCCTGGTCATATTTTAGTGTCCATCTTCCCCTGCGTTTCACCCCTTCTAGCCTTATTAACTGTTTTACTGGGTTTGTGAGTCAGCAGGCCTTCAGCCCTTTGCGTATAGGTGTGTGAGTATAAAGAAGGACTTGTCTGTGTTGGTAGAAGGAGTGAGAGAGCAGGGTGACTGAGGGGATGGATGGCCCAAGCAATAGGATGAAATGGAGAAGAAAAGAGGCATATTTGAGTAAGTCGCTCTTGAGAGTGACGTGTGATAAGCAAGAGTGACATCAATGTCAGGACTGAAACCTTTCAGAGATGCCCTCTCACTTCCCTTCACTCTTTCTGCCTCTCCACTTCTATTATTCTTTCATGAGTTTTTTGGTTTCAACTATCAATTTAAATTTAAATTGTGTAAGTTAATTCTGCGGAATTGAGTAATTTAAGCTAGAGCATCAATAAAATAAGAAGCAGGAAAAATAAGGTGCCAATAAATGGTGATTTTAAAAACTAGATTTTAAAAAATTGTGTTGCTTTCCATTTCACCATTGAGTGAGGCGCAGTCTGAATGTCAATTCTCTCTCTCTCTCTCTCTCTCTCTCCCTCTTTCCTTTTCCCATTTCCTTCATTTTCCGTATCACTCCTCCATTCCCTCACCCCTCTTCCAATTCACTCCCTTATTCCTCTTCCTTTTCCTTTTCTGCCTCCGTCTTACCTTCCCCTCCAATTTAGTCCATCCTTTCTCTGTCTCCCAATTTTATGTGATTGCCAGGTATTGATTTGTTGCTAAAATGTTTTAAATGGGTGTTGGCATATTGCTCCAGTAGCACCTCATTGCAGTACACAAGATCCAGGGGGCGGAGTCGGATCCAGATCTGAGGGGTGGAGTTGGGTAGGTTTAGGGGTCAGGGGGTGGAGCTGGGTAGGTTTTGGGGTGGGTTTAGGGATCAGGGGGTGGAGATGGGTATGTTTGGTGGAGTTGGGTAGGTTTAGGGGTGTGTTTAGGGGTCAGGGGGTGGAGGTGGGTAGGTTTCGTGGAGTTGGGTAGGTTTAGGGGTCAGGGGGTGGAGCTGGGTAGGTTTAGGTATATAGGTGGGAGGAGTTGGATCTGGATCTGACTCCTCCCGGTGGATTTCATGTTCAATAATCATGATCCCAACAATAAAGTTGTGGTGACATTTACAGTTGTTCAGTTGGTTTTCAATTGCAAAATCCAGTTTTCAATAGGAACCCACAAGAACGAGAATTTCATGTGAGGTTAAAAGATTTTTTGTTGATTTCGTCAAGTTGGTCACGTGGATTCTTCGCATTGACCAACAGAAATCTGCTAGGTGTGTGGTTGACTTCTGTGTGACATGCTTCATACTACATCACTACACTCTTGGCAATAGACAGTGGGCCTTTTTGCCCGCAAAGTTTCGCTTATGTGACTGCATTTTAAAACTCTATGGCCTGTTTTCACAGATAGGGCTTAGATTAAACCAGGATTACGCCTTCGTTAAATTAGGACATTAAGTAGCTTTTATAAATGTGCCTTAGAAAAAAACATTACTTGTCTGCATCTTGAGACAAAACAATGGCACTGACATATTTTTAGGTTTATATATTTATATATATATATATATATATATAGTTATACTGTATATAGTGACGAAAAATGTGAAATCACATTATTTGAGTCATAATGTTTAAAAAAAAAATGTTTTTTATCTTTGTTCCTGCCCTTTAAGGGTTAAAACTGTAATTGGTTTCTGAGGGTGTACTGCTCAAATATGAATTTTGCTGCAAGAGCTGCATAACTGACCTTCCCATTAGTTATTCTCTTATTCTGTCTCTACCCTTGTTTCACTGTCCCTCTGTCTCTGTCTGTCTCTTCCTCTTTGTCTCTACACCTTTCCTGTCCTCTTTTTTTCTCTCGAACTGAGCACATCTTTTTAATGCAGTCCCTTTTTAACGTCTCATTCTCACCCTGCCACCGTCCATGTCGCTTCCTCTCCCAGCTCTCATCGCTCTTTTTTCCACCCTCTCCCTTCACCCCTTTCCTCTCCCCCTCCTCCCCTTCATATCACTCCATCTGATGAGAGAGGCACCCTCATAATCAAAGCATGACATGGAGAATTGTATGGAAATAAGAATTTGGACAGAACAGCTCCACGCCTGGGATCCACCTTTAATTACCTGCTCTTTTCATATTTATAGAACAGTCCGTCTCACAAGAGAGTTTGGCCGCTCTGATGAGGCTGTTATCTGACATGACCAACTGCAATTAGTCAGTCGGGGGACCCATGCCCAAGTCCCCTCAAATCTGATACAAATCCTTAGGCTATTACATGTTTGTTATCTTATTATTAGTTTAAGTGAAAGCCCATTCACAACCCATTTTTATTTTCCAATATTCATTTTCGGGTAAAACATGATACAAAAAAGGCTTTGGAATTAATTTTATCCAACAGCAAATGATTGAATATGGAAAGGGTGCCAAATGCTAGAATTCTAGTTTATTAAAACAATGCCCAAGTAGTTATTTCGTTATTGATTAATATATCTGATAGCCAACAGCAAATAAAGTGTGTTTGTTTTTAATTAAAGATTTACAAGTCAACTATTTCTTTGATTTGGAATAATGCACACCAATGAATCATTCACAACAAGAGCAGGAACATGAATTAAGGATGTAAATGGGGTAATGACTATATCTATCCCTGACTTATTAGTAAGTCATGATACACTACTTCACTGGTTTTATTGTGTGATGAGGCTGTTTTTGATTGGATATTGATTGCAATGTAATGGTCTTGTCACATATGAGCACATCCATTCAATAACATTACATGAATTGTATTGATACTGGTATACTGTAATATAAATGTGTGGTGTAACTGAATGACTGAAAGTGTGATGATACAATGTGAGCCAGTAAGTAATACAATGAAATTGTAGTTTTAATTCAGAAAAACCAGTATGGTACTTGAAAACTCCCTCGTAGTAATCATATCAACATTGTAGGTTGCCGTCTGTACTACAGCATAATGAATAATTGATGATGAACATTTCTGGGTGTTTTCCTCAGGTCTTAAGCAACGCAAGGCCACAAGACCCTAACGAGCTGAGGAGGAAATTGTCAGCGTGGCGACAGATGTGACGCTCCTCCTCTCCCCAGCGTCTCCGCGGCTCTAGTCTGTTTGCTTCTACGGACCTCGGAGCAGCCATAACTCGACCCGCCTCCGTCCTAGAGGTGCCATTCGCAGAAGAGAGAGGGAGTGTCTGGTGTGCCAAAGCTCATTCCTGAACTCCTGAAGGGAGGAGCCGTGGGAATTGGAGGGATAGCTGGATTGATGAGGGTGCGGGAGAACAGAGCGTGAGCCGCTCTCCAAATCTCCATCCGAGTGCTGGGCTCCTTAATCATTTCATCCTCTCAGAGACTTCAGCCTAACTTATTCTGGAGGATTTTTTACCCTCAGACTTGATATATTTCACTATATGTTTCTTTGCTCAAGTCAATGCTCCCTTCATCAAATGTGGCAGGTGGGCCAGAAGAACGATTCTCTTTGAAACTAAAAGCAATAACGTGTAAGTTGGAGTGAGGCTGCCCAGGAAAGCAGGGTTAAAGTGCTGACTGTTCTTGGAGTGTTTGAGTTCAAGTGTTTATGTGCGTGTATGTGAGACTCGGAAGGCCTGTGCGGCAATGGACGAGGGTTTGTGCGGAGAGCTGACTGGAAGAGGCAGCTAGACGTCGGAGAAGAACTGAAGCCGCTATGTGTGCGCGTGAGAGTGCGTTTGTGTGCGAATATGTGTGCGAGAGCGTGTGATTGTCTCTTGGAGTGCAGAATTCGGAGAATTGGCCATTATTGCCGCTCCCTCCTATTTTTGTGTCGGAGCTGGCAGGGTCAACATTAACAGCAGGAGAGAGAAGGACGGATACAGCAAACAATAAGTAACAGTGTCACCATATTTTTGATGCCCATTGGGAATGCTTGAGCTTTGTAAAAAAAACGACTTTTTTCTCATCGAAATGGATTATTATAATAATCACAGCTCGTGAAGGGCTCTCAGATGGATCATTTCGAGCTGGAATACCTTCTCCGTTGAGACTCTCCACACTACTCCATTTCTGTGACTTTCAACCTGTCATCCTAGAAGACGCGTTGCGATTCCCCGGAGGACTGCGTTCACTTGTTACCACGGCAATCCATGGCACCCTGTTCCTGACAAGGTCTGCTTCATTCTGTGAGTATTTTTATTCTTGCTGTGTGAGTGTGTGCATGAGTGGGCATTTGGAATGAATCTGTAACAGTTGTTTAGGCTTAAAAGGCTTTAAGCTTGTTTGTTTTGCCGGTCATGTAATGGTACGCTTGAAGTGATCGTACATGTGTTTTTGCTTTGCAGACAATATGAGCCTTTTATTGCTGTGACGCCCACCATACTCTGTCACTGCCCATTAGATAAAGTTCCACTCATTTGTTTTTGTTTTCTCTTGCGTAACCTTCGGACGATCCGACTCCCTCCATCACCTGAAAACGAATAGGGATGTGCCCTTAAACAGCCCAGTGAACTATGAATAACATCACCACACACTCCCACCATATACACTTCCTACAGTGCTCTGCGGGCCTGAATATCCTCTTCTGAGTAAATGGAGTGCATTTATGGGTTTTTGTGGGCAGGCATGTAATAGGCCTATTTGAGCTGGGATATTTGGGATACAGATTGGAATGCCAGAAAAGTGTTGCAGGATCTGAATTAAAGTTCACCCAAAAATGAATATTATCCCATCATTTCTCACCCTCAAGTCATCCATGGTGTACATGACTTTTTTTCTTTCAGCCAAACACAATCGGAATTATATTAAAGGTGCAATGTGTAACAAAGTTGAGTATCTATTAACAGAAATGCAATATGACATCCATAACTATGTTTTCAGTGGTGTATAAAGAACTTACTTAATTAACCGTAATGTTTTTATTACCTTAGAATGAGACATTAATAGCTCCATAACCGCGGGAATCCCCTTCTATGAAGGTCGCCATGTTGTGACGTCATATTCCTACCTTAGCCGAACGCGAACAAACAGCGCTACAGAACACGTTTCATCACTACCTTGAAAGAGAAGTAGCGGAAAGCTGGAAGCTAGCCTTACACTCCGTGAGTAGTGACTTTTCCCTTGTGAGTGGTGTAAAATATGTAGTTGGGATTGTTTCATGTATAGTTCTCCCTCGCTGTGTTATGGGTTTGTTATGTTGGGGATAGATGTGCTGTTACGTTCGTGAGACAGCTGATGATTAGTATTCATGTCATTGACCGTAAAACAGTACGTTACATGAATCACTAACCCGTCGATACAGACTTTTAGATCACTAAAGTCGATCACGAAGAGTTTTCAAAATCAGAGAAAAAAGCCTATTGTGTGTAGTAAGTAGTATCTATGGGATGCGGAGATGACATGATTGTAACACCGCGCACTTCCGACCTTTGGACTCATGCGATGCGGACGCGTCCCAGCTCAGCCACAGTAACAGCTCATATTAGCCAGCTAAACTATTACTACCCTGTTAGAAAACATATATAGCTGCTCCCTCGCTGTATTATGGGTTTGCTACAGTATGTGTGGAGAAATGTGCTGCTGGTTACGTTTGTGAGACAATCAGCTGATTACTATTATTATATTAAATTATATATTAAAACCCTTGATCCTCACCTGACTATGGCTTTGTAAACAGTATTCATGATGTGGTTTATAATGGACTGTGGTACAGAAACAGTGACAATGTTACACACTCTCGGCTTACTCTGGCTATTCTCTGCTGTCTCAGCCGACGAGATGTTTGTCCCGTTTTAGCAACCGTAGCTTCTTCGAAAGGGAGGGGTGAGCAGTGGGCTGAGCCCTTAGTGCAAACCTGGTGCAAACTCGCAACCGAACCACTAGATGTCGCTAAAAATCACACATTGCTCCTTTAAAGGGGTGGTAAAGTATGATTCCACTTTTCTAACTTTAGTTTTTGTGTGATGTTGCTGTTTGAGCATAAACAAAATTATCAAAGTTACAACGCTCAAAGTTCAAAGCAAAGGAGGATATTTTCTTTTAAAGAAAAGTACTTCAATAAACGGCTGGTAGGGACTACAAGACATTCCTCCCAGCTTAGTGACATCACCAACCCTAAAATGTGCATAAACACCGCCCCGGGAACACGCAGTCCATGTTGAGGAGAGGAAGAATGGTTGTATAAGAGTACATTTGTGAGTCAGCTCAAATTTTAGCATCCATCTTTTCACATGCAATAGAAAGTCACTCTGTGTGCATCTCACAACAGTTTCTATATGAGCGATTTATCAGACTGATCTCATGAAATGGTGTATGTATGACATGCCAATTCGTATTTCCATTTTTGGTGTGCTATCAACAGCCGTTGACTTATTACTGTACTGTCTATGTAAATATATGACTTACCTCAACCCCGTCCTAACCGACCCGTCACTGGGGTTAATGGCATTTATGAGTCTTCCCCTACCATCTCTCCCCAGATGTAGATCTACATTTTGCTTCGTTTCGCTCGGAAACGAAAACGGCGTGTACATTACACGCGGAATCTCTCGGACATTTAACGGCATAGACATATACGCATACATGCGGATGGCTCTAAATGCGTATAGATAACACGCCACTTGACTTGAAACTGGCGTGTATGTTTACGCAAAAGTCATGGTGTCATGTTACGATTACCATGGCAGAATATCCTAATTGAAAATAGTAAACTTCTCATCAGCAACATAAATTCATCAACTAACCATTAAGAGACGTCCTGTTGCATTCTACATGTTGTCACTTCTTCTTGAGTCTTTCCATCTTTGACTGACTCCATTTTAACATTAAAGGGAGAACAGTTTTTGTCATTTTAGTGCGTCTGTATGAGGAAACCGCAGCAGCTAAAACCCCTCTTGAAACCCCGCACTCTGCAGCAGCTCATTTGCATTTAAAGGGCCAGGCACAAAACGGTGGGTTTTTGCAAACCCTCAAAAAGTGACAATTTTAACATGCTATATAAAAATATCTGTGGAGTATTTTGTGCTGAAACTTCACATAGTTACTATTCACTCCCATTATAAAGCTGAGTCAGGATATTTTTATTTTTTTATGTATAGCTCCGATTGTTTTTGACTGAAAAAAGAAAGTCAATTACACCTAGGATGTCTTGAGGGTGAGAAAATTGAGGCGGAGCTCAACCACTGCACTGTATGGCTCTTTTTTGATGCTTTTATGGTGCTTATGTGTTATTTTTGATGCCCGAAACTCTAATTGTGTGAAAACGAACGACCAGTACACTATTCAAAATAACTTGAGAAGCGTTAACAGGATATTCTTTCACAAAAACCCCATCACATATGTTTGTGGGAGTGTACATAATGATAGAAATTTTGTTTTTAGGTGAAATATCCCTTTAGCATTATATTTGAAACTGAAAACTAGAGGTGTTTTGTAATCTCCTCAGTGTGTGACTTCTCTGCAGGTTTAGCAAATCCTTTTTGACAAAACGAATGTGTCTCTGCTCTAATAGAATAGCATATCCTTTTGTCCTGCTGTCTTACTTCTGCTTACTGAGAGGAAAAAACACTTTTGGCCAAAGTCTATTCAACTTCAAGGTTTATTTCCATGTTTTATGGCTTTTTGAATATTTTGATGCTGAATGCACAAGGCAACTGCTTCTTTGACATCACCCAGTGTTGCCATACCAGTGGACTATTGTTACTTCTGTCTGGGCTCCGAGACAGGCACATGTGTCCAAAAGCATTACGAGAGTTTGCACTGCACTAAAATGGGAACGTTCAGCAATAAACCTTCGCAGATTTGTTAACAGTAAGAAGCAGCTCTGTAATATCCTCATTCATCTCCAGTAATAACCTGCCAATTCTTATTAGTTAGGTTGCATTACTTCATACGTTCACACTATTATATGATACCACAGAAAGATCATGCTGGTCTTATCAGCTTCTGTACAGATTGAAAAGATGAAAATTATACTGTAGCCTACTTGTAATAAACAACAAAGCGGGATTTCACAAATATGATGCGGCCCTGTCTGCACTGACACATTTCTATGTAATTTTGCCAAAACGAAAGTATCAGATTCGGTGAGAATTTCCCTCAATATAACCCCCAGATTTATTTCTACTTGTATGGAGAACCACCCACAAAGTAATATTCAGTGGAACTGGAAAGGCCTAGCATGATTGTTGCACAGTAAGACATTAGGAGGGTTCGACAGCGAAGATGGAAAAAGCAGCTTTATTGTAATGTTAGAGATTTCCAGCAGAGCTGTATTTGGCAGCAGTGAAGAGAGGATCATTGGATCTTCACTGAATGGAGTTTAGTGTGGTTTGTACTTCAAGCTCCTATAAAGATTCATTTGAGTTATTTATTGTTCAGAATTGAACCCCCTCTTTCAATGAAATGACCTCCCCTAAAAGTCAACATCACAAATATGACATCAGTTCCAGTTCAGTGGTCCACTGGCAGCAGGATCGATTGTATTGATCTGAATAAGAGCTTGTCAGGTGTATTTGTGTGTGCGTGTTTGGGTCCATGTGTGAAAGAGATTTAAAAAAAACTCCTTGCTCAGTGATTTTTAAGGACACTGGGGAATGCATTTTAATGCCCTTCTTATATCCCAGTGTGTTCCTGGTTGATAATCTGCCGTGCTGCACGTGAGTATGCAAAATGTGATAAATGGTGTTGCTTACAAATGGCATATTTATTAGTTCCTAGTGCATTGTTGTGTTATGCTGAGGCACAATGTGCTGAGTAAAGCATAAAACAAATTCCTGGTTTGATTGATGAGAATACCAAGAATAACACTTGAAGTATATAAAGGGAAAAATGCAGACGGATAGTGCAGGGGTAGGTGTCCGATTCGTAAGTGAAATGTCCAAGAAGAATCTCTGTGTGTTCGTGTGATTAGCTACCGACACCCAATGTATTTTTACTTACTTTGCTCACGTATTGTTAGACATTTATTGAGTCTCAACAACTGATCGTTTTTTGCGAGAAGTGTGATCTGATTCAGACCTCAAGCTCTGTTGAGCCATGTGCACAAAAGCTTTCATCACAACCCATTTTCTCCAATACTCTGAATCATTTAGCCATTTAGCTTCTAATATTTAAGTCTGTGTGTGCCTCAGTCAGAAGTCAAGGGTGTACTTTAAATAAAAGAAAAAGAAACATGTTTGCTTCCATGTGCTGCCTCAGAGAGATTTAAAATAAATTGCAAAAATTTGACTGAAAAAAAAAATGTTTGGAAGGGAAAAAGAAAATGACTGCAGATGTTATTTCAGACCTTTTTGAAGCTTTCTTCGTGACAGTAATGATATCCTTTTACCCCCTTAAGAAAACCATAATGTTGAAGGGAAAAAGAAAAAAAATCCCTTTCTGAGTCATTGTAAGGCTTTTGAAGTGCTTTTGCTTTAGAGAAAATACATTGGTCATGCAGCCTCTGCTTTTTATTTCTATTTCCGTTTTTTTGGTTTCATTCGTTTTGAACTGGGCCAATCAGGTGGTGTCACAATTAAAATCAATCTTCCATTAAGGACAAGTGGCTGTGCCTTTCTGCAGCTCTTACCTATAGGCCCTCATTTCAGCCCTTCTCTGAAAAAGATCTATCTTTATTAGTCCTCCACACTCCAAAATCAATGGCAGCGCTCCTTCATGAGAGAAAAGAGCCCGGGTGAACTCGGGTTCTCTCATCTTTGCAATTTTAGGCTCACCCATCTCACCCTACTACAAAAGACAAGCCACTCAGGGAGAGACTATAGAAGGTGGTGGAAATGGTTTTAGATAATGAAACGTAGTAATGGATCATACAGTAAAGCTACTAGAATTTAGAAAGACTCAAGCTACTTTGCAAAACTTTTTGGCATGTTCTTAAGCAAAAACCATTTCAAGAGATTTAATTATGATGCCGTTTAAAGTGACAATGTGTAGGAACTTCTCCCATATAGCGGTGAAAATGTATTTTGCATTGAAACGAATAGTCCTCTCCAGCGCCTCGCTTTTTCAAATGCGCGTTGCATCTACGGTAGCCATTATGTTCCAAAAAGCTATGACAGGATGTCTTCTAATATAATAGACTTCAACGGAGAAAAGTGAAGTCAATTAGAAGCACTCATTTCCTGATGGCTGAGCGCACTGCGCACGCTCAAGCTGAGCTTGATGACGTAGATGTGACGTGAGCAACCTGTCACACAGTTGTACGTTTTCTAGTAGCTGTGCCAAGGGGAATCTCAATCATTCCCTTCCGAATCTTGCCGAGATGGAGAGCATGAGTAAGAGCTGTCCATGAGCTCGCAGCAGGAGCAACTTTATGACTCTCTATGGGCTTCTCCCTTGACTTTATGACCCCCCCGATTGCCTGCGAGCTTCTCCTCCTGTCTATACGGTAATTTCTCTACTGTATGACGCAATCGTTAGCCTATTTCTTACAAAAACGGCTTCTACAGGGCCATAACGTAAAGTACAAAGTAATGGAGCCTTTTATACATTGCCGTGTTTCTTTAGAAATAAACAATGAACAAATGGAGTATTTGGACGCCTCAGATATAAAGTTATTCGCTGTCAAAGTGACGCCAAAATGAATGGGAGTCAATTGAATGCTAACAGCAGGTGATTACTGCTTCTCAAATCTCGGAGTTCAATGCAGGATTCGCAAACCGCTTGCTCTTGAAGTTTTGATTTTTATATTTTGTAAGTCTCCTTCTAACAGGCTAACTCATGTTATCACTGTCTTACTGAAATACTTATGCCTAATCATTTGTGGGCCACTATAACCTAAACCTGACATGTTTGATCTTAGTGATTTCTTAAGTTATTCACGACTGCTGGCTGTGTATGGAAGTTTGGTTTGTGACATGGTTTTGAATTGAAGTCTATAGGAAGTCTAGTTTATTTTCCCCTAAAAAGGGGCAGTGATGAAATTTACAGTTAAGTTCCTGGATGTGCCAGTAGTAGGGTTAGGGTTAGGGTTAGTGTTAATGTCTTAATGTCTGGCCAATCAGAGCAGAGTAGCTCGCCTAAAGGAGGGATTTCGAGAGATTGATTTAGTTGACGAATCGTTTGAGAATCATTGAAAATATGGTGATAGGCAAGTGTATGTTATGAAGAAATTCAACAGTTTTTTGACCTTTGATGCATGTAAACCTGTTTTAGGAGACACTTTAAAATAGCATAATAGGGGCACTTTAAAGATCCAGCAGGAGATACTTTTTTTTAGATTTATCCGACCATTGAAGACCATCTTGTCCATTCAAGATGTAATAGTGTCTGGCAACTGAATATGTGAGATGGTCCTCACTACAGAACACAAAATCTAAATCTAAAATCATTTCCGCCCCCTGATCCCTAACCCCACCCCTAATCCTACCCATCTCCACCCCATGATCCCTAACTACACCCTTAATCCTACCCATCTCCACCCTCTGATCCGTAACCCCACCCCTAATCCTACCCATCTCCACCCCTGATCCCTAACCCCACCCTTAACCCACCCATCTCCACCCCTTAACTGGATCCAACTCCGTCCCCTGGATCTTATGTACTGCAATGAGGTGCTACTGGAATATGCTGGAGTTTTACTATTTTTTGCAGTTCTTGCAAAAAAAGAGAGTCTTTGGCCACTTAAACTCTCCTCCTCGCTTTGCATTAAGACAGTTTAGACACATGCCCCCTTCCAGGCATATTCTGAACATTTCCTGTTGATCAGAACTTCTTAATTATTGGCCTGATGGTTAAAATAGAAATGTCATGCTATTTTCTGTTCTTACTTTTTTTGGACTTTCTATTTTGTGAAGCTCAACAATCTTTTGCTGCACATCAGAACTATATTCTTCGTTTTTACTAAATTGTGATGGATGATTAAGGGAATTTTATCGTTTTTTTCCCCTCCATATTAATAGTCCTGTGAAACAGGAAGCCCTGGCTGGACAATTTCACACTGCTGTGGTAAAACTTGTAAATATGAATGGTAATATTCTTCAGAGATTTTACTCATAATGATTTGTTGGGGTACCAATCAAATTAGACAATCTCACACAAAGCCCCAGAACTCTTGAGAACACTTTCTGGATATCTGTTGCTCACCCTTCTGCTTGCGGGAGATGTTAATCTTGATCCCGGGCCTGCTGAGAGAGACGTGGGTCCAAATCACCATTGAGCGACTTACGGAGAATAACAAGCAATATCCTGGGTTGGAAAATAGGCCTACGCCGGAGTATGAATTTAACATCTTAAACAGCAATTTGCTTGCTACCGATTCGGCCACATTGGGTGAGTTTCCAGCTGATTTTACTTCATTACCAGCAGTGATTCTACTGAGCGCTGTGTTTTGCATGAAAAATCATGTAAAACTAACAAATTGTGCATCACCAAACAATTTAAAACGTAAGATAAATCCTGCATTTGTGAAACACCGTGGTATTAAACTTTTCTGCACTGTAAACTAGGCTTGCATGCTTTGGGATTCTCATGCTAAACCACGAGTATCATTAGGAGGAAATATCCGAAGCGCAATTCCTAAAGAGGATCAACCGCAACATCTCCTATACGAGTCAAATTTGGACTTCCTTTACTTGACAGAGACATAGTCACACGAAAACTCCCCGGCTGACGTTTTAAAAGTCCAGGGCTACAATGTCGAGATAGAAATGTTGGTCGCGTGGCGGAGTATTGTTTTATGTCAAAGACAGTATAAGTTGTGCTCAAATTCACTTGTCACATGTTGATGATTTGGAATGCATTGTTCTTAAATTAAATCTCTCAACTCAAATGTCTTTGATTTTCATTACAGACCACCATCCACAAAAGGTATTTCTTACGATAAATTTGAATGCCCTCTTAAAGGAATGTGATACTAAAAATGAGATTATTTTAGGAGGAGATTTTAATATAATCCACCATATTAATATAATCCAAGAGTGATAAAATATAAAGGAAATAGCTAAAACGTGTTACAAGTAATTTCGAATTACAATAATTAATTGTAAGGGCCTATAATGATAGTTCATGAGATATATTATTGATTTTGCTTTTACAAATACACCAGAAAGAATAAGAACATCTTACAATTTGATCACAGGGCTATCCGACCATAATATGATCCTGATTGTAAGAAATCTCTCCAAAACGGCATCAAATTGATCAACTTCCCTAAAAGTCAGTTATCCAGTCTTGAACATGCAATTATAGAAATCAATTGGAATAAACATCTAGCTCATGAAAGTGTTGATGAAAATTGTAAATCTCTCATGGTTAAACTTGAAACAATTATACATAGTTTTATGAAAAAATGAAAAGCAAACATGGCAAAAGAAACCATCTACCTTGTATAAATGAGACTAAGGTCACTAATTAAGGTCACTAAGGTCCCACTAACAGAGGGACCACACCCTTAAGAGAAAAAGCTGAAAAGAGAATCAAGAAAAAACTGGTAGATGACAGTAATCTAAGAGCTCAAATATTTGGGAATAATAATAGATTAATGTCTTTCATTTAAAACACAGGTGAATAAATATAATCAAATTTAATTTGGCAAATTTCAGACACATTAGGAATAGTTTAACCACAGAGGCCTCAAAGTTATATATTAATACTGTGATCTTATCACACATGAATTACTGTTTTACCAGTTGGACACAGAGAGGTCGCACCACATTACGAACAGTTTAAACGTGTTATAAACAAGCCTTGAAAACATTGGATAAAAAGTCAAATTTATATCACCATTGTAAAATCTTAATTAAATATGATTTGTTAAATTGGGAAAAGATGATTAAAGGGATAGTTCACTTTGAAATTAATTTTTGATATGTTTTAGCTTAACTCAAGGGCATCCAAGATGTAGGTGTCTTTGTTTCCACAGTATTTTCAATTTTGGTATTTTTAGGTCAAACCGTTCTTGTCTGTCAGTCATATAATCAAGATTTATGGGGTCCACCTCAAAGAGATAAATCCCAATTAAACATGATTTATTGACTCGTAATTAAGTTAATAAGTAATTAATTATTACTTATCAGTAGTACTTATCATACTTATCTAGTAATAATTAATATAGAACTTTAAATAATATAGAACTTTTTTGGAAAAGATTGCATTAGTACATACGCAAGTATATTCACATGTAAGGTTAAATGTTATTTTTTACATGATGGTTACATAACAACGTTTATTCATAACATTTAAACTTTGTAAAAAAACAAAAAAATTAGGCATGTGCTTTAAACTTGATCGATTGATGTGAGTATTATTGCTTTTCTTTCTCTTGAACATTCTTATCTCACCCTAGATTTTAAGTCCACATCAAATGTATTTTTGTGAAGAAGGCAGTCCCATTTAAGATTTAGATGCTACCATAGAAACGAGTTGCCTATGTGGGGAAACGCACTAGGCTTTGGAACAGAGCTTATAAATTCAACAGTGGAATCCAATGGCTAAATCATGATATCCTCGACTTTCTTTAGTTAGACAGAGAGTCCAATGGTTGCTCACCTAGCTTCCATTTCTGACCCAATGCAATCTGTCTTATTGATTATCCATCAATAGAAAAGCCTGAGACCTCACAGATGAAACAAACTCAAAATCCCAGCACAGCCTCCACTGTAGTTTTTCTCGCTGGAAATCAAATACTTTCACAGTTTTGGGTGTCAGACTGAGGGAGCCTATTATTTTAGCCATCCACTTGAGTTGTAGCTAATCTTGATATGGCCTGTGCATGTGACGGTTTTCACCTTGCACTTGTTTTAAGGCTCTACAGTTAACAACGAAAAGCTAATGTAACTGTCTTGGCAGGTGGATTTGGACCTGGCAGGGGCACGAGTAATTTACAGGTTCTGTGAACATAGTCTCAGGGAGCTTCTGACTGGACACTCCTTTGAAGTGCCTTGCATTGCCGTCTAATAAATAAACATGAGCCGTGTTTGCTTTCAAGTAAAGCAGCGGGAGAAATGGGCACATGCTCAGATGTGTTTGCTGCTGTCCCCGTGTTTGCTGGAATATGGTACATTAGATATCATGTCCACAGGTCGCAGTTTGCCTCCATTAAAGTGTAGTTCACCTCAAAATGAAAACTCCTTTGTCATTCTACACCCTTTTAACATTCTCGTGAGAGAATAGTGATGGGTGATTCATGAAAAAATCATTCTTTAGAGTCAGCTCTTTTGAATTAATCATTTTGATCCAGTTCAGAAGGCCGAACTGAATGATTTGTTTACATATCAGACTTATCTGGATCTTTAATTCACTGACTTAAAGGGATACTCCATTCAGAAATTAAAATTCTCTGGATCCTTTACTCTAATCCCTTACCCACCCTCAGAGTTTTTTGTGACTTTCTGTATTCAGATGAACACACAAAAAAAGTTTTTTTAGAAAAAATAATCTATCTTTGTGAGTCCATATAATGCTAGGCACCTAACCCCCAATCGCTTCCCATGCGCCACAGCAAAAATAGCTGTGCACTGCTCCGAGTGTCCACAGTTTGCAGTGTGTGTGTTCACTTCTCACTAATTTGTATGTATTAACTTGGTTAAATGCAGAGGACAAATTCCAAGTATGGGTTACCATACTTGGCCTTCACATGTCACTTTCATTTTTCACTTTCATGAGAGTTGTTAAGCGCTACCTCAAGCATGGAATAGTGTGACGTTGGTTTTGAAGCAATGGTTTAAAGTAAAAAAAAAAATTTTTTTTCTTATACACATGTGTTTTATATATTGTTTTTTATTATTATCTGGTGGCAGAGGTTAATATAATTAAAATATACATGAAAGTTGTGTGGTGTTTTTACAGACTGAACACATGAAATGGTGTATGTATGAGACGCCAATTCGTATTTCCATTTTTGGCATGCTATCAACACGCATAATCGCTTTTCAGTGTGTTTATGAACGCCGTCGACTTAACATTACGTAACATTACTTTATATATAAATATATGACCTACCCCGTCCCTAAACCTACCCGTCGCTGGGGTTAATAGCATTTATTAGTCTTCCCATCCTAGGAAAATAATATCGCTCCCCAGATGTAGATCGACATTTTGCTTCGTTTCGCTCGGACATTTAACAGCGTGTACATACATGCGGAATCACTCCGACATTTAACGGCGTAGACATACACGCATACACGCGGATAGCTCAAAATGTGTATAGATAACACGCCACTTGACTTGAAAGCGGCGTGTATGTTTACGCAAAAGTCATGATGTTGGTTTTTAAAACAAGCTTTTTTTATGATTCTTTGTAAATTTTTGACAGCACCAGTTCCCATTTATTGTAATTGCATGGAAAAGGGTGATCAACACATTATTCAGATTTTCTCATACAGTATTGAACAGTGACCAGGATATCTTTCAAATGCACTTTTTTGGTCCATGAAAGAAAGTCAGAGGGTGAGTAAATGTTGACAGAATGATAATTTTGAGTGAACTATCCTGGTAATGTCATTCTTCCCCAAGAGTGTGTGAAATAATTTTCACATGTGGCACTCCTTCTTTAGATTACCTCAAGTAAATGTCACTGTATTCTAACAGCTTTTATAGAGCCTACAGCCTCATTGCAAGGTCAGGATATGCCATCTTCTGATGAAGTCTCCTTGAAATCATATGAGCCCAAGTGTTGTTTTTTTCCGGTGTCTGACGGCAGTGTTTTTGCAGTGATGTTAATCCATTTCGTGTTGTTTCATCTTCTGCCTGCCTTAAAAAGTACAGTCAACGCTCCACTGACAATCCTTTAACAGTACCCTGATCTCCCAGCGCTGTTTATAAGCTTTAAAAAAAAATACAAAAAATGTGTGTGCGTGTGTCTAGCTGTCCATCAAATTACTCAAGCAGTTAAACGGTTTGGGCGTCTGTCACAAACGCTTGAGTCGGCTCATCCTGAACACCATGTTCTGATGGTTTTCCCCTCAGGTTGATAAAGCAGGCTGTGGTTTTCACGGTATGCTGTTGTTAGATTACAAACAGCTGGGCGCGTTGTGATCATACTAGGACCTCCGTCATCGATTGACATTTGCCAACCTGTGAGGCCCAGACAGCTGTCACGCCACGTTACGGACACGACCACGGGGTTCGACAATCCGAGTTAAGTGGTGCAAATGTGTGAGGTGTCGACGTCTCACTGCCGGTCTGCTCCTTAATTAGCCTGTGCCATCAGCATGTGCCCATGCTGAATTATTTATCCTTGTGTGAGGCATTAGTCCGCAAGGTGGATTCATTTTAATGACACAGAGAGGCCTGCAACGGCTATCCTACTATAACTTTTATAATCTCTTATTTTCCCGCTTTACACACATCAAAGTTTCATTTCAGATGTATAAGAGGAATCCATGTGAGGTTGGATGTATCCGTGCAAAATACTACAAAGAGATTGCAAGGTTTTGACAGATTTAGCAGTAGTAGGGTTCGTTTTGATAGTTTAATGTTCAAGTCATACTGGTGTTGAGGGTAAAGACTTACAGACATCTTAGTTTAAGATATGGTGTTGGAGAAGATACTTTGAAGCTGTAACTTGCCAAGCTACTCATATTTGAATGTATTAAACTACAGTCGTGCTACTCTTTTGACATTAAGAAACAGACCGAGCTTTAATGCAAATGAAATCATCTGTCATTTTTGTCTTATTTCCACAGTTTTTTTTTTAAGCAAAAAGTGTTAAATGATAGTTCACTTTGAAATTAATTTTTGATATGTTTTAGCTTACCTCAAGGGCATCCAAGGGCATCACTTACACACGCAAGCGATCACTTCCAGCGGAACGCTAAACATGGTTCAGTTCAGTTCAGTTGGACATTGGACAACTGATTCAGATCAGTTGGACATGGCTGTGGTTACACGAGGTAAAAACTATATAAATACTATTCGTTTTCTTGCACAAACCGCTCGTTTTGTGTCTTAGGCCATCAGTGTGTACTTACATTTACGAGTCATTAAATCATGTTTAATTGGACTTCTCTGTGCATGCTCTTTGAGGTGGGCTCCATAGACCTGCATTATATGACTGATAGACAAGAACGGTTTGTCCGAAAAACGTCAAAGTTGAAAATACTGTGGAAACAAAGACACCTACATCTTGGATGCCCTTGAGGTAAGCTAAAACATATCATTTCAAAGTGAACTATCCCTTTAACCTGCTGGGGGTATAAGCAATATTAGCTTATCAATGTACATAATTCTAAAGGTACATGCATGTTCAACTGTCCTGCCATTGTAGTGTAGTGAATTTCATTGTAAAGTGAGCGGGAATGGAGCAAAACATTTAAATACCCATCAGATTATATAAGGAAAGGCATTTTAAAAAAGTTTAGATTGAGGCAGGCGGAATTTAATATTTCCAAGTGATCTCTCCACCTCATTAATTTGCAGCCCACACTTGTCTATTGTTCTCCCAACCTGTTTGCTTGTGCGAGTGATGGTTTTGTGTTAAGAGCGTGAGACAATATGAAATAACCACAATTGATTTGAGTTATAAAAAAATGGCAGGTAACTACCACAGACAGTAAAAGAAATGGACAAAGCGACCCCATTGATTTCAACGAAGAAGATTGAAGCCCGATTATTGCACTTCCTGTCTGCAAACTAGCAAACTCAAGTCTTTAATGCTACTTTTATAAATTGTGCAACACAAAAAGACACAAATATCACAGAAATCTTTGAGAAAAGTCACCACTGCTAAATTTGTGCGCAAGCAAAAACACTATGACTAAAAAGTAAAAAAAAAAAAAAGTTAAAAGTAACTAACAGCATTAAAGCTACTTACAATATAACCATTAAAACTTGTAAATATTGATTAAAAAAACACATGAAATAATCAAATTAGTTTTATTCGTCAAATTAGGGTTTATTATATATAATGTTTATTATATAAAATGTTGGTGTAACATTTTAGCATTTATCATTTAGTCATGCTACATCACTAATTATTGGTAGCTTTGCAATGAAAAGGTGCCGTATTTTAACTGTCACATTACTGAAAATTGTATTTAGTATTGCAGATCTTTCAGGGTTTTCTGTCTCTTTATGAAGATGCAGTTCTGCACTAATACTGCACATCTATCTGTAATATAAGCACTGATTATAAACTCTACCCTCACTACCTCTTCATGCTCTAATTTAAATCTTTAGCTCTACTGTTTCTTCCCCTCCAGCACTTTCTCTCTTCCCTCTGCTCGCACTCATCTCCCCTCATCACATGCCTCAGCTACCATTGTTATCTTTATCTGTCTCCATTTCCTTCACCTTCCAAACACACACTCAAATATTATATGTTTTATTCTGCTGAGAAACCCATTTTGTCTGTCAGCAAATTCAGGAGGGAAAATGTACGTACTTTCTAAACTAAATAATTCAGTTCAAGCATGAACTCCGATATTTGAAGAGAAATGCAAATGTTTTCTTTTGTATTGTCTGAGTGTCATGACGTTTTTATATTCACACATTTTGTTAAGACATTTAACAACTTGTTTTTTTTGTGATGTCTGGAGTTTATTCATGTGGTGTTCATCTAATAATAATTGTCACCACTGACGTGTTGACTGGCAAATGATGAGTTTGTGTGTGTGTGTGTGTGTGTGTGTGTCTGTGTCTGTGGGAGAAAAACTATTGAACATCTATTTCAAAATATTTCTTGTCTACCATTGAAAGTGACAAATATTCAGATTTCTATTTTTTTTTAAATAATCTGTGTAAATAATAATCACACACACACACGTATGTGGTTTACAGGGACTCTCCATATATAGCAAAACTATTTTTTTTTTTTTTACTGTATGGACTGTACATTCTATCCCCTTACACTAAAACCATCACAAAAAACTTTCTGCTCACTGCATAAAAAAAAAAAAAAGTTTGAGTGATCCAGCTCTCAGATTTAATCAAAAATATCTTAACTTGAGTTCCGAAGATGAATGAAAGTCTTACAGGGTTGGAACAACATGAGGGTGAGTAAATACTGATAGAATTTTAATTTTGGGGTGAACTAACCCTTTAACTGTAACTGGCTATAGAGAAACTCGCACTCATACATTACTCTGAGATTTTTGTAAAAATAAAGCCACAATTTCTTCTGTTCATTGTTCTATTCTATTCCCCACCTGCTCTTTCCTCCCTTTACTCATTTCAACATCCCATTTACATGTATGGTGAGAGTGTTTATTGAAGTGTAACCCTGTAAATGACCTCATCACGCATCACCAGCACATATGTAACCGGCAGCCATGGGGCGACACTGTACTCGCTGTGTGTTTTTACTCTTCCTTTACTCACCAAGGCTTCATTCCCAGCTCCAATCTTTTCTCTTCTCATGCTGTTTTGTCCCCTGATGTTCTCAGGGTTAATAAATAAAATAAATAAAAAAATGCTGCACAGCATTTCTCACAAATTTCTGTCTCTCTCTCACCGGGCCTATCTTTCTCTCTTTCCTGACCCTATTTATTAAGATTTAGGAGGCTGTTGTTGCCCCATGGCTCCAAAGTGTGGTGTAACAGAGAGAGAGGTAGTAAATCAAGATGAAGGGAAAACAGGACCCCCTTATTCCGTGTGCTCTCCTCTCCTAATTTGTCTGTCCTTCACCTCTGTCTAGCAGAGGACGGCGAAAGATGCTGGTGGGGTAAATTATTAAACAAAAGGAGTTGAAGGAAATGTGTTTCTGTAAAGAACATCATGATGAAACCAACTTGAATGAGATGTTTATATCCTAAAACCTTGTCCTTGTGGGGGCATTTTGTTGGTTCTCATGAGGAAAATGGCTAATAAATCATACTGAGTGATTTTTAAATTTTTAAAGAAATTACAGAGAGTTTTCTGTGATGCGGATGGGTAGGTTTAAAGGGTAGAATATACAGATTGTCCAGTATAAAAATCAATATGTCTATGGAACGTCCCCATAAAATGTGAAAACCCAATGTGTGTGTATGTGGGAAATGTCCCCATAAGGATTGTAAAACCTGAAATCGTCTGCGTTGTGGGAAGCAGTCAACAGTGTCCAGGAAGAAAATAACTATAAACTTAATGAAACATTTTTAAAATATTGTATGAGGGTTTGGTATATGGTTAAAGGACAGAAATACCATTAGCTCAGTACAGAAGTCACTCTACCTCTTCTAAACTATTTTGATCTGAAACATGACTTGGGTAAACAAAATAATATGTTTAGCATGTTTAGTCTCTATAAACTCCAATCGTCATCCCCCATTTGTTAATTTACATCTCGTAAACACCCAATGAAATTAAACATTCAAATTCCCTGCTAGAAGACAATGGGTCGTAAAAATTCCCTCCAGAAGGATAGCTTCGCATTGGCTCACGCACCTCCAGAGGGTGTGACATCTTCACGCTTTAAAAATCAATGATAACAAGATCAGCCCTCTCTTGTCCTCTCTGGTCCTCTTGGCCTCATGCTATCTTACTCTCTCTGTTCTTCTTGAGAAGTCCTAACGTGAAGATGATGCTGAACTAGAAGTCCCTCAAGGACTCCCAAGCTTGCGTCAGGCTGTGTGGCCTTGTCTTTCCATTCACCAAAGATCCTCTAACTCCCACTGGTTCTTTCTCATCTAGACCACATCAGCTAACACAGTCTCATCCCAAGACATCATGCAACTGACGCTTTTGACCATACATCAACGTCCGCCGTTTTAGGGTACCCTTAAACGTCGGTTAGATGACGATTCTGGGGCATCATCCAACTGACGCTTTACCTTTAACGTCAGTTAGGTGACGGGGTAGGTTTAGGTCTGGGGTAGGGTTAGGATTAGATAACGTCATCTAACCGACGTTTAAGGGTACCCTAAAACAGCGGATGTTGACGAATGGTCAAAAGCGTCAGTTGTATGACGTCTTGGGATGAGACTGCGCTGCATCAGTAAAGATCAACTAGAGCCTCAACAAATTGCAACAGGACAGTTTAATAGAAATGGACGAGACATGCAAGTATCAGACTTAGACCCCATTTACACCTGGTATTAAAATGCGATCTGTATCCAGATAAGTTATCCGGATAATAAGTACCGATTCCATTTACACCTGGCCACATAAATGTGTTTTTGCAAAACGGATATAAATCCGATCTTAAACTCCCGCGTTATGCAGATTTAATGGATTGCACGCCACCAAAAGCAACGAGCTGCATTTCGTTAATCATCAGCTAATTTCCAAATCAAAGACATCAATAAGAGAGCGGCAACAGCGCTGGTAAGATAATTTTGTTTCTTTACTTGAATATGATTGTGTGTTAAGCGTCTGTGACTTACTTTCACTTTTATTTGCGATGTTTGCACGTTGGCTCGATGAATAGACGCTCAGCTCAACTGCGGTGATGGGTGAGTCTCAGTAGCGCCGTCATATCTGACTATTACATATTGCCTATGTAACAAGCTCTCACTCGTTTATTTTTTTTGCATTTTTTGGGAGGAGTAACATATACATATGTGGTTTCAACAACCAGATTGCGTTTACACCTAGTAAAGATCCGGACACAATGCGAGCCAGACTACCTCCAGATGTGGTCAGGCAGATCCGATCACGATCCGATCACAACGCACCTTGCATTAACATGCGTTTTTTATTATCCGGATAACTTATCTGGATACAGATGGATCACATTTTAATACCAGGTGTAAATGGGGTCTTAGTGTCATTATTTGATAAATGAAGTATCCTTACCCCTTTATAAAGGCGTGTTAGAACTAAACTGATGGTTTGCTCAGGCTGTTTATCTGCTGAACATCAAACAATGCTATAATTTCTTGCTTTCCTGTATTCTGCTTCAGCTCCCTTTACCTTGGTAAACTGTATGCATGTATGTATGTGTAGTTTTAGAGTAGTTTAAATGTTTACTCTAGTTAATAAAGTTATTTTCGTATCACACGTAAACACGTTCATATCACACGACTACTTGCTCTTAGTAGTATGCCCCAGAAATGTACATTTCTATTAATTAATAATAACAACCAATATTGAGTTTTCAAGGGATGAACCGAGTAATTGATTGTAATGTCAAGTTAACTAATCCAAATATTCATAATCAACTATAACAATTTATTATTATTTCATAGAGCTAATTCGCTAAGTTTTTTTTTAAAGTCTTACTGACTCAAAACTCTTGAACCTTAAAATTAATAACTGTACATTACTGTACATTAGTGTTTTTTTTTTTTTTTTGGTGATGTTTTAGCTTGCCTAGGACACCAAGCCAGGACCCTCTCTAAAAATTGACAGGAAAACAAACTGTGTGTTGCAGCAGCCTTGTTCCTTGTGTCCTTTTCTGACTCTGCCATTATGTGTGTGTGTGTGTGCTAGAGAGAGAGGGAGAGGTGAGTCTGTAGGGAGAATCTTTGTGTGTGTGTGAGTGAAGCTTGTTCTCTCGTCCTCTAACGGTGAGCAGAACTAAAGGCCTGCAGCAGCAGCAGTGACATGGGAATTTACATATGTTAACAATGAGGAAAAAGTGATTCAATTGACAAGGGCCAACAAAAAGAACAACCTTACATATCCTGTAAAGACAATCACTTTCTCTCTCAGTCCCTCCGTCTCTCTCCTGCTACACCGTGACTGATCTCTTTTTTTTAATGAGCATCTACAACCCCCTAACATGAAAAAATCTCTCTATCTCTATCCCTGTGTGTGTGTTCTGTGGTTTCTTAGTATTCAGTTTCGTGGTGCATTATTGGCGTGACAAATATTTGTACATTCTCATTGCCAAAGTGTTTACAGTTGAGCTGCACACAGATAAAACAGTGCACAGCTGTAACATTGTGTATCTCAGCATCAGTGCAATGTATCTAGGTCTACATTGTAGTCGAGGGCCTGTCTCTCAGTCTTTGCACTATGGTCCCTCATTGCTTCGTTTCTTTCTGTCCTGTGGTTGATGGGCTCTCTGGGTGGCACGTTGCATGGCAGGTGCCAGCCTGAATCTCAGTCATTGCTGTTATTTTGTGCTGATTGCATGTGTTATTGTAGCTAATTAAAGACTGATGGGCATTAAATATTAAGGTTGCTGTATAATTAGCACACTGAAGACAGCCATACCAAAGGCTATGCCCACTCACATTCACTGATAGATCTAACAGAGACATAAAGACACACGCTCTCGCTCATATTTTCGTCTTCACACTAACAATATTTTACAGCACTTTCCCTCTAATAGATAAAATGATCAGACCCTGGCGACACTTCTTGGTTCCCCTGTCACCCGAGAAAAGAGATGATTTAGCATAGTGTTTCATTTAAATTGAACTGGAAATATCCAAAAGGTGCAGCAAGGTTGAAATGCCATGTTTGGTCATTGTTGGAGATTTGGACTCCAAGTGATTTTTGCATCATACAAACCCTCAACGTTACAATTTGATTTACCCTTTTGATTTGACATTTTACTTAATATAAGTATAAATATATGCATTTCTGGTAAAATGTGAAAGAAATTAATACATTTATTCAGTTAATGTATGAAATGAGTTAGAATCACATAGTCTCCTAATTTAATATTGTTTTGTTGATAACGTATGGTGACCTTGAGTGTCAAGAAAGGCGCCTAAAAATAAAATGTGTGTGTATAAATATATATATATAATTGATAATTGAGAGAAAATACTTTTGCTGAAAAAAAAAATGTTTGTTGTGCACCAAATCAACATTTCTGAAAGATCACACTGAAGACTGGAATAATGGCTGCTGAAAAATTACATTTTAAAATATATTATTGTAGAAAATAGTTATTTTATATTGTAATAATTTTTCGCATTATTGCTGTTTTTACTGTATTTGCTTCAATAAAAAAGCAGCCTTTCAATTACATTTAAAAATGTACAGACCCAAAACTTTGGGCTTGTGTATGTGTGCGAATGTGCATTTAACAACCTTTTTCGAATTTTGGCAGTTTTTCTTGGGACAAAAATCTCCATATTTTTCTTCATTATGTCCAGTGACAGAACAGAATAACATGGACATGTTAATGCTAATTGTTAATTAACTGTTAATTTCATCTATACGCAAATGTCCTCACAATCGTTCTTACACACATAGTCCACTCTCATAGTCCTGATGTCTCTCGCCCACCCAAACAACTCTCGGTTGGTTCATTTAATCATGTATTTAAAAACATGACCCTGATTTCTGTATTTCACAAAGCACATACTCTCCACTGATCTCACTGCCCATTTCAAAGTGAAGTATTAGATACATTAAATCCTCGTGTTCATATCGAAGCAGCCACAGTGAGATGTTTCTGTAGGAGTAACTGTTATGTGATTACATCTTTCACAGCTCGAGAACACGCTAACCTCAGACTCGCACAATGTTAACTTAAATCCTTCCCAGCCTATTTTTCACACTTCTTCTGCTTGCTTCAGCCAAAGCACAGGACTGCAGTGTAAATATTTGAGCAGTTTATGAATGAGCGTTTTAAAAATCATAGACAACTCAAAGCTATCTCTGAGGACTCGCGGATTATACATATTCAAAAACCTACACTACTGGAACATTTAGTTACACAGTACTTAAGCAAATCCTCTAACACACACACACACACACATACACATGGTGTACAAGTGTTAATTTGGTAGCTGCCAGATACCTGTGTGGTTTTTCATTTAGTTTTCCATCATCAGAACCATAACCTATGGAGACTGTTGGAGAATTATTATTCTCATTAGGAAAACGTGAAGTGCCGTATAATCACTTCAGTATGTGAAAAATAGTCAGGTTGGTAGTACGCAACAGACAGAAACTTGGTCGTAACTTCATACTTAAACACGCGTGCATGAAGGCACATTCTCACGCGTGCTGTTCTTTGTTCTTTTCCACTGCAATCCGCTGTCAGTTCTGTCTGAGAGTTTGATGGAGTGTCAGCATACCTTATTCAAACAGAGCGGTGACTCCAGCCTTTCATGTGGCTCTCTTCTTCTGTCAGCATGCATTTCTCAAACAGACAAGTGTGCCTATACTTTCATGTGCTTCTCTTCCACCTCTCCTGCTCTCTCGTCCCCCCACCTCAGGCTGAATCACACCCACTAGAGTTTTATTTCTGCTCTTGTGGTTTTGACCCTCCTCAACTGATATTTCTCTCTATTTCTGTGTTTGTCGCTCTCCATCCCTTTCTTTCTTTCCACATGAAGAAGCTGAAGTGTAAGCCTTGTTGCACGTAATTACTTCTAGGGCCACCTGAAATCCATTTTTCTGCTTTTCTTACATTCATTTGTTCTTTCTTTGTCATATTTCACCTTGTTTTTGCCACAAATTACACAAAGTTCATATCAACTGTTAAAAATCGCATATTTTTGCTTTAGTCAACCACCATTATAATATAGATTTTTTTCCCCCTCATGATTAATGAAGCATTCTGGAAACAAGAGAAACTCACGCTGGGAGGCAGTAATGTTTTTGTGTCAGGGATGCGCCAATTAATCATAAAGATATGCCAGGATATATACAGATGCAGGAAAAAGTACCCGTTGGATGTACTTGGATTTCTGCATAAATTGGGCATACCATTTTATCTGATCTACAACAAATAGTCTACTTCAATAAAAAAGAAACAATTTGGGCATCATTCACACTCAAATCTTTCCAACTTGTACAGTATGTACTGATTTTTACGCTAATATTTTTGCCTTTGTTGGTCTTGTAAGACTTGAAGAACTGGAAGAACTGGAAAAGAGCCAACTCTCTGAGAAAACAAAGGGAATTAACATTTAAACTCTCTCGTGTGAAGTTAGCATCACCATTTGAGATGCAAGTCTCACCTCAGCATACATCTCTTTCCCTCTTCCCCCACTCCTTCTCTCTCATGCTGAGATCACCAAAATTCACTTGAAAATCGATATGAAGAGTTCAGATGCAAAAGCCTCTAAATGCCATTTGAAATTTTCTTCTTTAATGATGATTTTTTGTCAAACTTGTATATTTAAGTTCAGTAATTTCACTTAAATAACAAATAATAGGTAATTATCATTGCCATTTAAGTGAAATCACTGAACTTAAATATACAAGCTTGACAAAAATCATCATTAAAGAAGAAAATTTCAAATGGCATTTAGAGGCTTTTGCATCTGAACTCTTCATATAGTTTAATGTGAATAATTATCATACAGTAATTATACCAACTGTATACATGTTTGGTGTCATTTTAAATGTCTCAGTGTGACTGGTACAAATGTCTCATTCCCAAAGAAGTAAACCAAAAGATAATAAAGTTCTTAAGAGTTTAGAGAAAACTTGCACACAGATGAGAGTGTGTCTTTCAGGCAAATGGCATTCTGTTCCCAAAAGGTGTACTCTGAATGCAAATGTTTCCATGTGAAAGTAGATTCTGTCTATATAAAGACTGATCATGAAACTGATTATGAAATTTACATTTCGCCGGTCCCTCCCCCAAAATGGCCATTGTCCAATCACACATCATAGCAACCGTTACTATGTGAAGCAGTGCGCCCACGGCCGAGAGATTGTCTGCAGGAGTTGTGTTCTTTCCGTTTCCAAAGCCTAAAACACAACTTGAGCGGTGCCTGCAATGAATAAAAACAGTGTTGACGGCCCCACTCCCAGTTAAAAGTGTTGTTGTTAACTTGATATTCTCAGGGGAAAATGAGCAGCAGTCAATTAGCAGTGCAGCGCCCGTAGACTACCGTTTAGAGGAGTGCACGCTCACAACGGGGAAAGCATTGAAGCTGTCACATCAATGTCATGTGTCTTTATGGGATCTTCATGGCATGTGTGTATATGCACGCAAAGATTTCGGAGAATCACTTGCTGTGTGAATGAACCAAAATCAGACGACCTTGGGACAAATTATCATTGTATTTCCTGGAATCTCTGTGCAAAAAGGGCTTTAGTGACACCGTGGGTCATGCAATGTCTAGATGTGTACACACTAGTGTACACCATTCAGATGAGACTTATCATAAACATAATTTATTTCTTAATGTGTAAACCTTTTTAAATTGGCACCAACCTATTGAATACATCTTTAATCGAATGACACACAAGTATTGATAATTTTATGTCTTTACTGAACTTACTGTGTAACATGAAGGTTACAAAAGTTTGTGAATCCATAACAGGAGTGAGGAGTCATCGAACCCAGAGTCCAATCAATGGGACGAGATTGATCAGAACTGCCCTTTCCTGTACAAACGCACAATTTTTCGCCATTTCACAGTAAGAAGAGTTGTCTATAAATAGAGAAAAGTTCAGCTCTGTTACTCCTCTATCTCAACACAGTCTCATGAAGATGCGTATCTATACCACGAATGTCATTTCTTCTGGCATTTATACGCCAAAAATGTTCGTGTCATATGTACGCGAAAAACGCGTACCATATACAAGCAAAAAAACATTTTTGGCATATAAATGCCACGAGAAATGACATTCGTGCTATAGATACGAACTTTCATGAGATCGGGCTGTCTATCTAGGAGTGGGTGCCCTGGGATGATGACTGCAAGAGTACAGTGGAAGATGCTTTATGATAAGAAGAATTCTGGACTTCTCTGTTGTCGTGGCTGTAATTGGTACAATGTGTACTTCCACTTTTTTGGAAGGCTTCAAAAAATAGAACATTACTGCATGTCTGACATTTACGAAGGAGACTGTGGATATTCCTCAGCCTTACTGATGTATCTTAGCCAAGTTAAAACCCATTCTCAGTTTGTAACCGAGTTATGGTCTGGCAAAGCTTCATAGACAAATCATTTCCAGAGGGGCGTCACCAAAAGACATTTGAGCTACATGTCCCTAAAACCAATCAGAGCGCTGAAGGAGATGACGTATGCAGAGCGACGTTCGTCTATTTTTATAAACGAGCAGGCAATCTGGGGTGTGTTTCCCGAAAGCTTCGTTAGCCAACTATAGTCGCAACTTGGTCGCAATTTCCATTGAACTCTATTGGTAACGACCAATATGACCAATAATGAGCTCTTTGCCAGACTAACTTTTAGAGCAAATCTAAATTTGCCGGAAGTTGTCTGGGTTTTCCCAGGCTAGATGTATCTGTGATAAAACCAAATTTGCTTAGAGAAAACAGAAATGCTATAGTATGTGTAGTGCAAGAAGCGCAACACACAAATCAGGATCTCTCAATTGCAACGTTTAGAATTCTCAAGGTGAAATTCCACCAATGGAAGCTCTGCAGAAGGGGATGTAACAGGACAACTCAAAGGAGTAAATCAAAAGAAGAAAATAGGTCTTCTGAACTGCCTCATCCCGATTCAGATCCATTGGCATGACCTCAACGGAGCAATTCAGATCAGAAATTGCAAAAATATTACTGAAAAGAAAGGTTTAGAATACCTTGTGATGTGTGTTGGAGGTTATTTTCAAAGAATGTTCAACAAGTTACATCAAAGAGTTTTCCACTGTACAATGTTTACATGGTCTGTTCAGTGAAGACATGAAAACATTGGTTAGTTTCAAATTTTATGTCCAGTTTATGCAGATAAAACAAAGTAAATCCATTTTCACATTTTCCTGCAACTGTGAATACACAGACTTAAACACAGATACGCTCCAGTAATAACACCTCAGTAACTGTAAGGGTTGATTTGGAGAGCTTTTAGCAGTGTTGTGTTGAGAGAGGCTTTTTTGTAAGAGAAATTTTCTGCTGGACATCAGTACAACAAGTCCTTTACCACATGTGGCATGAGTCAGGGCATCTCCCTCTTTCTTTCTCTTTCATCCATTAGCTTTCTTTTTTATCTGCCATATTTGGATTTGATCAACCATTAGTATCCCTGCAGCCTAAAAGACAAAAGTAAGGACTTCACTTTAGTTGTGTTTTTGGATCTCATTATCTCAATTTACTCATTGCTGCCTCCATCCATCCCTATTATGATTAAGTGTACTCTGGGTCCTTGTCAAATTGAAATGACTCTAATAGGATGGATTGCTAACTTGGTCCACATGGCAAGAAAACATTCTTGTTGACAGCAGATCTGAGGAGAAAACAACCCATCCGTATCCAGTCCAGTCACTAGATATGTATGGCCACTGAATAGCCACCAGCTCTGAAACAGTCCAGTAAGCTCATGAACAATAGCACGGATGTGAAAGCATGCAGTGAATTAATCATGGTTAGCACAGCAGACGCTTGTTTTGAATAACATTTTCTTGTTGAACTGAATGTACAATTTTTTTTTTTTTGAGCATACCAGATCTCCCAGCAAATAGTTACATCACTGATCATTTTTATCTATTCATTTTTATGAATAGTTAAAAAATGTAGGTGGTCTTTACAAAAATATATACAGATGCAGTTCACACAGGAGATAAAACTTGATTACGTGTCCGTTTTATGTCTCTTTTTACAGTGAAAAATATATGCAAAAAAGTTGAAAATAATGATTAAGATACGCTCTCAAAGCATAAAGAAAATTTCGTGTTGTTATTTTTAGTTACACCACAAGAGTCATTAAATTAAACATTTCTTTAAAATTTAACAAATGGTTTCAAAACCATATGAAACCACCATGAATACCAAAAAAGTACATTTATAAAAGCTTGGCACATTGTGTAAAATGTGTAGACTGAATGCATCTGCCAAAGTCATAGAATTTTAACCGTCTACATAGTCTAAAACACCTGGGTTAGTTTGAGTCTCTCCTCTTTTTCTGTGGTTTTTACATTCCCATCCTTTCATCCTCCATTTTTGAAGCCCATCAACACATCTCCCCTTCATAATGAGTCTAATCTGGCACATCATTGCTTCCCCTCTCTCTCTTTCCCAAAGATTAAAATGGCCGCTTCACCTGCAGGCTTCATTACTCTTGTGACGTTGTAATATCATGAGTGAACTCATTTGGTCAGAGATAAATGGTGTAATTTAGAGGTGTGGTTTTTCTTTAAATGAAAGTGATGTAGATCAAGAACAGGAAGCCATTGAGTTTATGAAGAGAGTTTAGCAGTTAATCATACGTATGATGGCATTACTAAACCTAGGTTCACTGGAAAAACATGCCTCCAGCTAAAATGACCATCAGTGGCAATCACCAACAACTTTTGTTGTTGTTTACACAAATTGATTACAGGTGCAGATTAATAAGGACTTTTTTTTTTGCACAGTTCCATGCACAATATTGTATGACCTCAAAACACTTTTACCATAGTGCATAATGTGTACAAATTACATCATTGGTAGCATTGGATTGAATCCTGTAAAAAGCAAATCAAGATAAAGAGCTTAAACACTTGTAGAAGCAATCTTAGCAAGGTTGCTTCAGAAAATGTGTTTTTAACTCACATTTAATATTGTTAGGGAAAGGTTTAGGTTTAGGTTTACTTTAGGTGGTAGAGCATTAAGCTTTCACAGCTTTTTCACCAGACATTTCATTTGACCTGCTGATGCGTACAACACCAGTGTTTTAAAACATTGGCAGATTCATGTTAATCTTTTTCAGATAAAACCGAATGCTCATAAACGTAAAAATGGAACGTAATATCATTTTGAAAAATGTTGCCATCGGCACGTTTTTCCAATGAGCCTGGGTTGGCATTTGTAATGGCACTGTCATAGCAAGAGTACAACCCTTACTCTCATCAGCAAGAGATACGAGAGTGTGTAGGAAAGCACTGCTTCGATATACTGTATGGACCAGCGATCAGAAGACTAAAATTCGCTCAAGAGACTGTCAGCAACAAGAATAGTACAGTGACAACACTGGTTGCGTTGGAAACAGGTAAAATATATTTAGAGAAATAACAAGTGAATAAAATAAAATAAAGTATGTAGAAGACAATGAAATCAAGTATAACCCACTTTTTTTCTTTTATCTATTATAAATGTATGTTCCCTATTTAGTTTAAATCGAATTTCACCTGATTAATTTTAATTTAATATGATTATGAGATACAATTTTCTCATTTATTCAAGTTATTCCTAATTGACCTATTTAAGAATCCTTTTCTCCCTTAATTTGATTTAGATATAGTTCTGCCAACTTTAACCTTTTAAATTAATCCTTGTTTTCAATTCTAAGTTAGATAAAGTCAAGGGAGAAGCCCATAGATTGAGAGTCTATAAAAGTAATGGGACAAAATATTTCAACAACGTTTTTGAGAAATTAGGTGCTTCAGATTTGTCTTGGCACATCTACTAGAAGATTTACAACTGTCAGACTGTCGTCAAGCTCAGTTTGAGCCTGTTCGAGCCTCAGACATCAGGCAGGAAGTGCAATAATCAGGCTTCAGTCTTCTCCGTTGAAATCAATGGGGTCGCTGTGTCCATTTCTTTCACTGTCTATGGTGCAAACTTCTCCAACTCGTCCCATGTTAATGTCCGAATGCAGCATTGTCTGGAGGGCTTCTTGCCGTGGCACGTCATGTCACCGCCAAAGCCCTCACCGCTGGTGCCGTCCAGCACAGTGCCTTTACCGCTGGTTCCGTCTTGCCAAGTGCCTTCAACACAGGTTCCAACCAGCCCAGAGCCTTCACCGCTGGTTTCATCCAGCCCTGCAGAGCCTGCGCTTCACATCAGCCACGCCTAGCCTGTGCTTTACGCCATGCAGCCACGCCGAGCCTGCGATTCAAGTCAGCCCTGCAGAGGCTTCTCCGCTGGCCCCATTCAGTCCCGAGCCTTCTCCGCTGGTCCGGTCGAAGTGCCTAGAGCGATCAGTCTCCCAGCACATCAGAGACTGCCTCCCTCCCTCCTTAGACCCCCACCAGTTTGCCTACAGAGCAAACCGGTCCACGGAGGATGCCATCGCCTTCACACTCCACACAACGCTAAGCCACCTGGAAAACAAAAAGGGCTACTGTATGTGAGGATGCTCTTTTTGAACTACAGCTCATTGTTTAATACAACCATTCTTAACAGTAAACTGATACATCTACAGACCCCCTTCCCATCTGTACCTGGATTAAAAACTTTCTGACAAGCCGCCCACAATTTGTGAGACTAGGCCCCCACCTGTCCTCCACACTCACACTCAGCACTGGCTCCCCACAAGGCTGCGTGCTGAGCCCTCTGCTGTATGCTCTGTACACCTATGATTGCACTCCAACCCACCCAACTAACCACATTATAAAATATGCGGATGACACTACAGTAGTTGGATGTGTCCATGGAGGGGAAGAGACGGCACACAGGGCAGAGGTGAAGGATCTGCCATGCTGGTGCTCAGACAATAACCTAACCCTTAATATCCTTAAAACAAAGGAACTAATTTTGGATTTCAGGAAGCACAGACAGGACTACACCCCCCTCCTCATAAATTGAGAACGGCTGGAAATTGTCACCACCTTTAGGTTTCTGGGCACTTACCTCTCTGCTGACCATTCCTGGACCTACAACATCAGGTACGCAGCATACCAACATATGGTACGCAGGCTCCACAGCTGAGGACAGGAAGGCGGTGCAGAGGGTCATAAACACTGCCCAAAAGATCATCGGCTGCCCTCTACCCAGCCTGGAAAACATCTCCATATCCTGCTGACTCAGGGGAACCAAGGCCATCGTAAGAGACCCCTCACACCCTGCCTACCCCCTGTTTGATCTGTTGCCCTCGGGGAGACATTACAGGTCAGTTAAATCCCACACCAACAGGCTGACGTACAGCTTTTTTCCCTGGGCCATATGAACTGCCAATACCCATGGACACTCACACACATAAGTCCCCCACCTCCAATCACCCAATAGTGCCCTGAAGAGCAGACAATCAGCACACCTCCCTCTACCTGCACTCTGGTAAAAGTAGACACTTTCAAATTTTAAATCTTTTTATTAGAGCTCATATGTATGTATTTATATTTATGTAATTCTATTCTATTCTATTCAATGTTTTTTTTTTTGAAGTTCTTCAGATTCTGCAAAGAACCTTCTTATTAAGGACCATTTTAGCTGTAGGGGTCTTGAGTGGACTAAATGGCTCTTTTGAGATGAACCTCTTTTGAGGTTTTTCATGTTATACACGAGGTCCTTCGGATCCACCGATGATTTTCTTCATTAGGATATCAGTATATTATTTACCGTACGTATACCATACCGGTTTTCTAAAAACCACAGACCAAAAACACAACTGGGGGTTTTCAAACTTTTTAACCTTAAATATGACGATGCCCTTATTCTATATTGTGTGAGAAATGTTTATCATGATATTATGAAGACAACATTCTGATCGCTAAATTAAAATAATTGCTTTTATATTATCATTAAACTAAAGCTGTCACATGGATGTTCTGTTTTCATACAGTTTTCATTGTGTTGTGTTTCTAGTTAGCTTCTAAGTAGTTTATTAGTCCTCTGTTCCTTGTCAGTTTGTCTCTATAGTTTCTAATTGTGTTAGTTCAGTTCAGGTGTGTTTCAGTAATTATCTCGTCACCTCCTATAGTTTGCCCTTGTATATAAGCCCTCTGTTTGGTTGAGTTCCTTGTTCTGCATTGTTTGTTGTTAGAGGATTGTTGGTAGAGATATATATACAGTTGGTTGTGTTGAGTAGGAAAATGGGACAAAAGAAACAGAGGGAAAACCAACTCAGTAAAACTCAAAACACAGATAAAACAAGACATAACCCTTACAGTTATGTGGTAAATTATGCACAGTGACCTTTTATTTACTAAGTTTGGAAATTAAGTGTACTTATTTTTCTTGTTCAATCTACTTAATTGCGTTTTCACTTTGTGTGCATGATTTAATGAGAATATTTGTGCAAACATGATCAAATAGACACAAAATTATATTTTTTAAGGAGGATTTTGTGCATGGCAAGGGTAAATGATGCATGCTGCTCGCAATTATGACTATAATTGTTTTTTTGCCGTTGCAACGAGAAAACAGCGTCTCCTTGTCATAGCGAAATACTTAGCTAACTGTTATTTGACAGTGGGCTATACGGCATTTCAGAATGTTTGTAAACAATAGGCGCCGTCATACAGTACTTACGGATGGCAGAACGCGAGCTACTTCTAAGATCCAGCCGGCTACAGTTTCTGTACACACGTTCTGTAAACACGTTGTTGATCAAAGTTGAATCGATGATGATGTCGTCTTGTGATTGGGGTTGCGCTGCCAGATTTTCAGCAAAAGGTGTACGGGTTGTATCGATTTCTTGTGGGTGAGGAGGTTATAGCGAGTGAACGTTGTGTCGTCAAAAGTGGGAAATCGTAATGATGTCCTAAATTATATGATTCATCCAATGTTTACATTTCTGCTGCCAACCCCTTCAACTCTGGTTCTTGTATTCTCAAAACAGTCCATCTACAAAATCAGAACAGAGCATTTTATCTTCAGTATTTTACTGATTATGTGTACCCCTACTATATTACATATTTATTATTATTATTTTTAAAAAACAGTTGTAATTAAGATAAAAAAACCACATTATATTATTTGATTAAAAAAAAAAATTACATTTTTACATTTGACAGTGGGTCTCCCTTCCAAGCAATTTACTAGCCCTGCAGGACCACTTTGGCTTTTGCCACCCGCAAGAAAGTCTATTACTGTTGTGACGTCATGGTGAATTGTTGTATTATGCAAATATGTAACATGGCTAATCCTTCCATCACATGCTATCGGAAATTTCCTACTTCTCACTTCTGAAGTTCTGATTACAAGCTTGCCACGTTCAAGTGCTTTGTTGTCTGAAAGAATAGGAATCATGGATGACACCTGGTTTATTCTTGCCTATTTCTTAGGGAAGTCTTATTAAAGCCAAAATCTATTGAAGATATTTAATTTCCGAGTTTCCCAATAGTAAATACGGCTCGATAGGGTGTCCACGTCCAATTTCCGACTAGGAAACTTGTATTTACGAAAAATTCCAAAAGCATTAATCACAGATACTATGACTACAAACAAGGTGTTTCAGGCAGGTGTTTTCTGTTGGAAAGATGAACTCCTTTTGTTGTGCTTTGTAACTTTGAAGGTCATTCTCAAGCACAGACAGCTATACTACATTAAAGGAAAATGATAATGAAAAAAAGGATAATAGGTGTCCTTTAAATATCCAACCACTGATATTTAGAGGACCCAATTTCAATGATAGGTAAAACATTTGTGGGTATTAAATTCTTCAGCCTGGTTCAAAACTACTTCACAGGCTTTAGGGGATTGTTCATCCAAAAATCATTTCCTCACCTCATGTCATTCTAAACCTGTATGCATTTCTTTGTTATGAAACCCTGTCTGTCTGCTGAATAATGTTGGCAACCAAGCAACATTGGCTTTGATATCACAGGGGGGGAAATAGACATTTCTCAATGTTCCACAGAACATGTAGAAAGTCATCCTTTTTGGAACAACATCAGTGCAGGTAAATTATGACAGAATTTATATTTTTGCCTGAACTATTCCTTTAACTAAACAGTGCTGCTGTAGACACTATTTCTATGTGGTTTAATATTAAATTGGCTCAATTCTTGAGTCTGTGGGCTTGAGTTCTCATAGGATTGAGGTGTCACACAAAAACAGCGCCAACTTGATGTTCCTCAGATTTTAGCTGCATTCACTATTACAATGTTTCCTGGAAGCATTCACTTCCTGCATTTGGATGTGTTTTATTCTCTGCTTTTTTCAAAGTATTGGCTACCTGGGTCTGCAGGCGTCTCAGGATAGCAGTCCTCAGCTGGGGCCTGAAGCGTGGAGTTCGCTCAGACACTGGTTGTTTATTGTTTATCGTCTCTCACCAGAGACTAACCAGCAAAGAAGCATCAGATCCTTTCCGTGACCCTTCCCTGCTGTTCCCACAGAGCATCACTACCCTGCTTTTATTCGCTTCCAGCTGATTTACACAGGATGAGTAAACACAACCACACACCGTAACACACCTCGAGTGCACCACACACATGCACACGCTTCCTGTAAGTTGAATCGGCTGCATATACTTATATAAATATTCTCCGGTGAGGGAGAGCGAGAGTTGAATCAGTCTGCTGGGGAAAGAAGGTTCGTTCTAGGCTTTTTGTGATGGGTAAAGGCTGATAGATTTTTTTGCACTATGAGGTCTTTGTTATTTTTGTTGCCGAGTTGGACGCGTGGCAAACAAAGAGATGTTTGCACGATGCTGTTCTTACTCCCTTTGTAGTTATGTTGGCAAAGGCTTCGGAAGAGCCCTCTTGTGTGTTGGTTAGCACGTCGGTGAACGCTGCGTATGTGTGCACGAGCATTTAAAGTGCTTTTAATGTGCTGTTTAGTTGGTTACCATGGCTGTCTGAGTTAAGTAACCAAATACAACAGTACAATCTCTCACTTTTATTCCATAACCCTACAGTTATATATAGACTCCTCCATATCCACCCACTCTTCCACCCTCCTGCTCTCTCTATCTCTCTACAGTAACTCCCTCTTCACTCTTTCTATCACCTGTTCATCCCTATCCGCTTTCATTCGCATTCTCCCTCTTGGATGTGATTTACGTTCTCTTATTCCTGCCTGTCACTTAATTACTTGGTTAACCAGTGGCACAGCACCGATTTTGTCCTCCTGCTACTCTTTTCTGTCTCTCCTGAAGCTTTCCGAGCTCTCATTTTCCTCCCGCCATACGTAATCCTCTGCATTGTGTGTGCATGCACTGTCAGGTGATGAGTATTGACTTGGCTGTAAAGCCATGTGATTAAATGAAATGAATGGGTGGAGAGGGGTGCACGATAAATCAGCTGTATGCCACTGTGTGTTTGATTAAAAGGGTCTGGAATCTGGACCTGTCTACAGAGCTTTGTATCCAAGCGTCTTTTAAAGGGGTTATCAGATATTAAGATAAAAGAAGCTGGATGTGCTATGAAACAAACTGTAAATTTAAGGACACAAAAGTCCCTCCCCAGTCCATAAAGAGCATTTTATTTAGTTATTTTAGCAGTGCTTACTGACTAAGAGTGGTAAAAAAGAAATAAATTAAGGAATAAATAATTGGACAGTCCCCCTTTAATGGCACATGTTTGAGCAACCCGGTCTCATCCCAAGACGTCATATAACTGACGTTTTGGGACGTCTTTTGACCATACGTCAATATTCGCCTTTTTAGGGCCCGCTTAAACGTCGGCAGATGAGGTTATGGGATCCTAACTCTACCCCAGACCTAAACCTAACCCTAAACCTAACCCGTCACCTAACTGACGTTAAAGGTAAAGCGTCAGTTGTATGACGGCCCGGGATCGCCATCTACCGATGTTTCAGGGGGCCCTAAAAAGGCGGATATTGACGTATGGTCAAAAGACGTCCCAAGACGTCAGTTATATGACTTTTTGGGATGAGACTGTGTTAGTTTGAGTCGAAAATGTTCCCATGTTTGCTCCCGTGAGTAAACTGTCCAATAGAATTTGGGAAATGTTTCTTTTTTTTTTGGTGGTTTAGGTGGTTTTTAATCCCATTGATGTAAATTCAAGTGTTCATTTTTTTTAAAATAAGTTTGGGTTTAGTTATTTGATGCTATAAAAACAGGGGTTTGTCGTCACGATTGACAGCTGAAATTGACGGCTTCTCTGAGCGAAGTAGTCACTGAGGTACCAACAGGCTTTTTTTCTGGATTTTTGAAAAGAGATTGGAGCTTTACTTTAATTTATACATTTCCATTATTGTTTATTTCACACCGACATAATGAGTTGTTCTGCAGTAATCTGTAGGCTACTAACTGATTCTGTGGGAGCGTGGGCCATGATACCACAGCTCCACTTCACGCTCACTACTGCGCAGACTCGAGCTTCAAGATGTCAGCACCATATTTGGACATTGGCGGCTTCACTTTTCTACAATGGTAGAGAGTGAAGGTGTGTCCATCTTTTTTTTTACAGTCTATGGTGTAGCACCTAGAGCTCTGCAGATTCTTCTATAACTGTTTGGCTATGGGAAATTATTTTCCCATGGTCATTAAGCCGCGATAGGGATTTGTAATTCCAAATTAATACATAAATATACATAACATAACTTATATATAAATATTGCTCCTGATGAATAGAATGAACACTATAACTGCATGCAAATCCTTCCCATATAACACACAAGTTACGTACCAGTTACGTAATTTATTGGTATTTTTGGAAATTTTATAACTTACTAAATGACAACATAACTCAGTAGCATGCTTGTAATTTCTTTTGCACCTTATTTATAATGAAGTTAAATACAGTGCGTGCCGAGTGTGCTCTACGACTAAGGAAATTTCATTTTTCTGAGGTGAGAGACTTTTTGTTTTGTAACAAGTTACGGAAGTAACGTTAGACTAATGACACTGACATACAGTCTGACAACATCTCACCTGACCACATTGAATCAGGACATTATGTTTTTTCAGGCATTCTTTCCTTAAACTGTGCCTGAGAGAAGTGTCAACAGCTTTCACTCGCATCTTTCAAAATAAAAGTCTCGCATTAGAAAAAATAGAATTATGTCTGTTGTCGTTTCTGTGATTGCACAGTCCGCAACCCACTCAAAACGGTCTTGCAACCCACCAGTTGAGAAACACTGTTCTAAAGGAACCCAAGATTAGAAGTGAGCAGCTTTTTATTTTCAACAAGGTCCTTTATCATTTCATTTTGACACTTTGAGCGTCGCATTTCTGCCAGTTTTCAGATTGTGAAAGGTTCACTTAACAATGTAATACAGGTTTTACACAGAGGCTGTTATTGATGGATGGGGCAGTCAGAAACTATATTTGACAACAGCAAACCTGAAAGCCAGTGTGTGTGGACTGGAGCACAGCAGCATTCAGTACAGTTGCTCATTTCTCAAGTGAAAGGACGTTTCTTTAAGGTTTTTCATTCTAACCGCCATAGAGAGGGTGGAAAATGGTTGCAAAATATCAACTAAAATATGACTGCTTTTGACACAAAGAATTTTGTTTTTCAGATTTTTGGAAACCTAAAAAAAACATGGGTCTCTCTGTGTACTTGAACACTATAAAATCTAAAATTGTGGAATTTGTACGTTAATAGTTTCTGCGATCATCCTCTGATCTGTTATGAATGATGGATTTTTTTTGGGGGGGGAAGGAAACACAGAGACCCACACATACACACATGCATTATGCATGTGTTCAAACCCTTAGTCCCGACTCACTGAGCTATGAAACGAGGCCATGCTAATCTCGCATTTAATGTTTGTGCTTCCATAAATACCAAGTCTTTTCGCTTATTTGGTTTTTCCTCTTAGCATATGGCCCATTACCATAATGACACATCACTGGTGGCCTGATAAACATTTTAGAAATCTTGAGAGCTAGATCTGCAGAACTTTATTCAGGCTTTAATAAGTCCTCTCAAATTCTACCTGGGATTCTACTGGTTTAGTTAAGCTTAATTAGACCTCAGTGAGCTCGATAACTGGATTTCAACAGGCTTTCACTTATTTAATGAGATTCTGTTGTGCTTTCTAACAGGTGTCCCACGCGTTTGCCCCCCTGAACCTCCAGGAATACTCAGTGCATACTCAGAAATTAGCAAGAACCCTTCAGGCCCAATCCCGTCTTAGTTGTTTAAAAGGTGATGAGCTTGGTGTTGACTAATTCAGATGAGAACCCCTGGGGCAAACGCATCTCTGTCTGTGAGCATAGTAGAGAGAGATTCATATTCTCAGAGGTCAAAAGTTATTTACAGGAATTAGTACATGCTCTGTTGGTATTCACATTGTTTACTTTATTTCGATAAAGCTGAACTTATGAGGGTATATAATAGATACCAAAGAGTGGATGGGTTGGGGGGTTGGGTGGCACAATCGATCAATAAAACAAAGATATCGGCACAATCTAACAACTCAAATAATTATGCTAATTGAGGAACCGCACAAACATACCAACAAAAATGGTAATAATTATAATTATAACTTGTTACATTTATATAGCGCTTTCTGGGACCAGGCTCAGCCCAGCTTAGCTTCAGTGGGAAACCAGTCTTGGGCTACAGGGTTATATGGCTGCTGGCGATATGGTGCTGAACACAATTTGCAAGGTGCAAATCTGCAGGCTGTATTTGGAAATATGCCAGATAATAATGTTCTTCTCCATCATTTGATAATCATTTCATGGATAACTGCTGCTACAATCAATAGAAAATGTACACAAACATCACTCAGGCGATAATAGTGTGACGTTAATTGCAGCATGCAGGCAATTTTGTGGGCGCGATCTATAATAAGCCTAATTTACACCACATTTGGACTGAAAAGGATGACTTAATTTATATAGACAAGCCACAGGGCAATTTCATCAAATTCTGTGTCTGGTTAACTGGATTATTGGTGATTAGTGAATAATAGAAAAATGTATTAGTGATTGCCTATAACTGTTTACACTCAATGTAAATAGCATCAGCTGCCTTAGTGATTTTGTAGTCTGTTTAAGGGACTTTCGGTAGAGTAATGTGGAATAAGACAGCAACATCATCAATACGAGGCATGAGCACAAACAATAATCTCAATGCTAAATAACCCTGTAATAATATTCAGTTCGTGCCAAGTGAAAAGATCAAAATTCACTGTGTTCCATTTCCATTCTGATGAACTTCAAAGGTAAAAGACAAGATGAAAAACCTACATTAACTTCCTGAAATATCAGATGAATTCTCTCTCTCTCTCTCTCTCTTCCCATCTCACCCTGTTGCCACGGCAGCATAATCTGGCTATGAGAGAAAGGGACGGATAGTGCAAATGTCATCTGACTCATTTAATGTTGGTGTCAATATGTGTGTGAGCGTGTGCGTGATCGAGAGAGCAAGAGAGACAGAATGAATGTCACAACGTATCATAGAAACCATCAGTTGAGCTGCGACTTAAATTCATCTTCAACAAGCAATAAGTGGCCTTTTCTTTAAAGCCTTAAGTCTAATAAAAAGTTCATAAAAATTAATATAACTGCTGTTTGTAAAGGTTGAGTGTAATCCATTGAAACACTGACAGTTATGTCATGCATCTATTTTTTGATATTTGTGAAATATATATTTGAGATGGCACCAGTGGAAAGTTCTCACCAATGAAAGTAGTTAACCTTTGTTTTTTTTGTTTTTTTGTTTTTTTTAACCAAGCAAAAATTCAACTGCACTTGACACCTGGTGGTCGGGGAAAATTCAATATTAATAATATTTATGACTTGGTCTCAACCCACAAGAAGTTAAAAATGTGGTCTATAGCATACCTTTCAACACTCGCGTTTTTCCCGGGTTTCTCACGTTTTTTAGCCCTATCTCCCGGACCCCTCCCGGTTTGTTATTTCTCCCGGGGGCCGGGAAACTCCCGTAATTTGCATGGCCCACAACTCCTTCATGAATAATTGGACCAATATGTTTGTCTAATGTTGAACAGTTGCCAGATGTTGTTTTAATGCATTATATTCACAATCCACTTACCATATACAATTAAAAAACCTGGCAACCTATACCCCAGTTGTACAGTCTCAGAAAGCTTAACCCGAAAGCAAGCAAACCCTCCCCCCCGTCTCACCAAACAGTCCCAGCACAAATCTTCCAGATTTTGAAAACCAAATGTGACATAATACATTGTTACATTTGATGATTCTAAACGACTTTGCTATTATTTCATTAGAGTTAAAAGTCAAACTTTCACTTATATTTAATGATGCACAGATATAATTAAAATCCTTTTCATTGTATGGAGTCAGATGAAATAACGAGTTAAGAACATCAGATAAAACGTATTGCATTTAACCCACAATACTTTGCCACAAGAAAAGACAAAAAAAAAGTAATACGCAGAGACCCGCTGACCAGATGCCTCCATTGGACCGATAGAGCCAGGTCTAACACCTACAATAATAATGCTTAATTTTTAAAAAAACGAAAAAAAAAATATTTGTTTTTGGAAGTTGCATTTGAAATCCACTTGGCTCTGCCAGGGCAAGTGTTCATTTGGTTTAAATTGGTATGTGCTCAGATCCCACAGTATGTGTTTGTTTTGTAATGAGGTAACAGTGTTTTGCAATCTGCAAATCAGCAATCTCGGAAGTGCTTTTGTGTTTGTGTGTCCTTTATCATTATATGCTTTACTCTTGTTTATCGTGGTCTGCACTGTGCATGCCCATATAAACTCAGTCAGGAGTCAGAAAGTGCCGGGGCTCCCGAGAGTGTCTACAGACATCATGCATGAGGAATCATCATGTTTGTTTACTCTGCTAAAGGGAATGCTGAAAGAACCTGACAGCTGAAATGCTCTAATTTGAATCTGTTGGCACAGCATGGTCGGTTAAATCATTCATCTGACACAAAGAACAAAATTTCACATCGGTATAAGCCTTTCATCTTCATATCTTATCACGTATTTACAATGTACCTGGCCGAAAGTGTTAAAACGGCATCGAATATTCAGCAGCAAGCAACCACACCTGCATCTGAAAGCTTATCTTTCAAATCCTGCCAAAACACTGGTCTGTGACTGGTGCGGTCACGACTGTTGGATTCTTAATTGCATGGTGTTTATCAGTGAGTGGGCAGAGAGCGAATTGCTCTCGCTGTGAGGTAAGTCAGCATCCTATGTACAAAGTCCAAGGCATGGACTGATCACTCGTCCATCCGTTCATCCGTGTGCTCGTGTGTGTCTGTGATGAATCTGGATTTGACACAGATGTTTGTGCTGCACCTCAGGGCAGGCCTTGTCAATGTCGCGGAGCATATCTGTCAAAACATACATGGACTGGTGTTTGTGTGTTATGTGTGAATAGCATCAGTGACCCATGTTGTCAAAAAGGACAGCTTGTGGGAATACCCCCCCAAATGTTTGCGTGAAAGTGTGAGAGAGCTTGGTGGAAATGCAAAGAGACATCTAGGATCACAAGGAGGCAAGAAAAAGGAAGGATCTACTGTCAAGCTGGTGGATTTTCTTTTTGTAAAAGTGAGCGGGAGCATGCGTGTGTATGTTCCAGGGTGGCTTAAGGACAAAGTAAGAGGCTCAAAGCGTAGCACCGCTGAAAGACTGTCAGAAGAGACTGAAAGATCACTGAATCAACTGACAAAAGAAGAGATGGAGAGAATTAGGGAGAGACAAGCCGTTTCTGACGGATTTGCCCATTGAGAGAAGACTCAGTAAGTTACGGCACTTTCGAAAGTGGATATTCAGTGCAAAAACCTACATCTTATTTCCTAACCATCTGCCAATTTAGTTCAGCCAAGCGCCAAATGTGCTTAAAATTGCACTGCACCATATTTATATTAAAGTGTCATGAAATGGAAAAACTTAATGTCTGATATTTACTCATAGACGCCGGGCTGGGCAACTCTGGCCCTCGAGATCCACTTTCCTGAAGAGTTTAGGCCCAACTGTGCACTCAAGTGTCAGCTGTCTAGTCATCCTGAAGACCTTGTTTAAGTGTGTTGATTTAGGTTTAAAGCTGAACTCCACTGTTGATCTCGAGGGCCAAAGTTTCACACCAATAAAAATCTATACCTCAAAGCTAACTCCTCAGTTAATTTGTGTTTTCTACCCTTCTGAAATGCCAGGATTTGAAATGGCCCAAGTCATGATGTTACGAATGAATATCATTTTATACACATATCATTTTATGATGCCTTTATGACCTTTTTTGATCTTCTAAGTTTTAATTTCAGGGGGGTGTGCTCTTAACAACTCAATCACAAGAGTGATACTGCTGTGAGCAAGATGTCAAGAAAGAATGTCTGATGTTGTTCTGATGTAGACAAACTACACCTCAAAAAACTGTTCATACTCTTTCAAAAAGTCCAAAATGTCTATTAGAATGTCTAAGAAATGCATGGATGAGGTCTTTAAAAAAAAACAGCAACAACAACAGCATGCCTGTGATTTACAAGAATTCTTTAACGAGATTCTTTTCTTAATTATTCTCAACATGCAGCCATTTTTTCAGATATCAATTAATTATAGCAGTCTGACGAGTTATAATAATGTTTTTTTTTTTTTTTTTAACGATACATGGCCTAGATAATAGATTTTAGCAAATGAGGAATTATAATGCTGAAACAGACTTGCAAATTAAGGGTTAAATTGATTTATTTTCTTCTGACTTGGGCTTATAACAGTGCCATCTCAAACATCAAAACACATGTCACACATGCTGTGGAAGAGGACATAGATACAATAAAGTTCACCAATTTCAGCAAGGATGTGTTCTTGAGTTTATAAGATACTCAAGGAAATGCCCCTTGAAACTAAGTGTTTTTGATGGAGTGAAGTTTTTGATTGAGAGTGGCGATCATGACACATGGATAATAGATTTTTTTAAATTGCAAAAAAAGTGATCATTTTTAAGCTAACCCACCAGGAACATGACATAAAAGTCTGAAAACGCATCTTATGACCTCTGTAATTGAAAATTGCAGAAAGCCAAAAGCTACAACTCCTCCAAAACGCAAACACAGCCAGAGCAGAGTGTGCAAAGCGTCATAAGAGAGGGCATTGAATGACCTCATGTCTCAAAGCACATAACACTATAATGCTAATGAATGTAAACAACTTAAAGAGCTCTGACTTGTACCACCTGACCACTGCAGATTAATTTCGGCATTGATAGTGTTTCCATAAAAGGCATTATTTTGGAGTTTAATGACAGCTCCAAATAGAACCTCACGGGTTGCTATCTCTTAAAGGAATAGTTCACTTAAAAATGAAAAAAGAAGATATTTTGAAGAATGTCGTTAACCAGACAGCTGATGGACCCCACTGACTTCCATAGTAGGAAAATAAATACTGTCTGGTTACCAACATTCTTCAAAATATCTTCTTTTGTGTTCAGCAGAAGAAAGATATTCAAACATGTTTGAAACAACTTTAGGGTGAGTTAATGACGATGACAGAATTGACATTTTTAAGTGAACTATTCCTTTAATTATGGTAGTTACGACATGGCATGAATGCAACATAAGCTTGTTGTTTTGGTTCAAGAAGAACTGTAAAAGGTGGCTGTTGTTTGTTTGCATTGCTTTGTGAATGTCTGTTTGTCTATTTAGACCACTTCTAACAACCAGTATAACAAAAAAGTGTTTGTGAAAAATGGGGGTGACGCGATACCGGTATTGGTACCGGTATTGATGATAACCTTGATATAAAAAAAAAGAAATAACACTATTGTGTTAATTAGGGGTGTCGCAATATATGTCCTAATATACCATGTACCCTATACCGTAATATTTTAAATGAATGGTATACATATGATAATATAGCAGGTAAATTATCCAGTGCCATGTATCTGATTGACATCCCATTGTGGTGGTATAGAGAGCAATATTTTTTTTTCTATTTTGCCCCAAAATAGGAGATGTGAGACTTTTTTCAGTCATACTCAACGCCGGAAGTACCCGGAAGTACCCTTTCAAAAGTAGGCTACACCTCTATACCTTATTTACACCTAAAGGGTGCCTATTTGTACCACAAAGGTATATATCCTAAAATGTTATAGTATTTTAAACATTCATTTAGTCTGACAGATTGTAGTAGTTTGCTGCATCCTCCACAACCAAGCACTCAGAACCAACCCACGAGAGGGCTGTGGGTCTGTTTGTGGTGTTCCCTGATTTGTATATTTAGGCCTACTTCAGTAAATGGGGCTCAGATAGCGTGTGCAAATAAAAGGCATCTTCATTGAGTGCAATTCATTCTTAGTGAATTGTCCCTCAACACGCCAGTGTGTGTTTGTGTTCGCTCATGATTTCAGAACCCTGATGAAGAGGGCTTTTGATGGTTTTATTAAGCCCTTGTGCTTTTGGCTCTTGGAGTGCCAGGAGGGACACATTGCGGGTGTCTTTTCCTGCCTCCACTCTGGAATCTCTCCACAAGTGGAAAAGGCAAAGATAAGAAGGGAACAGGCTTCCTCGATGCTTCCTCTTCGTCTCACAGAAGCCTGGTGACATCTTAATGTGTCTGTATCAACTGGCACTGACAACGCTTGCATCCAGCACTCTCATTTCACAATCCAAATCAATTAAGGAGAATGAATCACTGTGCTATTATTAAACCTGTCAGATTCACTTCTTACTTACAAAGATGAAGAAGAAACAAATGAAGCGCCTGCTATCTACTCCTCCCTTTCCCCGAGGGCTCCCTCTTCAAGCATATTCATATAGTCTTTCATTCTCTCGTTCTTTGTTCTCCTTTCGTTACCCTGCTTTTTATTTCAGTCCCCCTCTCTGCATTTCTGGTGGCTTCTTTCTTTTGCGCTCCCACCCTATCCCCTAAATAATTTAGATTTTACAGTTTACTTGCTGACTGCCAAGTATCGTTTTATTCAGCCATGCACATATGCAAAACAGCGGGTGTGAACTTTAGAATTATATTTGCGACACTGGTCATTAGTATTTGCCAGCAATAATTATAGTACGGCAATAACGGGTTCCTCAACTGTGTATACACACACGCTGTTTCATTTCATTTCCTCCCTTTCTCACTTTTCGTGCCCTGCTGACACATCCAAAGTGACTGAGAGAGGAAAAGAAAGAGCAGGGAGGAGAGATGAACAAAGAAAGAGGGAGGAGAAGTACATCCATCATTTCTTCCCTGTGGTCAAATAAATCTTGTTTGGTGTGAAAAGGTCAGAGTTCACCGAGATTGCTTTGAGTTGTGGGATTGTATGAATCTGATACATCAGGTGTTAGTACGTCCCTGTGATTTCCCCGTGCTGCTGTTTGGGATGTGCGTGACACGGTCATGACCTGCGTCAGCAAACTGTCATAAGATTCCCTGATTCATGATGATGCTTTGCACAACACTGTCAACTCCAATTAATGAATTGTATTCCGCAAGAATAGAATGCACATTAAGATTTCTATTTCCAATAATCGCTGTTCTTTTAAACTTTCAAAAAAAAAGATAATTGTTTTCAATATTGATGTATCTTGAGCAACCAGTCAGCATATTAGAATGATTTCTGAAGGATCATGTTGACTGAAGACTGGAGTAATGATGCTGAAAATTCAGCTTCACCATCATAGGAATAAATTACATTTTAAAATATGTAGAATACAGTTATTTCAAGACTTCCTTCAAAAACATATAAAATGTAACCGACTTTACATTTTTAAACAACAATGTATGCTGTATCTCCTAAAGAAGAAGGTTTTGAGTTAAATGTCCTAAATTAAACAAATGCGTGTTCACCTAACAGTAGTTTTGAATGTTGGTTTAACAATTTTGTGAATTCTATTCTTCAAACTAAAATGTCAGTTTCATTATATCTTTACAATGTTTGAATATGTGTTGGATAAACAAGTGAACATAAAACCACTCATTATTCAGGCAAAGGTTGAACCGTGTTCTCAGAACAAGGAAATGTTTCATAAATGTCAGGTCGAAACAAAACCATGCCCAAAACAATTGTTTGATATTTTTATGTTACTTTACATTTTTGTTGCCTGATGAATTGTTTTGTATCTACCAGCTACCGGGGCAAGTTGTCACAATGGTCAATGAGTGTGCTGTGAACTGTATTGGGTTAGTAGGATTTTTTTGTTGTAAGTGCTCACATAAAACAAAGTAAATCTCATTTGTGTGTTGATCTAGGGGGTGCTATAGGCAGCAGAAGGCATCTCCATGAGGAGCGGTAGAAGATGCCGGAACTGCCAGCGCTCCTGCTGTCGATTTACTTCCGCTTCCTGTTAGTCACCGTGGTTACCATGCCGCCTTCTTCCCGGAGCCAGACCCCTGTTCTATCATCCGTACGGATGGGTAAGTCCAAACATTTAGACTTGTAATATGTGGTCGACAAGCTCAATATCTGACTGTGATTGTAAAGATCTCTAAACCAGTGGTTCTTAAATGGTTTTGCTTTAAGAACCAGATTTAATATGGAAAATTAATAGATATCAAAGTAAAAATATTTTATTGCACTTAACCTAATTAAAATCTTTCAAATGTATTACTGTAAAAATATTAACACCAGTTGAATAGGAAATTTTGCTCTCGAAATGTCCCTTAAATTGTAGGTTTTATTCATGGTTTTCAAGGATGAGGACCAAAATATTGTTATATACCTGTAGATAGAGTTGATTGGAAAGTTGGAAGAATTGGAAGTACTCTACGATTTTTTCATGTTTTTGAAATGAGTCTCTCATGCTCACCAAAGCCACATTTATTTGAAAAAAAAAATACAGTAAAAACTGTAATATTGTAAAATATTGTTCCAATTTTAAATAATTGTTTTATGTTTTAATATATTTTAATGTGTAATTTATTTCTTTGATGGCAAAGCTGAATTTTCAGCATCATTGTTCCAGACTTCACATGATCCTTCAGAAATAATTCTAATATGCTGATTTGGTGCTCAGGAAACATTTTTATTATTGTTAATGTTTAAAACAGCTGTGCTGCTTAATATTTTTATGGAAATACATTTTTTCGGGATTCTTTGATGAATAAAGGTATTCCTTGCTGAATAAAAGTATTATTATTTTTGTAAACAAATTGACCCCAAGCCTCTGAACAGTAGTGTACATGTTTAGTTTAATTTTATTATTTACCTTAAATATTTTTCCAGCTGACCTGTGACCTATTAAGAACAGTCCTGCAACACATTTTGGAGCCATGGCCCATCAGCTGAGAACCACTGATAATAACCAAAGTTATTTCATTAGATATGCTATGAAATTCAGAATTATTATAATTAAACTGTATTATTGACTTTATTATTAATATTGGACATGGTGGATGGTTATTTTAAAGGAGTAATTTTAAATTAGAAAGTTATATGTTAAATTTATATAACTTTTACCGATTCTTGTCTTGATTTATCTCTACTTTGTCTCTTTCTTGTTCTCCTTCTCTCCTTCTTTAGCGGCAATTTTGGATGACAGCTCTGTCTGTGGGCGTGGGGAGCGGTTAGCTTTAGCGTTAGCACGCGAGAACATCAACAGTGTAATGGAGGGCCCGGCTCGTGCGGAGGTCGACATATTTGAACTCCAGAAAGACTCTCAGTATGAGACTACAGATACTAGTGAGTCATACATAAAATACACACACACGCCTGCACACTAACAAAATAAGAACTTTAAAGTGAAATAGTACAGCATCAGCAAACAGAGCGGATTTGAGGAATTAAAGACCCACTAAAGTGCCTTGGAACGTTGTGTATGCCTGCTTTGGATGATGTGTTGACGTAATTTCCATTGAAACAGGAAGCTAAGGTGGGACATATTGAATGACTCCTCTCCCTTTTCAAATAGCCAATAGCATTTTTGACCTCACACACTGCAAGTCATGCTTGACCGCACAATGAAAGCGAATCCGAGTACTGACGATACGTTGGATTCAATGGAAGAGGTGTGAATAAATTCTAGCCATTTCATTTTTAACGAACGTACAGTTGGAAAATTGAATAAAACTCGAGCGTTTGAACAACCCATATTGCTCCATGTCAAAGGTTGCTTTGGCCAGATGGTATTTATAGCAGAGGGAGGCGGGACGCTTTATATTCTTGAGAGCATTTGATTGGACAAAAGATGTGATAAGAAGCTGAAGTCTGTGGTGATGTCATAAAAATCTGTGATCCATTTTAGCGGAAAAAAAATGAGAAAAAATGTTTTGGAACACACCGGCTTATTCATAACCTAAAGGTTAACATATTCATACCAAAAGGTAAAAAAAACAACATTTTGATTTCAGGGGGCCTTATAATACTCTACATTTTTGTCGTAGTGTGCCAGATTCTGCCTAAAGGTGTGGTCTCTGTGATTGGCCCCGCCTCCAGTCCTGCCTCGGGCTCCATCGTCAGTCACATCTGTGGGGAAAAGGAGGTGAGCTTCATTTAAATACTCCATGCTTATTTATTTCATGTTAATTCATTAACCATAATCTTTTCCCTTTTGTTCTTTAAACTGCTCTCTCTCAGATTCCGCATATCAAAATTGGTCCGGAAGAGACTCCGCGGCTTCCTTACCTGCGCTTTGCGTCTGTGACTCTGTATCCTAGCAACGAGGATCTAAGCCTTGCCATCGGAGCCATCCTACGCTCCTTCAGCTACCCATCGGCTAGTCTGGTCTGCGCTAAGGCCGAATGTGAGTCCAAAACCTCTGCTCTGCTCATCAGCTTGTCTGGTTTCCTTCGAGCTTGAATATGTAAAATTATTCCACATGGAGAGCAACACACATTTTAACGATTGTGATACTTATAATTAAGATTTAGAAGTCTCCAGAGAAAGGTTTTTTTTCCCATTCATCCAAAAACAAATATGTCCACTGGCTTTAAAAAACCTGAACATTTAAATTGATTTCCCTCTGCCCAATCAATCATCTTCTCTCAGCAAATGCTCAAGCTACAATATGTATTCCAGGCTGAGCAAGATAAGACTAAAAAAAAAAGTTCTCAAGAAAAAGACTCGAAATGACACTGCAGTGCTTCCTTACTGCAAGCACTAACAATTACTTTGCTGTAATAGGTAGCTGTGCCAATATAACATACTGCTGGGCAATTACGCAGCATGCCACTGGACAACATAACGTTAACGTTATCTGAGAATAAATCCCCACCCTGCTGCGTGTGTTAATGTGTGAGACACCGCCACTTGCGCAGAGTGTGTGCATGTGTGTTTGTGCATTTAGACGTTCATGTGTTCAGAGAGGGCATTGCTACATAACGCTCAGCTCTGACCCAGTTGGCTGCACTATGGTTGCTATGGCAGCAGAGTAGGTGCAACTTGCCACTCATCAAGCTCATTTAAAATGGTGGCAAGAGATGGAGAGAGGCTCGCTGCTGCGCAACAGATTCTCATTAAACAGATAGAAAGCCATTTCGCAAGCCTGTTTTGATACAAATGTTTTCATGTGTGTTGTGCACTGGGATTTTGTAGTCAACCTCATTGCCCTAATTTAGGAAACTTAATTTAGGTCTAATTCCACAAACTGTTTTTCTCTGGTGTCCTCTTGTCAGACTGAAAAAGCATGAAAGGAACAACTAAACAACTGAGTAAACACAGTCTAAATCTTTATCAAAGCAGAATTTGACCATGATTTTCGTCTCCTGCACCCGTAAGCTCTCCAAAACTTACTGTCTTACTTGTCTACGTTCTACATAAGTAACATGCTTTTGCATTAAATAAACCTGAGACACAGGGCAGTGGAATAAAAAATGCAAGATATAGAGAGGCGTTTTTTAAAAGTTTAACTACTTTTAACTCTTTGTCATGCGAGAGATGCCAAGTCACAAGCACAGCGGTTAAACATGTCAGTTCACGTTCACATCGAAAAACAATTGAAAAGTAGTGAAGTGTAATGCAAAAACAAAGACTGTGTGAAAGGCCTCTAAGCGTGAGGGAACAGGTCTGCTAACACTTCATTTTGATGGTCCCCTAACAGACATTCTACTATAAGTAACTTTTGCAACTACATGTCAACTTATTCTAACCCTAACCAAAGAGATTACTAATACTCTTGTGAGAGTTAGTTATATAGTGGCAAAGTTACTTATAGTCAGTAGAATGTCTGTTGGGGAGCATCAAATGAAGTGTTAGCAGATATTGAGCTGACAGTCTTCGAATACATAATGAGTTAGTTGGCAAGTTGTTGCAATACTTAAAGTTATTAAAATGTCAAAATATAGTGTAACTTAATCTTTCACCCTCACTTGGTTTAAAAATGACTTCTGAGACACGAGCAATGCTTGAAGCATCACTACACTTGACTATGGCTCTTTTTGTCTGTGAAATTTCACCGAAATTTTGCCATTAGCTATATTTCCATCCAAAGTTGTGAATTTAACTTCAAATATCACTAAGAAAAATGCCAGTTGCTGCAGTATGAGAAGGCACTGTTTATAATATGATGTAAACGCTATAAAGTTATCTTGCTTTCTGAAGTGGATGTGTTTGGGAACGCAGACGTGTAAGACAGTGCAAGTAACTGTACTGAAACACTTGATGATCATCAAAACAGCATTTCACATATCTTTTTTGATGCACACTAAGGAATTTATTTGGTAATGTGTTTCCATCATAGTTTATTTGCATATTTTCTTAGAGGATACACAATTTATCCAACTCAATTGATGCGTTTTATGCACATTTTTAGAATTTATGCGTATTTTGGCGTTTCCATTCAGCATTTTTTATCCAACATCTCAAAATGCGCATAGAAATAGGTGGATGGAAATGCCAAAAAGTGTGTAAATTTGTACATAAAACATTAAAAAAAACACATTAAAAACGTATGTGCTCAATTGAGTTGGATAAAGCTATTGTGATCACATCTTAGTGAGCATAAAGATAAATAGTATACACAAATATTACAGTAAAATAATCAATGTTTAATAAAACAGAACTATTTTCGGTAACACTTTATTTTGATGGTCCCTTTTGAACATTCTGTTGACTTTGCAACTACATGTCAACTAACTCTCATTAGAGTATTAGTAGACTGTCTGCTTCATATTATCTGCCAACTCTTTATTGTGATGCTCCTCCAACAGACATTACTGACTATAAGTAACTTTGCAACTACAGTATGTTAACTTATTCTAACCCTAACCCTACCAGTCTACTAATACTCTACTTACACTCTAGTGAGAGATAGTAGAGATGTAGGTGCAATGTTACTGAATGTGTTAAAGGGACCATCCAAATAAAGTGAAACCCTATTTTCATTATCACTTTCAGTTATTTTTATGTATATATAATCAACTATCTTGCATTGTCACACCATTGTCACGCCATCGTGGATTGATTTATTCACTAAAGCACATGAATGGGTAACACTTTACAATAAGGTTCATTAGTTAACATTAGTTATTGTATTAACTAACATGTACTAACATTGAGGAATACATTTGTTATTGTATTTATTAATCTTTGTTAATGTTAGTTATTAATAATACAGCTGTTCATTGTTCATTTTAGTTCACAGCAATGTTAACAAATATAACCTTTGATTTAAATAACATATAGTAAATGTTGGAAATAATATTAACAAAGATGAATAAATCCTGTACATGTGCAGTTCATTATTAGTTCATGCTTACTAAGGTAGTTAAATAATGTTACCAATTAACTTTTTTGTAAAGTTTTACCCATTAATGAAACCTCTATTTTGGATATCTTCACTGTGCTCAGTACAATTGTGGGATTTCCTTTTTTGTTTCCATAGAATTTAGGCATCTCATAATGAAATGGCTACCGTTTAGAACAGGTTTTGCATTGGGAAAATGCCTTTGATGTCCTACAATTCTGGCAGCTCGCTAGGTTTTGGAACTGAGCTCTAGTCACTGTCACACACGAGTCATTAAGCACAAGGCTGGTCTGGGTCTGATAATGTTTGTTTCAGAGTGTCACAGCACTGGTCTCTGGTGGAAAACAAACAGAAGATCTGAGATCTGCACTTTATAATGCAGCTGTGGGAATATCGAGAAAGAGACAAATTTAGAGGAATGAAGTGAACAGAAAGGGCGAAAATCAGAATGAGCGAGAGAAATCAGTGAAGGAAAGACAGAAGAAGGGTAGGTATTGGGAGCGAGAGAATGAGAGTGTGGAGAGCATTGATTTCTCTCCTCCCTCAAGCTAATTAAAGTTTGGCACTGGCTTTACTGGCTCTTTCTGTGCATGCAGGCTCCCTTGAGAGCGCAGCTAGTTATTTACATTTTCACTGGGCTTTGTGTTGCCACCGACTTCACAGTAGCGTTGCAAACGGACAGATGCATGCTGTTCACAAACAACCTCAGACACAAACCATATCAGGTACACTACATGGAGCCGGATTTGGCCCTTAATTCCAGTGGGGGTGTTTGTGTGTCTATATGCTTCCGGGCCAACAGCTCGCTTTCTTCCCCGCAGGTCTGTTGAGACTGGAAGAGCTGATAAGGCGTTTTCTGATCTCTCGAGAGACGCTGTCAATCAGGATGCTGGATGACAACCTTGACCCCACGCCTTTACTGAAGGAGATTCGTGATGACAAAATAGCCACAATAATTATTGATGCCAACGCATCTATTTCTTACCTTATACTGAAAAAGGTAAGCATACAGTTACATTATCTAAATGAACGTTGCTTTGGCTCATTTCACATTCATTCATTCTCTCGTCTTCGCCCACCTCAATCGCTCACCTTGCAATCCAGCTTTGTTCAATATACCTGCATTTTAATGTAAAGATAGACACTATAAATATCATAATTCTCCTTAATGAGCACAAAAAATGTTCTGCTTTTTACATACTGACATTTTTTAATGGTCTCTTTCCTCTTGCCTGTCTTTTTAGGCATCAGAGTTGGGAATGACATCTGCGTTTTACAAGTACATCCTCACGACTATGGTAAGATAGAGGAGGAGTTCTTGGCCTATTTTCTTGTAGATATATTCATGCCTGGAGCCCTATCTTTTGTATTAACAATTCATCTTTATTACGCAAATCCGCTCACACTTCTCAAGCCAGCCCCCTCACAGCTTGAACTGCATTACATACTTTTCTACTGTATAACCTACAAACACATCTCACACCTATTCTACACTACTAAAACATATAGTACTAGTCTAACCTACTGTGAACACATTTTAAAACACTAAGGATCATACACTTGCTGATTTTGTTAATGTTTACGGGAAAAAAAGCTGGACATTATATATTTAATAACTAAGGATCACAAACTACCAGACTTTTAAGTCGTTCTGATGGATACGCTGGATAACACACACAGATGCATGTGCCTTGTTGCTTGGAGACAAATGAAAATGTTTTTAAATTGGCTGAAAATAGGTCTGAGTCTGTGCTTATCATACACTGTGATTTTCTGTGAAATCCGTCAACTCATTAAATCATGTCATCTTCACCTTATGCCCTACTGAAAACTCTAGTTTCTAGTCTAATCCAGCCTTTCTCAAAGTGGGTGCCGCGGCACACTGGGGTGCCCCCTAGCTGTGTCAGGGGTGCCGCCAAAAAATTATGTAGGCTAAAAAAAATGTGAAAAAAAACAGAAAAAAAACAGCTGACATTTCATATATAAATATATTTGAATTTACATATTTACATTCTTCTTTTTAAACATATGAACATATTAATGACATTGTAAATTCATTTTAGATAAATATATAAAATTAATCATAAAAAAATCCGTCTCACAAGACCGAAGCAAGACGCACACAACTTGACGCAAGTGACGCAATCCATAGCAACGCGTTATAGCAACACCTCAGACTGACAGAAACGTAAAAATAAACGTGAATTTAGGCCACTTTAGTTACAGCATTATGGATCGTTTTTTGAAAAGAAAATCCCCATAAGAGCCGGGGATTTTTATTTTATTTTATCTGCATCCTGCACTTCATTTGAGTTCTCCTGGTCTGGATTTGTTATTGGGTTCTTGTATTGGGCGGTCCACCTCTACGGTTTTATGGCATTTGTGTCTCTGATTAATTATTTTGTGAATTACTTTGCAAACCTGTGTTTTTAAAGGTGCTATAACGTTTTATTATTATTGTTATTTACAGTTCATATTATGCTCTGTTCATTACTGTTCTGTCTAACTAAACAAGACATTTGCATTTAAATTTGGGTTATGCAGTGTTTTTAAATTATATTTTACACTGGGGTGCCTTGAGATTTTATGCACTTTTGAAAGGTGCCCTGACTGAAAAAAGTTTGAGAAAGGCTGGTCTAATCGAACACTTCACTGAACCATATACGCTACTAAAAACGCTAGTCAGTAGTCTAACTTATCACTCGAATCTAAAGGCCACACCAAACTGACATCAAAAAACTAGTATAGATGAAAGCGGCGTCTGGGTCAAAACTTGCGCTTGAACGCATTGCAAAAACAGCCAAGGGCCAATGAGCACAAACGTTCTGTTTTCATTAGAGGAAATAACTCTTTATACCAAAATGTAGAAGTATTCTGTATTCATCATTCAAAAAGGGAAGGATCTAGGACTGCAGATATACAAACCGTAAACAGCTTTGTCGTTTGCTTGATTTCATTACTTCTGTTTTTCTCCTCGAGCACTGGTTCACAAAGCTGAAAAGCCAGCCAGAGTGGTTTCTCTCATCGAAGGACTCCGCCGCAAATTCAACATGCTCAATCATCTAAAAAGATGCCAACGGGGGTCCAACTAGTGCCAGCGGTGTAGAACACACTGCAGATACTTTTTTCACTATGCTAGTCTACTAGTGTACCCTTACGAAAAAGAAGTTTATTCAAGTGTAATATAGTATACTTCTTTTAAAGGGATACTCCACTTTTTTGGGGGGGAATTATAGGCTCATTTTACAACAACCTCAGGGTTAAACATTTGGGTTTTACCGTTTTCGAATCCATTCAGCCAATTTTCTGATATTTAGAATAATATCAGTAACTACTGAACTAGTAGTTTACTGAAAGTTTTCTTTAAGTGAACAACATTATACTTATAGTTTACCAATTCAAAGTGTACTTTCATAAACTAAACATAAACATTCTCCATAAGTATTAAAAAAGCAAACTAGTATACCCACAAGTTCACTTGCAGTACAAATGAGAATTATGAAACAGTTGTGCACTTAAAGTTTACTACTGTTACACTTATAGTACACTTAAATGTATACTTTTATATACTAAAAGTGGGCCAATTTAGTCCCAAGCGGTAATAAAATAGTACACATCTACTACTAGTACATATTGAAATTAGTATACTTGCTAAATGTATACTTAAAAATATACTTGAACATTACTTAAGAATACTTCATAAAATGAACTTGAAGTATCTTTCTTTTCGTTACTCAAACCTTGCAGGCATTTCCGAAACCTTTAGGATACGTTCAGACTGTCAGTCCAAATGCGATTTTTGTGCATATCAGATTTAGCTTGTGTAAACGGACACATTAAATCACATGAAATTTTTTTTAATTGTTTCGAGCTACATTCATGTTTTTTTTTAATCCTATTTAAATCCCTTTTCTGTAAATCCACTTCAGCCTGACTGCTCAGATCGTATTTCACATGGTTTATGTGACTTTTTTAGGACACGTAAAACGTAAACATCAGAAGTTTATTAAGTAATTAACACTGTTACTTACTATCCCCGTTCGTTATATTTTAAAATAGGAGGCTATTGCAAATCCACCTCTTCACCATTCTCATCCACTCAAATACCAAATATCCAGTACTATTCACTATTCTGATCAGAGCTCTCTCTCTCTCTCTCTCTCTCTCTCTCTATATATATATATATATATATATATATATATATAAAAATAAACCTAATTGTTCTATGAAATGTCTAATACACACACTAAAGTGTTCCCGCTTGTCATTCCTGTGTGTGTGCAGGACTTTCCTTTGCTGTGGTTGGATGATATAGTGGATGAGCAGTCAAACATCGTGGGCTTCTCAATGTTTAACACCACCCACCCATTTTACCTGGAGTTTATCAGGAGCCTAAATCTGTCCTGGAGAGAGGGCTGTGACATTAACCCATACCCCGGACCAGCGGTAAGACACGCACAAACACAAAAAACTATCAATGTATAACACACAGAATGCTCACCCTAACCTCTGTGTGTGTGTGTGTGTGTGTGTGTGTGTGTGTGTGTGTGTGTGTGTGTGTGTGTGTGTGTGTGTAGCTGTCGTCGGCCCTGCTGTTTGATGCGGTCCATGTGGTGGTGAGTGCAGTGCAGGAACTCAACCGGAGTCAGGAGATTGGCATCAAACCTCTTAGCTGCACCTCCCCTCAGATCTGGCAACACGGAACCAGCCTCATGAACTACCTGCGTATGGTCAGTGTGTGTGTGTGTGTGTGTGTGTGTGTATTGGTAAATTCAATTCTACTTGAAAGTCCTCCAGGAATGTTTTCTGCTCAGAGAGCACCCATTGTGTTATTAAAAGTAACATAGCTCCTTCTATTCTCTCTCTCTTTCTCTCTAATGTTTTGATCAGGTGGAGTATGATGGCTTGACAGGTCGAGTTGAGTTCAACAGTAAAGGCCAGAGGACCAATTACACCCTCCATATCCTGGAGAAGCACAGGGCAGGCCACAAAGAGGTTAAAGGCACATACATACACATTTACTTAGACATCTAATTGGGGACATTCCATAGACTTCTACTGTTTTTAAATACAGTAACCCTAAAGGCCCGGGTCTACTTAATTTTCCGCGTTCCACTACGTCTTCCGCACAGTTGAACGTGCAAGCCTTTCAAAGTATTCTCCTTTGGCCGTGAGCATGGAATCACTCGAGTTACTCGCACATGCGCTGTTTTACATACAACGTCCGTGTGGTCACAAAAAATGGGCTACACGGACGGGTTGTGAGGACATCCGCGGACCCCCCTGATGATGAAAATTACGTCACATGGTACGCGGATGTCCAAAGTATATGTTGGCCTTAATCCAAACAGAAACATTTCTGCGTTTTCACAATTTGTAAAAAAAACACACACACACAGGAAACAGACACACATATTTCAAATAGTGCCACCATCGTTGTTTTGCTTGCTTCATTTCTGAACCATCTCTGTGTTAGATTGGGATCTGGTACTCTAATAACACTCTGATGATGAACTCCACCAGTCTGGACATCAACGTCTCTGAGACACTGGCTAACAAGAGCCTCATCATCACCACCATACTGGTGAGAACCAACTGCACCACAGCTTATGTTCACAGGAATCTTACCACATCTACATCAGTAATTCCTGTCCTAAAACTTAAGCTCTTAATTAATTTATTACACAACAAAAAGACAGTTTATTGCATGTCTATCTAGATAGAAAGAAGTACTAAGTGATGAATTCACAGATCATTAAAGCTTAAATGATCATTTCATTTTAAAGCTGCAGTCCGTAGCTTTTTTTTTTGTTAAAAATGATCCAAAATACATATTTGAGAAAATATATAACCAGCTAGTGTTCAAAACAGTGTGTCAAGCCAGTGTATCATTGCGTCATTACGTCACAGTACACATAAAGAAGGAGTCTCGGCTTGTATCAGCTATATTGCGTGTGAGAATGTTGGAGATGGAGATTTATAGCTTTTTCTCACAGCACTTGATATAATTAAACTTAGCAATTTGATGGCGGATCCAGAAAGGTTCAAACGACAATCATCAGTGACAACAGATTCACCAACTGTAAAATGCAAAAGACTTTGTTTGGACTTCGAAGTGACTACAGAAGAAGAGAGACTGCAACCGGACCCATGCGAAAACAAGGATACATATCGGAAGTAGATGTAGTTACGCATGCAATTCTTGCTTACTTGTTAACATTAACAATTTGAGAACAAAGTATAATTTGCACAATTTTGTGTGATATGATAATTAGAATTCAAATTCGAATGATTGTTTGATTCAAAAAGAATAATTTGTGATTCTGAATGCCAGTATCCACACCGCCACGGTGCCTCACAGTCTCCTCAACCATTGTGTTCATCCCTGTCGAGGATGTTGAAGTACAACTCGCTAAAAGTTGATAATTCCGAGAATGACTGCAATTGCAGATTTCAAACAGAGATGGCGACAAAGAGGAAAACCGCCAGACTGCAGCTTTAACAAAATGAATTAAAAGATATTTCAAAATATAGACATCAATTCGTGTAATTTTATCTAACATAATGGTGTGTTTTAAAGTGTGAAACAAACAAACTAACACAACAAAACATCACAGAATAAATCAAATCCCTCACTAAAATTTGCTTATATTTGTGCTGTTGTGTTCCCATCAGAAATAATCTCACTTCTTGTCACTTCCAGTCATTAAAGGACTGGCTTTAGTTACTAAAAATAACTATCAAAATTTGTTTGTTAGTTATTTTTATTCAAGTGGTATTAAAAATTATTTAACAATAAAAAGGGGAAAAACCTATACACAGGAAAATCCTTTATATTGATTACCAATTACACAATATTCCCAAGAGGTTTTATTTATTTATTTATTTTTTGGCTGAAACATATTGATTAGAGAAGGGACAAAAATGAGGTACTGGAATATTTCTTAATAATGTGTTTCATGTTAGAAGTTAGTGTGCGCCACCTGAAGACATGGCAAAGGTAAAGCAACATCTGCTCCATCCAAAGTTGTGACATTTGCTGCTGTTTTCTTAATTTTGATATTGTGATAAAAGAATTAAAAAAAAAATTTGAGTGTAATATTTTAATCCAATACAGTAAGATGAAAGTGTTGGGGCCATGAATTTGTACTGCATATTGAAATGTGTGTGTTTGTGTGTGCAGGAGAACCCATACATGATGAGAAAGGTGAATTACCAAGAGTTTGAGGGGAACGATCAGTATGAGGGTTTTTGTGTGGACATGTTGAGAGAGCTAGCTGGTATCCTCAAGTTCAATTTCCGCATCAAACTGGTGGACGATGGCCTATATGGGGCACCTGAACCCAACGGCTCGTGGACAGGCATGGTGGGAGAGCTGATCAACAGGGTATGTACTGTAGTCACATTCATAAACCTGTTCTCTACTGAAATAACAAGTATTTTCACACGGTTGCATTCAATTCAGTTCCATGTCACTTTCCTTACTGTGTCTTGATGACATTTCTGTTGTGCTTATACAATGTTTTATTGCTCTCTTTCTTTCTTTTTTTTTCTTTATAACAGAAAGCTGATATGGCTGTAGCTTCTTTTACCATAACATCTGAGAGAGAGAAGGTCATTGACTTCTCAAAACCATTTATGACCCTGGGCATCAGTATTCTCTACAGGGTCCATATAGTAAGTCACCCACTTAGAGAGAGAGAGAGAGAGAGAGAGAGAGAGAGAATCAACACAGTGGCATCAGTTTACGTATTCTACTAATAAAACAACACAAAAACATATATATTATTTAAGTTTAAATCAGACGGACTGACTAACTTGATAACGAGATTTATTGCTATGGGGGGGGGGCACATATATATATATATATATATATATATATATATATATATATATACAAATATATATATATATATTTTTTTTTTATTTGGAATTGAACTCATAATTGTTGACTGATTTCAGGTTTTAATACCCTTACACTGTAAAAAAAAACTGTTATCACAACATTTTTTCTTTTGTCAAATCAACTTAAATAATTTATATTTAGTTGAGATAACTTATTATTTTGAGTTTCTGATGATTAAATGAATCTCCTTCATTGTATTAACTCACTGTTTCCAGTTTAATCAACTTAATATTTTAAGGCAACCAGGTTAATTACTTTTTTAAGTTAAACCAACAATATTTTTTACAGTGTAGAGAGACCAATTATTTTAAAGCAAAACCTGACCCACACTCATTCAAACGGAAAACTGGCTAGTGAAATATTGGATATTTTACTTGGTAAACACTAAACCGTTCTGCTTTCGATGAAAGAGTATTAAAAATCCATTTCTGGCAACTCTGTTTTGCCGTTTTGATCAATAGCGCCATCTTGCGTCTGGAGTAAAAAATGCAACATTAAAGCATTTGAATGAACTGATAGGATGAGATGATACACATTGGTCCAAATAGCTTGAAATTTGATGTGAAATGCTCTGCTTGTCCTGTCCTGAATGACAACAGCCAGTATATGGAGTGTATCATCTGGATAACTTAGCTAGCTAGTTAGATAGATAGTTAGATAGATAGATAGATAGATAGATAGATAGATAGATAGATAGATAGATAGATAGATAGATAGATAGATAGATAGATAGATAGATAGATAGATAGATAATGTGTCTACATGCCTAAATATGCAATTTACTTTACTTACTCCATTTACTTAATTATTGTAATTAATAGATTGAAAATTCATAGTGGACCTAATCCCTTTTGGCTTTTATTGCTGCCGCTTTCCTTCCTTCAGTTGCATTAATTTACCTCTCTTTCTCTTTCACTGTCTCTCAGGGCAGGAAGCCAGGTTATTTCTCCTTCCTGGATCCCTTCTCACCGGCTGTTTGGCTCTTCATGCTGCTGGCTTACCTTGCTGTCAGCTGTGTGCTTTTTCTTTCTGCTAGGTACACACAAACACACACCAACATTCTCTAAAACTTCTAAAAATTATGGACCTAATCAGTGTGTTTGTCTTATTTTCCAGTAAAAATATCTTACCCTTTATAGTATAAGAAATAAATATTTAATGCTCCATGCTAGATTTCTCTCTCCCTGTGTGTGTGTGTGTGTGTACTTGTGTCAGGTTGAGTCCGTATGAATGGTATAACCCTCACCCGTGTCTGCGTGAGCGCAAAGACCTGCTGGAAAATCAGTACACGCTCGGAAACAGCCTGTGGTTTCCTGTCGGGGGCTTCATGCAGCAGGGGTCAGAGATCATGCCCCGAGCCCTATCCACACGCTGTGTTAGTGGGGTTTGGTGAGTTTGAGCGTGTGCTGGGGCTCCATATGTGTTGATGTTCATTTTAACAGAGTCAATGGACACATTACACAGCACAGTTATGGGCTTTTTGCACTCTGCTTCCATCATTTATGTCCTCTCTCTCTTTTAGGTGGGCATTCACTCTTATAATAATCTCCTCATACACAGCGAATCTGGCTGCTTTTCTGACAGTGCAGAGAATGGAAGTGCCAATTGAATCTCCCGATGACCTGGCCGATCAAACCAATATACAATACGGCACCATTCATGGAGGAAGCACCATGACCTTTTTTATGGTACAAATTATATTATACTAATGTATACTGTATAGTGTATACACATGTATAGGGACAGAAATATGAACACATGCTGGCTTGCACATGTAAATGTTCATTCACATGTGAATCATACACAAGTGTAAATCTCATTAACTTGTTGTTTTTACACCTTTTTACATTTATTCCAAAATAATAACTAAAGGCATTAACATTTTAAAACAATGTATTTAATTTGTTCTTTTTAATCAACTTATTTTCATCAGTCATCAAGCTCGATAAACTCTGGTCACAGACACGAAAATTTACCTTTCATTTCCCCAAGCTCAAGGCCATTACAAGTTTGATTTTGAAGTGACTGAAGAGATGATATCTAAGTGGCTGAGATTTTGCTTACTTTTTAACTAGTCCTTCCATTAATGCTATAATTTTATTCCTTCAGACTGATTCATGAATCTGCTTGAAAACAAGTGGCAGAATTTATTGCACAAACCAATCATATCCAATCATAATGAGATGCAAGCATTGCCTCCTCCCACATGACTTTGCCAATTTTTTATTCTTAATTACCCCTCACCAAACCCAGTGCATGCTTTTAGGGGGTCTGTTAAAACTCAATGGACTTAGGGGAGGCAAGAAAGACACGGTGCCCCGCTGTACCTGCTGGTGTGTTACTTTAGAAAAATTTGTAATTTATACTTTTTATGTCACATTTTGTAATATTTTTTCATTGTTTTATTTCTATTTTTGTGTTTTATTATTTTCCAATTTTTTAAGGAGGCACTGCCTCCCTTGCCTCCTCGGAGGAAACTCTCCTGAAATACGTAGATGCGTGGATGAATCATTCGCACCAAGATCAATAACAAGCAGTTTTTTTTTCTAAGAAATTAATAGGGTGTATTTTAATTGCCAACTTCAAAACATCTTTATTGATGTAATTAAAAAAATAAAATTGACAATATTTATAATTTTTAAATTTATAGTTTTTTATCGTTTTAAATTTATAACATTTAAAAAATATATATGTAAAAATGTACTAGTCCATAAAGTTGCAAAATTAGCCTAAATTAAATCTTCAGTTTTCTCCAAAATATTTTGTGTGGGATACAAATTTATCTAATAAGTATCAGCAAAAAAAAAACTTGAGATTTGAGATCTTGTTTCACTGAACATCTGTTGAAAAGGGAAAAACTGTCTTCAAATATTTTTAGACTCTATTTTGTATCATATTCATGGAAAGTGCCAGCAGGCATATATTTGCATACGTGTATGAATGGGTTTTGTGTCTCTTGTTTATTTCCTTGTTGGTTTTTCATGTAGATTACCCTTGGCGTAATGACTGTGTATTTTCTTATCAGGTTTTTGTTTGCTCAAATGTTTTTACCATCTGTGTGTGCATCACTGTTTTCTTTCTGTTTGTTATTGTGCATGTCAAATAGAGTTTAAATGTTTATTTATGATGTTTACACTGATGAAACATCTTCTCCTCCTCTCTCTCAGAACTCCCGTTATCAAACGTATCAGCGGATGTGGAACTACATGTATTCTAAGCAGCCCAGTGTCTTTGTGAAGAGCACAGAGGAGGGCATTGCACGAGTCTTGAACTCGAAATATGCCTTCCTCCTTGAGAGCACCATGAACGAGTACCACCGCAGCCTCAACTGCAACCTCACCCAGATCGGAGGCCTGCTAGACACCAAGGGTTATGGCATTGGCATGCCTCTTGGTAAGAGAGAGTATCCATCAATTAGTCATATTGAAAGATAAAAATACACATTAACGATAAGCCTCACATGCAATGTAGCAGCACTGTGATTCATGGAATTTTGAAACCATAACACCATAAAAAAACACCATGTTCCTTGTTTGTGAAGGAAACATCTTCTCTTAACTTTTTGGACCATGCTTTTGACTCGGCCATATTTCTAACATGCAGTCAAACGTGACAAACCTAGTCAGTTTAGATATTTCATGTGTTTTAGCTCAAGCACACCTGGTGCAACTAATGATTCCTTTTGTTAGTTGCATCAGGTGTGCATGAGACAACACCTGTTTTGCAGATTTGTGCTGTTTTGAGAGATTCTATTCAGGGGATTTAATAATTTTGAGACTGCTGAAGTCATTAAAAGTTGCATTGCAAACAGCTAAAAGTCTGTAAATTTTTCCATTGAACCTGATTTGCGATGGTGGTTGAATAATTTCGATACTGATCTGTATTTATACATATATACGTCTACATATTTCTGCCATGGCAACTCTCAGAGAGGTATGGTAATGGATATGGCAATGTTAATGTATTTGGTCATGGCGGAATAGATCTGCAAATACCAAGACTTGCTTCTGCCAATACATTTACAGACATTGCTGTGAGCATGTAAGACATTCTGCTCTGCTGCTGCACATGTAGCATACATGACATTGTATGCTTAGTAAAGACTGTTAAAACAAAACTGTTAGATTTTACTGGTATGATTTCTCATTTAATAAGCAAACCATGCAATATACACAGAGAAATGGAGTAAAAGAGTGTTCACTTATCACAGAGGGTGATTTCAGATTCTTTCCGAAAGTGCACTGCAGACTGCTCACAGCAAATACCAGTAATTATGTAAGCAATGATGAAGAAATATTTAAGATTCTGCACTATTTCTAGGTCACTAATAAATTAATCGAACATTAATCATGTAAACTCATTTGAGACTTGTTTTTAGATGTTTCATGATGTGAATAACTTATTGGGACTTCCTCATGCTAGACATGTTTATTATTCCGTCTCTTAGGTTCTCCTTTCAGAGATGAGATAAGTCTGGCAGTGCTGCAGTTGCAGGAGAATAACAGGCTGGAGATCCTGAAGAGAAGATGGTGGGAGGGAGGGCAGTGTCCCAAAGAGGAAGACCACCGTGCCAAAGGCATGAACCTCTTTTCTGCACCTCAAAGCAATAATTTCCCCCCTGTCTCATCCCTGCTGAAATATACATTTGGAACCATAACTGTGTTCACTGTTCAGAACATGTTAATTGGTCAAAAAGCTACATTGCAGGGAGCTAGTTTGTTTCTGGTCCAATATGAGCATGAACCAGCTCATAAACTGCTAGAAACCAGCTACCATGTTCAAAAACACAGGGGGCAGGGTTTCACACACTGTAGCTGTCAAATGCAAGCAGTCTTGTGTGTGTTTAAAGTTGCGATGAAATGGAAGTATAGACAGTTCTTTTCTTCCATATTTTGACGTACATCCAAGTGACGGGTTGAAAAAAAAAATGTAGAGCAGGCACTTGATTGGCTGCTGATTAGAGCTTAAAGTCAACTGTGTGAAAAAGGCGGCGTTTAAACGGACTAAATGTTTGGAGAAGTCTGCCGACCAGGGAGAGGTCTCATTTTCAGAATATCAAGTGACATTTTAATAAAACATTATTTTAATTTTAAAACAAATTAAATGCATAGATTAATCATTCACAATAAGCACAATTAATAAATGTATTTCGAAAATAGAGTGAATTTCCACTCGGTTACGACTTAAAGAATGTAAGTAAATGTAATATTTTTGTCTGTGATGAAAGATTGTCATAGTGAATTAAACACTTTTAAACAATCTGCATCTGTTTCAGGTCTTGGGATGGAGAACATTGGTGGTATATTTGTGGTGTTAATCTGTGGCCTGATTATTGCTGTGTTTGTGGCTGTGATGGAGTTTGTGTGGTCCACACGCCGATCAGCTGAAACAGAAGAGGTACGGCCTCTCTCCTGCGACCGCCAATATCACAGTCACACTACAGTAGGTTACCAAAGAAACCCGCCGACTCCTCACGTTAGTGAGTGTTGTAGTAGTGAAGTCGAAGTCAGTGGTTGTCACGGTGTGCATGTCTACTTGTGCAATATATAGTTCTGTGATATTTATGTGCACTGTCAGACAAAAATGTTGAAATAATTAAGTTTTTTTAATGTTTTTGAAAGTAGTCTCTTATGCTTAACAAGGCTTTTTTTTAATCAAAATGCACCAGCACCATCAACAGTAATAATGTTAAATATTATTACAATTTTAAATAATTGTTTTCTTTTCTTTTTTAAAACATTTTGTCATGTGATGACAATGCTGGATTTTCATAAACATTTCTTATTGTCATCAGTTTTTGCTGATAAATATTTAGTGAAAACTATGATACATTTCCTCAGGATTTTTTAATGAGTAGAAAGTTCAAAAGATTAATTAAACAAAAAAAATCTCACTCACCAAAATTTTTTAAATAGTAGTGTATTATGGTTTCCACAAAACAGGCACAACTCTTTTCAATATTGATAATAAGTGATAAGAATCGTTTCTTGTGGATCATATGACAATAAATGATTGTGTGATACTGAAGACCAATGACAAAGTAATGATTCTGAAAATCCAGCATTTTACATCTACATTTGAAAATATATTAAAATAGAAAACAGCAATTTTTAATTGTAATAATATTTCACAACTTATTTTTGATAAAATAAATTCCATCAGGGTGAGTAAAGAGTGCTATTTCAAAAACATTAAAAATCTTAATTATTCCAAACTTTTGACCAACAGAGTATATATGTACATGTATATATGTGATATAAACCTCTGTGATATATATTAATCTTCTTTTGTTAAAGCCTTTAATATATATTTTTAACATTCAGGTGTCCGTATGTCAGGAGATGTTGACAGAATTCCGTAACGCTGTTTCCTGCAAGAAAAGTTCTCGCCTTCGCCGCCGCCGCCCCCTGTCCAGCTCTCTGGCCCTTCGGCACCCCACCCGCATCACTTTAGGTGCCCCGCGACCCCTGCGACTTGTCAGAGAGATGCGCCTTAGCAACGGAAAGCTCTATAGCGGTACGGGACCCCTGACAGGAAGCTCAGGGTCAGGAGGAGGCCCCTCAGACATGGGTCCTGGGCCCCAGCGACTCCTGGAGGACCCATTAGGTGCCAACAGCACCCCCCCAGTGGCCCTGGGACCGCCCGCAGTGACAGTGCCTCTGCCGCGGGGCTGCACTCATGTGCGCATTTGCCAGGAGTGCCGGCGTATCCAGAGTCTCCGCACAACCTCTTGTACACGAATTCCTCCCTCCTCGGCCCCTCTGCCTCGCCTGGCTCCGCCCCCTCCTCACTCATCCTCCAATACAGACAGTGAAGGCGGAGGCGGGCCGAGCCCATGCCGGATAGGACACTCCCCACCGGCAAAAGGCTGCACTTTACCGCCACCTCAGTCTAGCAACAACACAGACCTAATGGGAGAGCAGAAATGAGGAAAAAAGACAATGTCAAAAGGGGGGACAAACGTATGACACATTTTTGCAATATTTGCCCCCTTTCAATCATAGACGTATGCGCTTTCCATCTTTTCCTTGGTAAGACAGTATTATCCTTTTCTTTTGGATGGCCATGTGCCATATCAAGTATTGTTTTGTACTATTGAACGATGTACTATAACAGTGACCATGTCTGGAGTAACCTTGAGATTTAAGATTGTCCGCCTCAGTCTGAGGATTTAGACGTTATTAAACTTCCCCTGCGATTCTGATCTTCAGGCAGCACACAGACGTCTGCTTGCAATCGAGGCAGACTGTGGCAAAAACTCTCCTTCCCTTCCCTGACTGAATTCTCTCGGTTACGATAGAGGTCACACACAGGAAGTAGCACAGAGTAGTCTCATCTGAACGTCATTCTCTCAATGACACTGTACAGATCAGAGCCAGACCGCGACAGAATGAGAGCACACACGTTAATGGAGAACAATGACGCTAAGTTGTTGATTAAAGATATTCTAAACAGATATTCATACTTTTCTGTACTATACTTATTTTTAAATTCACTGTCTGTGTAATTTAATTCTGGGGTTGTGTTGTCTGAATTTGAAATAAAAAAATAGAGATACTTTATTGAAAAGATCAACTCTGAATGAATATGTATGTTAATGGAAATGAGGAGCTGTTTGTTCATTAAAACATGGACTTTTATCTGTCTGTAAAAAAGTGTGAGTCTGTAACCAGTGCTGGAGATCACCGTAACCAGTGCTGGAGATCACACCACATACCTCAACCCAAATTTGCACACGCTGCGTTTTACCTCAGATCAGTGTTTTCATAAATTAGAAAGTCAGACATCTGTTGTTGTAATTCAAATTACATATATTTTCTCACACACATCACAAGCACTGAAAATGACTGATGAAAGAAGGAAGGAAATAGCAGATTCCCTTTCGAAGGGAACTCAACAATACGTCGAATGACGCAATGGGGAACGCCTCAGGCGTGACAGGTGTCTGAAATCAAATATCAACTCACAGTAATCAGGTTGACCGGCGACAGCCCGTGCATCATCAGCTTGAATGATGAGCGCGTCAATCTGGATGTATTGATGTATGTCCTCAGCGCCTTGAAACCGTGACAACATCTTTTCGTCTTCAGGGACTGTTTGTCTGTGTGATAGTATCAACGATTAAGCGCGCAGAGACGTGGAGAAACACTTTGCGCGAGTGTGCCGACTTGTGTCCAGATATTTGACACCGGAGGATTCACACGATCTGTGCGTGTTCTGCCTGAGAGAAGAGCATTCGCGGGAAGCTCTCGAGGGAGTTTTTTCCGCGAACTGAGAGTTTTCCTTTCAGAACTCTCTGCTCTCGTCTGACCCACTTCTCGAAGGAAGTGGGCGCGGCATCTGAACCCCGCGGTTCCGGTTCCCGCTCGGGCTGAGGCTCAGTGGCGGTTGAGTTCGTGGAGCTTTCAGATGGAGCTGGCAGATTATCGGGAGAGGGGCGTTAACCTCGCGGATGATCTACCAGCTGACGAGGGTGAGTTACAGATTAACGCTGAACATCTAAAAAGAGAGAAAATGAGCGCTTTCTCTCTTTGGTGAATCTGTAACTGTTCTCTTCGGGCAGGGCAGGAGTTGGCTGTAATATGTAATATATATATATATATATATATATATATATATATATAGAAAAGGATGTCAGTTTGGTTGAGACCGAACCATTTCAGCCCTCCTGCCCAGTGTACGCTGAACTGGTTGACATTATGGGGCGCGCCACAGACAGATTGCAGTTGCAGTGGAGGCGCGTCTGGGAGGAACCCGCTCATGGTATTTTGGATGGCTGGTTCCTCCCCACCCATAAGCCACCAGCCCGGATGAGCCTTCCATTCCTTTCTGATCTCCACGCTGGGATTGAGAGGGTATGGAAGAATCCGTTCTCCTCACGTCTCTATCTGCATCAGCGGGCTAGTTTCGCTGCTGTGGAGGGAGCCGTGGAGCACGGATATGTGTCGATGCCGCCAGTGGACGAGACGTTGGCTAACTATCTCGTCTCTGGTTGGTCCTCTTCACTAAGAGCTCTGACCCTGTCATCCAAGCTGCTCAAGACATCTTCATGCTTGAATGACAGAGCGTACACGGCAGCAGGTCAGGCAGGTGCGGTTCTGCACGCCCTTGTGGTCCTCAGGCCTACCAGACTGATCTGCTGCGGGACTCCGGGCCACCAAGCAATCTGCTGTTCCGTCGGTGCTATGGTGGCCACGGAGAGACTTCTGTGGGAGCTCCCACATACTGTGGTTGCCGGGTTACAGGCCTCACCAGGCCTTCCTGGTTATGAGCTCCCACTGATTGTGGTCGCCAGGTTACAGGCCTCACCAGGCCTTCCTGGTTATGAGCTCCCACATGCTGTGGTCGCTGGGTTACAGGCTTCACCAGGCCTTCCTGGTTATGAGCTCCCACATACTGTGGTTGCCAGGTTACAGGCCTCACCAGGCCTTCCTGGTTATGAGCTCCCACATACTGTGGTCGCCAGGTTACAGGCCTCACCAGGCCTTCCTGGTTATGAGCTCCCACATACTGTGGTCGCCAGGTTACAGGCCTCACCAGGCCTTCCTGGTTATGAGCTCCCACATACTGTGGTCGCCAGGTTACAGGCCTCACCAGGCCTTCCTGGTTATGAGCTCCCACATTCTGTGGTCGCCAGGTTACAGGCCTCACTAGGCCTTCCTGGTTATGAGCTCCCACACATTGTGGTCGCTACGTTACAGGCCTCAAAGGGGCCTTCCTGGTTATAGTTCCCACATACTGTGGTTGCCGGGTTACAGGCCTCACCAGGCCTTCCTGGTTATGAGCTCCCACTTATTGTGGTCGCCAGGTTACAGGCCTCACCAGGCCTTCCTGGTTATGAGCTCCCACTTATTGTGGTTGCCGGGTTACAGGCCTCACCAGGCCTTCCTGGTTATGAGCTCCCACTGATTGTGGTCGCCAGGTTACAGGCCTCACCAGGCCTTCCTGGTTATGAGCTCTCACATGCTGTGGTCGCTGGGTTACAGGCTTCACCAGGCCTTCCTGGTTATGAGCTCCCACATACTGTGGTCGCCAGGTTAAAGGCCTCACCAGGCCTTCCTGGTTATGAGCTCCCATACATTGTGGTTGCCAGGTTACAGGCCTCACCAGGCCTTCCTGGTTATGAGCTCCCATATACTGTGGTCGCCAGGTTACAAGCCTCACCAGGCCTTCCTGGTTATGAGCTCCCACATACTGTGGTCGCCAGGTTACAGGCCTCACCAGGCCTTCCTGGTTATGAGCTCCCACATACTGTGGTCGCCAGGTTACAGGCCTCACTAGGCCTTCCTGGTTATGAGCTCCCACACATTGTGGTCGCTACGTTACAGGCCTCAAAGGGGCCTTCCTGGTTATAGTTCCCACATACTGTGGTTGCCGGGTTACAGGCCTCACCAGGCCTTCCTGGTTATGAGCTCCCACTTATTGTGGTCGCCAGGTTACAGGCCTCACCAGGCCTTCCTGGTTATGAGCTCCCACTTATTGTGGTCGCCAGGTTACAGGCCTCACCAGGCCTTCCTGGTTATAAGCTCCCACATGCTGTGGTCGCTGGGTTACAGGCTTCACCAGGCCTTCCTGGTTATGAGCTCCCACATACTGTGGTCACCAGGATACGAGCTCTCACATACTGTGGTCGCCAGGTTAAAGGCCTCACCAGGCCTTCCTGGTTATGAGCTCCCACATACTGTGGTCGCCAGGTTACAGGCCTCACCAGGCCTTCCTGGTTATGAGCTCCCACATACTGTGGTCGCCAGGTTACAGGCCTCACTAGGCCTTCCTGGTTATGAGCTCCCACACATTGTGGTCGCTACGTTACAGGCCTCAAAGGGGCCTTCCTGGTTATAGTTCCCACATACTGTGGTTGCCGGGTTACAGGCCTCACCAGGCCTTCCTGGTTATGAGCTCCCACTTATTGTGGTCGCCAGGTTACAGGCCTCACCAGGCCTTCCTGGTTATGAGCTCCCACTTATTGTGGTCGCCAGGTTACAGGCCTCACCAGGCCTTCCTGGTTATGAGCTCCCACATGCTGTGGTCGCTGGGTTACAGGCCTCACCAGGCCTTCCTGGTTATGAGCTCCCACATACTGTGGTCACCAGGATACGAGCTCTCACATACTGTGGTCGCCAGGTTAAAGGCCTCACCAGGCCTTCCTGGTTATGAGCTCCCACACTTTGTGGTCGCCAGGTTACAGGCCTCACCAGGCCTTCCTGGTTATGAGCTCCCACATACTGTGGTCGCCAGGTTACAGGCCTCACTAGGCCTTCCTGGTTATGAGCTCCCACACATTGTGGTCGCTACGTTACAGGCCTCAAAGGGGCCTTCCTGGTTATAGTTCCCACATACTGTGGTTGCCGGGTTACAGGCCTCACCAGGCCTTCCTGGTTATGAGCTCCCACTTATTGTGGTCGCTAGGTTACAGGCCTCACCAGGCCTTCCTGGTTATGAGCTCCCACTTTCTGTGGTTGCCAGGTTACAGGCCTCACCAGGCCTTCCTGGTTATGAGCTCCCACACATTGTGGTCGCTAGGTTACAGGCCTCAAAGGGGCCTTCCTGGTTATGAGTTCCCACATACTGTGGTAGTCAGTTTACAGGCCTCACCAGCCTTCCTGAATGTGGGCTCCCACATGCTGCGGTAGCCAGACTACAGCCTCACCACCTTTCCTGAGCACTTTGCTCCCACTCTGTGGTCACCAGGCTTCAGGCTTCATTGGCCTTCCTGGTTATGAGTTGTCACATGTCAGGTTGCAGGCTTCACCAGGCCTTCCTGAATGTGAAACCCCCACTTTTCGTGGTCGCTAAGTTGTAGTGGTGAGTCTTCACATGTCAGGCTGCAGGCCTCAGCGGCCTTCCTGAATGTGAGCTCCCCATGCATTGGGACTATCGGGTGTTGGGCCTTGTCAGGCCTTCCTGATTATGGGTTCCCACTTGTTGTGGCTGCCAGGTTACAGGCCTCAAGTTCGGCCTTCCTGATTATGGGTTCCCACTTGTTGTGGCTGCCAGGTTACAGGCCTCAAGTTCGGCCTTCCTGAATTCAGAGTGAAGTACACGAACCCATACTTCACCTATTATTGTGGTAAATCACATGACGGGATGTCTTGTGTACTTTCTAAAATCCATTTCGTATGGTAAGGGTCACGCGCGGTATGCTTCGGTCCCTTCTTATGTGGGCCAGACCCCGGTCTTCCCTTGGGTCCCACTTTAAGAGGCGTCCTGTCACTTAAGTAGGCTACAGGGATGCCCTTCTCTGGCTAACTTCTGGAAGAAGTAGCCTCCACTTGGTGGAGTAAGCTCCCACAGGTTGTGGTCACCAGGCTGGGTCTCACTGACCTTCCTGAGTACGAGCTCCCACCCAATGTGGTCACCAGGTTACAGGCCTTACCAGGCCTTCCTGGTCATGAGCTCCCACACACTGTGGTCGGCAGGTTACAGGCCTCAACAGGCCTTCCTGGTTATGAGCTCCCACATATTGTGGTTGCTGGGTTACAGGCCTCACCAGGCCTTCCTGAATTCAGAGTGAAGTACACAAACCCATACTTCACCTATTATTGTGGTAAGTCACCCGACGAGATGTCTTGTGCACTTTTTAAAATCCATTCCTTATGGTGAGGGTCACGCGTGGTATGCTTCGGTCCCTTCTTATGTGGCTCAGACCCCGCTCTTTCCTCGGGTCCCACTTTAAGAGTTCTTAAGAGCTAACTTCTGGAAGTTGCTCCCACTTGGTGTGGTTTTTCAGGTACACCAGGCTGGGTCTCCCTGACCTTCCTGAGTACGAGCTCCCACCAGATGTGGTCGCCAGGTTACAGGCCTTACCAGGCCTTCCTGGTCACGAGCTCCCACACACTGTGGTCGCCAGGTTGCAGGCCTTACTAGGCCTTCCTGGTTATGAGCTCCCACATACTGTGGTCGCCAGGTTACGAGCTCCCGCATACTGTGGTCGCCAGGTTACAGGCCTTACCAGGCCTTCCTGGCCATGAGCTCCCACACACTGTGGTCGCTAGGTTACAGGCCTCAACAGGCCTTCCTGAATTCAGAGTGAAGTACACAAACCCATACTTCACCTATTATTGTGATAAGTCACCCGACGAGATGTCTTGTGCACTTTTTTAAAATCCATTTCTTATGGTGAGGGTCACGCGCAGTATGCTTCGGTCCCTTCTTATGTGGTTCAGACTCCGGTTCTTCACTTTGGGTCCCACTCTAGATGTGTCTTTGTCGCAATACATTACGACAGGCACTTCCCTTGTTCAAGCTATCTCCCTCAACTGGTGGTTTTAGGTCTCATTAGACCTTTTTCGAGGTAGCCCCATATTGTGGGTCTGTCAGGTTTCTAGCCTCTGGCTTTCCTGAAGGATGAGCTTCCACATGCTGTGGTCGTGGGGTTTCAGGCCGCACAGTGTACGGCCTTCCTGACATGAGCCCTCATGTTTCAGAGCTCCCCACACAGGGGGTCATCAGGTCTTAGGTCTCATTGACCTTCCTGATTTTGAGCCCTCTCTTACTTCCTCAGTGCTCAAAGCGAGCACTGGGTGGAAACTCGTGGATTGAGTGTACGATTCCCGTTGTTTTGAGGTTGAGTCACACTCTCTGGAGGATCCTGTCTCTGTGATCCGAAACTCAATGGTTTCTGCCAGCTTCGCGGGCCTTCAGTTTTTGGATGCCTTTCCTAGGCAATTTCCAGAGGCTCTGTCTTATACGGACAGGCTATGGCCAGACTGTGTGTCTTAGTACAGATCACCAGGCCAGCCTGGGGGCATTTCAGGAGGAGTGCTCTCCTGAATAGTGATTGGCTGGTGGTCCCTTTGGCCCCCTAGCCACACTCCCTAGAAGGGACCCCTTCTATTTTGAAGTGGTGGTCCTAAAGCCTTTGAGCTGGCCCCGATTTACCCACGTTAGTACGTTCTGGTTTTTCTTGGTTCATTAGCTTGGGCTATGACCGGTAGGGAGTGCTGTCACTGACAGCCCGATGTAACATAGGGTGAGTGGTTTCAGTGTTCCTTGGATACTGGTTCTGACAGTTGTCACTGCCTTTTCGGCATGCACTCCCCTCAGCATGGCGGAGTGGGTATTTCGTTCCCCATTGAGTCATTCGACGTATTGTTGAGTTCCCTTCGAAAGGTAACGTCTCAGGTTACGACTGTAACCTATGTTCCCTGAGAACAGGGAACGAGACAATACGTCTCGTTGCCATGCCTCGGGGCCTGCCTGCAACAGTCCCTTCAGACGATAGGATGTTGTCACGGTTTCAAGGCGCCCTTCTTATACATCCAGATTGACACGCTCATCATTCAAGCTGATGATGCACGGGCTGTCGCCGGTCAACCTGATTACTGTGAGTTGATATTTGATTTCAGACACCTGTCACGCCTGAGGCGTTCCCCATTGCGTCATTCGACGTATTGTCTCGTTCCCTGTTCTCAGGGAACATAGGTTACAGTCGTAACCTGAGACGATCACAGATGTTCTAAAAGGTCACCGAAACTCTTTTTTATTTTAAAATATTCCTATACTAATGTGAGTTGCATTATAAAATTATGCTTATTTACATTTATATTAGATCAGAGGATATTTTAAGTGAATGCATTAAGTAAAGGGGTCAGTTTTATGAGTTGAGGGGGTTTCCACGTGTCATGTTAAAACTATAGATTGACAAAGAAACTCATTCGGAATTAAAAAAATAAATGAATTTGTCTTTAACAACATGCGTTTTTCAACAACAACAAAAAAAGTACTCTAAACCCTTGTGCTGTGTACAGACTGGATTTTTTTCTGCTTTCTGCAGACATTTTTGTTCTTCCAAATAATAGTTTTTGGGCCATTTTGGCAGAATAGCAGTGGCCCACACACATTCCCATTCTACAGTTTGTTTAGGATGTGATCAACCCAAAATGTGAAGAAACAATATAACTTTACTTCATCTCAATGATAATTAAGCCATGTTTTGGATGAGCTCATTCTAAAATATTTTGGAGTGGAATCTGGGTCGAGGCAGACTACAATTTATTACAACCGCCAATGATTTTTATAATTAATCAGCTGATTTTTTTTTTATTATTAAATTGATTCCAGTGATGTAATTCCTCTGTAGTTATCATTATCGCTCACGGTGTGGTTATGTGGACTTCCTAATTGTTAGAATTAGAATGATCATTAACTTTATAGTTACAGTTATCGCCACTGGTCTGATCAGCCATTTATTGTCTCTACTGTTCAAACACCTCATTCTTCAATAGAAACCTGCGGTGGATGTGACATTTGTACTCTTTTATTCACCTTTGCATACAGCAGTGGCGGTTCTAGACCATTTCAACTGGGCGGGCCAAGCTGGGGCCAGTTGTACTGTTAGAGGGGCCAGTTACATTTAGACCTTATCATTTTCTGCACTGCACTGAAGGCAACAAGCAAAATGCCATGTTTATACAGTAATCCAACAATTAGCAATTTGCATTTCCATTATATTTTACATTTGCATTACATATTTATTCAGTATCAGTCACAGTAGCTGTATTTGAATTTCCATTATATTTTTTTTACATTTGAATATATATATATATATATATATATACACACTCACCGGCCACTTTATTAGGTACCCCATGCTAGTAACGGGTTGGACCCCCTTTTGCCTTCAGAACTGCCTCAATTCTTCGTGGCATAGATTCAACAAGGTGCTGGAAGCGTTCCTCAGGGAGTTTGGTCCATATTGACATGATGGCATCACACAGTTGCCGCAGATTTGTCGGCTGCACATCCATGATGCGAATCTCCCGTTCCACCACATCCCAAAGATGCTCTATTGGATTGAGATCTGGTGACTGTGGAGGCCATTTGAGTACAGCGAACTCATTGTCATGTTCAAGAAACCAGTCTGAGATGATTCCAGCTTTATGACATGGCGCATTATCCTGCTGAAAGTAGCCATCAGAAGTTGGGTACATTGTGGTCATAAAGGGATGGACATGGTCAGCAACAATACTCAGGTAGGCTGTGGCGTTGCAACGATGCTCAATTGGTACCAAGGGGCCCAAAGAGTGCCAAGAAAATATTCCCCACACCATGACACCACCACCACCAGCCTGAACCGTTGATACAAGGCAGGATGGATCCATGCTTTCATGTTGTAGACGCCAAATTCTGACCCTACCATCCGAATGTCGCAGCAGAAATCGAGACTCATCAGACCAGGCAACGTTTTTCCAATCTTCTATTGTCCAATTTCGATGAGCTTGTGCAAATTGTAGCCTCAGTTTCCTGTTCTTAGCTGAAAGGAGTGGCACCCGGTGTGGTCTTCTGCTGCTGTAGCCCATCTGCCTCAAAGTTGTGCGTTCATAGATGCTCTTCTGCCCACCTTGGTTGTAACGGGTGGTTATTTGAGTCACTGTTGCCCTTCTATCAGCTCGAACCAGTCTGGCCATTCTCCTCTGACCTCTGGCATCAACAAAGCATTTCCGCCCACAGAACTGCCGCTCACTGGATGTTTTTTCTTTTTCGGACCATTCTCTGTAAACCCTAGAGATGGTTGTGCGTGAAAATCCCAGTAGATTAGCAGTTTCTGAAATACTCAGACCAGCCCTTCTGGCACCAACAATCATGCCACGTTCAAAGTCACTCAAATCACCTTTCTTCCCCATACTGATGCTCGGTTTGAACTGCAGGAGATTGTCTTGACCATGTCTACATGCCTAAATGCACTGAGTTGCCGCCATGTGATTGGCTGCTTAGAAATTAAGTGTTAACGAGCAGTTGGACAGGTGTACCTAATAAAGTGGCCGGTGAGTGTATATATATATATATTTTTTTTTTTTGCAAAAAAATCAACAAATTATCCTCTAAACTGGCCTTTTTAGGGGGCTTTCCTCTCAGGGTGAATGAGCTTTTTTATAATTGTTTTTTTCCTGACATCTTTGAAAGACAGAAGCAATAACTAATGCATCCTTGGCCAGGATATAATTATAAAATATGACATGATTTTAAAAGTGACCTATAAAATCGACTATGTAATACACTTTAATTTATCTAATGCTAATAAAATTATTAAGCCTATTTGGAGAGAGAGAGATGTTTATAATGTGACAATATGTCAATCTTCGTGATTCGTGTAATAAGGAAAATATGACTAGGCCTAGACTCAGAGCCGGCCCGAGGCATAAGCGAACTAAGCGGCCGCTTAGGGCCCCCTGACCACCAGGGGGCCCCCTAATCGGGGTTATTTTTTATTTTTATTTTTTTTAGATTACTTAAACAAGTGAAATAAATCAATTAATGAATGAAAATGACTGAATGAATCATTCAAGACAATAAAACTCTCATTTAATGATCAATATACCTGCCAACAAGTTACAACTGTTGCTGTGTCTGCCTGCATTGCGTCTAGACCCTCCCAGAGCTGAGATATCGAAATTCAAAATTTCGACCCGAAAAAAAAACGACAGTGTTACCCCTTTTGTTTTTTTTCGTTTTCGGCCGAAAAATTAAGTTTCTCCAATCTTCTCAAAACTCTGGATTATGATCGAGGGCTGTGAGACTTTGACCTGAGTGCAAAAATGGAGGCTCTAGACCCTTCCAGAGCTGAGATATCGAAATTCAAAATTTCGACCCGGAAAAAAACCCGACAGTGTTACCCCTTTCGTTTTTTTTCGTTTTCGGCCGAAAAATTAAGTTTCTCCAATCTTCTCAAAACTCTGGATTCTAATAGAGGGCCACTTGACTTTCACCTGAGTGCAAAAATGGAGGCTCTAGACCCTTCCAGAGCTGAGATATCAAAATTCAAAATTTCGACCTGAAAAAAAACGACAGTGGTACCCCTTACGTTTTTTTTCATTTTCGGGCGAAAAATTAAGTTTCTACAATCTTCTCAAAACTCTGGATTATGATAGAGGGCCACAAGACTTTGACCTGAGTGCAAAAATGGAGGCTCTAGACCCTTCCAGAGCTGAGATATCGAAACTCAAAATTTCGACCCGAAAAAAAAACGACAGTGTTACCCCTTTCGTGTTTTTTTTTCGGACGAAAAATTAAGTTTCTCCAATCTTCTCAAAACTCTGGATTATGATAGAGGGCCACAAGACTTTGACCTGAGTGCAAAAATGGAGGCTCTAGACCCTTCCAGAGCTGAGATATCGAAACTCAAAATTTCGACCCGAAAAAAAAACCGACAGTGTTACCCCTTACGTTTTTTTCATTTTTGGGCGAAAAATTAAGTTTCTCCAATCTTCTCAAAACTCTGGATTATGATAGAGGGATGTGAGACTTTGACCTGAGTGCAAAAATGGAGGCTCTAGACCCTTCCAGAGCTGAGATATCGAAACTCAAAATTTTGACCCGAAAAAAAAAACGACAGTGTTACCCCTTACATTTTTTTCATTTTTGGGCGAAAAATTAAGTTTCTCCAATCTTCTCAAAACTCTGGATTATGATAGAGGGATGTGAGACTTTGACCTGAGTGCAAAAATGGAGGCTCTAGACCCTTCCAGAGCTGAGATATCGAATTTTAAAATTTCGACCCGAAAAAAAAACGACAGTGTTACCCCTTACGTTTTTTTCATTTTTGGGCGTAAAATTAAGTTTCTCCAATCTTCTCAAAACTCTGGATTATGATAGAGGGATGTGAGACTTTGACCTGAGTGCAAAAATGGAGGCTCTAGACCCTTCCAGAGCTGAGATATCGAATTTTAAAATTTCGACCCGAAAAAAAACACGACAGTGTTACCCCTTACGTTTTTTTCGTTTTCGGGCGAAAAATTAAGTTTCTCCAATCTTCTCAAAACTCTGGATTCTGAAAGAGGGCCACGAGACTTTGACCTGAGTGCAAAAATGGAGGCTCTAGACCCTTCCACAGCTGAGATATCGAATTTCAAAATTTCGACCCGAAAAAAAAAACGACAGTGTTACCCCTTACGTTTTTTCATTTTTGGGCAAAAAATTAAGTTTCTCCAATCTTCTCAAAACTCTGGATTATGATAGAGGGCTGTGAGACTTTGACCTGAGTGCAAGAATGGAGGCTCTAGGCCCTTCCAGACTTGAGATATTGAAATTCAAAATTTCGACCCGAAAAAGAAATGACAGTGTTACCCCTTTCGTATTTTTCGTTTTCGGCCAAAAAATACTTTTCTCCAATCTTCTCAAAACTCTGGATTGTGATAGAGGGCTGTGAGACTTTGGCCTGAGTGCAAAAATGGAGGCTCTAGACCCTTCCAGAGCTGAGATATCGAAATTCAAAATTTCGACCCGGAAAAAAACCCGACAGTGTTACCCCTTTCGTTTTTTTTCGTTTTCGGCCGAAAAATTAAGTTTCTCCAATCTTCTCAAAACTCTGGATTATGATAGAGGGCTGTGAGACTTTGACCTGAGTGCAAAAATGGAGGCTCTAGACCCTTCCAGAGCTGAGATATCGAAACTCAAAATTTCGACCCGAAAAAAAAACGACAGTGTTACCCCTTACGTTTTTTTCATTTTCGGGCGAAAAATTAAGTTTCTCCAATCTTCTCAAAACTCTGGATTATGATAGAGGGCTGTGAGACTTTGACCTGAGTGCAAAAATGGAGGCTCTAGACCCTTCCAGAGCTGAGATATCGAAACTCAAAATTTCGACCCGAAAAAAAAACGACAGTGTTACCCCTTACGTTTTTTTTCATTTTCGGGCAAAAAATTAAGTTTCTCCAATCTTCTCAAAACTCTGGATTATGATAGAGGGCTGTGAGACTTTGACCTTAGTGCAAAAATGGAGGCTCTAGACCCTTCTAGAGCTGAGATATTGAAACTCAAAATATCGACCCGAAAAAAAAACGACAGTGTTACCCCTTACGTTTTTTCATTTTTGGGCAAAAAATTAAGTTTCTCCAATCTTCTCAAAACTCTGGATTATGATAGAGGGATGTGAGACTTTGACCTGAGTGCAAAAATGGAGGCTCTAGACCCTTCCAGAGCTGAGATATCGAATTTCAAAATTTCGACCCGAAAAAAAAAACGACAGTGTTACCCCTTACGTTTTTTTTCGTTTTCGGGCGAAAAATTAAGTTTCTCCAATCTTCTCAAAACTCTGGATTCTGATAGAGGACCACGAGACTTTGACGTGTGCAAAAATGGAGGCTCTAGACCCTTCCAGACCTGAGATATCGAAACTCAAAATTTTGACCCGAAAAAAAACGACAGTGTTACCCCTTACGTTTTTTTCATTTTTGGGCGAAAAATTAAGTTTCTCCAATCTTCTCAAAACTCTGGATTATGATAGAGGGCTGTGAGACTTTGACCTGAGTGCAAAAATGGAGGCTCTAGACCCTTCCAGAGCTGAGATATCGAATTTTAAAATTTCGACCCGAAAAAAAAACGACAGTGTTACCCCTTACGTTTTTTTCGTTTTCGGGCGAAAAATTGCGGTTCTCCAATCTTCTCAAAACTCTGGATTATGATAGAGGGCCACGAGACTTTGACCTGAGTGCAAAAATGGAGGCTCTAGACCCTTCTAGAGCTGAGATATCGAATTTCAAAATTTCGACCCGAAAAAAAAACGACAGTGTTACCCCTTACGTTTTTTTTCGTTTTCGGGGGCGAAAAATTAAGTTTCTCCAATCTTCTCAAAACTCTGGATTATGATAGAGGGCTGTGAGACTTTGACCTGAGTGCAAAAATGGAGGCTCTAGACCCTTCCAGAGCTGAGATATCGAAACTCAAAATTTCGACCCGAAAAAAAAAACGACAGTGTTACCCCTTTCGTTTTTTTTTTCGGGCGAAAAATTAAGTTTCTCCAATCTTCTCAAAACTCTGGATTATGATAGAGGGCTGTGAGACTTTGACCTGAGTGCAAAAATGGAGGCTCTAGACCCTTCCAGAGCTGAGATATCGAAACTCAAAATTTCGACCCGAAAAAAAAAAGACAGTGTTACCCCTTTCGTGTTTTTTTTTCGGACGAAAAATTAAGTTTCTCCAATCTTCTCAAAACTCTGGATTATGATAGAGGGCTGTGAGACTTTGACCTGAGTGCAAAAATGGAGGCTCTAGACCCTTCAAGAGCTGAGATATCGAATTTTAAAATTTCGACCCGAAAAAAAAACGACAGTGTTACCCCTTACGTTTTTTCATTTTTGGGCAAAAAATTAAGTTTCTCCAATCTTCTCAAAACTCTGGATTATGATAGAGGGCTGTGAGACTTTGACCTGAGTGCAAAAATGGAGGCTCTAGACCCTTCCAGAGCTGAGATATCGAATTTCAAAATTTCGACCCGAAAAAAAAAACGACAGTGTTACCCCTTACGTTTTTTTTCGTTTTCGGGCGAAAAATTAAGTTTCTCCAATCTTCTCAAAACTCTGGATTCTGAAAGAGGGCCACGAGACTTTGACCTGAGTGCAAAAATGTCGTAACACTGTCGTTTTTTTTTTTCGGGTCGAAATTTTGAAATTCGATATCTCAGCTCTGGAAGGGTCTAGAGCCTCCATTTTTGCACTCAGGCCAAAGTCTCACAGCCCTCTATCATAATCCAGAGTTTTGAGAAGATTGGAGAAACTTAATTTTTCGCCCAAAAACGAAAAAAACATAAGGGGTAACACTGTCGGTTTTTTTTCGCGTCGAAATTTTAAAATTCGATATCTCAGCTCTGGAAGGGTCTAGAGCCTCCATTTTTGCACTCAGGTCAAAGTCTCACAGCCCTCTATCAAAATCCAGAGTTTTGAGAAGATTGGAGAAACTTAATTTTTCGCCCAAAAATGAAAAAAACGTAAGGGGTAACACTGTCGTTTTTTTTTCGGGTCGAAATTTTGAGTTTCGATATCTCAGCTCTAGAAGGGTCTAGAGCCTCCATTTTTGCACTAAGGTCAAAGTCTCACAGCCCTCTATCATAATCCAGAGTTTTGAGAAGATTGGAGAAACTTAATTTTTCGCCCAAAAAGGAAAAAAACGTAAGGGGTAACACTGTCGTTTTTTTTTCGGGTCAAAATTTTGAGTTTCGATATCTCAGGTCTGGAAGGGTCTAGAGCCTCCATTTTTGCACTCAGGTCAAAGTCTCGTGGCCCTCTATCAGAATCCAGAGTTTTGAGAAGATTGGAGAAACTTAATTTTTCGCCCGAAAAAAAAAACGAAAGGGGTAACACTGTCGTTTTTTTTTCGGGTCGAAATTTTAAAATTCGATATCTCAGCTCTGGAAGGGTCTAGAGCCTCCATTTTTGCACTCAGGTCAAAGTCTCACAGCCCTCTATCATAATCCAGAGTTTTGAGAAGATTGGAGAAACTTAATTTTTCGCCCGAAAAAAAAAACGAAAGGGGTAACACTGTCGTTTTTTTTTCGGGTCGAAATTTTAAAATTCGATATCTCAGCTGTGGAAGGGTCTAGAGCCTCCATTTTTGCACTCAGGTCAAAGTCTCACAGCCCTCTATCATAATCCAGAGTTTTGAGAAGATTGGAGAAACTTAATTTTTCGCCCAAAAATGAAAAAAACTAAAGGGGTAACACTGTCGTTTTTTTTTTTCGGTTTAAAATTTTGAGTTTTGATATCTCAGCTCTGGAAGGGTCTAGAGCCTCCATTTTTGCACTCAGGTCAAAGTCTCACAGCCCTCTATCATAATCCAGAGTTTTGAGAAGATTGGAGAAACTTAATTTTTTCGCCCAAAAATGAAAAAAACGTAAGGGGTAACACTGTCGGTTTTTTTTCCGGTCGAAATTTTGAGTTTCGATATCTCAGCTCTGGAAGGGTCTAGAGCCTCCATTTTTGCACTCAGGTCAAAGTCTCACAGCCCTCTATCATAATCCAGAGTTTTGAGAAGATTGGAGAAACTTAATTTTTCGCCCAAAAAAGGAAAAAACGTAAGGGGTAACACTGTCGTTTTTTTTTTCGGGTCGAAATTTAAAAATTCGATATCTCAGCTCTGGAAGGGTCTAGAGCCTCCATTTTTGCACTCAGGTCAAAGTCTCACAGCCCTCTATCATAATCCAGAGTTTTGAGAAGATTGGAGAAACTTAATTTTTTGGTCGAAAAGGAAAAAAACGAAAGGGGTAACACTGTCGTTTTTGTTTCGGGTCGAAATTTTTTTTGAAATTCGATATCTCAGCTCTGGAAGGGTCTAGAGCCTCCATTTTTGCACTCAGGTCAAAGTCTCACAGCCCTCTATCATAATCCAGAGTTTTGAGAAGATTGGAGAAACTTAATTTTTTCGCCCAAAAATGAAAAAAACGTAAGGGGTAACACTGTCGTTTTTTTTTCGGGTCGAAATTTTGAGTTTCGATATCTCAGCTCTGGAAGGGTCTAGAGCCTCCATTTTTGCACTCAGGTCAAAGTCTCACAGCCCTCTATCATAATCCAGAGTTTTGAGAAGATTGGAGAAACTTAATTTTTCGCCCAAAAAGGAAAAAAACATAAGGGGTAACACTGTCGTTTTTTTTTCGGGTCAAAATTTTGAGTTTCGATATCTCAGGTCTGGAAGGGTCTAGAGCCTCCATTTTTGCACTCAGGTCAAAGTCTCGTGGCCCTCTATCAGAATCCAGAGTTTTGAGAAGATTGGAGAAACTTAATTTTTCGCCCGAAAAAAAAAACGAAAGGGGTAACACTGTCGTTTTTTTTTCGGGTCGAAATTTTAAAATTCGATATCTCAGCTCTGGAAGGGTCTAGAGCCTCCATTTTTGCACTCAGGTCAAAGTCTCACAGCCCTCTATCATAATCCAGAGTTTTGAGAAGATTGGAGAAACTTAATTTTTTGCCCAAAAATGAAAAAACATAAGGGGTAATACTGTCGGTTTTTTTTTCGGGTCGAAATTTTGAAATTCGATATCTCAGCTGTGGAAGGGTCTAGAGCCTCCATTTTTGCACTCAGGTCAAAGTCTCGTGGCCCTCTATCAGAATCCAGAGTTTTGAGAAGATTGGAGAAACTTAATTTTTCGCCCGAAAACGAAAAAAACGTAAGGGGTAACACTGTCGTTTTTTTTTCGGGTCGAAATTTTGAGTTTCCATATCTCAGCTCTGGAAGGGTCTAGAGCCTCCATTTTTGCACTCGGGTCAAAGTCTCACAGCCCTCTATCATAATCCAGAGTTTTGAGAAGATTGGAGAAACTTAATTTTTCGCCCAAAAATGAAAAAAACTAAAGGGGTAACACTGTCGTTTTTTTTTTCGGGTCAAAATTTTGAGTTTCGATATCTCAGCTCTGGAAGGGTCTAGAGCCTCCATTTTTGCACTCAGGTGAAAGTCAAGTGGCCCTCTATCACAATCCAGAGTTTTGAGAAGATTGGAGAAACTTAATTTTTCACCCGAAAAAAAAAAACGTAAGGGGTAACACTGTCGTTTTTTTTTCGGGTCGAATTTTAAAAATTCGATATCTCAGCTCTGGAAGGGTCTAGAGCCTCCATTTTTGCACTCAGGTCAAAGTCTCACAGCCCTCTATCATAATCCAGAGTTTTGAGAAGATTGGAGAAACTTAATTTTTTCGCCCAAAAATGAAAAAAACGTAAGGGGTAACACTGTCGTTTTTTTTTTTCGGGTCAAAATTTTGAGTTTCGATATCTCAGCTCTGGAAGGGTCTAGAGCCTCCATTTTTGCACTCAGGTGAAAGTCAAGTGGCCCTCTATCAGAATCCAGAGTTTTGAGAAGATTGGAGAAACTTAATTTTTCACCCGAAAAAAAAAAAACGAAAGGGGTAACACTGTCGTTTTTGTTTCGGGTCGAAATTTTGAAATTCGATATCTCAGCTCTGGAAGGGTCTAGAGCCTCCATTTTTGCACTCAGGTCAAAGTCTCAAAGCCCTCTATCATAATCCAGAGTTTTGAGAAGATTGGAGAAACTTAATTTTTCGCCCAAAAATGAAAAAACGTAAGGGGTAACACTGTCGTGTTTTTTTTCGGGTCGAAATTTTGAAATTCGATATCTCAGCTCTGGAAGGGTCTAGAGCCTCCATTTTTGCACTCAGGCCAAAGTCTCACAGCCCTCTATCATAATCCAGAGTTTTAATAAGATTGGAGAAACTTAATTTTTCGCCCGAAAACGAAAAAAACATAAGGGGTAACACTGTCGTTTTTTTTTTCGGGTCGAAATTTTAAAATTCGATATCTCAGCTCTGGAAGGGGCTAGAGCCTCCATTTTTGCACTCAGGTCAAAGTCTCACAGCCCTCTATCATAATCCAGAGTTTTGAGAAGATTGGAGAAACTTAATTTTTTGCCCAAAAATGAAAAAAAAAAAAAACGTAAGGGGTAACACTGTCGTCTTTTTTTCGGGTCGAAATTTTGAAATTCGATATCTCAGCTCTGGAAGGGTCTAGAGCCTCCATTTTTGCACTCAGGTCAAAGTCTCACAGCCCTCTATCATAATCCAGAGTTTTGAGAAGATTGGAGAAACTTAATTTTTTGCCCAAAAATGAAAAAACGTAAGGGGTAACACTGTCGTTTTTTTTTCGGGTCGAAATTTTGAAATTCGATATCTCAGCTGTGGAAGGGTCTAGAGCCTCCATTTTTGCACTCAGGTCAAAGTCTCGTGGCCCTCTATCAGAATCAAGAGTTTTGAGAAGATTGGAGAAACTTAATTTTTCGCCCGAAAACGAAAAAAACGTAAGGGGTAACACTGTCGTTTTTTTTTTCGGGTCGAAATTTTAAAATTCGATATCTCAGCTCTGGAAGGGTCTAGAGCCTCCATTTTTGCACTCAGGTCAAAGTCTCACAGCCCTCTATCATAATCCAGAGTTTTGAGAAGATTGGAGAAACTTAATTTTTCGCCCAAAAATGAAAAAACGTAAGGGGTAACACTGTCGTGTTTTTTTTCGGGTCGAAATTTTGAAATTCGATATCTCAGCTCTGGAAGGGTCTAGAGCCTCCATTTTTGCACTCAGGCCAAAGTCTCACAGCCCTCTATCATAATCCAGAGTTTTAATAAGATTGGAGAAACTTAATTTTTCGCCCGAAAACGAAAAAAACATAAGGGGTAACACTGTCGTTTTTTTTTTCGGGTCGAAATTTTAAAATTCGATATCTCAGCTCTGGAAGGGGCTAGAGCCTCCATTTTTGCACTCAGGTCAAAGTCTCACAGCCCTCTATCATAATCCAGAGTTTTGAGAAGATTGGAGAAACTTAATTTTTTGCCCAAAAATGAAAAAAAAAAAAACGTAAGGGGTAACACTGTCGTCTTTTTTTCGGGTCGAAATTTTGAAATTCGATATCTCAGCTCTGGAAGGGTCTAGAGCCTCCATTTTTGCACTCAGGTCAAAGTCTCACAGCCCTCTATCATAATCCAGAGTTTTGAGAAGATTGGAGAAACTTAATTTTTTGCCCAAAAATGAAAAAACGTAAGGGGTAACACTGTCGTTTTTTTTTCGGGTCGAAATTTTGAAATTCGATATCTCAGCTGTGGAAGGGTCTAGAGCCTCCATTTTTGCACTCAGGTCAAAGTCTCGTGGCCCTCTATCAGAATCAAGAGTTTTGAGAAGATTGGAGAAACTTAATTTTTCGCCCGAAAACGAAAAAAACGTAAGGGGTAACACTGTCGTTTTTTTTTTCGGGTCGAAATTTTAAAATTCGATATCTCAGCTCTGGAAGGGTCTAGAGCCTCCATTTTTGCACTCAGGTCAAAGTCTCACAGCCCTCTATCATAATCCAGAGTTTTGAGAAGATTGGAGAAACTTAATTTTTCGCCCAAAAATGAAAAAAACGTAAGGGGTAACACTGTCGTTTTTTTTTCGGGTCGAAATTTTGAGTTTCGATATCTCAGCTCTAGAAGGGTCTAGAGCCTCCATTTTTGCACTAAGGTCAAAGTCTCACAGCCCTCTATCATAATCCAGAGTTTTGAGAAGATTGGAGAAACTTAATTTTTCGCCCAAAAATGAAAAAACCGTAAGGGGTAACACTGTCGTTTTTTTTTCGGGTCAAAATTTTGAGTTTCGATATCTCAGGTCTGGAAGGGTCTAGAGCCTCCATTTTTGCACTCAGGTCAAAGTCTCGTGGCCCTCTATCAGAATCCAGAGTTTTGAGAAGATTGGAGAAACTTAATTTTTCGCCCGAAAAAAAAACGAAAGGGGTAACACTGTCGTTTTTTTTTCAGGTCGATTTTTTAAAATTCGATATCTCAGCTCTGGAAGGGTCTAGAGCCTCCATTTTTGCACTCAGGTCAAAGTCTCACAGCCCTCTATCATAATCCAGAGTTTTGAGAAGATTGGAGAAACTTAATTTTTCGCCCGAAAACGAAAAAAACGTAAGGGGTAACACTGTCGTTTTTTTTTTCGGGTCGAAATTTTGAAATTCGATATCTCAGCTCTAGAAGGGTCTAGAGCCTCCATTTTTGCACTCAGGTCAAAGTCTCGTGGCCCTCTATCATAATCCAGAGTTTTGAGAAGATTGGAGAAACTTAATTTTTCGCCCGAAAACGAAAAAAACGTAAGGGGTAACACTGTCGTTTTTTTTTTCGGGTCGAAATTTTAAAATTCGATATCTCAGCTCTGGAAGGGTCTAGAGCCTCCATTTTTGCACTCAGGTCAAAGTCTCACAGCCCTCTATCATAATCCAGAGTTTTGAGAAGATTGGAGAAACTTAATTTTTTGCCCAAAAATGAAAAAACGTAAGGGGTAACACTGTCGTTTTTTTTTTCGGGTCGAAATTTTGAAATTCGATGTCTCAGCTGTGGAAGGGTCTAGAGCCTCCATTTTTGCACTCAGGTCAAAGTCTCGTGGCCCTCTATCAGAATCCAGAGTTTTGAGAAGATTGGAGAAACTTAATTTTTCGCCCGAAAACGAAAAAAACGTAAGGGGTAACACTGTCGTTTTTTTTTCGAGTCGAAATTTAAAAATTCGATATCTCAGCTCTGGAAGGGTCTAGAGCCTCCATTTTTGCACTCAGGTCAAAGTCTCACATCCCTCTATCATAATCCAGAGTTTTGAGAAGATTGGAGAAACTTAATTTTTCGCCCGAAAACGAAAAAAACGTAAGGGGTAACACTGTCGTTTTTTTTTCGGGTCGAAATTTTAAAATTCGATATCTCAGCTCTGGAAGGGTCTAGAGCCTCCATTTTTGCACTCAGGTCAAAGTCTCACAGCCCTCTATCATAATCCAGAGTTTTGAGAAGATTGGAGAAACTTAATTTTTCGCCCAAAAATGAAAAAAACGTAAGGGGTAACACTGTCGTTTTTTTTTCGGGTGGAAATTTTGAGTTTCCATATCTCAGCTCTGAAAGGGTCTAGAGCCTCCATTTTTGCACTCAGGTCAAAGTCTCACAGCCCTCTATCATAATCCAGAGTTTTGAGAAGATTGGAGAAAGTTAATTTTTTGCCCAAAAATGAAAAAAAGGAAAGGGGTAAAAATGTCGGGTTTTTTTCGGGTCGAAATTTTGAGTTTCGCTATCTTAGCTCTGGAAGGGTCTAGAGCCTCCATTTTTGCACTCAGGTCAAAGTCTCACAGCCCTCTATCATAATCCAGAGTTTTGAGAAGATTGGAGAAACTTAATTTTTCGCCCAAAAATGAAAAAACGTAAGGGGTAACACTGTCGTTTTTTTTTCGGTCGAAATTTTGAAATTCGATATCTCAGCTCTGGAAGGGTCTAGAGCCTCCATTTTTGCACTCAGGCCAAAGTCTCACAGCCCTCTATCATAATCCAGAGTTTTGAGAAGATTGGAGAAACTTAATTTTTCGCCCGAAAACGAAAAACACGTAAGGGGTAACACTGTCGTTTTTTTTTCGGGTCGAAATTTTAAAATTCGATATCTCAGCTCTGGAAGGGTCTAGAGCCTCCATTTTTGCACTCAGGTCAAAGTCTCACAGCCCTCTATCATAATCCAGAGTTTTGAGAAGATTGGAGAAACTTAATGTTTCGCCCAAAAATGAAAAAAACGTAAGGGGTAACACTGTCGTTTTTTTTTCGGGTCGAAATTTTGAGTTTCCATATCTCAGCTCTGGAAGGGTCTAGAGCCTCCATTTTTGCACTCAGGTCAAAGTCTCACAGCCCTCTATCATAATCCAGAGTTTTGAGAAGATTGGAGAAACTTAATTTTTCGCCCAAAAATGAAAAAACCGTAAGGGGTAACACTGTCGTTTTTTTTCGGGTCGAAATTTTGAGTTTCGATATCTCAGCTCTAGAAGGGTCTAGAGCCTCCATTTTTGCACTAAGGTCAAAGTCTCACAGCCCTCTATCATAATCCAGAGTTTTGAGAAGATTGGAGAAACTTAATTTTTCGCCCAAAAATGAAAAAAACGTAAGGGGTAACACTGTCGTTTTTTTTTCGGGTCAAAATTTTGAGTTTCGATATCTCAGGTCTGGAAGGGTCTAGAGCCTCCATTTTTGCACTCAGGTCAAAGTCTCGTGGCCCTCTATCAGAATCCAGATTTTTGAGAAGATTGGAGAAACTTAATTTTTCGCCTGAAAAAAAAAACGAAAGGGGTAACACTGTCGTTTTTTTTTCGGGTCGAAATTTTAAAATTCGATATCTCAGCTCTGGAAGGGTCTAGAGCCTCCATTTTTGCACTCAGGTCAAAGTCTCACAGCCCTCTATCATAATCCAGAGTTTTGAGAAGATTGGAGAAACTTAATTTTTCGCCCAAAAATGAAAAAACGTAAGGGGTAACACTGTCGTTTTTTTTTCGGGTCGAAATTTTGAAATTCGATATCTCAGCTCTGGAAGGGTCTAGAGCCTCCATTTTTGCACTCAGTCCAAAGTCTCACAGCCCTCTATCATAATCCAGAGTTTTGAGAAGATTGGAGAAACTTAATATTTCACCCGAAAACGAAAAAAACGTAAGGGGTAACACTGTCGTTTTTTTTTTCGGGTCGAAATTTTAAAATTCGATATCTCAGCTCTGGAAGGGTCTAGAGCCTCCATTTTTGCACTCAGGTCAAAGTCTCACAGCCCTCTATCATAATCCAGAGTTTTGAGAAGATTGGAGAAACTTATTTTTTCGCCCAAAAATGAAAAAAACGTAAGGGGTAACACTGTCGTTTTTTTTTTCGGGTCGAAATTTTGAGTTTCCATATCTCAGCTCTGGAAGGGTCTAGAGCCTCCATTTTTGCACTCAGGTCAAAGTCTCACAGCCCTCTATCATAATCCAGAGTTTTGAGAAGATTGGAGAAACTTAATTTTTCGCCCAAAAATGAAAAAAACGTAAGGGGTAACACTGTCGTTTTTTTTTCGGGTCAAAATTTTGAGTTTCGATATCTCAGCTCTGGAAGGGTCTAGAGCCTCCATTTTTGCACTCAGGTCACAGTCTCACAGCCCTCTATCATAATCCAGAGTTTTGAGAAGATTGGAGAAACTTAATTTTTTGCCCAAAAATGAAAAAAAATGTTAGGGGTAACACTGTCGTCTTTTTTTCGAGTCGAAATTTTGAAATTCGATATCTCAGCTCTGGAAGGGTCTAGAGCCTCCGTTTTTGCACTCAGGTCAAAGTCTCACAGCCCTCTATCATAATCCAGAGTTTTGAGAAGATTGGAGAAACTTAATTTTTCGCCCAAAAATGAAAAAACGTAAGGGGTAACACTGTCGTTTTTTTTTCGGGTCGAAATTTTGAAATTCGATATCTCAGCTCTGGAAGGGTCTAGAGCCTCCATTTTTGCACTCAGGCCAAAGTCTCACAGCCCTCTATCATAATCCAGAGTTTTGAGAAGATTGGAGAAACTTAATTTTTCGCCGAAAAATGAAAAAAACGTAAGGGGTAACACTGTCGTTTTTTTTTCGGGTCAAAATTTTGAGTTTCGATATCTCAGCTCTGGAAGGGTCTAGAGCCTCCATTTTTGCACTCAGGTCAAAGTCTCACAGCCCTCTATCATAATCCAGAGTTTTGAGAAGATTGGAGAAACTTAATTTTTTGCCCAAAAATGAAAAAAAAAAACGTAAGGGGTAACACTGTCGTTTTTTTTTTCGGGTCGAAATTTTGAAATTCGATATCTCAGCTGTGGAAGGGTCTAGAGTCTCCATTTTTGCACTCAGGTCAAAGTCTCGTGGCCCTCTATCAGAATCCATAGTTTTGAGAAGATTGGAGAAACTTAATTTTTTGCCCAAAAATGAAAAAACGTAAGGGGTAACACTATCGTTTTTTTTTCGGGTCGAAATTTTAAAATTCGATATCTCAGCTCTGGAAGGGTCTAGAGCCTCCATTTTTGCACTCAGGTCAAAGTCTCACTGCCCTCTATCATAATCCAGAGTTTTGAGAAGATTGGAGAAACTTAATTTTTCGCCCAAAAATGAAAAAAACGTAAGGGGTAACACTGTCGTTTTTTTTTCGGGTCGAAATTTTGAGTTTCGATATCTCAGCTCTAGAAGGGTCTAGAGCCTCCATTTTTGCACTAAGGTCAAAGTCTCACAGCCCTCTATCATAATCCAGAGTTTTGAGAAGATTGGAGAAACTTAATTTTTCGCCCAAAAATGAAAAAAACGTAAGGGGTAACACTGTCGTTTTTTTTTCGGGTCAAAATTTTGAGTTTCGATATCTCAGGTCTGGAAGGGTCTAGAGCCTCCATTTTTGCACTCAGGTCAAAGTCTCGTGGCCCTCTATCAGAATCCAGAGTTTTGAGAAGATTGGAGAAACTTAATTTTTCGCCCGAAAAAAAAAACGAAAGGGGTAACACTGTCGTTTTTTTTTCGGGTCGAAATTTTAAAATTCGATATCTCAGCTCTGGAAGGGTCTAGAGCCTCCATTTTTGCACTCAGGCCAAAGTCTCACAGCCCTCTATCATAATCCAGAGTTTTGAGAAGATTGGAGAAACTTAATTTTTCACCCGAAAACGAAAAAAACGTAAGGGGTAACACTGTCGTTTTTTTTTGGGGTCGAAATTTTAAAATTCGATATCTCAGCTCTGGAAGGGTCTAGAGCCTCCATTTTTGCACTCAGGTCAAAGTCTCACAGCCCTCTATCATAATCCAGAGTTTTGAGAAGATTGGAGAAACTTAATTTTTCGCCCAAAAATGAAAAAAACGTAAGGGGTAACACTGTCGTTTTTTTTTGGGGTCGAAATTTTAAAATTCGATATCTCAGCTCTGGAAGGGTCTAGAGCCTCCATTTTTGCACTCAGGTCAAAGTCTCACAGCCCTCTATCATAATCCAGAGTTTTGAGAAGATTGGAGAAACTTAATTTTTCGCCCAAAAATGAAAAAAACGTAAGGGGTAACACTGTCGTTTTTTTTTCGGGTCGAAATTTTGAGTTTCGATTTCTCAGCTCTGGAAGGGTCTAGAGCCTCCATTTTTGCACTCAGGTCAAAGTCTCACAGCCCTCTATCATAATCCAGAGTTTTGAGAAGATTGGAGAAACTTAATTTTTCGCCCGAAAACGAAAAAAACGTAAGGGGTAACACTGTCGTTTTTTTTTCGGGTCGAAATTTTAAAATTCGATATCTCAGCTCTTGAAGGGTCTAGAGCCTCCATTTTTGCACTCAGGTCAAAGTCTCACAGCCCTCTATCATAATCCAGAGTTTTGAGAAGATTGGAGAAACTTAATTTTTCGTCCGAAAAAAAAACACGAAAGGGGTAACACTGTCGTTTTTTTTTTCGGGTCGAAATTTTGAGTTTCGATATCTCAGCTCTGGAAGGGTCTAGAGCCTCCATTTTTGCACTCAGGTCAAAGTCTCACAGCCCTCTATCATAATCCAGAGTTTTGAGAAGATTGGAGAAACTTAATTTTTCGCCCGAAAAAAAAAACGAAAGGGGTAACACTGTCGTTTTTTTTTCGGGTCGAAATTTTGAGTTTCGATATCTCAGCTCTGGAAGGGTCTAGAGCCTCCATTTTTGCACTCAGGTCAAAGTCTCACAGCCCTCTATCATAATCCAGAGTTTTGAGAAGATTGGAGAAACTTAATTTTTCGCCCGAAAACGAAAAAAACGTAAGGGGTAACACAGTCGTTTTTTTTTCGGGTCGAAATTTTAAAATTCGATATCTCAGCTCTAGAAGGGTCTAGAGCCTCCATTTTTGCACTCAGGTCAAAGTCTCGTGGCCCTCTATCATAATCCAGAGTTTTGAGAAGATTGGAGAAACTTAATTTTTTGCCCGAAAATGAAAAAAACGTAAGGGGTAACACTGTCGTTTTTTTTTTTCGGGTCGCAATTTGGAGTTTCGATATCTCAGCTCTGGAAGGGTCTAGAGCCTCCATTTTTGCACTCAGGTCAAAGTCTCACAGCCCTCTATCATAATCCAGAGTTTTGAGAAGATTGGAGAAACTTAATTTTTCGCCCAAAAATGAAAAAAACGTAAGGGGTAACACTGTCGTTTTTTTTTTCGGGTCGAAATTTTGAGTTTCGATTTCTCAGCTCTGGAAGGGTCTAGAGCCTCCATTTTTGCACTCAGGTCAAAGTCTCGTGGCCCTCTATCAGAATCCAGAGTTTTGAGAAGATTGGAGAAACTTAATTTTTCGCCCGAAAACGAAAAAAACGTAAGGGGTAACACTGTCGTTTTTTTTTTCGGGTCGAAATTTTAAAATTCGATATCTCAGCTCTTTAAGGGTCTAGAGCCTCCATTTTTGCACTCAGGTCAAAGTCTCACAGCCCTCTATCATAATCCAGAGTTTTGAGAAGATTGGAGAAACTTAATTTTTCGCCCGAAAAACGAAAAAAAACGTAAGGGGTAACACTGTCGTTTTTTTTTTCGGGTCGAAATTTTGAAATTCGATATCTCAGCTCTGGAAGGGTCTAGAGCCTCCATTTTTGCACTCAGGTCAAAGTCTCACATCCCTCTATCATAATCCAGAGTTTTGAGAAGATTGGAGAAACGTAATTTTTCGCCCAAAAATGAAAAAAACGTAAGGGGTAACACTGTCGTTTTTTTTTCGGGTCGAAATTTTGAGTTTCAATATCTCAGCTCTAGAAGGGTCTAGAGCCTCCATTTTTGCACTAAGGTCAAAGTCTCACAGCCCTCTATCATAATCCAGAGTTTTGAGAAGATTGGAGAAACTTAATTTTTTGCCCGAAAATGAAAAAAACGTAAGGGGTAACACTGTCGTTTTTTTTTCGGGTCGAAATTTTGAGTTTCGATATCTCAGCTCTGGAAGGGTCTAGAGCCTCCATTTTTGCACTCAGGTCAAAGTCTCGTGGTCCTCTATCAGAATCCAGAGTTTTGAGAAGATTGGAGAAACTTAATTTTTCGCCCGAAAACGAAAAAAAACGTAAGGGGTAACACTGTCGTTTTTTTTTCGGGTCGAAATTTTGAAATTCGATATCTCAGCTCTGGAAGGGTCTAGAGCCTCCATTTTTGCACTCAGGTCAAAGTCTCACATCCCTCTATCATAATCCAGAGTTTTGAGAAGATTGGAGAAACTTAATTTTTCGCCCAAAAATGAAAAAAACGTAAGGGGTAACACTGTCGTTTTTTTTTCGGGTCGAAATTTTGAGTTTCAATATCTCAGCTCTAGAAGGGTCTAGAGCCTCCATTTTTGCACTAAGGTCAAAGTCTCACAGCCCTCTATCATAATCCAGAGTTTTGAGAAGATTGGAGAAACTTAATTTTTTTGCCCGAAAATTAAAAAAACGTAAGGGGTAACACTGTCGTTTTTTTTTCGGGTCGAAATTTTGAGTTTCGATATCTCAGCTCTGGAAGGGTCTAGAGCCTCCATTTTTGCACTCAGGTCAAAGTCTCACAGCCCTCTATCATAATCCAGAGTTTTGAGAAGATTGGAGAAACTTAATTTTTCGCCCGAAAATGAAAAAAACGTAAGGGGTAACACTGTCGTTTTTTTTTCGGGTCGAAATTTTGAGTTTCGATATCTCAGCTCTGGAAGGGTCTAGAGCCTCCATTTTTGCACTCAGGTCAAAGTCTCACAGCCCTCTATCATAATCCAGAGTTTTGAGAAGATTGGAGAAACTTAATTTTTCGGCCGAAAACGAAAAAAAACGAAAGGGGTAACACTGTCGGTTTTTTTTCCGGGTCGAAATTTTGAGTTTCGATATCTCAGCTCTGGAAGGGTCTAGAGCCTCCATTTTTGCACTCAGGTCAAAGTCTCACAGCCCTCTATCATAATCCAGAGTTTTGAGAAGATTGGAGAAACTTAATTTTTCGCCCAAAAATGAAAAAAACGTAAGGGGTAACACTGTCGTTTTTTTTTCGGGTCGAAATTTTGAGTTTCGATTTCTCAGCTGTGGAAGGGTCTAGAGCCTCCATTTTTGCACTCAGGTCAAAGTCTCGTGGCCCTCTTTCAGAATCCAGAGTTTTGAGAAGATTGGAGAAACTTAATTTTTCGCCCGAAAACGAAAAAAACGTAAGGGGTAACACTGTCGTTTTTTTTTCGGGTCGAAATTTTAAAATTCGATATCTCAGCTCTGGAAGGGTCTAGAGCCTCCATTTTTGCACTCAGGTCAAAGTCTCACATCCCTCTATCATAATCCAGAGTTTTGAGAAGATTGGAGAAACTTAATTTTTCGCCCAAAAATGAAAAAAACGTAAGGGGTAACACTGTCGTTTTTTTTTCGGGTCGAAATTTTAAAATTCGATATCTCAGCTCTGGAAGGGTCTAGAGCCTCCATTTTTGCACTCAGGTCAAAGTCTCACATCCCTCTATCATAATCCAGAGTTTTGAGAAGATTGGAGAAACTTAATTTTTCGCCCAAAAATGAAAAAAACGTAAGGGGTAACACTGTCGTTTTTTTTTCGGGTCGAAATTTTGAGTTTCGATATCTCAGCTCTAGAAGGGTCTAGAGCCTCCATTTTTGCACTAAGGTCAAAGTCTCACAGCCCTCTATCATAATCCAGAGTTTTGAGAAGATTGGAGAAACTTAATTTTTTGCCCAAAAATGAAAAAAACGTAAGGGGTAACACTGTCGTTTTTTTTTCGGGTCAAAATTTTGAGTTTCGATATCTCAGGTCTGGAAGGGTCTAGAGCCTCCATTTTTGCACTCAGGTCAAAGTCTCGTGGCCCTCTATCAGAATCCAGATTTTTGAGAAGATTGGAGAAACTTAATTTTTCGCCTGAAAAAAAAAACGAAAGGGGTAACACTGTCGTTTTTTTTTCGGGTCGAAATTTTAAAATTCGATATCTCAGGTCTGGAAGGGTCTAGAGCCTCCATTTTTGCACTCAGGTCAAAGTCTCACAGCCCTCTATCATAATCCAGAGTTTTGAGAAGATTGGAGAAACTTAATTTTTCGCCCAAAAATGAAAAAACGTAAGGGGTAACACTGTCGTTTTTTTTTCGGGTCGAAATTTTGAAATTCGATATCTCAGCTCTGGAAGGGTCTAGAGCCTCCATTTTTGCACTCAGTCCAAAGTCTCACAGCCCTCTATCATAATCCAGAGTTTTGAGAAGATTGGAGAAACTTAATATTTCACCCGAAAACGAAAAAAACGTAAGGGGTAACACTGTCGTTTTTTTTTTTCGGGTCGAAATTTTAAAATTCGATATCTCAGCTCTGGAAGGGTCTAGAGCCTCCATTTTTGCACTCAGGTCAAAGTCTCACAGCCCTCTATCATAATCCAGAGTTTTGAGAAGATTGGAGAAACTTATTTTTTTCGCCCAAAAATGAAAAAAACGTAAGGGGTAACACTGTCGTTTTTTTTTTCGGGTCGAAATTTTGAGTTTCCATATCTCAGCTCTGGAAGGGTCTAGAGCCTCCATTTTTGCACTCAGGTCAAAGTCTCACAGCCCTCTATCATAATCCAGAGTTTTGAGAAGATTGGAGAAACTTAATTTTTCGCCCAAAAATGAAAAAAACGTAAGGGGTAACACTGTCGTTTTTTTTTCGGGTCAAAATTTTGAGTTTCGATATCTCAGCTCTGGAAGGGTCTAGAGCCTCCATTTTTGCACTCAGGTCACAGTCTCACAGCCCTCTATCATAATCCAGAGTTTTGAGAAGATTGGAGAAACTTAATTTTTTGCCCAAAAATGAAAAAAAATGTTAGGGGTAACACTGTCGTCTTTTTTTCGAGTCGAAATTTTGAAATTCGATATCTCAGCTCTGGAAGGGTCTAGAGCCTCCGTTTTTGCACTCAGGTCAAAGTCTCACAGCCCTCTATCATAATCCAGAGTTTTGAGAAGATTGGAGAAACTTAATTTTTCGCCCAAAAATGAAAAAACGTAAGGGGTAACACTGTCGTTTTTTTTTCGGGTCGAAATTTTGAAATTCGATATCTCAGCTCTGGAAGGGTCTAGAGCCTCCATTTTTGCACTCAGGCCAAAGTCTCACAGCCCTCTATCATAATCCAGAGTTTTGAGAAGATTGGAGAAACTTAATTTTTCGCCCAAAAATGAAAAAAACGTAAGGGGTAACACTGTCGTTTTTTTTTCGGGTCAAAATTTTGAGTTTCGATATCTCAGCTCTGGAAGGGTCTAGAGCCTCCATTTTTGCACTCAGGTCAAAGTCTCACAGCCCTCTATCATAATCCAGAGTTTTGAGAAGATTGGAGAAACTTAATTTTTTGCCCAAAAATGAAAAAAAAAAAACGTAAGGGGTAACACTGTCGTTTTTTTTTTTCGGGTCGAAATTTTGAAATTCGATATCTCAGCTGTGGAAGGGTCTAGAGTCTCCATTTTTGCACTCAGGTCAAAGTCTCGTGGCCCTCTATCAGAATCCATAGTTTTGAGAAGATTGGAGAAACTTAATTTTTTGCCCAAAAATGAAAAAACGTAAGGGGTAACACTATCGTTTTTTTTTCGGGTCGAAATTTTAAAATTCGATATCTCAGCTCTGGAAGGGTCTAGAGCCTCCATTTTTGCACTCAGGTCAAAGTCTCACTGCCCTCTATCATAATCCAGAGTTTTGAGAAGATTGGAGAAACTTAATTTTTCGCCCAAAAATGAAAAAAACGTAAGGGGTAACACTGTCGTTTTTTTTTTCGGGTCGAAATTTTGAGTTTCGATATCTCAGCTCTAGAAGGGTCTAGAGCCTCCATTTTTGCACTAAGGTCAAAGTCTCACAGCCCTCTATCATAATCCAGAGTTTTGAGAAGATTGGAGAAACTTAATTTTTCGCCCAAAAATGAAAAAAACGTAAGGGGTAACACTGTCGTTTTTTTTTCGGGTCAAAATTTTGAGTTTCGATATCTCAGGTCTGGAAGGGTCTAGAGCCTCCATTTTTGCCCTCAGGTCAAAGTCTCGTGGCCCTCTATCAGAATCCAGAGTTTTGAGAAGATTGGAGAAACTTAATTTTTCGCCCGAAAAAAAAAACGAAAGGGGTAACACTGTCGTTTTTTTTTCGGGTCGAAATTTTAAAATTCGATATCTCAGCTCTGGAAGGGTCTAGAGCCTCCATTTTTGCACTCAGGCCAAAGTCTCACAGCCCTCTATCATAATCCAGAGTTTTGAGAAGATTGGAGAAACTTAATTTTTCACCCGAAAACGAAAAAAACGTAAGGGGTAACACTGTCGTTTTTTTTTGGGGTCGAAATTTTAAAATTCGATATCTCAGCTCTGGAAGGGTCTAGAGCCTCCATTTTTGCACTCAGGTCAAAGTCTCACAGCCCTCTATCATAATCCAGAGTTTTGAGAAGATTGGAGAAACTTAATTTTTCGCCCAAAAATGAAAAAAACGTAAGGGGTAACACTGTCGTTTTTTTTTGGGGTCGAAATTTTAAAATTCGATATCTCAGCTCTGGAAGGGTCTAGAGCCTCCATTTTTGCACTCAGGTCAAAGTCTCACAGCCCTCTATCATAATCCAGAGTTTTGAGAAGATTGGAGAAACTTAATTTTTCGCCCAAAAATGAAAAAAACGTAAGGGGTAACACTGTCGTTTTTTTTTCGGGTCGAAATTTTGAGTTTCGATTTCTCAGCTCTGGAAGGGTCTAGAGCCTCCATTTTTGCACTCAGGTCAAAGTCTCACAGCCCTCTATCATAATCCAGAGTTTTGAGAAGATTGGAGAAACTTAATTTTTCGCCCGAAAACGAAAAAAACGTAAGGGGTAACACTGTCGTTTTTTTTTCGGGTCGAAATTTTAAAATTCGATATCTCAGCTCTTGAAGGGTCTAGAGCCTCCATTTTTGCACTCAGGTCAAAGTCTCACAGCCCTCTATCATAATCCAGAGTTTTGAGAAGATTGGAGAAACTTAATTTTTCGTCCGAAAAAAAAACACGAAAGGGGTAACACTGTCGTTTTTTTTTTCGGGTCGAAATTTTGAGTTTCGATATCTCAGCTCTGGAAGGGTCTAGAGCCTCCATTTTTGCACTCAGGTCAAAGTCTCACAGCCCTCTATCATAATCCAGAGTTTTGAGAAGATTGGAGAAACTTAATTTTTCGCCCGAAAAAAAAAAACGAAAGGGGTAACACTGTCGTTTTTTTTTCGGGTCGAAATTTTGAGTTTCGATATCTCAGCTCTGGAAGGGTCTAGAGCCTCCATTTTTGCACTCAGGTCAAAGTCTCACAGCCCTCTATCATAATCCAGAGTTTTGAGAAGATTGGAGAAACTTAATTTTTCGCCCGAAAACGAAAAAAACGTAAGGGGTAACACTGTCGTTTTTTTTTCGGGTCGAAATTTTGAAATTCGATATCTCAGCTCTAGAAGGGTCTAGAGCCTCCATTTTTGCACTCAGGTCAAAGTCTCGTGGCCCTCTATCATAATCCAGAGTTTTGAGAAGATTGGAGAAACTTAATTTTTTGCCCGAAAATGAAAAAAACGTAAGGGGTAACACTGTCGTTTTTTTTTTTCGGGTCGAAATTTTGAGTTTCGATATCTCAGCTCTGGAAGGGTCTAGAGCCTCCATTTTTGCACTCAGGTCAAAGTCTCACAGCCCTCTATCATAATCCAGAGTTTTGAGAAGATTGGAGAAACTTAATTTTTCGCCCAAAAATGAAAAAAACGTAAGGGGTAACACTGTCGTTTTTTTTTCGGGTCGAAATTTTGAGTTTCGATTTCTCAGCTCTGGAAGGGTCTAGAGCAGTAATTCTCAAAGTGTGGTCCGCGGACCACTAGTGGTCCGCCATCGCCCCCTAGTGGTCCGCGAAAAGATGACCTAAACTAGGCAAGTGTTTACAAAATCGTCACTTTTTCGCACGTACCAGTGTGATCAGTCTTCTTGGCTGATCCCTGGAGCGTACGATCACACCGGTGTGATTAGAATGTTCAGTGCTTCACGTCAGCAACTGCTAAATTCAAACTTGCCCTCGCGCGCTGGCTGGCGCTAAGCCAGAGACGGACGCACTCAGAGCTGTCCTATAACACAACTATTGAGTGTTTTCAATGTTTATTTTAGGTTTCAGACATTTAAATACACATAAGTACTAGCAAAACAATGATTTTGAGTTTGTAAAATACACACTGATGTCTATGGAAGCGGCAATAATCCTTTCAGTTATAATAAGACAACAACACGTTTTATATCAGATACACATTGTGTAAGTAGCTTTACATTTGACCCTATTCTTCTCCCAGTTCACCAGCCACTTACTATCATGTATTTCGTGAGAAGTGGAGGAATTGACGTTGTAAATCCAACAGATCTGATTCTCTGAACTGAAAAAGAAACTAAAAGCTCAACTAACGCGATCGTTATAAAGATGTTTAAACCATGTCAAACCCATCCACTTGCACATATTTGACAATCGGAATATCAGTGTTTCATGTTATAGCTAATACATTTATGAATATTTTTAACAAAAAAGTAAAAATAACACAAAAGCAGATCATCCTTCATTCAGCGCCGTGTTTTGGTTGTGCTGTGTCACGTGACAAGCAAAGACGCGTCACCATGGAAACATTAAAGTGGCAAGTTCTAAATAACGGTGCCTTGAAAAACTCACGCTGGGGGGTCAGTTAGAATATTTTAAACTTACGTGTGAAAGGGTTAATAAACTTAATTACCAAGCTTTAGCTTTCAGTAAATAGAAAAATTATTCATAGGCAAAATCAACCTATATCAGTTGACCCTATGTTTACTTTCTTCACTGACAGAAAAATGAAAAGCCTATATCAGTCAAAGCTCAGTTAGGAGTTAAATTTAAACTTAAATTTAGCTTATCCTTACAACTTTTTTTTTTTTTTTTTTTTTTTGTGTGTGTGGGGGTGGGGGGGGGGCGTGTTAGACTGGGATTTTGTTAGGTGGTCCTCAGAAAAAAAATGGAAGATAAAGTGGTCCTTGGGCTGAAAAAGTTTGAGAAACACTGGTCTAGAGCCTCCATTTTTGCACTCAGGTCAAAGTCTCGTGGCCCTCTATCAGAATCCAGAGTTTTGAGAAGATTGGAGAAACTTAATTTTTCGCCCGAAAACGAAAAAAACGTAAGGGGTAACACTGTCGTTTTTTTTTTCGGGTCGAAATTTTAAAATTCGATATCTCAGCTCTTGAAGGGTCTAGAGCCTCCATTTTTGCACTCAGGTCAAAGTCTCACAGCCCTCTATCATAATCCAGAGTTTTGAGAAGATTGGAGAAACTTAATTTTTCGCCCGAAAAACGAAAAAAAACGTAAGGGGTAACACTGTCGTTTTTTTTTTTTCGGGTCAAAATTTTGAAATTCGATATCTCAGCTCTGGAAGGGTCTAGAGCCTCCATTTTTGCACTCAGGTCAAAGTCTCACATCCCTCTATCATAATCCAGAGTTTTGAGAAGATTGGAGAAACGTAATTTTTCGCCCAAAAATGAAAAAAACGTAAGGGGTAACACTGTCGTTTTTTTTTCGGGTCGAAATTTTGAGTTTCAATATCTCAGCTCTAGAAGGGTCTAGAGCCTCCATTTTTGCACTAAGGTCAAAGTCTCACAGCCCTCTCTCCTAATCCAGAGTTTTGAGAAGATTGGAGAAACTTAATTTTTTGCCCGAAAATGAAAAAAACGTAAGGGGTAACACTGTCGTTTTTTTTTCGGGTCGAAATTTTGAGTTTCGATATCTCAGCTCTGGAAGGTCCTAGAGCCTCCATTTTTGCACTCAGGTCAAAGTCTCGTGGTCCTCTATCAGAATCCAGAGTTTTGAGAAGATTGGAGAAACTTAATTTTTCGCCCGAAAACGAAAAAAAACGTAAGGGGTAACACTGTCGTTTTTTTTTCGGGTCGAAATTTTGAAATTCGATATCTCAGCTCTGGAAGGGTCTAGAGCCTCCATTTTTGCACTCAGGTCAAAGTCTCACATCCCTCTATCATAATCCAGAGTTTTGAGAAGATTGGAGAAACTTAATTTTTCGCCCAAAAATGAAAAAAACGTAAGGGGTAACACTGTCGTTTTTTTTTCGGGTCGAAATTTTGAGTTTCAATATCTCAGCTCTAGAAGGGTCTAGAGCCTCCATTTTTGCACTAAGGTCAAAGTCTCACAGCCCTCTATCATAATCCAGAGTTTTGAGAAGATTGGAGAAACTTAATTTTTTGCCCGAAAATGAAAAAAACGTAAGGGGTAACACTGTCGTTTTTTTTTCGGGTCGAAATTTTGAGTTTCGATATCTCAGCTCTGGAAGGGTCTAGAGCCTCCATTTTTGCACTCAGGTCAAAGTCTCACAGCCCTCTATCATAATCCAGAGTTTTGAGAAGATTGGAGAAACTTAATTTTTCGGCCGAAAACGAAAAAAAACGAAAGGGGTAACACTGTCGGTTTTTTTTCCGGGTCGAAATTTTGAGTTTCGATATCTCAGCTCTGGAAGGGTCTAGAGCCTCCATTTTTGCACTCAGGTCAAAGTCTCACAGCCCTCTATCATAATCCAGAGTTTTGAGAAGATTGGAGAAACTTAATTTTTCGCCCAAAAATGAAAAAAACGTAAGGGGGTAACACTGTCGTTTTTTTTTCGGGTCGAAATTTTGAGTTTCGATTTCTCAGCTGTGGAAGGGTCTAGAGCCTCCATTTTTGCACTCAGGTCAAAGTCTCGTGGCCCTCTTTCAGAATCCAGAGTTTTGAGAAGATTGGAGAAACTTAATTTTTCGCCCGAAAACGAAAAAAACGTAAGGGGTAACACTGTCGTTTTTTTTTCGGGTCGAAATTTTAAAATTCGATATCTCAGCTCTGGAAGGGTCTAGAGCCTCCATTTTTGCACTCAGGTCAAAGTCTCACATCCCTCTATCATAATCCAGAGTTTTGAGAAGATTGGAGAAACTTAATTTTTCGCCCAAAAATGAAAAAAACGTAAGGGGTAACACTGTCGTTTTTTTTTCGGGTCGAAATTTTAAAATTCGATATCTCAGCTCTGGAAGGGTCTAGAGCCTCCATTTTTGCACTCAGGTCAAAGTCTCACATCCCTCTATCATAATCCAGAGTTTTGAGAAGATTGGAGAAACTTAATTTTTCGCCCAAAAATGAAAAAAACGTAAGGGGTAACACTGTCGTTTTTTTTTCGGGTCGAAATTTTGAGTTTCGATATCTCAGCTCTAGAAGGGTCTAGAGCCTCCATTTTTGCACTAAGGTCAAAGTCTCACAGCCCTCTATCATAATCCAGAGTTTTGAGAAGATTGGAGAAACTTAATTTTTCGCCCAAAAATGAAAAAAACGTAAGGGGTAACACTGTCGTTTTTTTTTTCGGGTCAAAATTTTGAGTTTCGATATCTCAGGTCTGGAAGGGTCTAGAGCCTCCATTTTTGCACTCAGGTCAAAGTCTCGTGGCCCTCTATCAGAATCCAGATTTTTGAGAAGATTGGAGAAACTTAATTTTTCGCCTGAAAAAAAAAACGAAAGGGGTAACACTGTCGTTTTTTTTTCGGGTCGAAATTTTAAAATTCGATATCTCAGCTCTGGAAGGGTCTAGAGCCTCCATTTTTGCACTCAGGTCAAAGTCTCACAGCCCTCTATCATAATCCAGAGTTTTGAGAAGATTGGAGAAACTTAATTTTTCGCCCAAAAATGAAAAAACGTAAGGGGTAACACTGTCGTTTTTTTTTCGGGTCGAAATTTTGAAATTCGATATCTCAGCTCTGGAAGGGTCTAGAGCCTCCATTTTTGCACTCAGTCCAAAGTCTCACAGCCCTCTATCATAATCCAGAGTTTTGAGAAGATTGGAGAAACTTAATATTTCACCCGAAAACGAAAAAAACGTAAGGGGTAACACTGTCGTTTTTTTTTTTTCGGGTCGAAATTTTAAAATTCGATATCTCAGCTCTGGAAGGGTCTAGAGCCTCCATTTTTGCACTCAGGTCAAAGTCTCACAGCCCTCTATCATAATCCAGAGTTTTGAGAAGATTGGAGAAACTTATTTTTTCGCCCAAAAATGAAAAAAACGTAAGGGGTAACACTGTCGTTTTTTTTTCGGGTCGAAATTTTGAGTTTCCATATCTCAGCTCTGGAAGGGTCTAGAGCCTCCATTTTTGCACTCAGGTCAAAGTCTCACAGCCCTCTATCATAATCCAGAGTTTTGAGAAGATTGGAGAAACTTAATTTTTCGCCCAAAAATGAAAAAAACGTAAGGGGTAACACTGTCGTTTTTTTTTCTCGGGTCAAAATTTTGAGTTTCGATATCTCAGCTCTGGAAGGGTCTAGAGCCTCCATTTTTGCACTCAGGTCACAGTCTCACAGCCCTCTATCATAATCCAGAGTTTTGAGAAGATTGGAGAAACTTAATTTTTTGCCCAAAAATGAAAAAAAATGTTAGGGGTAACACTGTCGTCTTTTTTTCGAGTCGAAATTTTGAAATTCGATATCTCAGCTCTGGAAGGGTCTAGAGCCTCCGTTTTTGCACTCAGGTCAAAGTCTCACAGCCCTCTATCATAATCCAGAGTTTTGAGAAGATTGGAGAAACTTAATTTTTCGCCCAAAAATGAAAAAACGTAAGGGGTAACACTGTCGTTTTTTTTTCGGGTCGAAATTTTGAAATTCGATATCTCAGCTCTGGAAGGGTCTAGAGCCTCCATTTTTGCACTCAGGCCAAAGTCTCACAGCCCTCTATCATAATCCAGAGTTTTGAGAAGATTGGAGAAACTTAATTTTTCGCCCAAAAATGAAAAAAACGTAAGGGGTAACACTGTCGTTTTTTTTTCGGGTCAAAATTTTGAGTTTCGATATCTCAGCTCTGGAAGGGTCTAGAGCCTCCATTTTTGCACTCAGGTCAAAGTCTCACAGCCCTCTATCATAATCCAGAGTTTTGAGAAGATTGGAGAAACTTAATTTTTTGCCCAAAAATGAAAAAAAAAAAACGTAAGGGGTAACACTGTCGTTTTTTTTTTCGGGTCGAAATTTTGAAATTCGATATCTCAGCTGTGGAAGGGTCTAGAGTCTCCATTTTTGCACTCAGGTCAAAGTCTCGTGGCCCTCTATCAGAATCCATAGTTTTGAGAAGATTGGAGAAACTTAATTTTTTGCCCAAAAATGAAAAAACGTAAGGGGTAACACTATCGTTTTTTTTTCGGGTCGAAATTTTAAAATTCGATATCTCAGCTCTGGAAGGGTCTAGAGCCTCCATTTTTGCACTCAGGTCAAAGTCTCACTGCCCTCTATCATAATCCAGAGTTTTGAGAAGATTGGAGAAACTTAATTTTTCGCCCAAAAATGAAAAAAACGTAAGGGGTAACACTGTCGTTTTTTTTTCGGGTCGAAATTTTGAGTTTCGATATCTCAGCTCTAGAAGGGTCTAGAGCCTCCATTTTTGCACTAAGGTCAAAGTCTCACAGCCCTCTATCATAATCCAGAGTTTTGAGAAGATTGGAGAAACTTAATTTTTCGCCCAAAAATGAAAAAAACGTAAGGGGTAACACTGTCGTTTTTTTTCGGGTCAAAATTTTGAGTTTCGATATCTCAGGTCTGGAAGGGTCTAGAGCCTCCATTTTTGCCCTCAGGTCAAAGTCTCGTGGCCCTCTATCAGAATCCAGAGTTTTGAGAAGATTGGAGAAACTTAATTTTTCGCCCGAAAAAAAAAACGAAAGGGGTAACACTGTCGTTTTTTTTTCGGGTCGAAATTTTAAAATTCGATATCTCAGCTCTGGAAGGGTCTAGAGCCTCCATTTTTGCACTCAGGCCAAAGTCTCACAGCCCTCTATCATAATCCAGAGTTTTGAGAAGATTGGAGAAACTTAATTTTTCACCCAAAAATGAAAAAAACGTAAGGGGTAACACTGTCGTTTTTTTTTGGGGTCGAAATTTTAAAATTCGATATCTCAGCTCTGGAAGGGTCTAGAGCCTCCATTTTTGCACTCAGGTCAAAGTCTCACAGCCCTCTATCATAATCCAGAGTTTTGAGAAGATTGGAGAAACTTAATTTTTCGCCCAAAAATGAAAAAAACGTAAGGGGTAACACTGTCGTTTTTTTTTCGGGTCGAAATTTTGAGTTTCGATTTCTCAGCTCTGGAAGGGTCTAGAGCCTCCATTTTTGCACTCAGGTCAAAGTCTCACAGCCCTCTATCATAATCCAGAGTTTTGAGAAGATTGGAGAAACTTAATTTTTCGCCCGAAAACGAAAAAAACGTAAGGGGTAACACTGTCGTTTTTTTTTCGGGTCGAAATTTTAAAATTCGATATCTCAGCTCTTGAAGGGTCTAGAGCCTCCATTTTTGCACTCAGGTCAAAGTCTCACAGCCCTCTATCATAATCCAGAGTTTTGAGAAGATTGGAGAAACTTAATTTTTCGTCCGAAAAAAAACACGAAAGGGGTAACACTGTCGTTTTTTTTTTCGGGTCGAAATTTTGAGTTTCGATATCTCAGCTCTGGAAGGGTCTAGAGCCTCCATTTTTGCACTCAGGTCAAAGTCTCACAGCCCTCTATCATAATCCAGAGTTTTGAGAAGATTGGAGAAACTTAATTTTTCGCCCGAAAAAAAAAACGAAAGGGGTAACACTGTCGTTTTTTTTTCGGGTCGAAATTTTGAGTTTCGATATCTCAGCTCTGGAAGGGTCTAGAGCCTCCATTTTTGCACTCAGGTCAAAGTCTCACAGCCCTCTATCATAATCCAGAGTTTTGAGAAGATTGGAGAAACTTAATTTTTCGCCCGAAAACGAAAAAAACGTAAGGGGTAACACTGTCGTTTTTTTTTCGGGTCGAAATTTTGAAATTCGATATCTCAGCTCTAGAAGGGTCTAGAGCCTCCATTTTTGCACTCAGGTCAAAGTCTCGTGGCCCTCTATCATAATCCAGAGTTTTGAGAAGATTGGAGAAACTTTATTTTTTGCCCGAAAATGAAAAAAACGTAAGGGGTAACACTGTCGTTTTTTTTTTTCGGGTCGAAATTTTGAGTTTCGATATCTCAGCTCTGGAAGGGTCTAGAGCCTCCATTTTTGCACTCAGGTCAAAGTCTCACAGCCCTCTATCATAATCCAGAGTTTTGAGAAGATTGGAGAAACTTAATTTTTCGCCCAAAAATGAAAAAAACGTAAGGGGTAACACTGTCGTTTTTTTTTCGGGTCGAAATTTTGAGTTTCGATTTCTCAGCTCTGGAAGGGTCTAGAGCCTCCATTTTTGCACTCAGGTCAAAGTCTCGTGGCCCTCTATCAGAATCCAGAGTTTTGAGAAGATTGGAGAAACTTAATTTTTCGCCCGAAAACGAAAAAAACGTAAGGGGTAACACTGTCGTTTTTTTTTTCGGGTCGAAATTTTAAAATTCGATATCTCAGCTCTTGAAGGGTCTAGAGCCTCCATTTTTGCACTCAGGTCAAAGTCTCACAGCCCTCTATCATAATCCAGAGTTTTGAGAAGATTGGAGAAACTTAATTTTTCGCCCGAAAAACGAAAAAAAACGTAAGGGGTAACACTGTCGTTTTTTTTTTTTCGGGTCGAAATTTTGAAATTCGATATCTCAGCTCTGGAAGGGTCTAGAGCCTCCATTTTTGCACTCAGGTCAAAGTCTCACATCCCTCTATCATAATCCAGAGTTTTGAGAAGATTGGAGAAACGTAATTTTTCGCCCAAAAATGAAAAAAACGTAAGGGGTAACACTGTCGTTTTTTTTTCGGGTCGAAATTTTGAGTTTCAATATCTCAGCTCTAGAAGGGTCTAGAGCCTCCATTTTTGCACTAAGGTCAAAGTCTCACAGCCCTCTATCATAATCCAGAGTTTTGAGAAGATTGGAGAAACTTAATTTTTTGCCCGAAAATGAAAAAAACGTAAGGGGTAACACTGTCGTTTTTTTTTCGGGTCGAAATTTTGAGTTTCGATATCTCAGCTCTGGAAGGGTCTAGAGCCTCCATTTTTGCACTCAGGTCAAAGTCTCGTGGTCCTCTATCAGAATCCAGAGTTTTGAGAAGATTGGAGAAACTTAATTTTTCGCCCGAAAACGAAAAAAAACGTAAGGGGTAACACTGTCGTTTTTTTTTCGGGTCGAAATTTTGAAATTCGATATCTCAGCTCTGGAAGGGTCTAGAGCCTCCATTTTTGCACTCAGGTCAAAGTCTCACATCCCTCTATCATAATCCAGAGTTTTGAGAAGATTGGAGAAACTTAATTTTTCGCCCAAAAATGAAAAAAACGTAAGGGGTAGCACTGTCGTTTTTTTTTCGGGTCGAAATTTTGAGTTTCAATATCTCAGCTCTAGAAGGGTCTAGAGCCTCCATTTTTGCACTAAGGTCAAAGTCTCACAGCCCTCTATCATAATCCAGAGTTTTGAGAAGATTGGAGAAACTTAATTTTTTGCCCGAAAATTAAAAAAACGTAAGGGGTAACACTGTCGTTTTTTTTTCGGGTCGAAATTTTGAGTTTCGATATCTCAGCTCTGGAAGGGTCTAGAGCCTCCATTTTTGCACTCAGGTCAAAGTCTCACAGCCCTCTATCATAATCCAGAGTTTTGAGAAGATTGGAGAAACTTAATTTTTCGCCCGAAAATGAAAAAAACGTAAGGGGTAACACTGTCGTTTTTTTTTCGGGTCGAAATTTTGAGTTTCGATATCTCAGCTCTGGAAGGGTCTAGAGCCTCCATTTTTGCACTCAGGTCAAAGTCTCACAGCCCTCTATCATAATCCAGAGTTTTGAGAAGATTGGAGAAACTTAATTTTTCGGCCGAAAACGAAAAAAAACGAAAGGGGTAACACTGTCGGTTTTTTTTCCGGGTCAAAATTTTGAGTTTCGATATCTCAGCTCTGGAAGGGTCTAGAGCCTCCATTTTTGCACTCAGGTCAAAGTCTCACAGCCCTCTATCATAATCCAGAGTTTTGAGAAGATTGGAGAAACTTAATTTTTCGCCCAAAAATGAAAAAAACGTAAGGGGTAACACTGTCGTTTTTTTTTCGGGTGAAATTTTGAGTTTCGATTTCTCAGCTCTGGAAGGGTCTAGAGCCTCCATTTTTGCACTCAGGTCAAAGTCTTGTGGCCCTCTATCAGAATCCAGAGTTTTAAGAAGATTGGAGAAACTTAATTTTTCGCCCGAAAACGAAAAAAACGTAAGGGGTAACACTGTCGTTTTTTTTTCGGGTCGAAATTTTAAAATTCGATATCTCAGCTCTTGAAGGGTCTAGAGCCTCCATTTTTGCACTCAGGTCAAAGTCTCACAGCCCTCTATCATAATCCAGAGTTTTGAGAAGATTGGAGAAACTTAATTTTTTGCCCAAAAATGAAAAAACGTAAGGGGTAACACTGTCGGTTTTTTTTTTCGGGTCGAAATTTTGAAATTCGATATCTCAGCTGTGGAAGGGTCTAGAGCCTCCATTTTTGCACTCAGGTCAAAGTCTCGTGGCCCTCTTTCAGAATCCAGAGTTTTGAGAAGATTGGAGAAACTTAATTTTTCGCCCGAAAACGAAAAAAACGTAAGGGGTAACACTGTCGTGTTTTTTTTCGGGTCGAAATTTTAAAATTCGATATCTCAGCTCTGGAAGGGTCTAGAGCCTCCATTTTTGCACTCAGGTCAAAGTCTCACATCCCTCTATCATAATCCAGAGTTTTGAGAAGATTGGAGAAACTTAATTTTTCGCCCAAAAATGAAAAAAACGTAAGGGGTAACACTGTCGTTTTTTTTTCGGGTCGAAATTTTAAAATTCGATATCTCAGCTCTGGAAGGGTCTAGAGCCTCCATTTTTGCACTCAGGTCAAAGTCTCACATCCCTCTATCATAATCCAGAGTTTTGAGAAGATTGGAGAAACTTAATTTTTCGCCCAAAAATGAAAAAAACGTAAGGGGTAACACTGTCGTTTTTTTTTTCGGGTCAAAATTTTGAGTTTCGATATCTCAGCTCTGGAAGGGTCTAGAGCCTCCATTTTTGCACTCAGGTCAAAGTCTCACATCCCTCTATCATAATCCAGAGTTTTGAGAAGATTGGAGAAACTTAATTTTTCGCCCAAAAATGAAAAAAACTTAAGGGGTAACACTGTCGGTTTTTTTTTCGGGTCGAAATTTTGAGTTTCGATATCTCAGCTCTGGAAGGGTCTAGAGCCTCCATTTTTGCACTCAGGTCAAAGTCTCACAGCCCTCTATCATAATCCAGAGTTTTGAGAAGATTGGAGAAACTTAATTTTTCGCCCAAAAATGAAAAAAACGTAAGAGTAAGTAACACTGTCGTTTTTTTTTTCCGGGTTGAAATTTTGAGTTTTGATATCTCAGCTCTGGAAGGGTCTAGAGCCTCCATTTTTGCACTCAGGTCAAAGTCTCACAGCCCTCTATCATAATCCAGAGTTTTGAGAAGATTGGAGAAACTTAATTTTTTGCCCAAAAATGAAAAAAAAACACGTAAGGGGTAACACTGTCGGTTTTTTTTCGGGTCGAAATTTTAAAATTCGATATCTCAGCTCTGGAAGGGTCTAGAGCCTCCATTTTTGCACTCAGGTCAAAGTCTCACAGCCCTCTATCATAATCCAGAGTTTTGAGAAGATTGGAGAAACTTAATTTTTTGCCCAAAAATGAAAAAAAGGAAAGGGGTAACACTGTCGAGTTTTTTTTGGGTCGAAATTTTGAGTTTCGATATCTTAGCTCTGGAAGGGTCTAGAGCCTCCATTTTTGCACTCAGGTCAAAGTCTCACAGCCCTCGATCATAATCCAGAGTTTTGAGAAGATTGGAGAAACTTAATTTTTCGCCCAAAAATGAAAAAACGTAAGGGGTAACACTGTCGTTTTTTTTTCGGGTCGAAATTTTGAAATTTGATATCTCAGCTCTGGAAGGGTCTAGAGCCTCCATTTTTGCACTCAGGTCAAAGTCTCACAGCCCTCTATCATAATCCAGAGTTTTGAGAAGATTGGAGAAACTTAATTTTTCGCCCAAAAATGAAAAAAACGTAAGGGGTAACACTGTCGTTTTTTTTTTCGGGTCAAAATTTTGAGTTTCGATATCTCAGCTCTGGAAGGGTCTAGAGCCTCCATTTTTGCACTCAGGTCAAAGTCTCACAGCCCTCTATTATAATCCAGAGTTTTGAGAAGATTGGAGAAACTTAATTTTTTGCCCAAAAATGAAAAAAAACGTAAGGGGTAACACTGTCGTCTTTTTTTCGGGTCGAAATTTTGAAATTCGATATCTCAGCTCTGGAAGGGTCTAGAGCCTCCATTTTTGCACTCAGGTCAAAGTCTCACAGCCCTCTATCATAATCCAGAGTTTTGAGAAGATTGGAGAAACTTAATTTTTTGCCCAAAAATGAAAAAAAGGAAAGGGGTAACACTGTCGAGTTTTTTTTGGGTCGAAATTTTGAGTTTCGATATCTTAGCTCTGGAAGGGTCTAGAGCCTCCATTTTTGCACTCAGGTCAAAGTCTCACAGCCCTCTATCATAATCCAGAGTTTTGAGAAGATTGGAGAAACTTAATTTTTCGCCCAAAAATGAAAAAAACGTAAGGGGTAACACTGTCGTTTTTTTTTCGGGTCGAAATTTTGAGTTTCGATTTCTCAGCTCTGGAAGGGTCTAGAGCCTCCATTTTTGCACTCAGGTCAAAGTCTCGTGGCCCTCTATCAGAATCCAGAGTTTTGAGAAGATTGGAGAAACTTAATTTTTCGCCCGAAAACGAAAAAAACGTAAGGGGTAACACTGTCGTTTTTTTTTCGGGTCGAAATTTTAAAATTCGATATCTCAGCTCTTGAAGGGTCTAGAGCCTCCATTTTTGCACTCAGGTCAAAGTCTCACAGCCCTCTATCATAATCCAGAGTTTTGAGAAGATTGGAGAAACTTAATTTTTCGCCCGAAAACGAAAAAAAACGTAAGGGGTAACACTTTCGTTTTTTTTTTCGGGTCGAAATTTTGAAATTCGATATCTCAGCTGTGGAAGCGTCTAGAGCCTCCATTTTTGCACTCAGGTCAAAGTCTCGTGGCCCTCTATCAGAATCCAGAGTTTTGAGAAGATTGGAGAAACTTAATTTTTTGCCCAAAAATGAAAAAACGTAAGGGGTAACACTATCGTTTTTTTTTCGGGTCGAAATTTTAAAATTCGATATCTCAGCTCTGGAAGGGTCTAGAGCCTCCATTTTTGCACTCAGGTCAAAGTCTCACTGCCCTCTATCATAATCCAGAGTTTTGAGAAGATTGGAGAAACTTAAATTTTCGCCCAAAAATGAAAAAAACGTAAGGGGTAACACTGTCGTTTTTTTTTCGGGTCGAAATTTTGAGTTTCGATATCTCAGCTCTAGAAGGGTCTAGAGCCTCCATTTTTGCACTAAGGTCAAAGTCTCACAGCCCTCTATCATAATCCAGAGTTTTGAGAAGATTGGAGAAACTTAATTTTTCGCCCAAAAATGAAAAAAACGTAAGGGGTAACACCGTCGTTTTTTTTTCGGGTCAAAATTTTGAGTTTCGATATCTCAGGTCTGGAAGGGTCCAGAGCCTCCATTTTTGCACTCAGGTCAAAGTCTCGTGGCCCTCTATCAGAATCCAGAGTTTTGAGAAGATTGGAGAAACTTAATTTTTCGCCCGAAAAAAAAAACGAAAGGGGTAACACTGTCGTTTTTTTTTTGGGTCGAAATTTTAAAATTCGATATCTCAGCTCTGGAAGGGTCTAGAGCCTCCATTTTTGCACTCAGGCCAAAGTCTCACAGCCCTCTATCATAATCCAGAGTTTTGAGAAGATTGGAGAAACTTAATTTTTCACCCGAAAACGAAAAAAACGTAAGGGGTAACACTGTCGTTTTTTTTTTGGGGTCGAAATTTTTAGTTTCGATATCTCAGCTCTGGAAGGGTCTAGAGCCTCCATTTTTGCACTCAGGTCAAAGTCTCACAGCCCTCTATCATAATCCAGAGTTTTGAGAAGATTGGAGAAACTTAATTTTTCGCCCAAAAATGAAAAAAAACGTAAGGGGTAACACTGTCGTCTTTTTTTCGGGTCGAAATTTTGAAATTCGATATCTCAGCTCTGGAAGGGTCTAGAGCCTCCATTTTTGCACTCAGGTCAAAGTCTCGTGGCCCTCTATCAGAATTCAGAGTTTTGAGAAGATTGGAAAAACTTAATTTTTCGCCCGAAAATGAAAAAAACGTAAGGGGTAACACTGTCGTTTTTTTTTTCGGGTCGAAATTTTACAATTCGATATCTCAGCTCTGGAAGGGTCTAGAGCCTCCATTTTTGCACTCAGGTCAAAGTCTCACAGCCCTCTATCATAATCCAGAGTTTTGAGAAGATTGGAGAAACTTAATTTTTCGCCCAAAAATGAAAAAAACGTAAGGGGTAACACTGTCGTTTTTTTTTCGGGTCGAAATTTTGAGTTTCGATATCTCAGCTCTGGAAGGGTCTAGAGCCTCCATTTTTGCACTCAGGTCAAAGTCTCACAGCCCTCTATCATAATCCAGAGTTTTGAGAAGATTGGAGAAACTTAATTTTTCGCCCAAAAATGAAAAAAACGTAAGGGGTAACACTGTCGTTTTTTTTTCGGGTCGAAATTTTGAGTTTCGATTTCTCAGCTCTGGAAGGGTCTAGAGCCTCCATTTTTGCACTCAGGTCAAAGTCTCGTGGCCCTCTATCAGAATCCAGAGTTTTGAGAAGATTGGAGAAACTTAATTTTTCGCCCGAAAACGAAAAAAACGTAAGGGGTAACACTGTCGTTTTTTTTTCGGGTCGAAATTTTAAAATTCGATATCTCAGCTCTTGAAGGGTCTAGAGCCTCCATTTTTGCACTCAGGTCAAAGTCTCACAGCCCTCTATCATAATCCAGAGTTTTGAGAAGATTGGAGAAACTTAATTTTTCGTCCGAAAAAAAAAACACGAAAGGGGTAACACTGTCGTTTTTTTTTTCGGGTCGAAATTTTGAGTTTCGATATCTCAGCTCTGGAAGGGTCTAGAGCCTCCATTTTTGCACTCAGGTCAAAGTCTCACAGCCCTCTATCATAATCCAGAGTTTTGAGAAGATTGGAGAAACTTAATTTTTCGCCCGAAAAAAAAAACGAAAGGGGTAACACTGTCGGTTTTTTTTCGGGTCGAAATTTTGAGTTTCGATATCTCAGCTCTGGAAGGGTCTAGAGCCTCCATTTTTGCACTCAGGTCAAAGTCTCACAGCCCTCTATCATAATCCAGAGTTTTGAGAAGATTGGAGAAACTTAATTTTTCGCCCGAAAACGAAAAAAACGTAAGGGGTAACACTGTCGTTTTTTTTTCGGGTCGAAATTTTGAAATTCGATATCTCAGCTCTAGAAGGGTCTAGAGCCTCCATTTTTGCACTCAGGTCAAAGTCTCGTGGCCCTCTATCATAATCCAGAGTTTTGAGAAGATTGGAGAACCGCAATTTTTCGCCCGAAAACGAAAAAAACGTAAGGGGCAACACTGTCGTTTTTTTTTCGGGTCGAAATTTTAAAATTCGATATCTCAGCTCTGGAAGGGTCTAGAGCCTCCATTTTTGCACTCAGGTCAAAGTCTCACAGCCCTCTATCATAATCCAGAGTTTTGAGAAGATTGGAGAAACTTAATTTTTCGCCCGAAAACGAAAAAAAAACGTAAGGGGTAACACTGTCGTTTTTTTTTTTCGGGTCGAAATTTTGAAATTCGATATCTCAGCTCTGGAAGGGTCTAGAGCCTCCATTTTTGCACTCAGGTCAAAGTCTCACATCCCTCTATCATAATCCAGAGTTTTGAGAAGATTGGAGAAACTTAATTTTTCGCCCAAAAATGAAAAAAACGTAAGGGGTAACACTGTCGTTTTTTTTTCGGGTCGAAATTTTGAGTTTCAATATCTCAGCTCTAGAAGGGTCTAGAGCCTCCATTTTTGCACTAAGGTCAAAGTCTCACAGCCCTCTATCATAATCCAGAGTTTTGAGAAGATTGGAGAAACTTAATTTTTTGCCCGAAAATGAAAAAAACGTAAGGGGTAACACCGTCGTTTTTTTTTCGGGTCGAAATTTTGAGTTTCGATATCTCAGCTCTGGAAGGGTCTAGAGCCTCCATTTTTGCACTCAGGTCAAAGTCTCGTGGTCCTCTATCAGAATCCAGAGTTTTGAGAAGATTGGAGAAACTTAATTTTTCGCCCAAAAATGAAAAAACGTAAGGGGTAACACTGTCGTTTTTTTTTCGGGTCGAAATTTTGAAATTCGATATCTCAGCTCTGGAAGGGTCTAGAGCCTCCATTTTTGCACTCAGGCCAAAGTCTCACAGCCCTCTATCATAATCCAGAGTTTTGAGAAGATTGGAGAAACTTAATTTTTCACCCGAAAACGAAAAAAACGTAAGGGGTAACACTGTCGTTTTTTTTTGGGGTCGAAATTTTAAAATTCGATATCTCAGCTCTGGAAGGGTCTAGAGCCTCCATTTTTGCACTCAGGTCAAAGTCTCACAGCCCTCTATCATAATCCAGAGTTTTGAGAAGATTGGAGAAACTTAATTTTTCGCCCAAAAATGAAAAAAACGTAAGGGGTAACACTGTCGTTTTTTTTTTTCGGGTCGAAATTTTGAGTTTCGATATCTCAGCTCTGGAAGGGTCTAGAGCCTCCATTTTTGCACTCAGGTCAAAGTCTCACAGCCCTCTATCATAATCCAGAGTTTTGAGAAGATTGGAGAAACTTAATTTTTCGCCCAAAAATGAAAAAAACGTAAGGGGTAACACTGTCGTTTTTTTTTCTGGTCGAAATTTTGAGTTTCGATTTCTCAGCTCTGGAAGGGTCTAGAGCCTCCATTTTTGCACTCAGGTCAAAGTCTCGTGGCCCTCTATCAGAATCCAGAGTTTTGAGAAGATTGGAGAAACTTAATTTTTCGCCCGAAAACGAAAAAAACGTAAGGGGTAACACTGTCGTTTTTTTTTCGGGTCGAAATTTTAAAATTCGATATCTCAGCTCTTGAAGGGTCTAGAGCCTCCATTTTTGCACTCAGGTCAAAGTCTCACAGCCCTCTATCATAATCCAGAGTTTTGAGAAGATTGGAGAAACTTAATTTTTCGCCCGAAAACGAAAAAAAACGTAAGGGGTAACACTGTCGTTTTTTTTTTCGGGTCGAAATTTTGAAATTCGATATCTCAGCTCTGGAAGGGTCTAGAGCCTCCATTTTTGCACTCAGGTCAAAGTCTCACATCCCTCTATCATAATCCAGAGTTTTGAGAAGATTGGAGAAACGTAATTTTTCGCCCAAAAATGAAAAAAACGTAAGGGGTAACACTGTCGTTTTTTTTTCGGGTCGAAATTTTGAGTTTCAATATCTCAGCTCTAGAAGGGTCTAGAGCCTCCATTTTTGCACTAAGGTCAAAGTCTCACAGCCCTCTATCATAATCCAGAGTTTTGAGAAGATTGGAGAAACTTAATTTTTTGCCCGAAAATGAAAAAAACGTAAGGGGTAACACTGTCGTTTTTTTTTCGGGTCGAAATTTTGAGTTTCGATATCTCAGCTCTGGAAGGGTCTAGAGCCTCCATTTTTGCACTCAGGTCAAAGTCTCGTGGTCCTCTATCAGAATCCAGAGTTTTGAGAAGATTGGAGAAACTTAATTTTTCGCCCGAAAACGAAAAAAAACGTAAGGGGTAACACTGTCGGTTTTTTTTTCGGGTCGAAATTTTGAAATTCGATATCTCAGCTCTGGAAGGGTCTAGAGCCTCCATTTTTGCACTCAGGTCAAAGTCTCACATCCCTCTATCATAATCCAGAGTTTTGAGAAGATTGGAGAAACTTAATTTTTCGCCCGAAAATGAAAAAAACGTAAGGGGTAACACTGTCGTTTTTTTTTTCGGGTCGAAATTTTGAGTTTCGATATCTCAGCTCTGGAAGGGTCTAGAGCCTCCATTTTTGCACTCAGGTCAAAGTCTCACAGCCCACTATCATAATCCAGAGTTTTGAGAAGATTGGAGAAAAGTATTTTTTGGCTGAAAACGAAAAATACGAAAGGGGTAACACTGTCATTTCTTTTTCGGGTCGAAATTTTAAAATTCGATATCTCAGCTCTGGAAGGGTCTAGAGCCTCCATTTTTGCACTCAGGTCAAAGTCTCACATCCCTCTATCATAATCCAGAGTTTTGAGAAGATTGGAGAAACTTAATTTTTCGCCAAAAAATGAAAAAAACGTAAGGGGTAACACTGTCGTTTTTTTTTTTCGGGTTGAAATTTTGAGTTTTGATATCTCAGCTCTGGAAGGGTCTAGAGCCTCCATTTTTGCACTCAGGTCAAAGTCTCACATCCCTCTATCATAATCCAGAGTTTGAGAAGATTGGAGAAACTTAATTTTTCGCCCGAAAATGAAAAAAACGTAAGGGGTAACACTGTCGTTTTTTTTTCGGGTCGAAATTTTGAGTTTCGATATCTCAGCTCTGGAAGGGTCTAGAGCCTCCATTTTTGCACTCAGGTCAAAGTCTCACAGCCCACTATCATAATCCAGAGTTTTGAGAAGATTGGAGAAAAGTATTTTTTGGCTGAAAACGAAAAATACGAAAGGGGTAACACTGTCATTTCTTTTTCGGGTCGAAATTTTAAAATTCGATATCTCAGCTCTGGAAGGGTCTAGAGCCTCCATTTTTGCACTCAGGTCAAAGTCTCACATCCCTCTATCATAATCCAGAGTTTTGAGAAGATTGGAGAAACTTAATTTTTCGCCAAAAAATGAAAAAAACGTAAGGGGTAACACTGTCGTTTTTTTTTTTCGGTTTGAAATTTTGAGTTTTGATATCTCAGCTCTGGAAGGGTCTAGAGCCTCCATTTTTGCACTCAGGTCAAAGTCTCACATCCCTCTATCATAATCCAGAGTTTGAGAAGATTGGAGAAACTTAATTTTTCGCCCAAAAATGAAAAAAACGTAAGGGGTAACACTGTCGTTTTTTTTTCGGGTCAAAATTTTGAGTTTCGATATCTCAGCTCTGGAAGGGTGTAGAGCCTCCATTTTTGCACTCAGGTCAAAGTCTCACATCCCTCTATCATAATCCAGAGTTTTGAGAAGATTGGAGAAACTTAATTTTTCGCCCAAAAATGAAAAAAACGTAAGGGGTAACACTGTCGTTTTTTTTTTCGGGTCGAAATTTTGAGTTTCGATATCTCAGCTCTGGAAGGGTCTAGAGCCTCCATTTTTGCACTCAGGTCAAAGTCTCACAGCCCTCTATCATAATCCAGAGTTTTGAGAAGATTGGAGAAACTTAATTTTTTCGCCCAAAAATGAAAAAAACGTAAGGGGTAACACTGTCGTTTTTTTTTTCGGGTTGAAATTTTGAGTTTTGATATCTCAGCTCTGGAAGGGTCTAGAGCCTCCATTTTTGCACTCAGGTCAAAGTCTCACAGCCCTCTATCATAATCCAGAGTTTTGAGAAGATTGGAGAAACTTAATTTTTTGCCCAAAAATGAAAAAAAACGTAAGGGGTAACACTGTCGTCTTTTTTTCGGGTCGAAATTTTGAAATTCGATATCTCAGCTCTGGAAGGGTCTAGAGCCTCCATTTTTGCACTCAGGTCAAAGTCTCGTGGCCCTCTATCAGAATTCAGAGTTTTGAGAAGATTGGAAAAACTTAATTTTTCGCCCGAAAATGAAAAAAACGTAAGGGGTAACACTGTCGTTTTTTTTTCGGGTCAAAATTTTACAATTCGATATCTCAGCTCTGGAAGGGTCTAGAGCTTTTCAGCGTTTTTTCATTTTTGGGCGAAAAATTAAGTTTCTCCAATCTTCTCAAAACTCTGGATTATGATAGAGGGCTGTGAGACTTTGACCTGAGTGCAAAAACGGAGGCTCTAGACCCTTCCAGAGCTGAGATATCGAATTTTAAAATTTCGACCCGAAAAAAAAACGACAGTGTTACCCCTTACGTTTTTTTCGTTTTTGGGCGAAAAATTAAGTTTCTCCAATCTTCTCAAAACTCTGGATTCTGATAGAGGGCCACGAGACTTTGACCTGAGTGCAAAAATGGAGGCTCTAGACCCTTCCAGAGCTGAGATATCGAATTTTAAAATTTCGACCCGAAAAAAAAAATGACAGTGTTACCCCTTACGTTTTTTTCGTTTTCGGGTGAAAAATTAAGTTTCCCCAATCTTCTCAAAACTCTGGATTATGATAGAGGGCTGTGAGACTTTGGCCTGAGTGCAAAAATGGAGGCTCTAAACCCTTCCAGAGCTGAGATATCGAATTTCAAAATTTCGACCCGAAAAAAAAACGACAGTGTTACCCCTTACGTTTTTTCATTTTTGGGCGAAAAATTAAGTTTCTCCAATCTTCTCAAAACTCTGGATTATGATAGAGGGCTGTGAGACTTTGACCTGAGTGCAAAAATGGAGGCTCTAGACCCTTCCAGAGCTAAGATATCGAAACTCAAAATTTCGACCCGAAAAAAACCCGACAGTGTTACCCCTTTCCTTTTTTTTCATTTTTGGGCAAAAAATTAAGTTTCTCCAATCTTCTCAAAACTCTGGATTATGATAGAGGGCTGTGATACTTTGACCTGAGTGCAAAAATTGAGGCTCTAGACCCTTCCAGAGCTGAGATATCGAATTTCAAAATTTCGACCCGAAAAAAAAAACTACAGTGTTACCCCTTACGTTTTTTTTTTTTCATTTTTGGGCAAAAAATTAAGTTTCTCCAATCTTCTCAAAACTCTGGATTATGATAGAGGGCTGTGAGACTTTGACCTGAGTGCAAAAATGGAGGCTCTAGACCCTTCCAGAGCTGAGATATCGAAACTCAAAATTTCAACCCGAAAAAAAACGACAGTGTTACCCCTTACGTTTTTTTCATTTTTGGGCGAAAAATTAAGTTTCTCCAATCTTCTCAAAACTCTGGATTATGATAGAGGGCTGTGAGACTTTGACCTGAGTGCAAAAATGGAGGCTCTAGACCCTTCCAGAGCTGAGATATCGAATTGTAAAATTTCGACCCGAAAAAAAAACGACAGTGTTACCCCTTACGTTTTTTTCATTTTCGGGCGAAAAATTAAGTTTTTCCAATCTTCTCAAAACTCTGAATTCTGATAGAGGGCCACGAGACTTTGACCTGAGTGCAAAAATGGAGGCTCTAGACCCTTCCAGAGCTGAGATATCGAATTTCAAAATTTCGACCCGAAAAAAAGACGACAGTGTTACCCCTTACGTTTTTTTTCATTTTTGGGCAAAAAATTAAGTTTCTCCAATCTTCTCAAAACTCTGGATTATAATAGAGGGCTGTGAGACTTTGACCTGAGTGCAAAAATGGAGGCTCTAGACCCTTCCAGAGCTGAGATATCGAAACTCAAAATTTTGACCCGAAAAAAAAAACGACAGTGTTACCCCTTACGTTTTTTTCATTTTTGGGCGAAAAATTAAGTTTCTCCAATCTTCTCAAAACTCTGGATTATGATCGAGGGCTGTGAGACTTTGACCTGAGTGCAAAAATGGAGGCTCTAGACCCTTCCAGAGCTGAGATTTCGAATTTCAAAATTTCGACCCGAAAAAAAAACGACAGTGTTACCCCTTACGTTTTTTCATTTTTGGGCGAAAAATTAAGTTTCTCCAATCTTCTCAAAACTCTGGATTATGATCGAGGGCTGTGAGACTTTGACCTGAGTGCAAAAATGGAGGCTCTAGACCCTTCCAGAGCTAAGATATCGAAACTCAAAATTTCGACCCGAAAAAAACTCGACAGTGTTACCCCTTTCCTTTTTTTCATTTTTGGGCAAAAAATTAAGTTTCTCCAATCTTCTCAAAACTCTGGATTATGATAGAGGGCTGTGAGACTTTGACCTGAGTGCAAAAATGGAGGCTCTAGACCCTTCCAGAGCTGAGATATCAAAACTCAAAATTTCAACCCGAAAAAAAAAACGACAGTGTTACCCCTTACGTTTTTTTCATTTTTGGGCGAAAAATTAAGTTTCTCCAATCTTCTCAAAACTCTGGATTATGATAGAGGGCTGTGAGACTTTGACCTGAGTGCAAAAATGGAGGCTCTAGACCCTTCCAGAGCTGAGATATCGAAACTCAAAATTTAGACCCGAAAAAAAAAACGACAGTGTTACCCCTTACGTTTTTTTCATTTTTGGGCGAAAAATTAAGTTTCTCCAATCTTCTCAAAACTCTGGATTATGATAGAGGGATGTGAGACTTTGACCTGAGTGCAAAAATGGAGGCTCTAGACCCTTCCAGAGCTGAGATATCGAAACTCAAAATTTTGACCCGAAAAAAAAACGACAGTGTTACCCCTTACGTTTTTTTCATTTTTGGGCGAAAAATTAAGTTTCTCCAATCTTCTCAAACTCTGGATTATGATAGAGGGATGTGAGACTTTGACCTGAGTGCAAAAATGGAGGCTCTAGACCCTTCTAGAGCTAAAATATTGAAACTCAAAATTTCGACCCGAAAAAAAAACGACAGTGTTACCCCTTACGTTTTTTTCGTTTTCGGGTGAAAAATTAAGTTTCTCCAATCTTCTCAAAACTCTGGATTATGATAGAGGGCTGTGAGACTTTGGCCTGAGTGCAAAAATGGAGGCTCTAGACCCTTCCAGAGCTGAGATATCGAATTTCAAAATTTCGAACCGAAAAAAAAAACGACAGTGTTACCCCTTACGTTTTTTCATTTTTGGGCGAAAAATTAAGTTTCTCCAATCTTCTCAAAACTCTGGATTCTGATAGAGGGCCACGAGACTTTGACCTGAGTGCAAAAATGGAGGCTCTAGACCCTTCCAGACCTGAGATATCGAATTTCAAAATTTCGACCCGAAAAAAAAACCGACAGTGTTACCCCTTACGTGTTTTCATTTTTGGGCAAAAAATTAAGTTTCTCCAATCTTCTCAAAACTCTGGATTATGATAGAGGGCTGTGAGACTTTGACCTGAGTGCAAAAATGGAGGCTCTAGACCCTTCCAGAGCTGAGATATCGAATTTTAAAATTTCGACCCGAAAAAAAAACGACAGTGTTACCCCTTTCGTTTTTTTTTTCGGGCGAAAAATTAAGTTTCTCCAATCTTCTCAAAACTCTGGATTCTGATAGAGGGCCACGAGACTTTGACCTGAGTGCAAAAATGGAGGCTCTAGACCCTTCCAGACCTGAGATATCGAAACTCAAAATTTTGACCCGAAAAAAAAACGACAGTGTTACCCCTTACGTTTTTTTCCTTTTTGGGCGAAAAATTAAGTTTCTCCAATCTTCTCAAAACTCTGGATTATGATAGAGGGCTGTGAGACTTTGACCTTAGTGCAAAAATGGAGGCTCTAGACCCTTCTAGAGCTGAGATATCGAAACTCAAAATTTCGACCCGAAAAAAAAAACGACAGTGTTACCCCTTACGTTTTTTTCCTTTTTGGGCGAAAAATTAAGTTTCTCCAATCTTCTCAAAACTCTGGATTATGATAGAGGGCTGTGAGACTTTGACCTTAGTGCAAAAATGGAGGCTCTAGACCCTTCTAGAGCTGAGATATCGAAACTCAAAATTTCGACCCGAAAAAAAAAACGACAGTGTTACCCCTTACGTTTTTTTCCTTTTTGGGCGAAAAATTAAGTTTCTCCAATCTTCTCAAAACTCTGGATTCTGATAGAGGGCCACGAGACTTTGACCTGAGTGCAAAAATGGAGGCTCTAGACCCTTCCAGAGCTGAGATATCGAATTTTAAAATTTCGACCCGAAAAAAAAAACGACAGTGTTACCCCTTACGTTTTTTTCGTTTTCGGGTGAAAAATTAAGTTTCTCCAATCTTCTCAAAACTCTGGATTATGATAGAGGGCTGTGAGACTTTGGCCTGAGTGCAAAAATGGAGGCTCTAGACACTTCCAGAGCTGAGATATCGAATTTCAAAATTTCGACCCGAAAAAAAAAACGACAGTGTTACCCCTTACGTTTTTTTTTCATTTTTGGGCGAAAAATTAAGTTTCTCCAATCTTCTCAAAACTCTGGATTATGATAGAGGGCTGTGAGACTTTGACCTGAGTGCAAAAATGGAGGCTCTAGACCCTTCCAGAGCTGAGATATCGAATTTTAAAATTTCGACCCGAAAAAAAAAACGACAGTGTTACCCCTTTCGTGTTTTTTTTCGGGCGAAAAATTAAGTTTCTCCAATCTTCTCAAAACTCTGGATTCTGATAGAGGGCCACGAGACTTTGACCTGAGTGCAAAAATGGAGGCTCTAGACCCTTCCAGACCTGAGATATCGAATTTCAAAATTTCGACCCGAAAAAAAAACCGACAGTGTTACCCCTTACGTGTTTTCATTTTTGGGCAAAAAATTAAGTTTCTCCAATCTTCTCAAAACTCTGGATTATGATAGAGGGCTGTGAGACTTTGACCTGAGTGCAAAAATGGAGGCTCTAGACCCTTCCAGAGCTGAGATATCGAATTTTAAAATTTCGACCCGAAAAAAAAAACGACAGTGTTACCCCTTTCGTTTTTTTTTTTTCGGGCGAAAAATTAAGTTTCTCCAATCTTCTCAAAACTCTGGATTCTGATAGAGGGCCACGAGACTTTGACCTGAGTGCAAAAATGGAGGCTCTAGACCCTTCCAGACCTGAGATATCGAAACTCAAAATTTTGACCCGAAAAAAAAACGACAGTGTTACCCCTTACGTTTTTTTCCTTTTTGGGCGAAAAATTAAGTTTCTCCAATCTTCTCAAAACTCTGGATTATGATAGAGGACTGTGAGACTTTGACCTTAGTGCAAAAATGGAGGCTCTAGACCCTTCTAGAGCTGAGATATCGAAACTCAAAATTTCGACCCGAAAAAAAAACGACAGTGTTACCCCTTACGTTTTTTTCATTTTTGGGCGAAAAATTAAGTTTCTCCAATCTTCTCAAAACTCTGGATTATGATAGAGGGCTGTGAGACTTTGACCTGAGTGCAAAAATGGAGGCTCTAGACCCTTCTAGAGCTGAGATATCGAAACTCAAAATTTCGACCCGAAAAAAAAACGACAGTGTTACCCCTTACGTTTTTTTCATTTTTGGGCGAAAAATTAAGTTTCTCCAATCTTCTCAAAACTCTGGATTATGATAGAGGGCTGTGAGACTTTGACCTGAGTGCAAAAATGGAGGCTCTAGACCCTTCCAGAGCTGAGATATCGAATTTCAAAATTTCGACCCGAAAAAAAAACGACAGTGTTACCCCTTACGTTTTTTCATTTTTGGGCGAAAAATTAAGTTTCTCCAATCTTCTCAAAACTCTGGATTATGATCGAGGGCTGTGAGACTTTGACCTGAGTGCAAAAATGGAGGCTCTAGACCCTTCCAGAGCTAAGATATCGAAACTCAAAATTTCGACCCGAAAAAAACTCGACAGTGTTACCCCTTTCCTTTTTTTCATTTTTGGGCAAAAAATTAAGTTTCTCCAATCTTCTCAAAACTCTGGATTATGATAGAGGGCTGTGAGACTTTGACCTGAGTGCAAAAATGGAGGCTCTAGACCCTTCCAGAGCTGAGATATCAAAACTCAAAATTTCAACCCGAAAAAAAAAACGACAGTGTTACCCCTTACGTTTTTTTCATTTTTGGGCGAAAAATTAAGTTTCTCCAATCTTCTCAAAACTCTGGATTATGATAGAGGGCTGTGAGACTTTGACCTGAGTGCAAAAATGGAGGCTCTAGACCCTTCCAGAGCTGAGATATCGAAACTCAAAATTTCGACCCGAAAAAAAAAACGACAGTGTTACCCCTTACGTTTTTTTCATTTTTGGGCGAAAAATTAAGTTTCTCCAATCTTCTCAAAACTCTGGATTATGATAGAGGGATGTGAGACTTTGACCTGAGTGCAAAAATGGAGGCTCTAGACCCTTCCAGAGCTGAGATATCGAAACTCAAAATTTTGACCCGAAAAAAAAACGACAGTGTTACCCCTTACGTTTTTTTCATTTTTGGGCGAAAAATTAAGTTTCTCCAATCTTCTCAAACTCTGGATTATGATAGAGGGATGTGAGACTTTGACCTGAGTGCAAAAATGGAGGCTCTAGACCCTTCTAGAGCTAAAATATTGAAACTCAAAATTTCGACCCGAAAAAAAAACGACAGTGTTACCCCTTACGTTTTTTTCGTTTTCGGGTGAAAAATTAAGTTTCTCCAATCTTCTCAAAACTCTGGATTATGATAGAGGGCTGTGAGACTTTGGCCTGAGTGCAAAAATGGAGGCTCTAGACCCTTCCAGAGCTGAGATATCGAATTTCAAAATTTCGAACCGAAAAAAAAAACGACAGTGTTACCCCTTACGTTTTTTCATTTTTGGGCGAAAAATTAAGTTTCTCCAATCTTCTCAAAACTCTGGATTCTGATAGAGGGCCACGAGACTTTGACCTGAGTGCAAAAATGGAGGCTCTAGACCCTTCCAGACCTGAGATATCGAATTTCAAAATTTCGACCCGAAAAAAAAACCGACAGTGTTACCCCTTACGTGTTTTCATTTTTGGGCAAAAAATTAAGTTTCTCCAATCTTCTCAAAACTCTGGATTATGATAGAGGGCTGTGAGACTTTGACCTGAGTGCAAAAATGGAGGCTCTAGACCCTTCCAGAGCTGAGATATCGAATTTTAAAATTTCGACCCGAAAAAAAAACGACAGTGTTACCCCTTTCGTTTTTTTTTTCGGGCGAAAAATTAAGTTTCTCCAATCTTCTCAAAACTCTGGATTCTGATAGAGGGCCACGAGACTTTGACCTGAGTGCAAAAATGGAGGCTCTAGACCCTTCCAGACCTGAGATATCGAAACTCAAAATTTTGACCCGAAAAAAAAACGACAGTGTTACCCCTTACGTTTTTTTCCTTTTTGGGCGAAAAATTAAGTTTCTCCAATCTTCTCAAAACTCTGGATTATGATAGAGGGCTGTGAGACTTTGACCTTAGTGCAAAAATGGAGGCTCTAGACCCTTCTAGAGCTGAGATATCGAAACTCAAAATTTCGACCCGAAAAAAAAAACGACAGTGTTACCCCTTACGTTTTTTTCCTTTTTGGGCGAAAAATTAAGTTTCTCCAATCTTCTCAAAACTCTGGATTATGATAGAGGGCTGTGAGACTTTGACCTTAGTGCAAAAATGGAGGCTCTAGACCCTTCTAGAGCTGAGATATCGAAACTCAAAATTTCGACCCGAAAAAAAAAACGACAGTGTTACCCCTTACGTTTTTTTCCTTTTTGGGCGAAAAATTAAGTTTCTCCAATCTTCTCAAAACTCTGGATTCTGATAGAGGGCCACGAGACTTTGACCTGAGTGCAAAAATGGAGGCTCTAGACCCTTCCAGAGCTGAGATATCGAATTTTAAAATTTCGACCCGAAAAAAAAAACGACAGTGTTACCCCTTACGTTTTTTTCGTTTTCGGGTGAAAAATTAAGTTTCTCCAATCTTCTCAAAACTCTGGATTATGATAGAGGGCTGTGAGACTTTGGCCTGAGTGCAAAAATGGAGGCTCTAGACACTTCCAGAGCTGAGATATCGAATTTCAAAATTTCGACCCGAAAAAAAAAACGACAGTGTTACCCCTTACGTTTTTTTTTCATTTTTGGGCGAAAAATTAAGTTTCTCCAATCTTCTCAAAACTCTGGATTATGATAGAGGGCTGTGAGACTTTGACCTGAGTGCAAAAATGGAGGCTCTAGACCCTTCCAGAGCTGAGATATCGAATTTTAAAATTTCGACCCGAAAAAAAAAACGACAGTGTTACCCCTTTCGTGTTTTTTTTCGGGCGAAAAATTAAGTTTCTCCAATCTTCTCAAAACTCTGGATTCTGATAGAGGGCCACGAGACTTTGACCTGAGTGCAAAAATGGAGGCTCTAGACCCTTCCAGACCTGAGATATCGAATTTCAAAATTTCGACCCGAAAAAAAAACCGACAGTGTTACCCCTTACGTGTTTTCATTTTTGGGCAAAAAATTAAGTTTCTCCAATCTTCTCAAAACTCTGGATTATGATAGAGGGCTGTGAGACTTTGACCTGAGTGCAAAAATGGAGGCTCTAGACCCTTCCAGAGCTGAGATATCGAATTTTAAAATTTCGACCCGAAAAAAAAAACGACAGTGTTACCCCTTTCGTTTTTTTTTTTCGGGCGAAAAATTAAGTTTCTCCAATCTTCTCAAAACTCTGGATTCTGATAGAGGGCCACGAGACTTTGACCTGAGTGCAAAAATGGAGGCTCTAGACCCTTCCAGACCTGAGATATCGAAACTCAAAATTTTGACCCGAAAAAAAAACGACAGTGTTACCCCTTACGTTTTTTTCCTTTTTGGGCGAAAAATTAAGTTTCTCCAATCTTCTCAAAACTCTGGATTATGATAGAGGACTGTGAGACTTTGACCTTAGTGCAAAAATGGAGGCTCTAGACCCTTCTAGAGCTGAGATATCGAAACTCAAAATTTCGACCCGAAAAAAAAACGACAGTGTTACCCCTTACGTTTTTTTTCATTTTTGGGCGAAAAATTAAGTTTCTCCAATCTTCTCAAAACTCTGGATTATGATAGAGGGCTGTGAGACTTTGACCTGAGTGCAAAAATGGAGGCTCTAGACCCTTCTAGAGCTGAGATATCGAAACTCAAAATTTCGACCCGAAAAAAAAACGACAGTGTTACCCCTTACGTTTTTTTCATTTTTGGGCGAAAAATTAAGTTTCTCCAATCTTCTCAAAACTCTGGATTATGATAGAGGGCTGTGAGACTTTGACCTGAGTGCAAAAATGGAGGCTCTAGACCCTTCTAGAGCTGAGATATCGAAACTCAAAATTTCGACCCGAAAAAAAACGACAGTGTTACCCCTTACGTTTTTTTCATTTTTGGGCGAAAAATTAAGTTTCTCCAATCTTCTCAAAACTCTGGATTATGATAGAGGGCTGTGAGACTTTGACCTGAGTGCAAAAATGGAGGCTCTAGACCCTTCCAGAGCTGAGATATCGAATTTCAAAATTTCGACCCGAAAAAAAAAACGACAGTGTTACCCCTTACGTTTTTTTTCGTTTTCGGGCGAAAAATTAAGTTTCTCCAATCTTCTCAAAACTCTGGATTCTGATAGAGGACCACGAGACTTTGACCTGAGTGCAAAAATGGAGGCTCTAGACCCTTCCAGAGCTGAGATATCGAAACTCAAAATTTCGACCCGAAAAAAAAACGACAGTGTTACCCCTTACGTTTTTTTCATTTTCGGGCAAAAAATTAAGTTTCTCCAATCTTCTCAAAACTCTGGATTATGATAGAGGGCTGTGAGACTTTGACCTTAGTGCAAAAATGGAGGCTCTAGACCCTTCTAGAGCTGAGATATTGAAACTCAAAATTTCGACCCGAAAAAAAAACGACAGTGTTACCCCTTACGTTTTTTTCGTTTTCGGGTGAAAAATTAAGTTTCTCCAATCTTCTCAAAACTCTGGATTATGATAGAGGGCTGTGAGACTTTGACCTGAGTGCAAAAATGGAGGCTCTAGACCCTTCCAGAGCTGAGATATCGAATTTCAAAATTTCGACCCGAAAAAAAAAACGACAGTGTTACCCCTTACGTTTTTTTTCGTTTTCGGGCGAAAAATTAAGTTTCTCCAATCTTCTCAAAACTCTGGATTCTGATAGAGGACCACGAGACTTTGACCTGAGTGCAAAAATGGAGGCTCTAGACCCTTCCAGAGCTGAGATATCGAAACTCAAAATTTCGACCCGAAAAAAAAACGACAGTGTTACCCCTTACGTTTTTTTCATTTTCGGGTAAAAAATTAAGTTTCTCCAATCTTCTCAAAACTCTGGATTATGATAGAGGGCTGTGAGACTTTGACCTGAGTGCAAAAATGGAGGCTCTAGACCCTTCTAGAGCTGAGATATTGAAACTCAAAATTTCGACCCGAAAAAAAAACGACAGTGTTACCCCTTTCGTGTTTTTTTTCGGGCGAAAAATTAAGTTTCTCCAATCTTCTCAAAACTCTGGATTCTGATAGAGGGCCACGAGACTTTGACCTGAGTGCAAAAATGGAGGCTCTAGACCCTTCCAGACCTGAGATATCGAATTTCAAAATTTCGACCCGAAAAAAAAACCGACAGTGTTACCCCTTACGTGTTTTCATTTTTGGGCAAAAAATTAAGTTTCTCCAATCTTCTCAAAACTCTGGATTATGATAGAGGGCTGTGAGACTTTGACCTGAGTGCAAAAATGGAGGCTCTAGACCCTTCCAGAGCTGAGATATCGAATTTAAAAATTTCGACCCGAAAAAAAAACGACAGTGTTACCCCTTTCGTTTTTTTTTTCGGGCGAAAAATTAAGTTTCTCCAATCTTCTCAAAACTCTGGATTCTGATAGAGGGCCACGAGACTTTGACCTGAGTGCAAAAATGGAGGCTCTAGACCCTTCCAGACCTGAGATATCGAAACTCAAAATTTTGACCCGAAAAAAAAACGACAGTGTTACCCCTTACGTTTTTTTCCTTTTTGGGCGAAAAATTAAGTTTCTCCAATCTTCTCAAAACTCTGGATTATGATAGAGGGCTGTGAGACTTTGACCTTAGTGCAAAAATGGAGGCTCTAGACCCTTCTAGAGCTGAGATATCGAAACTCAAAATTTCGACCCGAAAAAAAAACGACAGTGTTACCCCTTACGTTTTTTTCCTTTTTGGGCGAAAAATTAAGTTTCTCCAATCTTCTCAAAACTCTGGATTATGATAGAGGGCTGTGAGACTTTGACCTGAGTGCAAAAATGGAGGCTCTAGACCCTTCCAGAGCTGAGATATCGAATTTTAAAATTTCGACCCGAAAAAAAAACGACAGTGTTACCCCTTACGTTTTTTTCGTTTTCGGGCGAAAAATTAAGTTTCTCCAATCTTCTCAAAACTCTGGATTCTGATAGAGGGCCACGAGACTTTGACCTGAGTGCAAAAATGGAGGCTCTAGACCCTTCCAGAGCTGAGATATCGAATTTTAAAATTTCGACCCGAAAAAAAAAACGACAGTGTTACCCCTTACGTTTTTTTCGTTTTCGGGTGAAAAATTAAGTTTCTCCAATCTTCTCAAAACTCTGGATTATGATAGAGGGCTGTGAGACTTTGGCCTGAGTGCAAAAATGGAGGCTCTAGACACTTCCAGAGCTGAGATATCGAATTTCAAAATTTCGACCCGAAAAAAAAAACGACAGTGTTACCCCTTACGTTTTTTTTTTCATTTTTGGGCGAAAAATTAAGTTTCTCCAATCTTCTCAAAACTCTGGATTATGATAGAGGGCTGTGAGACTTTGACCTGAGTGCAAAAATGGAGGCTCTAGACCCTTCCAGAGCTGAGATATCGAATTTTAAAATTTCGACCCGAAAAAAAAAACGACAGTGTTACCCCTTTCGTGTTTTTTTTCGGGCGAAAAATTAAGTTTCTCCAATCTTCTCAAAACTCTGGATTCTGATAGAGGGCCACGAGACTTTGACCTGAGTGCAAAAATGGAGGCTCTAGACCCTTCCAGACCTGAGATATCGAATTTCAAAATTTCGACCCGAAAAAAAAACCGACAGTGTTACCCCTTACGTGTTTTCATTTTTGGGCAAAAAATTAAGTTTCTCCAATCTTCTCAAAACTCTGGATTATGATAGAGGACTGTGAGACTTTGACCTTAGTGCAAAAATGGAGGCTCTAGACCCTTCTAGAGCTGAGATATCGAATTTTAAAATTTCGACCCGAAAAAAAAAACGACAGTGTTACCCCTTTCGTTTTTTTTTTTCGGGCGAAAAATTAAGTTTCTCCAATCTTCTCAAAACTCTGGATTCTGATAGAGGGCCACGAGACTTTGACCTGAGTGCAAAAATGGAGGCTCTAGACCCTTCCAGACCTGAGATATCGAAACTCAAAATTTTGACCCGAAAAAAAAACGACAGTGTTACCCCTTACGTTTTTTTCCTTTTTGTGCGAAAAATTAAGTTTCTCCAATCTTCTCAAAACTCTGGATTATGATAGAGGACTGTGAGACTTTGACCTTAGTGCAAAAATGGAGGCTCTAGACCCTTCTAGAGCTGAGATATCGAAACTCAAAATTTCGACCCGAAAAAAAAACGACAGTGTTACCCCTTACGTTTTTTTCATTTTTGGGCGAAAAATTAAGTTTCTCCAATCTTCTCAAAACTCTGGATTATGATAGAGGGCTGTGAGACTTTGACCTGAGTGCAAAAATGGAGGCTCTAGACCCTTCTAGAGCTGAGATATCGAAACTCAAAATTTCGACCCAAAAAAAAAACGACAGTGTTACCCCTTACGTTTTTTTCATTTTTGGGCGAAAAATTAAGTTTCTCCAATCTTCTCAAAACTCTGGATTATGATAGAGGGCTGTGAGACTTTGACCTGAGTGCAAAAATTGAGGCTCTAGACCCTTCCAGAGCTGAGATATCGAAATTTAAAATTTCGACCCGAAAAAAAAACGACAGTGTTACCCCTTACGTTTTTTTCGTTTTCGGGCGAAAAATTAAGTTTCTCCAATCTTCTCAAAACTCTGGATTCTGATAGAGGGCCACGAGACTTTGACCTGAGTGCAAAAATGGAGGCTCTAGACCCTTCCACAGCTGAGATATCGAATTTCAAAATTTCGACCCGAAAAAAAAAACGACAGTGTTACCCCTTACGTTTTTTTCGTTTTCGGGTGAAAAATTAAGTTTCTCCAATCTTATCAAAACTCTGGATTATGATAGAGGGCTGTGAGACTTTGGCCTGAGTGCAAAAATGGAGGCTCTAGACCCTTCCAGAGCTGAGATATCGAATTTCAAAATTTCGACCCGAAAAAAAAAACGACAGTGTTACCCCTTACGTTTTTTTTTTTCATTTTTGGGCGAAAAATTAAGTTTCTCCAATCTTCTCAAAACTCTGGATTATGATAGAGGGCTGTGAGACTTTGACCTGAGTGCAAAAATGGAGGCTCTAGACCCTTCCAGAGCTGAGATATCGAATTTTAAAATTTCGACCCGAAAAAAAAAACGACAGTGTTACCCCTTTCGTTTTTTTTTTCGGGCGAAAAATTAAGTTTCTCCAATCTTCTCAAAACTCTGGATTCTGATAGAGGGCCACGAGACTTTGACCTGAGTGCAAAAATGGAGGCTCTAGACCCTTCCAGACCTGAGATATCGAATTTCAAAATTTCGACCCGAAAAAAAAACCGACAGTGTTACCCCTTACGTGTTTTCATTTTTGGGCAAAAAATTAAGTTTCTCCAATCTTCTCAAAACTCTGGATTATGATAGAGGGCTGTGAGACTTTGACCTGAGTGCAAAAAATGGAGGCTCTAGACCCTTCCAGAGCTGAGATATCGAATTTTAAAATTTCGACCTGGAAAAAAAAACGACAGTGTTACCCCTTTCGTTTTTTTTTTCGGGCGAAAAATTAAGTTTCTCCAATCTTCTCAAAACTCTGGATTCTGATAGAGGGCCACGAGACTTTGACCTGAGTGCAAAAATGGAGGCTCTAGACCCTTCCAGACCTGAGATATCGAAACTCAAAATTTTGACCCGAAAAAAAAACGACAGTGTTACCCCTTACGTTTTTTTCCTTTTTGGGCGAAAAATTAAGTTTCTCCAATCTTCTCAAAACTCTGGATTATGATAGAGGGCTGTGAGACTTTGACCTTAGTGCAAAAATGGAGGCTCTAGACCCTTCCAGAGCTGAGATATCGAATTTCAAAATTTCGACCCGAAAAAAAAAACGACAGTGTTACCCCTTACGTTTTTTTTTCATTTTTGGGCAAAAAATTAAGTTTCTCCAATCTTCTCAAAACTCTGGATTATGATAGAGGGCTGTGAGACTTTGACCTGAGTGCAAAAATGGAGGCTCTAGACCCTTCCAGAGCTGAGATATCGAATTTTAAAATTTTGACCCGAAAAAAAAAACGACAGTGTTACCCCTTACGTTTTTTTCATTTTTGGGCGAAAAATTAAGTTTCTCCAATCTTCTCAAAACTCTGGATTATGATCGAGGGCTGTGAGACTTTGACCTGAGTGCAAAAATGGAGGCTCTAGACCCTTCCAGAGCTGAGATATCGAATTTCAAAATTTCGACCCGAAAAAAAAACGACAGTGTTACCCCTTACGTTTTTTCATTTTTGGGCGAAAAATTAAGTTTCTCCAATCTTCTCAAAACTCTGGATTATGATCGAGGGCTGTGAGACTTTGACCTGAGTGCAAAAATGGAGGCTCTAGACCCTTCCAGAGCTAAGATATCGAAACTCAAAATTTCGACCCGAAAAAAACTCGACAGTGTTACCCCTTTCCTTTTTTTCATTTTTGGGCAAAAAATTAAGTTTCTCCAATCTTCTCAAAACTCTGGATTATGATAGAGGGCTGTGAGACTTTGACCTGAGTGCAAAAATGGAGGCTCTAGACCCTTCCAGAGCTGAGATATCAAAACTCAAAATTTCAACCCGAAAAAAAAAACGACAGTGTTACCCCTTACGTTTTTTTCATTTTTGGGCGAAAAATTAAGTTTCTCCAATCTTCTCAAAACTCTGGATTATGATAGAGGGCTGTGAGACTTTGACCTGAGTGCAAAAATGGAGGCTCTAGACCCTTCCAGAGCTGAGATATCGAAACTCAAAATTTCGACCCGAAAAAAAAAACGACAGTGTTACCCCTTACGTTTTTTTCATTTTTGGGCGAAAAATTAAGTTTCTCCAATCTTCTCAAAACTCTGGATTATGATAGAGGGATGTGAGACTTTGACCTGAGTGCAAAAATGGAGGCTCTAGACCCTTCCAGAGCTGAGATATCGAAACTCAAAATTTTGACCCGAAAAAAAAACGACAGTGTTACCCCTTACGTTTTTTTCATTTTTGGGCGAAAAATTAAGTTTCTCCAATCTTCTCAAACTCTGGATTATGATAGAGGGATGTGAGACTTTGACCTGAGTGCAAAAATGGAGGCTCTAGACCCTTCTAGAGCTAAAATATTGAAACTCAAAATTTCGACCCGAAAAAAAAACGACAGTGTTACCCCTTACGTTTTTTTCGTTTTCGGGTGAAAAATTAAGTTTCTCCAATCTTCTCAAAACTCTGGATTATGATAGAGGGCTGTGAGACTTTGGCCTGAGTGCAAAAATGGAGGCTCTAGACCCTTCCAGAGCTGAGATATCGAATTTCAAAATTTCGAACCGAAAAAAAAACCGACAGTGTTACCCCTTACGTTTTTTCATTTTTGGGCGAAAAATTAAGTTTCTCCAATCTTCTCAAAACTCTGGATTCTGATAGAGGGCCACGAGACTTTGACCTGAGTGCAAAAATGGAGGCTCTAGACCCTTCCAGACCTGAGATATCGAATTTCAAAATTTCGACCCGAAAAAAAAACCGACAGTGTTACCCCTTACGTGTTTTCATTTTTGGGCAAAAAATTAAGTTTCTCCAATCTTCTCAAAACTCTGGATTATGATAGAGGGCTGTGAGACTTTGACCTGAGTGCAAAAATGGAGGCTCTAGACCCTTCCAGAGCTGAGATATCGAATTTTAAAATTTCGACCCGAAAAAAAAACGACAGTGTTACCCCTTTCGTTTTTTTTTTCGGGCGAAAAATTAAGTTTCTCCAATCTTCTCAAAACTCTGGATTCTGATAGAGGGCCACGAGACTTTGACCTGAGTGCAAAAATGGAGGCTCTAGACCCTTCCAGACCTGAGATATCGAAACTCAAAATTTTGACCCGAAAAAAAAACGACAGTGTTACCCCTTACGTTTTTTTCCTTTTTGGGCGAAAAATTAAGTTTCTCCAATCTTCTCAAAACTCTGGATTATGATAGAGGGCTGTGAGACTTTGACCTTAGTGCAAAAATGGAGGCTCTAGACCCTTCTAGAGCTGAGATATCGAAACTCAAAATTTCGACCCGAAAAAAAAAACGACAGTGTTACCCCTTACGTTTTTTTCCTTTTTGGGCGAAAAATTAAGTTTCTCCAATCTTCTCAAAACTCTGGATTATGATAGAGGGCTGTGAGACTTTGACCTTAGTGCAAAAATGGAGGCTCTAGACCCTTCTAGAGCTGAGATATCGAAACTCAAAATTTCGACCCGAAAAAAAAAACGACAGTGTTACCCCTTACGTTTTTTTCCTTTTTGGGCGAAAAATTAAGTTTCTCCAATCTTCTCAAAACTCTGGATTCTGATAGAGGGCCACGAGACTTTGACCTGAGTGCAAAAATGGAGGCTCTAGACCCTTCCAGAGCTGAGATATCGAATTTTAAAATTTCGACCCGAAAAAAAAAACGACAGTGTTACCCCTTACGTTTTTTTCGTTTTCGGGTGAAAAATTAAGTTTCTCCAATCTTCTCAAAACTCTGGATTATGATAGAGGGCTGTGAGACTTTGGCCTGAGTGCAAAAATGGAGGCTCTAGACACTTCCAGAGCTGAGATATCGAATTTCAAAATTTCGACCCGAAAAAAAAAACGACAGTGTTACCCCTTACGTTTTTTTTTCATTTTTGGGCGAAAAATTAAGTTTCTCCAATCTTCTCAAAACTCTGGATTATGATAGAGGGCTGTGAGACTTTGACCTGAGTGCAAAAATGGAGGCTCTAGACCCTTCCAGAGCTGAGATATCGAATTTTAAAATTTCGACCCGAAAAAAAAAACGACAGTGTTACCCCTTTCGTGTTTTTTTTCGGGCGAAAAATTAAGTTTCTCCAATCTTCTCAAAACTCTGGATTCTGATAGAGGGCCACGAGACTTTGACCTGAGTGCAAAAATGGAGGCTCTAGACCCTTCCAGACCTGAGATATCGAATTTCAAAATTTCGACCCGAAAAAAAAACCGACAGTGTTACCCCTTACGTGTTTTCATTTTTGGGCAAAAAATTAAGTTTCTCCAATCTTCTCAAAACTCTGGATTATGATAGAGGGCTGTGAGACTTTGACCTGAGTGCAAAAATGGAGGCTCTAGACCCTTCCAGAGCTGAGATATCGAATTTTAAAATTTCGACCCGAAAAAAAAAACGACAGTGTTACCCCTTTCGTTTTTTTTTTTCGGGCGAAAAATTAAGTTTCTCCAATCTTCTCAAAACTCTGGATTCTGATAGAGGGCCACGAGACTTTGACCTGAGTGCAAAAATGGAGGCTCTAGACCCTTCCAGACCTGAGATATCGAAACTCAAAATTTTGACCCGAAAAAAAAACGACAGTGTTACCCCTTACGTTTTTTTCCTTTTTGGGCGAAAAATTAAGTTTCTCCAATCTTCTCAAAACTCTGGATTATGATAGAGGACTGTGAGACTTTGACCTTAGTGCAAAAATGGAGGCTCTAGACCCTTCTAGAGCTGAGATATCGAAACTCAAAATTTCGACCCGAAAAAAAAACGACAGTGTTACCCCTTACGTTTTTTTCATTTTTGGGCGAAAAATTAAGTTTCTCCAATCTTCTCAAAACTCTGGATTATGATAGAGGGCTGTGAGACTTTGACCTGAGTGCAAAAATGGAGGCTCTAGACCCTTCTAGAGCTGAGATATCGAAACTCAAAATTTCGACCCGAAAAAAAAACGACAGTGTTACCCCTTACGTTTTTTTCATTTTTGGGCGAAAAATTAAGTTTCTCCAATCTTCTCAAAACTCTGGATTATGATAGAGGGCTGTGAGACTTTGACCTGAGTGCAAAAATGGAGGCTCTAGACCCTTCTAGAGCTGAGATATCGAAACTCAAAATTTCGACCCGAAAAAAAACGACAGTGTTACCCCTTACGTTTTTTTCATTTTTGGGCGAAAAATTAAGTTTCTCCAATCTTCTCAAAACTCTGGATTATGATAGAGGGCTGTGAGACTTTGACCTGAGTGCAAAAATGGAGGCTCTAGACCCTTCCAGAGCTGAGATATCGAATTTCAAAATTTCGACCCGAAAAAAAAAACGACAGTGTTACCCCTTACGTTTTTTTTCGTTTTCGGGCGAAAAATTAAGTTTCTCCAATCTTCTCAAAACTCTGGATTCTGATAGAGGACCACGAGACTTTGACCTGAGTGCAAAAATGGAGGCTCTAGACCCTTCCAGAGCTGAGATATCGAAACTCAAAATTTCGACCCGAAAAAAAAACGACAGTGTTACCCCTTACGTTTTTTTCATTTTCGGGCAAAAAATTAAGTTTCTCCAATCTTCTCAAAACTCTGGATTATGATAGAGGGCTGTGAGACTTTGACCTTAGTGCAAAAATGGAGGCTCTAGACCCTTCTAGAGCTGAGATATTGAAACTCAAAATTTCGACCCGAAAAAAAAACGACAGTGTTACCCCTTACGTTTTTTTCGTTTTCGGGTGAAAAATTAAGTTTCTCCAATCTTCTCAAAACTCTGGATTATGATAGAGGGCTGTGAGACTTTGACCTGAGTGCAAAAATGGAGGCTCTAGACCCTTCCAGAGCTGAGATATCGAATTTCAAAATTTCGACCCGAAAAAAAAAACGACAGTGTTACCCCTTACGTTTTTTTTCGTTTTCGGGCGAAAAATTAAGTTTCTCCAATCTTCTCAAAACTCTGGATTCTGATAGAGGACCACGAGACTTTGACCTGAGTGCAAAAATGGAGGCTCTAGACCCTTCCAGAGCTGAGATATCGAAACTCAAAATTTCGACCCGAAAAAAAAAACGACAGTGTTACCCCTTACGTTTTTTTCATTTTCGGGTAAAAAATTAAGTTTCTCCAATCTTCTCAAAACTCTGGATTATGATAGAGGGCTGTGAGACTTTGACCTGAGTGCAAAAATGGAGGCTCTAGACCCTTCTAAAGCTGAGATATTGAAACTCAAAATTTCGACCCGAAAAAAAAACGACAGTGTTACCCCTTTCGTGTTTTTTTTTCGGGCGAAAAATTAAGTTTCTCCAATCTTCTCAAAACTCTGGATTCTGATAGAGGGCCACGAGACTTTGACCTGAGTGCAAAAATGGAGGCTCTAGACCCTTCCAGACCTGAGATATCGAATTTCAAAATTTCGACCCGAAAAAAAAACCGACAGTGTTACCCCTTACGTGTTTTCATTTTTGGGCAAAAAATTAAGTTTCTCCAATCTTCTCAAAACTCTGGATTATGATAGAGGGCTGTGAGACTTTGACCTGAGTGCAAAAATGGAGGCTCTAGACCCTTCCAGAGCTGAGATATCGAATTTAAAAATTTCGACCCGAAAAAAAAACGACAGTGTTACCCCTTTCGTTTTTTTTTTCGGGCGAAAAATTAAGTTTCTCCAATCTTCTCAAAACTCTGGATTCTGATAGAGGGCCACGAGACTTTGACCTGAGTGCAAAAATGGAGGCTCTAGACCCTTCTAGAGCTGAGATATCGAAACTCAAAATTTCGACCCGAAAAAAAAACGACAGTGTTACCCCTTACGTTTTTTTCCTTTTTGGGCGAAAAATTAAGTTTCTCCAATCTTCTCAAAACTCTGGATTATGATAGAGGGCTGTGAGACTTTGACCTGAGTGCAAAAATGGAGGCTCTAGACCCTTCCAGAGCTGAGATATCGAATTTTAAAATTTCGACCCGAAAAAAAAACGACAGTGTTACCCCTTACGTTTTTTTCGTTTTCGGGCGAAAAATTAAGTTTCTCCAATCTTCTCAAAACTCTGGATTCTGATAGAGGGCCACGAGACTTTGACCTGAGTGCAAAAATGGAGGCTCTAGACCCTTCCAGAGCTGAGATATCGAATTTTAAAATTTCGACCCGAAAAAAAAAACGACAGTGTTACCCCTTACGTTTTTTTCGTTTTCGGGTGAAAAATTAAGTTTCTCCAATCTTCTCAAAACTCTGGATTATGATAGAGGGCTGTGAGACTTTGGCCTGAGTGCAAAAATGGAGGCTCTAGACACTTCCAGAGCTGAGATATCGAATTTCAAAATTTCGACCCGAAAAAAAAAACGACAGTGTTACCCCTTACGTTTTTTTTTTCATTTTTGGGCGAAAAATTAAGTTTCTCCAATCTTCTCAAAACTCTGGATTATGATAGAGGGCTGTGAGACTTTGACCTGAGTGCAAAAATGGAGGCTCTAGACCCTTCCAGAGCTGAGATATCGAATTTTAAAATTTCGACCCGAAAAAAAAAACGACAGTGTTACCCCTTTCGTGTTTTTTTTCGGGCGAAAAATTAAGTTTCTCCAATCTTCTCAAAACTCTGGATTCTGATAGAGGGCCACGAGACTTTGACCTGAGTGCAAAAATGGAGGCTCTAGACCCTTCCAGACCTGAGATATCGAATTTCAAAATTTCGACCCGAAAAAAAAACCGACAGTGTTACCCCTTACGTGTTTTCATTTTTGGGCAAAAAATTAAGTTTCTCCAATCTTCTCAAAACTCTGGATTATGATAGAGGACTGTGAGACTTTGACCTTAGTGCAAAAATGGAGGCTCTAGACCCTTCTAGAGCTGAGATATCGAATTTTAAAATTTCGACCCGAAAAAAAAAAACGACAGTGTTACCCCTTTCGTTTTTTTTTTTCGGGCGAAAAATTAAGTTTCTCCAATCTTCTCAAAACTCTGGATTCTGATAGAGGGCCACGAGACTTTGACCTGAGTGCAAAAATGGAGGCTCTAGACCCTTCCAGACCTGAGATATCGAAACTCAAAATTTTGACCCGAAAAAAAAACGACAGTGTTACCCCTTACGTTTTTTTCCTTTTTGGGCGAAAAATTAAGTTTCTCCAATCTTCTCAAAACTCTGGATTATGATAGAGGACTGTGAGACTTTGACCTTAGTGCAAAAATGGAGGCTCTAGACCCTTCTAGAGCTGAGATATCGAAACTCAAAATTTCGACCCGAAAAAAAAACGACAGTGTTACCCCTTACGTTTTTTCATTTTTGGGCGAAAAATTAAGTTTCTCCAATCTTCTCAAAACTCTGGATTATGATAGAGGGCTGTGAGACTTTGACCTGAGTGCAAAAATGGAGGCTCTAGACCCTTCTAGAGCTGAGATATCGAAACTCAAAATTTCGACCCGAAAAAAAAACGACAGTGTTACCCCTTACGTTTTTTTCATTTTTGGGCGAAAAATTAAGTTTCTCCAATCTTCTCAAAACTCTGGATTATGATAGAGGGCTGTGAGACTTTGACCTGAGTGCAAAAATTGAGGCTCTAGACCCTTCCAGAGCTGAGATATCGAAATTTAAAATTTCGACCCGAAAAAAAAACGACAGTGTTACCCCTTACGTTTTTTTCGTTTTCGGGCGAAAAATTAAGTTTCTCCAATCTTCTCAAAACTCTGGATTCTGATAGAGGGCCACGAGACTTTGACCTGAGTGCAAAAATGGAGGCTCTAGACCCTTCCACAGCTGAGATATCGAATTTCAAAATTTCGACCCGAAAAAAAAAACGACAGTGTTACCCCTTACGTTTTTTTCGTTTTCGGGTGAAAAATTAAGTTTCTCCAATCTTATCAAAACTCTGGATTATGATAGAGGGCTGTGAGACTTTGGCCTGAGTGCAAAAATGGAGGCTCTAGACCCTTCCAGAGCTGAGATATCGAATTTCAAAATTTCGACCCGAAAAAAAAAACGACAGTGTTACCCCTTACGTTTTTTTTTTTCATTTTTGGGCGAAAAATTAAGTTTCTCCAATCTTCTCAAAACTCTGGATTATGATAGAGGGCTGTGAGACTTTGACCTGAGTGCAAAAATGGAGGCTCTAGACCCTTCCAGAGCTGAGATATCGAATTTTAAAATTTCGACCCGAAAAAAAAAACGACAGTGTTACCCCTTTCGTTTTTTTTTTCGGGCGAAAAATTAAGTTTCTCCAATCTTCTCAAAACTCTGGATTCTGATAGAGGGCCACGAGACTTTGACCTGAGTGCAAAAATGGAGGCTCTAGACCCTTCCAGACCTGAGATATCGAATTTCAAAATTTCGACCCGAAAAAAAAACCGACAGTGTTACCCCTTACGTGTTTTCATTTTTGGGCAAAAAATTAAGTTTCTCCAATCTTCTCAAAACTCTGGATTATGATAGAGGGCTGTGAGACTTTGACCTGAGTGCAAAAAATGGAGGCTCTAGACCCTTCCAGAGCTGAGATATCGAATTTTAAAATTTCGACCTGGAAAAAAAAACGACAGTGTTACCCCTTTCGTTTTTTTTTTCGGGCGAAAAATTAAGTTTCTCCAATCTTCTCAAAACTCTGGATTCTGATAGAGGGCCACGAGACTTTGACCTGAGTGCAAAAATGGAGGCTCTAGACCCTTCCAGACCTGAGATATCGAAACTCAAAATTTTGACCCGAAAAAAAAACGACAGTGTTACCCCTTACGTTTTTTTCCTTTTTGGGCGAAAAATTAAGTTTCTCCAATCTTCTCAAAACTCTGGATTATGATAGAGGGCTGTGAGACTTTGACCTTAGTGCAAAAATGGAGGCTCTAGACCCTTCCAGAGCTGAGATATCGAATTTCAAAATTTCGACCCGAAAAAAAAAACGACAGTGTTACCCCTTACGTTTTTTTTTCATTTTTGGGCAAAAAATTAAGTTTCTCCAATCTTCTCAAAACTCTGGATTATGATAGAGGGCTGTGAGACTTTGACCTGAGTGCAAAAATGGAGGCTCTAGACCCTTCCAGAGCTGAGATATCGAATTTTAAAATTTCGACCCGAAAAAAAAAACGACAGTGTTACCCCTTTCGTTTTTTTTTTCGGGCGAAAAATTAAGTTTCTCCAATCTTCTCAAAACTCTGGATTCTGATAGAGGGCCACGAGACTTTGACCTGAGTGCAAAAATGGAGGCTCTAGACCCTTCCAGACCTGAGATATCGAATTTCAAAATTTCGACCCGAAAAAAAAACCGACAGTGTTACCCCTTACGTGTTTTCATTTTTGGGCAAAAAATTAAGTTTCTCCAATCTTCTCAAAACTCTGGATTATGATAGAGGGCTGTGAGACTTTGACCTGAGTGCAAAAATGGAGGCTCTAGACCCTTCCAGAGCTGAGATATCGAATTTTAAAATTTCGACCCGAAAAAAAAAAACGACAGTGTTACCCCTTACGTTTTTTTCGTTTTCGGGTGAAAAATTAAGTTTCTCCAATCTTCTCAAAACTCTGGATTATGATAGAGGGCTGTGAGACTTTGGCCTGAGTGCAAAAATGGAGGCTCTAGACCCTTCCAGAGCTGAGATATCGAATTTCAAAATTTCGAACCGAAAAAAAAAAACGACAGTGTTACCCCTTACGTTTTTTCATTTTTGGGCGAAAAATTAAGTTTCTCCAATCTTCTCAAAACTCTGGATTCTGATAGAGGGCCACGAGACTTTGACCTGAGTGCAAAAATGGAGGCTCTAGACCCTTCCAGACCTGAGATATCGAATTTCAAAATTTCGACCCGAAAAAAAAACCGACAGTGTTACCCCTTACGTGTTTTCATTTTTGGGCAAAAAATTAAGTTTCTCCAATCTTCTCAAAACTCTGGATTATGATAGAGGGCTGTGAGACTTTGACCTGAGTGCAAAAATGGAGGCTCTAGACCCTTCCAGAGCTGAGATATCGAATTTTAAAATTTCGACCCGAAAAAAAAACGACAGTGTTACCCCTTTCGTTTTTTTTTTCGGGCGAAAAATTAAGTTTCTCCAATCTTCTCAAAACTCTGGATTCTGATAGAGGGCCACGAGACTTTGACCTGAGTGCAAAAATGGAGGCTCTAGACCCTTCCAGACCTGAGATATCGAAACTCAAAATTTCGACCCGAAAAAAAAACGACAGTGTTACCCCTTACGTTTTTTTCCTTTTTGGGCGAAAAATTAAGTTTCTCCAATCTTCTCAAAACTCTGGATTATGATAGAGGGCTGTGAGACTTTGACCTGAGTGCAAAAATGGAGGCTCTAGACCCTTCTAGAGCTGAGATATCGAATTTTAGAATTTCGACCCAAAAAAAAAACGACAGTGTTACCCCTTACGTTTTTTTCGTTTTCGGGCGAAAAATTAAGTTTCTCCAATCTTCTCAAAACTCTGGATTCTGATAGAGGGCCACGAGACTTTGACCTGAGTGCAAAAATGGAGGCTCTAGACCCTTCCAGAGCTGAGATATCGAATTTTAAAATTTCGACCCGAAAAAAAAAACGACAGTGTTACCCCTTACGTTTTTTTCGTTTTCGGGTGAAAAATTAAGTTTCTCCAATCTTCTCAAAACTCTGGATTATGATAGAGGGCTGTGAGACTTTGGCCTGAGTGCAAAAATGGAGGCTCTAGACCCTTCCAGAGCTGAGATATCGAATTTCAAAATTTCGACCCGAAAAAAACAACGACAGTGTTACCCCTTACGTTTTTTTTTCATTTTTGGGCGAAAAATTAAGTTTCTCCAATCTTCTCAAAACTCTGGATTATGATAGAGGGCTGTGAGACTTTGACCTGAGTGCAAAAATGGAGGCTCTAGACCCTTCCAGAGCTGAGATATCGAATTTTAAAATTTCGACCCGAAAAAAAAAACGACAGTGTTACCCCTTTCGTGTTTTTTTTCGGGCGAAAAATTAAGTTTCTCCAATCTTCTCAAAACTCTGGATTCTGATAGAGGGCCACGAGACTTTGACCTGAGTGCAAAAATGGAGGCTCTAGACCCTTCCAGACCTGAGATATCGAATTTCAAAATTTCGACCCGAAAAAAAAACCGACAGTGTTACCCCTTACGTGTTTTCATTTTTGGGCAAAAAATTAAGTTTCTCCAATCTTCTCAAAACTCTGGATTATGATAGAGGGCTGTGAGACTTTGACCTGAGTGCAAAAATGGAGGCTCTAGACCCTTCCAGAGCTGAGATATCGAATTTTAAAATTTCGACCCGAAAAAAAAAACGACAGTGTTACCCCTTTCGTTTTTTTTTTTCGGGCGAAAAATTAAGTTTCTCCAATCTTCTCAAAACTCTGGATTCTGATAGAGGGCCACGAGACTTTGACCTGAGTGCAAAAATGGAGGCTCTAGACCCTTCCAGACCTGAGATATCGAAACTCAAAATTTTGACCCGAAAAAAAAACGACAGTGTTACCCCTTACGTTTTTTTCCTTTTTGGGCGAAAAATTAAGTTTCTCCAATCTTCTCAAAACTCTGGATTATGATAGAGGACTGTGAGACTTTGACCTTAGTGCAAAAATGGAGGCTCTAGACCCTTCTAGAGCTGAGATATCGAAACTCAACATTTCGACCCGAAAAAAAAACGACAGTGTTACCCCTTACGTTTTTTTCATTTTTGGGCGAAAAATTAAGTTTCTCCAATCTTCTCAAAACTCTGGATTATGATAGAGGGCTGTGAGACTTTGACCTGAGTGCAAAAATGGAGGCTCTAGACCCTTCCAGAGCTGAGATATCGAAATTTAAAATTTCGACCCGAAAAAAAAACGACAGTGTTACCCCTTACGTTTTTTTCGTTTTCAGGCGAAAAATTAAGTTTCTCCAATCTTCTCAAAACTCTGGATTCTGATAGAGGGCCACGAGACTTTGACCTGAGTGCAAAAATGGAGGCTCTAGACCCTTCCACAGCGGAGATATCGAATTTCAAAATTTCGACCCGAAAAAAAAAACGACAGTGTTACCCCTTACGTTTTTTTCGTTTTCGGGTGAAAAATTAAGTTTCTCCAATCTTATCAAAACTCTGGATTATGATAGAGGGCTGTGAGACTTTGGCCTGAGTGCAAAAATGGAGGCTCTAGACCCTTCCAGAGCTGAGATATCGAATTTCAAAATTTCGACCCGAAAAAAAAAACGACAGTGTTACCCCTTACGTTTTTTTTTTTCATTTTTGGGCGAAAAATTAAGTTTCTCCAATCTTCTCAAAACTCTGGATTATGATAGAGGGCTGTGAGACTTTGACCTGAGTGCAAAAATGGAGGCTCTAGACCCTTCCAGAGCTGAGATATCGAATTTTAAAATTTCGACCCGAAAAAAAAAACGACAGTGTTACCCCTTTCGGTTTTTTTTTCGGGCGAAAAATTAAGTTTCTCCAATCTTCTCAAAACTCTGGATTCTGATAGAGGGCCACGAGACTTTGACCTGAGTGCAAAAATGGAGGCTCTAGACCCTTCCAGACCTGAGATATCGAATTTCAAAATTTCGACCCGAAAAAAAAACCGACAGTGTTACCCCTTACGTGTTTTCATTTTTGGGCAAAAAATTAAGTTTCTCCAATCTTCTCAAAACTCTGGATTATGATAGAGGGCTGTGAGACTTTGACCTGAGTGCAAAAATGGAGGCTCTAGACCCTTCCAGAGCTGAGATATCGAATTTTAAAATTTCGACCCGAAAAAAAAACGACAGTGTTACCCCTTTCGTTTTTTTTTTCGGGCGAAAAATTAAGTTTCTCCAATCTTCTCAAAACTCTGGATTCTGATAGAGGGCCACGAGACTTTGACCTGAGTGCAAAAATGGAGGCTCTAGACCCTTCCAGACCTGAGATATCGAAACTCAAAATTTTGACCCGAAAAAAAAACGACAGTGTTACCCCTTACGTTTTTTTCCTTTTTGGGCGAAAAATTAAGTTTCTCCAATCTTCTCAAAACTCTGGATTATGATAGAGGGCTGTGAGACTTTGACCTTAGTGCAAAAATGGAGGCTCTAGACCCTTCTAGAGCTGAGATATCGAAACTCAAAATTTCGACCCGAAAAAAAAAACGACAGTGTTACCCCTTACGTTTTTTTCCTTTTTGGGCGAAAAATTAAGTTTCTCCAATCTTCTCAAAACTCTGGATTATGATAGAGGGCTGTGAGACTTTGACCTTAGTGCAAAAATGGAGGCTCTAGACCCTTCTAGAGCTGAGATATCGAAACTCAAAATTTCGACCCGAAAAAAAAAACGACAGTGTTACCCCTTACGTTTTTTTCCTTTTTGGGCGAAAAATTAAGTTTCTCCAATCTTCTCAAAACTCTGGATTCTGATAGAGGGCCACGAGACTTTGACCTGAGTGCAAAAATGGAGGCTCTAGACCCTTCCAGAGCTGAGATATCGAATTTTAAAATTTCGACCCGAAAAAAAAAACGACAGTGTTACCCCTTACGTTTTTTTCGTTTTCGGGTGAAAAATTAAGTTTCTCCAATCTTCTCAAAACTCTGGATTATGATAGAGGGCTGTGAGACTTTGGCCTGAGTGCAAAAATGGAGGCTCTAGACACTTCCAGAGCTGAGATATCGAATTTCAAAATTTCGACCCGAAAAAAAAAACGACAGTGTTACCCCTTACGTTTTTTTTTCATTTTTGGGCGAAAAATTAAGTTTCTCCAATCTTCTCAAAACTCTGGATTATGATAGAGGGCTGTGAGACTTTGACCTGAGTGCAAAAATGGAGGCTCTAGACCCTTCCAGAGCTGAGATATCGAATTTTAAAATTTCGACCCGAAAAAAAAAACGACAGTGTTACCCCTTTCGTGTTTTTTTTCGGGCGAAAAATTAAGTTTCTCCAATCTTCTCAAAACTCTGGATTCTGATAGAGGGCCACGAGACTTTGACCTGAGTGCAAAAATGGAGGCTCTAGACCCTTCCAGACCTGAGATATCGAATTTCAAAATTTCGACCCGAAAAAAAAACCGACAGTGTTACCCCTTACGTGTTTTCATTTTTGGGCAAAAAATTAAGTTTCTCCAATCTTCTCAAAACTCTGGATTATGATAGAGGGCTGTGAGACTTTGACCTGAGTGCAAAAATGGAGGCTCTAGACCCTTCCAGAGCTGAGATATCGAATTTTAAAATTTCGACCCGAAAAAAAAAACGACAGTGTTACCCCTTTCGTTTTTTTTTTTCGGGCGAAAAATTAAGTTTCTCCAATCTTCTCAAAACTCTGGATTCTGATAGAGGGCCACGAGACTTTGACCTGAGTGCAAAAATGGAGGCTCTAGACCCTTCCAGACCTGAGATATCGAAACTCAAAATTTTGACCCGAAAAAAAAACGACAGTGTTACCCCTTACGTTTTTTTCCTTTTTGGGCGAAAAATTAAGTTTCTCCAATCTTCTCAAAACTCTGGATTATGATAGAGGACTGTGAGACTTTGACCTTAGTGCAAAAATGGAGGCTCTAGACCCTTCTAGAGCTGAGATATCGAAACTCAAAATTTCGACCCGAAAAAAAAACGACAGTGTTACCCCTTACGTTTTTTTCATTTTTGGGCGAAAAATTAAGTTTCTCCAATCTTCTCAAAACTCTGGATTATGATAGAGGGCTGTGAGACTTTGACCTGAGTGCAAAAATGGAGGCTCTAGACCCTTCTAGAGCTGAGATATCGAAACTCAAAATTTCGACCCGAAAAAAAAACGACAGTGTTACCCCTTACGTTTTTTTCATTTTTGGGCGAAAAATTAAGTTTCTCCAATCTTCTCAAAACTCTGGATTATGATAGAGGGCTGTGAGACTTTGACCTGAGTGCAAAAATGGAGGCTCTAGACCCTTCTAGAGCTGAGATATCGAAACTCAAAATTTCGACCCGAAAAAAAACGACAGTGTTACCCCTTACGTTTTTTTCATTTTTGGGCGAAAAATTAAGTTTCTCCAATCTTCTCAAAACTCTGGATTATGATAGAGGGCTGTGAGACTTTGACCTGAGTGCAAAAATGGAGGCTCTAGACCCTTCCAGAGCTGAGATATCGAATTTCAAAATTTCGACCCGAAAAAAAAAACGACAGTGTTACCCCTTACGTTTTTTTTCGTTTTCGGGCGAAAAATTAAGTTTCTCCAATCTTCTCAAAACTCTGGATTCTGATAGAGGACCACGAGACTTTGACCTGAGTGCAAAAATGGAGGCTCTAGACCCTTCCAGAGCTGAGATATCGAAACTCAAAATTTCGACCCGAAAAAAAAACGACAGTGTTACCCCTTACGTTTTTTTCATTTTCGGGCAAAAAATTAAGTTTCTCCAATCTTCTCAAAACTCTGGATTATGATAGAGGGCTGTGAGACTTTGACCTTAGTGCAAAAATGGAGGCTCTAGACCCTTCTAGAGCTGAGATATTGAAACTCAAAATTTCGACCCGAAAAAAAAACGACAGTGTTACCCCTTACGTTTTTTTCGTTTTCGGGTGAAAAATTAAGTTTCTCCAATCTTCTCAAAACTCTGGATTATGATAGAGGGCTGTGAGACTTTGACCTGAGTGCAAAAATGGAGGCTCTAGACCCTTCCAGAGCTGAGATATCGAATTTCAAAATTTCGACCCGAAAAAAAAAACGACAGTGTTACCCCTTACGTTTTTTTTCGTTTTCGGGCGAAAAATTAAGTTTCTCCAATCTTCTCAAAACTCTGGATTCTGATAGAGGACCACGAGACTTTGACCTGAGTGCAAAAATGGAGGCTCTAGACCCTTCCAGAGCTGAGATATCGAAACTCAAAATTTCGACCCGAAAAAAAAACGACAGTGTTACCCCTTACGTTTTTTTCATTTTCGGGTAAAAAATTAAGTTTCTCCAATCTTCTCAAAACTCTGGATTATGATAGAGGGCTGTGAGACTTTGACCTGAGTGCAAAAATGGAGGCTCTAGACCCTTCTAAAGCTGAGATATTGAAACTCAAAATTTCGACCCGAAAAAAAAACGACAGTGTTACCCCTTTCGTGTTTTTTTTTCGGGCGAAAAATTAAGTTTCTCCAATCTTCTCAAAACTCTGGATTCTGATAGAGGGCCACGAGACTTTGACCTGAGTGCAAAAATGGAGGCTCTAGACCCTTCCAGACCTGAGATATCGAATTTCAAAATTTCGACCCGAAAAAAAAACCGACAGTGTTACCCCTTACGTGTTTTCATTTTTGGGCAAAAAATTAAGTTTCTCCAATCTTCTCAAAACTCTGGATTATGATAGAGGGCTGTGAGACTTTGACCTGAGTGCAAAAATGGAGGCTCTAGACCCTTCCAGAGCTGAGATATCGAATTTAAAAATTTCGACCCGAAAAAAAAACGACAGTGTTACCCCTTTCGTTTTTTTTTTCGGGCGAAAAATTAAGTTTCTCCAATCTTCTCAAAACTCTGGATTCTGATAGAGGGCCACGAGACTTTGACCTGAGTGCAAAAATGGAGGCTCTAGACCCTTCTAGAGCTGAGATATCGAAACTCAAAATTTCGACCCGAAAAAAAAACGACAGTGTTACCCCTTACGTTTTTTTCCTTTTTGGGCGAAAAATTAAGTTTCTCCAATCTTCTCAAAACTCTGGATTATGATAGAGGGCTGTGAGACTTTGACCTGAGTGCAAAAATGGAGGCTCTAGACCCTTCCAGAGCTGAGATATCGAATTTTAAAATTTCGACCCGAAAAAAAAACGACAGTGTTACCCCTTACGTTTTTTTCGTTTTCGGGCGAAAAATTAAGTTTCTCCAATCTTCTCAAAACTCTGGATTCTGATAGAGGGCCACGAGACTTTGACCTGAGTGCAAAAATGGAGGCTCTAGACCCTTCCAGAGCTGAGATATCGAATTTTAAAATTTCGACCCGAAAAAAAAAACGACAGTGTTACCCCTTACGTTTTTTTCGTTTTCGGGTGAAAAATTAAGTTTCTCCAATCTTCTCAAAACTCTGGATTATGATAGAGGGCTGTGAGACTTTGGCCTGAGTGCAAAAATGGAGGCTCTAGACACTTCCAGAGCTGAGATATCGAATTTCAAAATTTCGACCCGAAAAAAAAAACGACAGTGTTACCCCTTACGTTTTTTTTTTCATTTTTGGGCGAAAAATTAAGTTTCTCCAATCTTCTCAAAACTCTGGATTATGATAGAGGGCTGTGAGACTTTGACCTGAGTGCAAAAATGGAGGCTCTAGACCCTTCCAGAGCTGAGATATCGAATTTTAAAATTTCGACCCGAAAAAAAAAACGACAGTGTTACCCCTTTCGTGTTTTTTTTCGGGCGAAAAATTAAGTTTCTCCAATCTTCTCAAAACTCTGGATTCTGATAGAGGGCCACGAGACTTTGACCTGAGTGCAAAAATGGAGGCTCTAGACCCTTCCAGACCTGAGATATCGAATTTCAAAATTTCGACCCGAAAAAAAAACCGACAGTGTTACCCCTTACGTGTTTTCATTTTTGGGCAAAAAATTAAGTTTCTCCAATCTTCTCAAAACTCTGGATTATGATAGAGGACTGTGAGACTTTGACCTTAGTGCAAAAATGGAGGCTCTAGACCCTTCTAGAGCTGAGATATCGAATTTTAAAATTTCGACCCGAAAAAAAAAAACGACAGTGTTACCCCTTTCGTTTTTTTTTTTCGGGCGAAAAATTAAGTTTCTCCAATCTTCTCAAAACTCTGGATTCTGATAGAGGGCCACGAGACTTTGACCTGAGTGCAAAAATGGAGGCTCTAGACCCTTCCAGACCTGAGATATCGAAACTCAAAATTTTGACCCGAAAAAAAAACGACAGTGTTACCCCTTACGTTTTTTTCCTTTTTGGGCGAAAAATTAAGTTTCTCCAATCTTCTCAAAACTCTGGATTATGATAGAGGACTGTGAGACTTTGACCTTAGTGCAAAAATGGAGGCTCTAGACCCTTCTAGAGCTGAGATATCGAAACTCAAAATTTCGACCCGAAAAAAAAACGACAGTGTTACCCCTTACGTTTTTTCATTTTTGGGCGAAAAATTAAGTTTCTCCAATCTTCTCAAAACTCTGGATTATGATAGAGGGCTGTGAGACTTTGACCTGAGTGCAAAAATGGAGGCTCTAGACCCTTCTAGAGCTGAGATATCGAAACTCAAAATTTCGACCCGAAAAAAAAACGACAGTGTTACCCCTTACGTTTTTTTCATTTTTGGGCGAAAAATTAAGTTTCTCCAATCTTCTCAAAACTCTGGATTATGATAGAGGGCTGTGAGACTTTGACCTGAGTGCAAAAATTGAGGCTCTAGACCCTTCCAGAGCTGAGATATCGAAATTTAAAATTTCGACCCGAAAAAAAAACGACAGTGTTACCCCTTACGTTTTTTTCGTTTTCGGGCGAAAAATTAAGTTTCTCCAATCTTCTCAAAACTCTGGATTCTGATAGAGGGCCACGAGACTTTGACCTGAGTGCAAAAATGGAGGCTCTAGACCCTTCCACAGCTGAGATATCGAATTTCAAAATTTCGACCCGAAAAAAAAAACGACAGTGTTACCCCTTACGTTTTTTTCGTTTTCGGGTGAAAAATTAAGTTTCTCCAATCTTATCAAAACTCTGGATTATGATAGAGGGCTGTGAGACTTTGGCCTGAGTGCAAAAATGGAGGCTCTAGACCCTTCCAGAGCTGAGATATCGAATTTCAAAATTTCGACCCGAAAAAAAAAACGACAGTGTTACCCCTTACGTTTTTTTTTTTCATTTTTGGGCGAAAAATTAAGTTTCTCCAATCTTCTCAAAACTCTGGATTATGATAGAGGGCTGTGAGACTTTGACCTGAGTGCAAAAATGGAGGCTCTAGACCCTTCCAGAGCTGAGATATCGAATTTTAAAATTTCGACCCGAAAAAAAAAACGACAGTGTTACCCCTTTCGTTTTTTTTTTCGGGCGAAAAATTAAGTTTCTCCAATCTTCTCAAAACTCTGGATTCTGATAGAGGGCCACGAGACTTTGACCTGAGTGCAAAAATGGAGGCTCTAGACCCTTCCAGACCTGAGATATCGAATTTCAAAATTTCGACCCGAAAAAAAAACCGACAGTGTTACCCCTTACGTGTTTTCATTTTTGGGCAAAAAATTAAGTTTCTCCAATCTTCTCAAAACTCTGGATTATGATAGAGGGCTGTGAGACTTTGACCTGAGTGCAAAAAATGGAGGCTCTAGACCCTTCCAGAGCTGAGATATCGAATTTTAAAATTTCGACCTGGAAAAAAAAACGACAGTGTTACCCCTTTCGTTTTTTTTTTCGGGCGAAAAATTAAGTTTCTCCAATCTTCTCAAAACTCTGGATTCTGATAGAGGGCCACGAGACTTTGACCTGAGTGCAAAAATGGAGGCTCTAGACCCTTCCAGACCTGAGATATCGAAACTCAAAATTTTGACCCGAAAAAAAAACGACAGTGTTACCCCTTACGTTTTTTTCCTTTTTGGGCGAAAAATTAAGTTTCTCCAATCTTCTCAAAACTCTGGATTATGATAGAGGGCTGTGAGACTTTGACCTTAGTGCAAAAATGGAGGCTCTAGACCCTTCCAGAGCTGAGATATCGAATTTCAAAATTTCGACCCGAAAAAAAAAACGACAGTGTTACCCCTTACGTTTTTTTTTCATTTTTGGGCAAAAAATTAAGTTTCTCCAATCTTCTCAAAACTCTGGATTATGATAGAGGGCTGTGAGACTTTGACCTGAGTGCAAAAATGGAGGCTCTAGACCCTTCCAGAGCTGAGATATCGAATTTTAAAATTTCGACCCGAAAAAAAAAACGACAGTGTTACCCCTTTCGTTTTTTTTTTCGGGCGAAAAATTAAGTTTCTCCAATCTTCTCAAAACTCTGGATTCTGATAGAGGGCCACGAGACTTTGACCTGAGTGCAAAAATGGAGGCTCTAGACCCTTCCAGACCTGAGATATCGAATTTCAAAATTTCGACCCGAAAAAAAAACCGACAGTGTTACCCCTTACGTGTTTTCATTTTTGGGCAAAAAATTAAGTTTCTCCAATCTTCTCAAAACTCTGGATTATGATAGAGGGCTGTGAGACTTTGACCTGAGTGCAAAAATGGAGGCTCTAGACCCTTCCAGAGCTGAGATATCGAATTTTAAAATTTCGACCCGAAAAAAAAAAACGACAGTGTTACCCCTTACGTTTTTTTCGTTTTCGGGTGAAAAATTAAGTTTCTCCAATCTTCTCAAAACTCTGGATTATGATAGAGGGCTGTGAGACTTTGGCCTGAGTGCAAAAATGGAGGCTCTAGACCCTTCCAGAGCTGAGATATCGAATTTCAAAATTTCGAACCGAAAAAAAAAAACGACAGTGTTACCCCTTACGTTTTTTCATTTTTGGGCGAAAAATTAAGTTTCTCCAATCTTCTCAAAACTCTGGATTCTGATAGAGGGCCACGAGACTTTGACCTGAGTGCAAAAATGGAGGCTCTAGACCCTTCCAGACCTGAGATATCGAATTTCAAAATTTCGACCCGAAAAAAAAACCGACAGTGTTACCCCTTACGTGTTTTCATTTTTGGGCAAAAAATTAAGTTTCTCCAATCTTCTCAAAACTCTGGATTATGATAGAGGGCTGTGAGACTTTGACCTGAGTGCAAAAATGGAGGCTCTAGACCCTTCCAGAGCTGAGATATCGAATTTTAAAATTTCGACCCGAAAAAAAAACGACAGTGTTACCCCTTTCGTTTTTTTTTTCGGGCGAAAAATTAAGTTTCTCCAATCTTCTCAAAACTCTGGATTCTGATAGAGGGCCACGAGACTTTGACCTGAGTGCAAAAATGGAGGCTCTAGACCCTTCCAGACCTGAGATATCGAAACTCAAAATTTCGACCCGAAAAAAAAACGACAGTGTTACCCCTTACGTTTTTTTCCTTTTTGGGCGAAAAATTAAGTTTCTCCAATCTTCTCAAAACTCTGGATTATGATAGAGGGCTGTGAGACTTTGACCTGAGTGCAAAAATGGAGGCTCTAGACCCTTCTAGAGCTGAGATATCGAATTTTAGAATTTCGACCCAAAAAAAAAACGACAGTGTTACCCCTTACGTTTTTTTCGTTTTCGGGCGAAAAATTAAGTTTCTCCAATCTTCTCAAAACTCTGGATTCTGATAGAGGGCCACGAGACTTTGACCTGAGTGCAAAAATGGAGGCTCTAGACCCTTCCAGAGCTGAGATATCGAATTTTAAAATTTCGACCCGAAAAAAAAAACGACAGTGTTACCCCTTACGTTTTTTTCGTTTTCGGGTGAAAAATTAAGTTTCTCCAATCTTCTCAAAACTCTGGATTATGATAGAGGGCTGTGAGACTTTGGCCTGAGTGCAAAAATGGAGGCTCTAGACCCTTCCAGAGCTGAGATATCGAATTTCAAAATTTCGACCCGAAAAAAACAACGACAGTGTTACCCCTTACGTTTTTTTCGTTTTCGGGTGAAAAATTAAGTTTCTCCAATCTTCTCAAAACTCTGGATTATGATAGAGGGCTGTGAGACTTTGGCCTGAGTGCAAAAATGGAGGCTCTAGACCCTTCCAGAGCTGAGATATCGAATTTCAAAATTTCGAACCGAAAAAAAAAAACGACAGTGTTACCCCTTACGTTTTTTCATTTTTGGGCGAAAAATTAAGTTTCTCCAATCTTCTCAAAACTCTGGATTCTGATAGAGGGCCACGAGACTTTGACCTGAGTGCAAAAATGGAGGCTCTAGACCCTTCCAGACCTGAGATATCGAATTTCAAAATTTCGACCCGAAAAAAAAACCGACAGTGTTACCCCTTACGTGTTTTCATTTTTGGGCAAAAAATTAAGTTTCTCCAATCTTCTCAAAACTCTGGATTATGATAGAGGGCTGTGAGACTTTGACCTGAGTGCAAAAATGGAGGCTCTAGACCCTTCCAGAGCTGAGATATCGAATTTTAAAATTTCGACCCGAAAAAAAAACGACAGTGTTACCCCTTTCGTTTTTTTTTTCGGGCGAAAAATTAAGTTTCTCCAATCTTCTCAAAACTCTGGATTCTGATAGAGGGCCACGAGACTTTGACCTGAGTGCAAAAATGGAGGCTCTAGACCCTTCCAGACCTGAGATATCGAAACTCAAAATTTCGACCCGAAAAAAAAACGACAGTGTTACCCCTTACGTTTTTTTCCTTTTTGGGCGAAAAATTAAGTTTCTCCAATCTTCTCAAAACTCTGGATTATGATAGAGGGCTGTGAGACTTTGACCTGAGTGCAAAAATGGAGGCTCTAGACCCTTCTAGAGCTGAGATATCGAATTTTAGAATTTCGACCCAAAAAAAAAACGACAGTGTTACCCCTTACGTTTTTTTCGTTTTCGGGCGAAAAATTAAGTTTCTCCAATCTTCTCAAAACTCTGGATTCTGATAGAGGGCCACGAGACTTTGACCTGAGTGCAAAAATGGAGGCTCTAGACCCTTCCAGAGCTGAGATATCGAATTTTAAAATTTCGACCCGAAAAAAAAAACGACAGTGTTACCCCTTACGTTTTTTTCGTTTTCGGGTGAAAAATTAAGTTTCTCCAATCTTCTCAAAACTCTGGATTATGATAGAGGGCTGTGAGACTTTGGCCTGAGTGCAAAAATGGAGGCTCTAGACCCTTCCAGAGCTGAGATATCGAATTTCAAAATTTCGACCCGAAAAAAACAACGACAGTGTTACCCCTTACGTTTTTTTTTCATTTTTGGGCGAAAAATTAAGTTTCTCCAATCTTCTCAAAACTCTGGATTATGATAGAGGGCTGTGAGACTTTGACCTGAGTGCAAAAATGGAGGCTCTAGACCCTTCCAGAGCTGAGATATCGAATTTTAAAATTTCGACCCGAAAAAAAAAACGACAGTGTTACCCCTTTCGTGTTTTTTTTCGGGCGAAAAATTAAGTTTCTCCAATCTTCTCAAAACTCTGGATTCTGATAGAGGGCCACGAGACTTTGACCTGAGTGCAAAAATGGAGGCTCTAGACCCTTCCAGACCTGAGATATCGAATTTCAAAATTTCGACCCGAAAAAAAAACCGACAGTGTTACCCCTTACGTGTTTTCATTTTTGGGCAAAAAATTAAGTTTCTCCAATCTTCTCAAAACTCTGGATTATGATAGAGGGCTGTGAGACTTTGACCTGAGTGCAAAAATGGAGGCTCTAGACCCTTCCAGAGCTGAGATATCGAATTTTAAAATTTCGACCCGAAAAAAAAAACGACAGTGTTACCCCTTTCGTTTTTTTTTTTCGGGCGAAAAATTAAGTTTCTCCAATCTTCTCAAAACTCTGGATTCTGATAGAGGGCCACGAGACTTTGACCTGAGTGCAAAAATGGAGGCTCTAGACCCTTCCAGACCTGAGATATCGAAACTCAAAATTTTGACCCGAAAAAAAAACGACAGTGTTACCCCTTACGTTTTTTTCCTTTTTGGGCGAAAAATTAAGTTTCTCCAATCTTCTCAAAACTCTGGATTATGATAGAGGACTGTGAGACTTTGACCTTAGTGCAAAAATGGAGGCTCTAGACCCTTCTAGAGCTGAGATATCGAAACTCAACATTTCGACCCGAAAAAAAAACGACAGTGTTACCCCTTACGTTTTTTTCATTTTTGGGCGAAAAATTAAGTTTCTCCAATCTTCTCAAAACTCTGGATTATGATAGAGGGCTGTGAGACTTTGACCTGAGTGCAAAAATGGAGGCTCTAGACCCTTCCAGAGCTGAGATATCGAAATTTAAAATTTCGACCCGAAAAAAAAACGACAGTGTTACCCCTTACGTTTTTTTCGTTTTCAGGCGAAAAATTAAGTTTCTCCAATCTTCTCAAAACTCTGGATTCTGATAGAGGGCCACGAGACTTTGACCTGAGTGCAAAAATGGAGGCTCTAGACCCTTCCACAGCGGAGATATCGAATTTCAAAATTTCGACCCGAAAAAAAAAACGACAGTGTTACCCCTTACGTTTTTTTCGTTTTCGGGTGAAAAATTAAGTTTCTCCAATCTTATCAAAACTCTGGATTATGATAGAGGGCTGTGAGACTTTGGCCTGAGTGCAAAAATGGAGGCTCTAGACCCTTCCAGAGCTGAGATATCGAATTTCAAAATTTCGACCCGAAAAAAAAAACGACAGTGTTACCCCTTACGTTTTTTTTTTTCATTTTTGGGCGAAAAATTAAGTTTCTCCAATCTTCTCAAAACTCTGGATTATGATAGAGGGCTGTGAGACTTTGACCTGAGTGCAAAAATGGAGGCTCTAGACCCTTCCAGAGCTGAGATATCGAATTTTAAAATTTCGACCCGAAAAAAAAAACGACAGTGTTACCCCTTTCGGTTTTTTTTTCGGGCGAAAAATTAAGTTTCTCCAATCTTCTCAAAACTCTGGATTCTGATAGAGGGCCACGAGACTTTGACCTGAGTGCAAAAATGGAGGCTCTAGACCCTTCCAGACCTGAGATATCGAATTTCAAAATTTCGACCCGAAAAAAAAACCGACAGTGTTACCCCTTACGTGTTTTCATTTTTGGGCAAAAAATTAAGTTTCTCCAATCTTCTCAAAACTCTGGATTATGATAGAGGGCTGTGAGACTTTGACCTGAGTGCAAAAAATGGAGGCTCTAGACCCTTCCAGAGCTGAGATATCGAATTTTAAAATTTCGACCCGGAAAAAAAAACGACAGTGTTACCCCTTTCGTTTTTTTTTTCGGGCGAAAAATTTAGTTTCTCCAATCTTCTCAAAACTCTGGATTCTGATAGAGGGCCACGAGACTTTGACCTGAGTGCAAAAATGGAGGCTCTAGACCCTTCCAGACCTGAGATATCGAAACTCAAAATTTTGACCCGAAAAAAAAACGACAGTGTTACCCCTTACGTTTTTTTCCTTTTTGGGCGAAAAATTAAGTTTCTCCAATCTTCTCAAAACTCTGGATTATGATAGAGGGCTGTGAGACTTTGACCTTAGTGCAAAAATGGAGGCTCTAGACCCTTCCAGAGCTGAGATATCGAATTTCAAAATTTCGACCCGAAAAAAAAAACGACAGTGTTACCCCTTACGTTTTTTTTTCATTTTTGGGCGAAAAATTAAGTTTCTCCAATCTTCTCAAAACTCTGGATTATGATAGAGGGCTGTGAGACTTTGACCTGAGTGCAAAAATGGAGGCTCTAGACCCTTCCAGAGCTGAGATATCGAATTTTAAAATTTCGACCCGAAAAAAAAAACGACAGTGTTACCCCTTTCGTTTTTTTTTTCGGGCGAAAAATTAAGTTTCTCCAATCTTCTCAAAACTCTGGATTCTGATAGAGGGCCACGAGACTTTGACCTGAGTGCAAAAATGGAGGCTCTAGACCCTTCCAGACCTGAGATATCGAATTTCAAAATTTCGACCCGAAAAAAAAACCGACAGTGTTACCCCTTACGTGTTTTCATTTTTGGGCAAAAAATTAAGTTTCTCCAATCTTCTCAAAACTCTGGATTATGATAGAGGGCTGTGAGACTTTGACCTGAGTGCAAAAATGGAGGCTCTAGACCCTTCCAGAGCTGAGATATCGAATTTTAAAATTTCGACCCGAAAAAAAAACGACAGTGTTACCCCTTTCGTTTTTTTTTTCGGGCGAAAAATTAAGTTTCTCCAATCTTCTCAAAACTCTGGATTCTGATAGAGGGCCACGAGACTTTGACCTGAGTGCAAAAATGGAGGCTCTAGACCCTTCCAGACCTGAGATATCGAAACTCAAAATTTTGACCCGAAAAAAAAACCACAGTGTTACCCCTTACGTTTTTTTCCTTTTTTGGCGAAAAATTAAGTTTCTCCAATCTTCTCAAAACTCTGGATTATGATAGAGGGCTGTGAGACTTTGACCTGAGTGCAAAAAATGGAGGCTCTAGACCCTTCCAGAGCTGAGATATCGAATTTTAAAATTTCGACCCGGAAAAAAAACGACAGTGTTACCCCTTTCGTTTTTTTTTTTCGGGCGAAAAATTAAGTTTCTCCAATCTTCTCAAAACTCTGGATTCTGATAGAGGGCCACGAGACTTTGACCTGAGTGCAAAAATGGAGGCTCTAGACCCTTCCAGACCTGAGATATCGAAACTCAAAATTTTGACCCGAAAAAAAAACGACAGTGTTACCCCTTACGTTTTTTTCCTTTTTGGGCGAAAAATTAAGTTTCTCCAATCTTCTCAAAACTCTGGATTATGATAGAGGGCTGTGAGACTTTGACCTTAGTGCAAAAATGGAGGCTCTAGACCCTTCCAGAGCTGAGATATCGAATTTCAAAATTTCGACCCGAAAAAAAAAACGACAGTGTTACCCCTTACGTTTTTTTTTTAATTTTTGGGCGAAAAATTAAGTTTCTCCAATCTTCTCAAAACTCTGGATTATGATAGAGGGCTGTGAGACTTTGACCTTAGTGCAAAAATGGAGGCTCTAGACCCTTCCAGAGCTGAGATATCGAATTTCAAAATTTCGACCCGAAAAAAAAACCGACAGTGTTACCCCTTACGTTTTTTTTTTAATTTTTGGGCGAAAAATTAAGTTTCTCCAATCTTCTCAAAACTCTGGATTATGATAGAGGGCTGTGAGACTTTGACCTGAGTGCAAAAATGGAGGCTCTAGACCCTTCCAGAGCTGAGATATCGAATTTTAAAATTTCGACCCGAAAAAAAAAACGACAGTGTTACCCCTTTCGTTTTTTTTTTCGGGCGAAAAATTAAGTTTCTCCAATCTTCTCAAAACTCTGGATTCTGATAGAGGGCCACGAGACTTTGACCTGAGTGCAAAAATGGAGGCTCTAGACCCTTCCAGACCTGAGATATCGAATTTCAAAATTTCGACCCGAAAAAAAACCCGACAGTGTTACCCCTTACGTGTTTTCATTTTTGGGCAAAAAATTAAGTTTCTCCAATCTTCTCAAAACTCTGGATTATGATAGAGGGCTGTGAGACTTTGACCTTAGTGCAAAAATGGAGGCTCTAGACCCTTCTAGAGCTGAGATATCGAAACTCAAAATTTCGACCCGAAAAAAAAACGACAGTGTTACCCCTTACGTTTTTTTCATTTTTGGGCGAAAAATTAAGTTTCTCCAATCTTCTCAAAACTCTGGATTATGATAGAGGGCTGTGAGACTTTGACCTGAGTGCAAAAATGGAGGCTCTAGACCCTTCCAGAGCTGAGATATCGAATTTTAAAATTTCGACCCGAAAAAAAAAACGACAGTGTTACCCCTTACGTTTTTTTCGTTTTCGGGCGAAAAATTAAGTTTCTCCAATCTTCTCAAAACTCTGGATTCTGATAGAGGGCCACGAGACTTTGACCTGAGTGCAAAAATGGAGGCTCTAGACCCTTCCACAGCTGAGATATCGAATTTCAAAATTTCGACCCGAAAAAAAAAACGACAGTGTTACCCCTTACGTTTTTTCATTTTTGGGCAAAAAATTAAGTTTCTCCAATCTTCTCAAAACTCTGGATTATGATAGAGGGCTGTGAGACTTTGACCTGAGTGCAAAAATGGAGGCTCTAGACCCTTCCAGAGCTGAGATATCGAATTTTTAAATTTCGACCCAAAAAAAAAAAACGACAGTGTTACCCCTTACGTTTTTTTCGTTTTCGGGCGAAAAATTAAGTTTCTCCAATCTTCTCAAAACTCTGGATTCTGATAGAGTGCCACGAGACTTTGACCTGAGTGCAAAAATGGAGGCTCTAGACCCTTCCAGAGCTGAGATATCGAATTTTAAAATTTCGACCCGAAAAAAAAACGACAGTGTTACCCCTTACGTTTTTTTCGTTTTCGGGCGAAAAATTAAGTTTCTCCAATCTTCTCAAAACTCTGGATTCTGATAGAGGGCCACGAGACTTTGACCTGAGTGCAAAAATGGAGGCTCTAGACCCTTCCACAGCTGAGATATCGAATTTCAAAATTTCGACCCGAAAAAAAAAACGACAGTGTTACCCCTTACGTTTTTTCATTTTTGGGCGAAAAATTAAGTTTCTCCAATCTTCTCAAAACTCTGGATTATGATAGAGGGCTGTGAGACTTTGACTTGAGTGCAAAAATGGAGGCTCTTGATCATAGACTGTTAAAAACCGGGTTGAAGAAATATTGTTTAGGCCACTTTGTTCGATATAATCACAACAATTTAACGCAAGTATGGGATTTGAACTCAGGTCTTCTTGATTAAAGCCCAACGCTTTATCAACTGAGCTACTGCATCTGTTGTGTTCAAGGGTATATTGGACGGGTTTTATTGCAGGTTTGGCTTTATTTGTTGGAAAAATAAAAATAAAAATATAATTTGACACAAGAGGGCAGTATAGCCCTATTTATGGTTTTGAGATTAAACTAAACCGTGACATCTACACGTTTTCCAAAGTGGACCAACGTGATTATTTCACGTCTTGTCGTGATAGGGGTTGGGCACTGAAGTGACAGGAGTTTCTTCCCATTGCTAAGCAATGGAACTAGGTCGAGTATTTAAAAGGTTATGGTTAACGTGGTTTAATGTCAATGTAATACGTTGTTTTTAGCGTACCTTTTGCCTAAACGAGGAGCTGGGGTGACACCGGAAAAATAGACATTTTACTCATTAGACTGCTTCATTAAAAACGTGACATTTGGACGTTTTCTTCGGCGTGGATCCATGCAAATGAATCATTTTCACCTTGAAAATAATATTTATTTATTTTTTTTGCATTTAAAATAATAGAACATTTCTCAGTGATCGTAAATAAAACAAAATTCAATTTTCTCGGTTTAATGAAAACCAATAGGTCGTTATGGCAGAGGCGAATAGACCCGGATATCTCTCCAATGGAGCGTGTTAACGTAAACGTGTAAGTTTCACGTTTGAGGGGGTTAAACCGTGACATCTACACATTTTCCAAAGTGGACTATTGAGGCTGCTTCATTAAATGTGACATTTAGACGTTTTTTTCAGCGTGGATCGAGGCAAATGAATCCTGTTCACCTTGAAAATAATAAATGTTTTTTGCATTTCAAATATTAGACCATTTCTCAGTGATCGTCAATAAAACAAAATTCCATTTTTCTCAGTTTAATGAAAACCAATAGGTAAGTTTCAGTTTAAGTGTAAGTTTCACATTTGAGGGGGTTTAAACCGTGACATCTACGCGTTTTCAAAAGTGCACCGATTATTTCACGTCTTGTCACGATACCGGGTTGAAGAAATATTGTTTAGGCCACTTTTGTTTGATATAATCACAACAAATTAACTCAAGTATGGGAATTGAACTCAACTCTTCTTGATTAAAGCCCAACGCTTTATCAACTGAGCCACTGAATCTGTTGAGTTCAAGAGTGTTTTGGACGGGGTTTTATTGCAGGTGTGGTTTTATTTGTTGGAAAAATAAATATAGAAATATAATTTGACACAAGAGGGCAGTATAGCCCTATTTCTGAGTTTAAACTAAACCGTGACATCTACACGTTTTCCAAATTGGACCAACGTGATTATTTCACGTCTTGTCGTGATACGGGTTGGGCACTGAAGTTACAGTTTCTTCCCGTTGCTAAGCAATGGAACTAGGTCGAGTATTTAAAAGGTTATGGTTAACACGATTAACGTCGATGTAATACGTTGTTTTAGCGTACCTTTTGCTTAAACCAGGAGCTGGGGGACGCCGGAAAAATAGACATTTTACTCATAAGGCTGCTTCATTAAAAACGTGACATTTAGACGTTTTCTTCGGGGTGGATCCAGGCAAATGAATCCTTTTCACCTTGAAAATAATATATATATATATATATATATATATATATATATATAGCATATATATATATATAGCCTATATATATATATATATATATATATATATATATATTGCATTTTAAATAATAGAACATTTCTCAGTGATCGTAAATAAAACAAAATTCCATTTTTTTCGGTTTAATGAAAACCTGACATCTACACATTTTCCAAAGTGGACTATTTAGGCTGCTTCATTAAAAATGTGACATTTAGACGTTTTCTTCGGCGTGGATCCAGGCAAATGAATCCTTTTCACCTTGAAAATAATAATTTTTTTTTTTTTTTTTTTTGCATTTTAAATAATAGACCATTTCTCAGTGATCGTCAATAAAAGAAAATTCAATTTTTCTCGGTTTAATGAAAACCAATAGGTCGTGATGGTAAGTTTTAAGTGTAAGTTTTACGTTTGAGGGGGTTTAAACCGTGACATCTACACGTTTTCAAAAGTGGACCAACGTGATTATTTCACTTCTTGTCACGATACCGGGTTGAAGAAATATTGTTTAGGCCACTTTGTTTGATATAATCACAACAATTTAACACAAGTATGGGAATTGAACTCAAGTCTTCTTGATTAAAGCCCAACGCTTTATCAACTGAGCCACTGCATCTGTTCAGTTCAAGGGTGTATTGGACGGGGTTTTATTGCAGGTTTGGCTTTGTTTGTTGGAAAAATAAATATAGAAATATAATTTGACACAAGAGGGCAGTATAGCCCTATTTATGGTTCTGAGTTTAAACTAAACCGTGACATCTACATGTTTTCCAAATTGGACCAACGTGATTATTTCACGTCTTGTCGTGATACGGGTTGGGCACTGAAGTTACAGGAGTTTCTACGTTAAAAACGTGACATTTAGACGGTTTCTTCGGGGTGGATCCAGGCAAATGAATCCTTTTCACCTTGAAAATAATATATATATATATTTTATTTAAAATAATAGGGGGGTTTAAACCGTGACATCTACACGTTTTCCAACGTGATTATTTCACGTCTTGTCACGATACCGGGTTGAAGATATATTGTTTAGGCCACTTTGTTTGATATAATCACAACATTTTAACGCAAGTATGGGAATTGAACTCAGATCTTTTTGTTTAAAGCCCAACGCTTTATCAACTGAGCCACTGCATCTGTTGAGTTCAAGGGTGTATTGGACAGGGTTTTATTGCGGGTTTGGTTTTATTTGTTGGAAAAATAAATATAGAAATATAATTTGACACAAGAGGGCAGTATAGCCCTATTTATGGTTTTGAGTTTAAACCGTGACATCTAATAACAATAAATGTTTTTTTTTTTTTTGCATTTTAAATAATAGAACATTTCCCAGTGATCGTAAATAAAACAAAATTCCATTTTCTCGGTTTAATGAAAACCAATAGGTCGTTATGGCAAAGGCGAATAAACATCCGGATATCTCTCCAATGGAGCGTGTTAACGCAAAGGTGTAAGTTTGAGGGGGTTAAACCGTGACATCTACACATTTTCCAAAGTGGACTATCCCAGCTAGAATTTTTTTGTTCTAAAAATGTTCTGAGAACATTACCATGCAGTGTTCTAATAATGTTTTCAGCGGGTAGTTTTCTTTTTGTTCCTAAAATGTTCTCTTAAAAGTTCTAATAACATTCTCTAAAAACATTCTAAATATGTTTAGTGCTAACATTGTTAGAAAATTATTCCCTGACGTTCTTATAACATTTTCAGCGAGTAGTTTTCTTTTTGTTCCCAGAATGTTCTCTTAAAAGTTCTAATAACATTCTCTAAAAACATTCTCAATATGTTTAGTGCTAACATTGTTGGAACATTATTCCCTGACATTCTTATAACATTTTCAGCAGGTAGTTTTCTTTTTGTTCCCAGAATGTTCTCTTAAAAGTTCTAATAACATTCTCTAAAAACATTCTAAATATGTTTAATGCTAACATTGTTAGAACATTATTCCCTGACGTTCTTACCTGACTCCTACATTTTCAGCGGGTAGTTTTCTTTTTGTTCCCAGAATGTTCTCTTAAAAGATGGCATAACATTCTCCAAGAGCACTCTGAAAATGTTTTGTGATGACCTTCTATAAAGGTTTAATCATAACATTTTTAAAACATTATCCCCTAACTTTCTTATAAAGTTTTTAGCGGAAGTTTAGTTTTGTTCCCAAAATGTTCTCTTAAAAACCCCCCAAAAATGCTTAGCTATAACATTGTTAAAGCATACAATTTTATTAATCTCAAAACTAAAACATCAAAATCTAACAGGTTTATGAATGGCATCCACATAAATTATTAGAAGTTCTGCGTACAGTAAATGCCCAACATTACATGTAGAACTCCATGAAGTCACTCATGCGTCTTGACTGCGGTGTTTGCTCAGAGCACTCATCATCTGTCTTTGCTTGTCTTGGTTCCTGCAGAAGAATAATCCAGGAATCTGTATTAAGTGTTCTACTATTCTCTCTTCTAGTTGTCCAGCTTCTCCCCCAGTTAGCAGCATTGAGCTCTGTTCTCTGTGTGCACGGTAGAGTTTTTCCTCATAGCCTAAAAAAGATGATCATGCAAAAGTGTAAACATAAAGAATACACATACATTAAGATCACAAGCAATATTGACATTGAAAACTTTCAAAATTAGCCAGCCTAATTAGCAATCAGAAATTATGTAAAGACTAATTTATTGAAAGTATAAATATGATAAATTATTAGTATCTTTTTTGTTTCTGTAATTTAAAACATATACTTAATCCATATATCCAATATCTTAATCCAATAAAGTTTTAAAAATGGATATTTTTCTTACACAAATGCTTCGCTTCAAAAGGCCTTTATAAGTCATGTGGTGGATTACTTTTATCATGGATGGATGCGCCTTGATAGACGGCCATTCACTGCCATTCTAAAAGTCAATTTAAATAGAACTCCGATTGTATTCGTCTGTAAGAAGAATGTCATATACACCTGCCTTGAGGGTGTGTAAATCATGGGCTAATTCTCATTTTTGGATGTCTTTTGGATGAGATCCTTTATGGTCTGTGCTTTTAGCACTAAAGCTCTAGGAGTTAAGAGTTGAACATTTATGTCTCAGATATAATAATAATAATAATAGTGTAAATAGGTTAACAATATGTTGGCTTTATTAAACCAACAAAATTATTTCCTAACATTTGAACAAGATTACTATAATATGTAGCCTACTATAATGTAAAGGTAATTCTATGAAGATTTACAACAAAAGTTACAAAACCACTTACAAGGGTCTTTAGCTCCCATGTCCATTCACCTCTGCAGGTTTATGTTTGCTTCAATAGTTGCCAGATTGTGTCCTTTACATTGGAGCATCAGCACCAGAGTAATTACCTGAAATATTTGGTGTAAAAACATGGTCTGTCAACATAAAACGATATTACAAGCACAAACATTGCAAGAAACACAAATGACAGAAAATAGTTTTAGACTAAACGCTCCTTCCAATTCTTCCATTAACGTTACCTCTATATGAATTACTGAAATATTAATAACTTTTACTTTCAAAAGACATTAAGATCACTTTTAAGTAGCAAAAATACAGTATTCGTATGCATAAAACACAATACCGGTATTATAGGCTAATGTTACCTGGTTGTAAATGGAGACTTTATTGTGTCATCGGTAACTTAATCATCTTGAATGTAATAAGCTAGTAATAAAAAATCTTAGTAAAAATCAAAGCTAGTAATAATTGCATTAAAGAGCTCTCTTAATGTAATTCTTACTAGTAAAAACTGATTTAGAGAGCTCTCTAATGTAATTCTTACTAGTAATGCAATTGCAGAGCTCTGCAATTCAATTAAAGAGCTTTGCAATATTCTTACTAGTAAAAATCAAATTAAAGAGCTCTCTAATCGTAACTGTTATTAGTACGAATTTAATTAGAGAGCTCTATAATTGTAATTGCTACTAGTAGGAATTAAATTGTAAAGCTCTCTAATTGAATTCTTACTGGTAAAAATGCAATAATGACGATTAAGGCTGGGTACAATTTAAGCTAAAATGGCTTGCAATACAACACTCCAAGTGCGCAGCCTGTGCACAACCCATCTACGGCAAGCCCCGAGGGGAAAAACACATTGCATACACACATACAACGAGCGCCAGAACATCATTACCGGTATTATAGTAACAGACTTTGTTGGATTATGTCATGTAATATCTAACAAAGTCTCTTACGATAATAATAATAATAAAGCTTTTGAGGACAGTTACACTGTATTGAGACAGTTGAGAAATAGTAGGCCAAATATTTTTAGTTTTCAACAATAGGCTTGTTGTTATGTTTCTCAGTTTTGTCATAATTTTAGCAAATAATTTCTTTTATATGTTTTGAGACAGTTTTAAGACTGTTAAAACTTTTTTTTATTTAAGTAAGCATCTATTTTCTTTTTATTAAGTATTAATTTTGTTGTAGCCTAATACATAACCTAAGTGTATTCATTTATAATGTATCATTATTGCGTGACATTTGTGTCAATAATCGTCAAACACAGGTGACTCCGCGTCATGGGAGGGGCCCCCAAATCAAATTCTGCTTAGGGCCCCCAAAAGGCTCGGGCCGGCTCTGAGAGCATCTCCTCTTTCCAATGGATACAGTCCTGCCGAGCTCCTCATGGGAAGGAAAATAAGGACACTAGTTCCTATGATTCCATCTCAGCTCAGTCCAAACAGTCCAAACTCCAAAATCTCCTGTGACATCTGCTGATCTTCCAGACCTGACAGAGATAAGTGCATCTCCACTCGCTGCAAGTTCAGCTGTTACGCCAGAAATTCAGAAGGCCTGCCAAGAGAATTCACAAAGTTCAAGACGTTATCCTTCCAGGGTTAGAGTTCCTCCTGGGTATCTAAAGGACTTTGAATGTAGTTAGAGATGCCCCGGGTAAATTGTGGTAAGCGGGCAGAATAATCCCCACATTCAGTTTAAGGTTTTGGGCAGACTTTTACAGAATTGTTATTTAGAAAAGATAACTATTTATTCATTTCAAGTTTATTTTGCTCCCCTAAAAGATGCAAAGAGAAGGAGCCTTATTTGGAAAGGGTATTAGTTATATACGGTAGTATTGGAGTGCGTAGGAAATGTGTGGAACACATATTGAGTGTGTTAGGGTACTTACTTGTGTGGGGAGTTAATAAAGAGTTATCAGAAGATATGGCTGGTGGTCTTGTCGTCCTTCATAAGAAAGGTTATCGTTGTACCTATTAAACAACCAATCTCATCAAGCTCAATATCCATAGTCTCATCTTTTTTAGTTAGTTTCTCACTAGGCTACTCTTCACTCCACTACTTCCTGGTTCGAACCCTCACCAATCATACTTTCTTTTTCCACACTCTGACCTTCGAGGTCCACTTTCATCTTCTGTAGGCTACCATTTGACACATTTTTGCCTGGACAAGCTCGTACCAAGTGCCCCACTTTCCCGCATCCAAAGCATTTCATGCTGTCAGGTGTTTTCAAAAATGACATAATCAAAACTAACTTTGAATTTAAAAGCAATGTTCAGCACATCAATATCAATCCTCAAGATCATATATGGCTACTTGTCTATTGAAAACACAACGTGTTTCAACAATGGGGATTTGCAACCTAAAGGAATTTTCTTAATTGCTGAAACCAACTGTCCATATCGAGATAATTCACGTTGCAGGGCTTCGTCACTAATAAAACGAGGTACATTGGACAGCAAAACCTTTCTCGCTGGGTTAACAAGTGGGAATACCTTGATCAAACTATCATTAAGGACAATCCCGTTTTCAACCGTTGCGTTCACTTTTTTTAGGTTTATCTAAAAATTTCACCACAGAACCGTTCATTCACGACGGCGAACGAATAGTACTGTGAACAACATCCACCGCTCCAACCGCTAACACACATTCTTCGACTGAGCACTCAACTCCAACCCGCACTTTTTATTCCATGCTCCCCGGTGAGTTGCCCATAATTCGCCATCTCTGCATCCGGTATTTAAAAACTGGCTATCCCAACCTCCCCTTTCTCACCACAATATCCCCAGTGCGAATGTTTAAAGGGTTAGTTCACCCAAAAATTAAAATTAAGTCATTAATTACTTACCCCCATGCTCCACCAACCCCGTAAGACCTTCGTTCATCTTCGGAACACAAATGAAGATATTTTTGATTCAATCTGAGAGCTGGATCACTACTTCATAGGCTGCCTAAGGGAATGACACTTGATGGCCCATAAAGTCATTAAAGAAAATGTTTAAATATTCCATGTTGCCTACAGTGACTCAATTATGCGTTTATCAAGCGACGAGACTACTTTTTGTGTGAAAAAAAACATGAATAACGACTTTATTTGACTATTCCATTACTTCCTTGTGGGCCTTGAGACGAGAGTTGAAGAGATTTCCAGAACGCATGCGCGAGAACTGAGATGAGGACATTCTTCTTCGACTACTTCTTGTTACCGGCTGCTTACCGCTTAGGAGTATTACCGCCACCTACCGTATAAGATGACGTGCTGATATAGCTGGAAGCGCAAAACTTTCTGTTTACAAGCAGAGGAAGATGCGCGCTGTACATACTCTTTTCAATTACTGTATTTTCTGCACTATAAGGGGCAGTTAAAAGCCTTTTATCTCCTCAAAAAGCGACAGTGCGCCTTATAATCCGGAGTGTCTTCTATATGGATCAATTAGTTAACAACGCTCCGCGTTATTAAATTCGCCCACGAACCCTGCAAAATGTACGGCCTAACTTTTTTCACTTTCCCATTTAATGATCTTGAGCGACTGAAGCTATGGCTGCTGGCTGTTCAGCGGGATGTTAAGTGTCTAATTGAAAAGCATATGTACAGCGCGCATTTCCCTTTGCTTGTAAACAGAAAGTTTTGCGCTTCCAGCTATATCAGCACGTCATCTTATATGGTAGGTAGGTGGCGGTAAAACTCCTAAGCAGAAGCAGCCGGTAACAAGAAGTAGTCGAAGAAGAACGTCCTCATCTCAGTTCTCGCGCATGCGTTCTGAAAATCTCTTCAACTCTCGTCTCAAGGCCCACAAGGAAGTAATGGAATAGTCGAATAAAGTCGTTATTTATGTGGGGTTTTTTCGCACAAAAAGTAGTCTCGTCGCTTGATAAACGCATAATTGAGTCACTGTAGGCACATGGAATATTTAAACATTTTCTTTAATGACTTTATGGGCCATCAAGTGTCATTCCCTTAGGCAGCCTATGTAGTAGTGATCCAGCTCTCAGATTTAATCAAAAATATCGGTAACACTTTATTTTACGACCCGCAAACAACTGTGTAAGTACACCGAAATTACGGTGTACGTTTCTGTAATTAGTGTACTTCCGTGCAAGTATGAGGGAACAATATGTTAAGTTTGGGGTAATAAAGGGGTAACAAGCAGATATATTACAACCTGCAAATAACTTCGTAAGTACACTGAAATTACGGTGTATATTTCTGTAATTATGGTGTACTTCAGTGTAGGTATAAGGGAACAATATGTTAAGTTTGGGGTAATAAGGGGGTAACAAGCAGATGTGCAAGCAAATTATTGAATTAGTTAAAAAATAACAGGTACCTATTCTGTTAATATATTCCAGGCAAAGATTGTACGTCTGTTTTTTATAAAATGTATCACATTTCTGGCAAAACATGTTCAGGATAATTTTGACATCTGTGGGTTGAAAATTAAACACACACACACACATATATATATATATAATATATATATATATATATATATATATATATATATATATATAAATGTATTGGCTTTTCTTACTAGATTACTAGAAAAGTCAAAGTAAATTGTTTCTGCTATGATTTTAATTTAGACCGTACCATGTGGTAATTACTTACCTTATCCCATTGAATTGCAATGACACTTAAATGTCAGGGCAAATATACTGTGTAATTTAAACGTTATTTTGTTTGTTTTTTGTTGTTGTTTTGTTTTCTTGATAACAGTACCTTTCTCTGTAATTACAGTGGAAAAAGTGTTGTTTTGTTTTGCTACATAGTAAGTAGCGTTTGTTACCCCCTTGTTCTGTGTAGTTACAGGGTAAGTGTAACTCCTGCGGGCTGTAAATTAAAGTGGCGCTTGTTACCCCTTTATTACCCCAAACTTAAAGGAACTCTCCGACTTTTTGGGACTTTAGCCTATTCACCTTATCCCCCAGAGTTAGTCCATACATACCTTTTTCATCTCCGTGCGTGCTATAAGTCTGTTTGACGCACCCACCGCTAGCCTAGCTTAGCACAAAGACTGGATGTGAATGGTTGCAGCTTTCATACTAATCCAAATGAGTGACAAAATAACGCAAACGTTTTTCTATTTACATTTTGTGATTTGTATTGTCACAGAGTGTACAAATAACAAAGTCAAATGAGAGACAGACATCTTTTAACTGTATAAAACCTGGGAACTATTCTCTGAAGGCGAAGCACTGCTACTTTGGCGGAGTGATAACCGCATCACCTGAGACACGCTGTGGTGAGGAGCGGAGAGTTCGCTCAGAGTTTGGGTAACAGAGTCAGCAATTATAAATAGCAAAACCGTAGTTTACAGTCATGGGTTTTCGCTCTATTGTAAATAGCTGCGACAGTAAACAGGGGAGGTAATACCACGTTTCACAGAATTCCAACTAAAAACGCTGACTGGATGAAAAAATGGCTAACTTACTTACTCTGGATATTGATCCAAACACACCTAAATAGATTATCAAGGGACATTATGTTTGCTCGGTACATTTCAATAAGGGCGATTATTTTGAAAAAAATGGAATTTGCCACACGGACCATAATGTGCTGAAGGATACGGCCATCCCATCTATAGCACAGGACAAGTGGATCACCTGCGGCAAAGGTAAGTGTTTTTAGATGACCTACTGTAACAGTGCCATTAGCCAGATCTAATGTAACGTTAGTGACACTATTATATGATTAGGGTATGAATATGTTTTTATCTTGATGCGGCGCGGACGCGCTTGGAAAAAAACGAGCGCGTTGAACTTGCACCCTGCGCGCCTAGTAGCCTAAATTTGAAATAACCATGGAAATAACGAACTTGAGCGTGCAAAAGGGTACGATAGGCTGTGAGTTCATTGTGCAAAAACAATTTGTGCTATTTCTTTCCCCTTATTCTATCCTATTAATGCAATTATACTGTATATTATATGCTGTTGAATACATTTGGTTCAGCTAATAAATTGCATTTAAAATATATTGATTCCTGTAATAATTATTTATTCATGTTCTGTGATATTTATAAATCTGGATGCGTTTTTGGTTGGAATTCAATGAAACATGGTACTTTACCTGGTCTCCCCTGTTTATTGTCACAGCTCATACAATAAAGCAAACACCCATGATAAACTATGCTTTTCTATCTAACATTAGTAATTGCTGACTCTTTACTCCAACACTGAGCGAACTCTCTGCTCCTCGTCACGGTGGGTGTCAGGTGATGGTTATCACTCTGCCCAAGTAGCAGTGCCTCGCCTTCAGAAAATATAGTATTTATACGGTTAAAAGATGTCTGTGTCTCACATGGCCTTGATATTTGTACAGTCTGTGACTATACAAACCACAACATGTAAATAGGAAAACGTTTGCATTATTTTGTCACTCATTTGGATTAGTATGAAAGCTGCAACCATTCACATCCAGTCTTTGTGCTAAGCTAGGCTAGCGGTGGGTGCGTCAAACAGACTTATAGCACGCACGGAGATGAAAAAGGTATGTATGGACTTATCTAACTCTGGGGCATAAGGTGAATAGGCTAAAGTCCCAAAAAGTCAGAGTGTTCCTTTAAAATATTGTTCCCTTATACTTACACGGAAGTACACTATAATTACAGAAACGTACACCGTAATTTCGGTGTACTTACACAGTTGTTTGCGGGTCGTAAAATAAAGTGTTACCAAAATATCTTCATTTGTGTTCCGAAGATGAACGAAGGTCTTACGGGGTTGGTGCAGCATGGGGGTGAGTAATTAATGACTTAATTTTCATTTTCGGGTGAACTAACCCTTTAAGAGCAAAATATAATCAACAATAACAAACATTTTCAGCATATCATATAATTCTATTTCTATAAAATTCTAAACAAAAACTAATCAGTGAATACAGTATTGACTTACCAAACACAGTGGTACAAGAAATGTATAAATGGCAACACTTTACAATACGAGTACACTAATATGCATTAATTATGAGTCAAGTAAAGTCATAATAATACATTTGCAAATCATTAGCTAATTATTAATTAAAGCAGACAACTGGAAGTTGTGTCCATAGTTTTGATTAATTGTGGTAATCGACACATTAATTTACACTATTAGTTAATATGTTATTAAGGAATTAAAACATGATGACATGTTTAATTAATAGTAATGCATGTATTAGGCTACTTAATCTATTAATCTTAAATAGACTCTTTATTAGTTGCTGATGCAGTAATAATTAATTAATGGTTTAGTTCTTCATGAGTTACTCACCCCCATGCTGATCATGATTATCTGTGCATTATTAAAATGTGAATTAATGTATTAGTGCACTCGTATTGTAAAGTGTTAGGCCCTACTGGATAAATACATATGTAAGTCCATCAGCTTTCATTTCTAAAGTGATGGGAACCTCATGTTAACACCACTCCATCTAAAAAAACAACAACCGTCAAACTGTTCAAAGACATAGGCTAAAGGGAAGTTAAAACAGTAAAATCTACTGCCCTGACCATTTTTATAGATAAAGACCTTTTAAAACAGCTGCAGAAATTTTATGCACAGGCATATTTCCTAGTAGCTGCATTTTTTTTCACTCGTGGAGAAAAAAAAATTCCGTGGTTTATCATTAACTGAAAACCAATGTAAATAGTTCAGATGATATGAGCTGCAGCTCTTGACGGATGAGAGCTCGATCATGATGGTTTATTATCGTTTATACTGGACGCTGTGGATGCTGTTTTGTTTTGGTGAGACTTTTTAGAAAATAAATTATGATGTGTGTTAAATTTCTGTGTAAAATAACCACTTAGTCAATGTTTGCCAATTACTGAAGCTGTTCTTTTTTGTTACCACTAGACTACTTTCACTTGGATTAGTGAAAGTAGTTAAGTAATTTAATTGCAAAATGTAAAAACATTTAAAATTAGATTTTTCTTTTTTAGGACAATATTTATGCCAAGTTCTGCAGTTTTCTGATCCGGCTAATGGAGAAGTGGGAAAAAGCGTGAAGCTCGCCCCTGATAACCCACCCTCCTCCACGTCCATTCGTAGAACTGAATGGTCTTTTACAACAAATATTATTATTACAGCAGAATCTGGAGTAACTACAATATACGATGCATATAAAGGCAGAGTCAAGTTTGACATCAACACTCAATCTCTGGAGCTGCAGAATCTGACACTGGGTGATTCTGGAAAATACAGACTCAGATTATTTACTAATGCTGGAGATATACTTACAGGAGAAACTTCACTTCAAGTGTTCGGTGAGTGTTTTGCTAAAACCTGGTTCAGTATTTATAAAAATAATATCCTCTAAATCGTTTACATTAAATTAACAGAAAACTACTGACAACCCGTCAACCCCTGCTGTCAGTATTTTATTGTTAATTTGCAGTTCTCTGTCTGTAATCTTTATTGGAATAATACCATGCAAGTGAACACATTTCATTTTGAGAAACTAAATTTGAACTATTTAAAATTTAAAACTAACAGTATTAATCCTGTGAAATTAATTAATTTGAGTCCACTATATAAAACAATTTTTAATCATTTCTAAAAACTTTTCATTTCTTCAGGCAAGCAGAATATACCATAGGCTATTATCCAGCCAAATGCAGATTTGTCATGTGACAGTTTATTATGCAAATGAGATTTGGTGAGGCATTATAAAATAAATTGATTCGATTTATTGATTTATTTTCAATATAACAATTTTAAATGTATTAAAATAACTACATTATGTATATTTAATTTTTTCTGAGCTGAAAATATTATTAATTCAAAAACAATTTTATTAAAATCTTTCAATCGCTAGGGTGTCCTCTGAGGTTGTATTTATATAATTTTAAGACCTGCCAAGGACCAGATGATTTTTAAGTCCTGATACGCGCACAACCATAACATTCAGAAGGGTGTCCTTTCTTTTTCACTTTACTGTAAAACAATTGTGACATCAAAATTGAATGTCTAATGATAAAAATGTATGTTTTAAATGTAACATTGTCCCAAAGTATTGGTCAAAGTTCAAGAATAATTTATGCAATTTTATATTATTTATTTAAAGAATTAATAGAGCAGTGTCATGTATGTGCTTATTGTTCAACTGGTCGAGTTTGATATTGGATTTAGAAAGTAATTAGTAATAATTAATGCAATATTTTTTAGAGAGAGAGTAATTAGTACAGTAAACTAACTACACTGATAATTAGTAATTGGTTGCTAGTAATTCATTACTTTTTTACAGTAATTTACCCAACACTGCCCTTAACATAAAACTAAACTGCAAATTGTCTTGGAAAGGTTTTACCAATATAATAAACTTTTACAATTTTTTATGCTATGTCCCAGGCCCTGACATTTCAGTATTTTCTATGAAAATTCATTAAACATAAATGTATGCATAACAAAATGAGGCCATGTAAATACACACTGAAGTAAACCATCTCGATATTTAATGGGAATTGATTTACATTTAACACAAATTGCTGCTTTCCTTCAGTTAGTGTCAAAACAAACTGGTTTATCTCTAATAAATGTGCGTTTATCAATGTGGTGCGATTATTCAAATATAAATAAACATATCTATGACTTCTGTACAGCCCTAGACATGCAGATTTGAGATATAGGGCCTCCCTGGCCCCTGAAGTCAGAGACCCCTGATGGCCCCATTGGCCTTGTCCATAATATAGCCTATTTACCCGAAAATTATTTTAAAAAAAGCTATACTTTGCTAGCCAGTTGTTAAAAAAGAGCTACAATTGTTGTTACATTCATCAGACTTGTACTCACATCTTTGTGGTTGTTGTAGTCTTAATTTTAGCAACTTTCTGCCATGAGAAAATGACAAGCTTTTTTGCTGTTATTACAAAAGATTTGGGCCCTAAATGTGAAAGACTATTTTAGATCCAGTGTGTGGATTTGTTCTTTCTCTCGTTTACACAGAAAAAGTATCTAATGTCAGGCTTATTGGTCCAAAAGAATTATTAATAGAGGGCGACTCATCTGCTAACATCACCTCTATGGGAACTGGCAACATCACCTCTGTGGAGTGGATTAAAGATAACAGTCCTCTGTCTCCTAGCAACCGCATCATCTTCTCATCTGATAACAGATCAGTGTCCATCAGTCCAGTGCAGAAATCAGACAATGGGGAATATCAGTGTACTTATAGAAATCCTGTCAGCTCTGAAACGGCAAAACTCCCTCTAATCATCAACTGTGAGTGTTAAACATTTAAACATCAAGATGATTTAAGATCAAACCTGATAAAGTAGACATACTTCAGTGCTTGTGTTTGTTCTAGATGGACCAGAAGATGTTTCTATAAACGGTCTGGATGTGGTGGATTTAGGGGTCAGTGTGTCTCTGTCTTGCTCTGCAAATTCTACACCTTTAGCCTCATTCAGCTGGAGGTTTAATGGAACAGACACCAATGTGACCACAGACACTTTCACCATAGCTGAGACTGACTTCACACACAGTGGAGATTACGAATGCACTGCCTCGAATAATGTCACAAAGAGAAGCAACTCACAAAGTCATGCTTTACTAGTTAAAAGTAAGTGTTATAACTAACTCTAAATGTTTTTTCAACTTTTGGTAACCAGTATTTTGACCTTAATTTAATTTGTTTATGGAGCTTTCTGTTGTCATCGTTTTGTATGTACGTCTCTTTTGCTCGTAATTGCCTTGTGTTGTCTTATTATTATTATTTTTTACACTGTGTATTTAAAGCGTATTGCAATTATTATTGTGTGCAGTATATGTCTTTAGTTCTCTGTTGTTTATTGTAACTTTTCTATAGTCGGTGGTGGTGGTGGAGGAGGGGGACTGACAGCAGGAGCGATAGTTGGGATTGTCATTGGAGTTTTATTGGCAGTTTCAGGCATTTGTGGTCTGATTGTCTATTTAACAAAAACTAAGAAAATGTGAGTAATATGGCGCATCCTGGTTTAATTTGTAATCACAGCCTCAATTTGACATATTATATACATTGTAACCATTAATAATGAGTGTACAAATCCCATCTTGTATCAGCTTCCAACAGGTCTAGATCCACATTTAACCTTTTAAAATCTCCATGATTAAAAAATATCATTCTCATGAAATATCAAACTCAAGAGTGTATGAATTATCCGATTACAGTAAATTTCCCTAACATTATTATTATTTTTATTTATTTTTTTTGCTGTATTTTAAATTAAAAAATGTTTGTGAGAGAGAAAAGTGGTAAAGATTTTAAAGAATTTATTTGTCTTAACTCTACAGCCCAATGTTAAACAAAGAACAAAAAGGAAAATCAAGTGGAGGTATGTTTCTTCGTAATACTGACATGAGTATGGTTTAATTGAAACAGCGCTGATCCTGATCATCCCATAACAGATTTCAGATGATCTATTCATATTACAGATGATTCAGAACACATTTCTCTCAGTATCAAACTTATTGAATGTTTTTCTTTTAGCAGCAGCTCCAGCACAAAGCAGACAAGAGCCTGTGAGTGACTTTCAGTTTTTTCTTCTCATCACAGCCATTCTTTTCATTTTAAAACTGTAAATCTGGTGTGAAATTCACATATTACAAATTGTAAATGTGACATGTTACAAACACTTACAGTTTAGGTGTTTTTCGCAATGAGACCAGGCTGGTTTTTCAATAGTAGTAATGATATTCAGGTGTTGTGCCTATTCTGTCTCTGGAGTCTTTTGACTCATAGAGGTAATTAAAGAGTTTATGGCTTTTATAGCAGGAACGATGTGTGTATTTTTACTGTCACCTCAAGTGGACTTTAATCTTTCACATATTAGGCTACTGCACAAAAACATGCCAATGATTGCAATTAAACTATAGATGTTAACAAAAATTCAATTATGATAGCATTATCACTGATTTATAGTGGACTTTCTGTTTCATGATTTAAATGTCAACTAAAAAAAATTACCTCAAGAGACATCATCATGTGTCTGATGTTAACTTTTTATCAATTAACTTAAATAGTTAACAATTAACTTTTTGTAGGAACCAAGTTATGAAGAAATCATTGATATCCAGAAGACAAGAAGAGATGGAGCAGTTCCTGTGAAGAGGAGTGAATCTACTGTGTATGAGAATTTCAGTTATGAAGAAAATGAGTATGAAAATGTAAAGCATTGAGTTTCAAAAACAGGCTAAGGGCTCCTTCACCTCAGACAAGGTTAATAATTTAAGTCCTATTGTACAGCATAATATAGAAATAAAGACTGAAACATTTCTTTCTTTCTTTCAAAATGCAGGTCTACATTAAATCTATGAAAACACACAGAATCTTTCTTTACATAGTCCTACATGTTTCCCATCTTGTTTGTTTATTTATAATTACTCTGGCTGATCACATTCACTGAACAGTTTATCAGAAATCATCAGACACATCCGCATTCTTTCTTTCTTGGACTGGGAAAATACAAGAACTGTGATAGTGGGTGATTAAAAACAGTGGTTTCATTGTTGAGTATTCACCTTTAGACCCGAGCACAAAGTCATACAGGGGAAAGACATGAGGAAGTGACATGGTCATAAATAAGGGGTTTGGCTAAATAAATGTATTGTTCATTATCTTTTTCAAAGAATCCAATATACATACTGTCCTGTTATTTTCATTTTCTTTGCTCAAAATAAAGAGTTTGTCTTGTTCATTACACCTTCTGGTTATGGTTTTCAGCTCTTGAATATTTATAAGGCCACATACAGTACTGTATATATGTTTTCTTCTTGTTGCAAATGCACTGACGTGCATATGATATGATAAGAGTTGATCAAGGCAGATAAAGAGTGTTAAACTTTAACTAGTTGTTTTTTTTTTCCATGAGGATGAGTGATTTTCATCACGGATGAATTCTGAATAAACTGCAGGAACCAAAAACTGCCAAATGTCAACTTTTACCACTTCTTTTACACTTTTATGTGTGTGTTTAAAACAATTTAATGCAGTTGTTGAGGTGATATAAATAAGTACCACTTGCATGAAGTTTTCCACTTCAAATATAATATAAGGCTAATATAATATACAAGATTAAAGTCGTAATATTTTGAGAATAAATGTAAAATTACAAGAATAAATTCATAGCATGATAATGATATCAATATGAAAATAAAATTGAGAATAAAGTCAAAAGGATGTGGTGTACCAGAAATGTCTCGGTTATGTATGGTATCCCTTACGGAGGGAACGGAGACATCTTGTCGGAGAAGTTTCCAACAAATTGGGATCATGCACGCTAGGGAGACCAATTGCCTTCGAGTGAATTAAAACGACCCAATGAATATTGGCATGCAGGACTTGCATTCCGTGCCCTGCCTGCCATTGCGGGTATAAAGCGGAAGTGAGTGCACACTCATGTTTTATGCTGAGGAGCCAGACAGTGTCCAGTCCTCTGCGAAGGTACAGCAAGCATGGCGACAGTACAAGACGTAGTTTCCGAACGAAAGGGATCGTCTCGGTTACGTATGGTATCCTTTGTTCCCTGAGGAGGGAACGGAGACGTCTCGTCCCGTCACCATGCTTGCTGCACCTTCGGGAAGGACTGGACAACGAAATAGGACTTTCCTATTGGGAATGCTGCAGAGCCCCTGCCCACCCGAAGGGAGGCATTGGAGATAGACATGTGTCGGTAATGCGATAAATTGCGGTAATGAATATGCACGATATTGTTATCGCGGGCACTTTACAATACCGTGAAAAAATAGTAGATTCGAATTTAGACTTTTAGAATGCGCATTGGCTTATTTTCCATCAACCGCTTAAACACTGCATACAGTGGGACAAAAAGTATTTAGTCAGTCACTGATTGTGCAAGTTCTCCTACTTTTCATCTTTCAACTATGAGAGACAAAATGAGAAAACAATATCCAGGAAATCACATTGTAGGATTTTGTAAGAATTTATTTGTAAATTATGGTGGGAAATAAGTATTTGTTCAATAACAAACCAGCAAGATTTCTGGCTGTCACAGACCTGTAACTTCTTAAAGAAGCTCTTCTGTCCTCCACTCATTACCTGTATTATTGGCACCTGTTTCAACCCGTTATCTGTATAAAAGATGCCTGTCCACAGCCTCAAACAGTCACACTCCAAACTCAACCATGGCCAAGACCAAAGAGCTGTCGAAGGACACCAGGAAGAAAATTGTAGACCTGCACCAGGCTGGGAAGAGTGAATCTACAATAGGCAAGCAGCTTGGTGTGAAAAAATCAACTGTGGGAGCAATTGTAAGAAAATGGAAAACATACAAGACCCCTGATAATCTCCCTCGATCTGGGTCTCCACGCAAGATCTCATCCCGTGGGGTCTAAAGGATCATGAGAACGGTGAGCAAAAATCCCAGAACTACACGGAGGGACCTGATGAATGACTTGCAGAGAGCTGGGACCAAAGTAACAAAGGCTACCATAAGTAACACACTACACAGAGAGGAACTCAAATCCTGCAGTGCCAGGCGTGTCCCCCTGCTTAAGCCAGTACATGTCCAGGCCCATCTGAAGTTTGCCAGAGAGCAAATGGATGATCCAGAAGGGGATTGGGTGAATATCATGTGGTCAGATGAAGCCAGAACTTTTTGGTAAAAACTCAACTCGTCGTGTTTGGAGGAATGCAGAGTTGCATCCCAAGAACACCATACCTACAGTGAAGCATGGGGGAAGAAACATTATGCTTTGGGGCTGCTTTTCTGCAAAGGGGACAGGAAAACTGATCCGTATTGAGGGAAGAATGAACAGGGCCATGTATTGTGAGATTTTAAGCCAAAACCTCCTTCCATCAGTGAGAGCCTTGAAGAAGAAACGTGGCTGGATCTTCCAGTATGACAATGATCCCAAACACACCGCCCGGCCAGCGAAGGAGTGGCTCCGTAAAAAGCATTTCAAGGTTTTGGAGTGCCTAGCCAGTCTCCAGACCTCAACCCCATAGAAAATTTGTGGAGGGAGCTGAAAGTCTGTGTTGCAGCCCCGAAACATCACTGCTGTAGAGGAGATCTGCATGGAGGAATGGGAAAAAATGACAGCTACAGTGTGTGCAAACCTGGTGAAGACTTACAGGAAACGTTTGACCTCTGTCATTGCCAACAAAGTTTATGTTACAAAGTATCGAGTTGAACTTTTGTTATTGACAAAATACTTATATTCCAACAAATTTACAAATAAATTCTTTAAAAATCCTCCAATGTGATTTCCTGGATTGTTTTTTTCTCTCATATTTAGTGTACCTATGATGAACATTACAGACCTCATTCATCATTCTAAGTCGGAGAACTTGCACAATCAGTGGCTGACTAAATAATGTGTGGCCCCAATGTAATAATGGGGAAGGCTCTTGAACGGTGGAAAGAACTCAAAGAATTGAACATTTTTAAATCAGACGCCAAGGTTGCATTGTTTCTACTGGACAGGTGAGAAGCTTCAAGTACTGACTGTTTTTGTATGTGAACTGTGTGTGAAAATGTAATTCTTTAAAAAATATGAGTGAAGCTCGACTAAACTTGAATAGCTCTAGCGAATATCAGGTTGTAGGGATTTAGTGTGTGAGTTGCGTCAACTATAGTTCCCATGGGTAACAAGTGTTGGCTTCTCATCAAGAAAAGTCTCTGAAAATGAAGCAAAGCATTCCATCCACATTGGCCTACATGGGAAATTAACATTTAGGAGTAAATGTAGTTTAGTGATTACTGATTTTTCAATATTGCCTGTAATGACCTTTTAGATTGTTTCAATTAGCCAAAAACAAATACATGTGTTTTTTGTGTGCTCTACACTACAAAACTTCAAGAAGGTAAGTTGACCTGAATCACTTAAGTAATTGTAAATATCAGGTTTGGGTTTTTATATAATCATTATTTGGTAGCCAATATCCCAAATGTGCCATGTTTTAATACTAAATACCTGATGAAATGAAAACATCAATTTTAATCATCATTACTTCACCATATTCTAAAGTTCTGTATTTTGTAGTTCCACCAAGTTCACCAGAGCCTGACACAGATTGCTGGGGATGGACAAACATACGTACCGGGAAGGAAAACTCAGATTTCCAGTTGCAAAACCAACCAAATCCACTGGTATATTTTCACATAAGGAACGTAATGTTTAAATGTAGATTACTGTCTTGATCAAAGCAGACAAAAGGCACACTGTTTTGGATATAAATATAGTTATCAAAACAAATTTTAGATTAGATTTTAGATTAGATTGTGAACATTATCTGTACTACTTTCTGAGGAGGGAGTGTTTTATCAGCTTGTTTTGGTAGTCTGTCCTGATAATAGTGAGCTTAGGCCCTCTTTAACCTTGGAGGAAATGAAGCCAGCGCAAGTTCTATCAGGAAGACTCAATCGTACACGTCATGTACTATTACATTCTCACTTATCCAATCATATCCTAATAGCAAGTATAAAAAGGTGGTACTAACACATGTCAACAACAACAACTCAACCTGTAAGAAATCAAAAGGACATAAGCTCTCGTTCATTCAACTTTCGACCTATAACCCATTGGAGAGATAATATCCATGATCAAATAGACATGACTGTGTTAATCCAACGCCAGGTGGCGCAGTGAGTATTCTGCACTGCCGTTTATCATTAACTGAAAACTGATTTCAATAGTTCAGATGATATGAGCTGCAGCTCCTGCCAGATGAGAGCTCAATCATGATGGTTTCTCATCGTTTATACTGGAAGTTGTGGATGTTTTGTTGTTTTGGTGAGACTTTTTAGAATTTAAAATGATGTTTAATGCTATTTTAGCAATTAATTTTGCAACTAACACAATCTTATATTAATAGGACAACATTTAGGTCAAGTTCTGCAGTTGTCTGCTCCGGCTAATGGAGAAGTGGGAAAAAGCGTGAAGCTCGCCCCTGATGACCCACCCTCCTCCACGTCCATTCGTAGAATCGAATGGTCTTTTACAGCAAAACTTATTATTACAGCAGAATCTGGAGTAACTACAATATACGATGCATATAAAGGCAGAGTCGAGTTTGACATTAACACTCAATCTCTGGAGCTGCAGAATCTGACACTGGGTGATTCTGGAAAATACGGACTCAGATTATTTACTAATGCTGGAGATATACTTTCAGGAGAAACTTCACTACAAGTGTTCGGTGAGTGTTTTGCTAAAACTTGGTTCAGCGTTTGATCATAAATTATGTATAGGGCAAAAATATTAAAATAATGAGGTGTTTAATAGTCTAATATGTGAAAGATTTAAAAACAAAAATTAATTGACACAGTAAACCAATGTTTTAATGCCATTAGAACAATGGCTAACAGTGTAACAGGTAACATTACAAATAAGGGTTTTAAAACAGTAATTATTTCAGATATGCAACTGCCTGCTTTTATTCGCAATGAATTGCTGTTAGGCTGGTCCCACCATATTATGTCTATGGGTCCCACACTTGAAGAGCCCGCTTGAAGGCCTAAGGGTGGGTGCAGGGGCGTAGCAATCATTTCAAAAGTGAGGGGGACAAAATGTCAAGCATTATACCTTTTTTTTACAATTGCATACTGCATTTATATTGAATGGAAACACTTTACAATAAGGTTTCATTAGTTAACTATCTATCTATCTATCTATCTATCTATCTATCTATCTATCTATCTATCTATCTATTTTACTTAACCAAAACTGTCTCTCATATTGAAAACATTCAAACTTCATGCTTTTAAAACTTCTTCAAACTTTCTGGTTAGGCTTTTTAAAGAAACCCTAGGCTCCCTGTTTCTTGATCAATCTTGACAACACAGAAGAAGAAAAAAAACATTAAATTAGTGCAATAATATTATTGAACCCTATAAATTAAGACCGAACATTAATGCATACAATTGCATACTGCATTTATATTGAATGGTAACACTTTACAATAAGGTTTCATTAGTTAACTATCTATCTATCTATCTATCTATCTATCTATCTATCTATCTATCTATCTATCTATCTGTCTATCTGTCTATCTGTCTGTCTGTCTGTCTACCTGTCTGTCTGTCTGTCTATCTGTTTTACTTAACCAAAACTGTCATTCATATTGAAAACATTCAAACTTCATGCTTTTAAAACTTCTTCAAACTTTCTGGTTAGGCTTTTTAAAGAAAACTTAACATTTGTCTACAAACTTTTTTAATCTACTTGTAAAGTGTTACCTTATTATATGGTAAACATCATGTACACATGTTACAAGTCAAGTGCAACGCTGCATGATTCAAGAAAATAAGTTGGATAATGGCAGAAAATTAGGCAAAGTTATTCATCAATGACAATGAGCAACCAAATTCGGATACCACATTACAACTTACAGTTCTTGACTTTTTGCGAAAAAGTGTGAAGTGTTTTGGCGTTTGGCGTGTTTTGGCGTTCATTTCGACCTTCGACGATGGATTCAGTGCGGGTGCGAGCACGGGCGTGTGGTGATGCACGAGCGCGAGTCACTGATTACCATGGCAACGTGAAAGTCACGTGTAGATACAGTAGATAGACGATCTTTTCTCTTTGAATTTTACATCTGTATCTATAAATACACATTACCTTGCGAAAACCTCAACATGTCGTGAACACTTCCCCTATGAAAAAAAAGTGCGGGGGACAAATTTACATTTTATAAAATGTGGGGGGGACACGTCCCCCGCGTCCCCCGCGTAATCTACGCCCTTGGATGGGTGCCGAGGAACAGGTGTTACGGATCAACTAGGAAACATGTCAACTGGGAACGCGCGCGTGCACGCAGACAGTTTTACCTGGATTTCCAGCAGATGTTAACAGCGACAGATTCGTGCCCTATTTTTCACCGATAAAAGGGTCATTCCTGGTATGCGGTGACATTTTGGCTTCATAAGTGTTGGAAAAAAAAGGACATGATTTTCATGTTTTTAGCATTCTAAAATATTGACATGTTTAACTATAAGGAATACATATTGGTCAAGCTCAGGGACTCTGAAAATAATAATTATGGTTAGATTGTTCAGACATGTCCATGAAAATATTCCACCCTGTTAGGGATATATACATAGTTATCACAACATGTTAATAATGTAAATGTTAAACAATAATGAGCTTTTCTTGGATAGTATATGTCCCTTATGCCATCTTAGATTTTTTTCTTCTTGAAACAAGCAAAACAATTTTTGATGAAGAGATTATTAAAAACTGGTACTTTTTGTGCCCATCTTTGCAAATAGGATGGTAAATAACAATAAAAATTGGCTCAAAACATATACACTCACCGGCCACTTTATTAGGTACCCCATGCTAGTAACGGGTTGGACCCCCTTTTGCCTTCAGAACTGCCTCAATTCTTCGTGGCATAGATTCCAGCATTCCTCATGGAGTTTGGTCCATATTGACATGATGGCATCACACAGTTGCCGCAGATTTGTCGGCTGCACATCCATGATGCGAATCTCCCGTTCCACCACATCCCAAAGATGCTCTATTGGATTGAGATCTGGTGACTGTGGAGGCCATTTGAGTACAGCGAACTCATTGTCATGTTCAAGAAACCAGTCTGAGATGATTCCAGCTTTATGACATGGCGCATTATCCTGCTGAAAGTAGCCATCAGAAGTTGGGTACATTGTGGTCATAAAGGGATGGACATGGTCAGCAACTATACTCAGGTAGGCTGTGGCATTGCAACGATGCTCAATTGGTACCAAGGGGCCCAAAGAGTGCCAAGAAAATATTCCCCACACCATGACACCACCACCACCAGCCTGAACCGTTGATACCGTTGACCGTTTATTTCATGTTGTAGACGCCAAATTCTGACCCTACCATCCGAATGTCGCAGCAGAAATCGAGACTCATCAGACCAGGCAACGTTTTTCCAATCTTCTATTGTCCAATTTCGATGAGCTTGTGCAAATTGTAGCCTCAGTTTCCTGTTCTTAGCTAAAAGGAGTGGCACCCGGTGTGGTCTTCTGCTGCTGTAGCCCATCTGCCTCAAAGTTCGACGTACTGTGCGTTCAGAGATGCTCTTCTGCCCACCTTGGTTGTAACGGGTGGTTATTTGAGTCACTGTTGCCCTTCTATCAGCTCGAACCAGTCTGGCCATTCTCCTCTGACCTCTGGCATCAACAAGGCATTTCCGCCCACAGAACTGCCGCTCACTGGATGTTTTTTCTTTTTCGGACCATTCTCTGTAAACCCTAGAGATGGTTGTGCGTGAAAATCCCAGTAGATTAGCAGTTTCTGAAATACTCAGACCAGCCCTTCTGGCACCAACAATCATGCCACGTTCAAAGTCACTCAAATCACCTTTCTTCCCCATACTGATGCTCGGTTTGAACTGCAGGAGATTGTCTTGACCATGTCTACATGCCTAAATGCACTGAGTTGCCGCCATGTGATTGGCTGCTTAGAAATTAAGTGTTAACGAGCAGTTGGACAGGTGTACCTAATAAAGTGGCCGGTGAGTGTATATGCTGTTAGTGCTTCTCACCTCACAAAATAAGACAAAAGAATGCCAAAAATGTAATGTTGCTGTCAAATTATTATTTAAAATGACTTGTCTAACAGGGTGGAAAGGAGCATAACAGGGTGGAACGGAGTATAACAGGGTGGAACACAGGGTTAACAGGTTCAGTGGATGAGCCTTTTGTCATTGTCCTGCATGGTTTGCCATTGATAATGTTTGGAACTGCATCTACTGTATAACGTATTGTTTCAAAAAACAATAAAAAAAAAAAATCCAAATTCCCTTTGGAGGAGGGACACAAAAAATATCTATGTGGTTCCTCATCATAATCGATCATGGGGGCAAAACAAAACAATTCTCTCTTCAGATGGCTAGAGAAATATTTACAAATTAGAGAAGACAGACATAATAAATTATTATATTTTTATTTATTTATATTTGATTAAAAGATGATATAATTCATTTGAATTAACTAGATAAACAAACAAATACAAAATTCATCAGAAGGAACAGTAATGGACAGTGATGCCCTTTGTGGTGTTTTGGCTACATCAACTTACTAGATTAACAAACAAAATAAAAATAAAAGCAAAAAGGCAGGGGAAAAGAACTTTAAACTCTAATGGAAAGAACCATCTCAGCATAGGATGGCATACTATAAATAACCTTTATATAACAATCTTTGATACTGAGGAAATATAGATAGATAGATAGATAGATAGATAGATAGATAGATAGATAGATAGATAGATAGATAGATAGATAGATAGATAGATAGATAGATAGATAGATAGATAGATAGATAGATAGATAGAAATTTTTTTGATAGGACAAACAGACTTCATAACAAAGCCGGGGGTGGAACTTTAAGGGTGGGACAAGCAGGATAACATCTCAAAAAATAAAATAAAAATTAGGAGTGAGAGTTAAAGCTTACCTCAGTTTGTACAGTTGAATTCCAGCAGGTAAAAGAAATTAAATCACTTCCTGAAAATGGACTCAATGAAATTGCAGTCGGATTTGGAAGGCAAAAAAGTACATACTAACAGGGTGGAAGATGACTTCAGGGACGCAGTAATTTAAGAAAATTTTAAGAAAAAGACCTATGATTTATGATTCACATGATTTATATGTATGTTTAGATGGAATTTAGCCTAGTCTATAACATAATTAAAAAATATTTTGAGGTTTTTGTCATTTAATGGTTTATATTTTTTGCAGAAGTTGATTACTGTGCACTGAGGACATGATATAATTTAATGCATACATCAATTAAAATGGTGTAAAATACAAAATAGTATTTTTAATGTCTATTATCTCTGTTTAAATTGTAAAGAATACTTGAATCTACCATTTAAGCCATTTATTATAAAAATGTGACTCATTTTAGAGAAAATATGAGTATATAAATCATTGGGACAGGAAAAGTCACCGCATACCAGGAATGACCCAAAAACGAATATTTCACCAGTTGTATACACGGTATGCAAATAAAGCGCTTTGTTTTTGCAGTGTATGATATTCCTTTGCATTTTCAAAGAAGTTTAACATACTTTAGTGTCAAGCTCAGAAACCACGCCCATGTTAACAAGGGTCATTCGCTTTCATTGGATGAACAGAATTGTCAGTGCACTTGTGTTGTCATGAGTTCTAATCACAAATTACAACAGATGTAGATTAAGTTAAAGTAGGCTACCTAAAAGAAACATAAATTGCAAAGTCATTTACATTTTTTCAACAAGTTGCATTTTTTGATCTGCATATATAGCCTAATTTTATAATGGATCAATTATTTTTTATCTTATCAGCTTACTCTGATGATATTTAGATCTCTTTTTTGAACAACCAGCTCTGACGCGTCCGTATTATCCGATATCATGAAGTTAATCTTAATCTTAATCTCATTAATTTAATGTAACATTTTCAAAAGATTCATAAATAAAAAATAATTTCTGTTTTTTTTTTCAGAACAATTCTGTATTTACTACTGCATATTTGTATAAGCATATAATCATTTGATCAACCAAGTGATCAAACCATTGAATTCATTCATGTAGCTCAAACAATGGAGTGCTTGCAACATCAGAGTCATGGGTTCAATTCCCAGGCAAAGCAAGAACTTATGAGACTTTCAAATGTGTACCTTGAAATTCAATATAAGTTGCTCAAACATTGTACATTATGCTCAGTAGCATAAACTTGAATGTTGTGTAGCCTATCTAATGTCTTGTATTGGGCATTTAGAGAACACTTTGTCTTTAGTGATTAAAGTCCTGTGAAAAACACAAGAGTGTATTACTGAAACAAGCAGAACATACGATATTGTGATGATGACTTATTACAAATATATAGGCCTGATATTCTATATCTAATTTTCACCTACATCACTAACCTCTTAATCATTTGTCACCTCACATGAATAGCATGACCCTCTCTAAAACAATAGGAAATGCTTTAATTGTTTACTTATTTGCTGACATCTTTAACAAAAGAAATATTACAGAATGGTCTATGAGTTTTATAAATAAAATATAATGTGTTTGGGCAACTTTTTATGTAATATAAATTATGCCAGTGCTCTTCATTTGACTGGTACCATGAAATTCATTAAAGGATTAGTTCACGTTCGAACAATTTCTTGCTGATAATTTACTCACTCAGGAATGTTTTCCTCAAAAATCTTAATTTCTTTTCGACTGAAGAAAGACATAGACATCATGGATGACATGGGGGTGAGTAAATTATCAGCAAAAACATTTTTTGAAAGTTAACTAATCCTTGAACATATTCTCTTTACTTGTTATTAATCCCATCATGTGCATTCATTGTTGTCATCTGCTATTTTTCAGGAACAGATTAAAAAAAAGGTCTATAGCTAAATTAGTCATTATTGTTACTGCATGGTGTCATTGTTGTTAGGCCATAGACTACCACAACAAATTGATGCAATTAAAGTTACACAAATCAAAAACTTTGTAGGATAACCATTATTTGGCAGCTGCTCAACAAAGGAACACACAGAAGAGATGTGAAAATTTCTCAGTGAAGGTGGTTGTGTGTTAAATTGCTCTTACTATAATACAACTGTGACATTTATTTTCTAATATATAATGTAATGATTACATTAGATGGAGAGCAGGTATTAAGGCCAAACTGGCCAATGGGTAAGAAAAATGTATACACATTGCAAAACAAGTAACTGTTCTTCATTAGCATATAACTATTCTAACTTATTCTATAGTTTGTTCATCCTTCCTTAGATTGAAAGTTCAGAAGGTGAAACGGTGTGGTCAGACCTTCACAGATGGCAAAAAACAGCTGTCCTGCATGCATGCACAATTGCCTATTTTTTTCTTTCTTTTGTTGCTTTCGTCTGTTATAATGAATATGTTTGTTGAACATTCCGCTATATAAATGCTATGGGTAAATAACTGGATCCATAAGCTATGGCTTATCCATTTTCACCACTCTTTATGAACATTTATGGAGTGTACTGTATGCTTTATGTTTGAACTCATTCCTCAGCAACATTAAAATTCATAAATAAATAAATGCTTGAGATGTCCCTTTAACCACAGCAGTATTGCTGCTCAATTTAAATTAAGCCACAAATTGGCATCATAACAATAATCTGCCAATACACACGCACTGCAAATACACAATGTCAATAGTATAATGTATTTAATACAGTTGTCATCAGATACAAATTTTATTGAAATGAATGTAAAAAAAATAATGGGGCGTGGTCTGTGTGTCGCGAAATTAAAGCACTTTAAAACTTCCCTTAAAGGCGTCTGAAACATACAGCGGAGCAGCGCAGAGTAAACAACAGAGACAAAATATGATGCAAACATTTAACAATAAAATGGAAAGCTTTGAAAATCTGCTCAGTGAAAAAATAGCTGTGACGAATCTGTCACCGTTTAACATCTGCTGGAAATCCAGGTAAAACTGTCTGCGTGCACGCGCGCGTCCCCATGATCCCGAGTTGATCCGTAACACCGGGGGTGGCGAAAACCGATTCAAGGCTTCTCGCAAACGACTTTGTCTAAAAAAAAATCCTCAATTGTGTGGTGTCATTACGATTATTTAACTGGTTGCTTCGAAGCCTGGACGATCCCAAATTCTCCTAATTTGTTTTTCTTCTTAGGTCACGTTTTATCTGATCTCGCAAGTCTCCGTGATGTTTACTACAATCACGGTTGTGGTCTCGCGGTCCGGACGAATCTTGTGTGTGCATTCGGAGGATAATGCTCAAAATCAGTTGAAACTACCTTTTGTTTGTGGACTGTGGTCTCCCAAAGTTTTAAAAATGGTTACGATTTGAAAATCACCTGTGTCCCAGGCTTAAGACAGTAAAATCAGACATGCAGAATGGGTGCTCCCAATAATGTGCTCTGGTCCCACTTAATAATGTCTTTAATGACTAACATTTAAGCTAATCATTTGACACAATCCACTCAGTCTGTACATTAATGTTTTTACTTTGTACACAGGCTATATTTATTAAAATACCTGCATGTGTTTATTTATACTATACCGACCACTCCCCGACACCTTAATACCCCAAAATTTTGTCAGTAATTACTCACCCTGGTGTTTCAACCCAGTAAGACATTTGTTCATCTTCGGAACACAAATAAAAATATTTTTGATTAAATCTAAAGGCTGTCTCACTTCTTCATATGCTGCTTCAGTCTCTTTTCATCTCTCCTTCAAATATGTTTTTTTTGAGTTATTTTCACACAAGAAGTATTCCTGCAGCTTGATAAACTTAAGGTTGAGTCTTTATAGACTCTTGGACTATTTTAACAATGTATTTACTAACTTTTCTGGGCCGGCAGAATGCAATTACCTAGCAGCCTATGAAGGAGTGAGACAGCTCTTAGATTTCATCAAAAATATCTTAATTTGTGTCCTGAAGATGAACGACAGTTTTATGGGGTTGCAACTACATGATGCTAAGTAATTACTGACAAAAGTTTAATTTTTGGGTGAACTATCCCTTTAACCTGCCCTTAAACCTCACCAAACCTGTTCCTAACTTTATCTATATCCCACCCCAATAGCAGCAAAAATATTTTGCAATACAACATGAACACATGAATTCTAACAGTATGAATTCTAAATACAAAGTAGTACAATATTTGAGATGTGAAAAACTTAATGACAAAGGAAAAACACCCAAAAATTAACATTCATCATAGGTTAATATAAACAAACATTTAAAGACTAAACACCTGTTAACATTAGTAAACTATTAAAGGGTGTACTTTTGTATATAGTTGGTGCTGCCATATCACGGTTATTTGCAGTCATAAACAAAAACTATTCAGACTGCATAACAATACTAGGTAGGAGTGCACTTTTAACTGTAAATTGTAATAATAATAATAATTTTCAAAGATTCTACATGCAAAGATGTCGGTGTAGTGAATGGGATGGAAACATTATTCATGTTTGTTATGCAACTGACTAATATTTATAGGAACCAGTAATGTATGGAAATATGAACAACGCAAAAGCACAAACTCTTTTGCTATTTTTACAAATGTCTATTATAGTATATTTGTTCTTTCTCTCTCATTTACACAGAAAAAGTATCTAATGTCAGGCTTATTGGTCCAAAAGAATTATTAATAGAGGGCGACTCATCTGCTAACATCACCTCTGAGGGAACTGGCAACATCACCTCTGTGGAGTGGATTAAAGATAACAGTCCTCTGTCTCCTAGCAACCGCATCATCTTCTCACCTGATAACACATCAGTGTCCATCAGTCCAGTGCAGAAATCAGACAATGGGGAATATCAGTGTACTTATAGAAATCCTGTCAGCTCTGAAACGGCAAAACTCCCTCTAATCATCAACTGTGAGTGTTAAACATTTAAACATCAAGATGATTTAAGATCAAACCTGATAAAATATACATACTTCAGTACTGTGTGTTCCTCTAACAGTGAGTCTCTTGTGTTTGTTCTAGATGGACCAGAAAATGTTTCTATTAACGGTCTGAATGTGGTGGATTTAGGGGTCCGTGTGTCTCTGTCTTGCTCTGCAAATTCTACACCTTTTGCCTCGTTCAGCTGGAGGTTTAATGGAACAGACACCAATGTGACCACAGACACTTTCACCATAGCTGACACTAACTTCACACACAGTGGAGATTACGAATGCACTGCCTCGAATAATGTCACAAAGAGAAGCTTAACCTCAAAAAGACATGCTTTACTAGTTAAAGGTAAAAACCTAAAACTAACCAAAAAATGTTTTGTTGCATTTTGAGAACCAATGCTTTGATCTTAATTTACCTATTAAGGCATGTTATATATTTTTGTAAATGTTTAAAAAATAATAATAGGTACTTTTATGAAATTTTGTATTGCTTTAAGTTTCTAAGGATACAATTATCTGCATAGGAATCTGCTACATAAAATAAATAAAATGCACCCATTAGAAAGACATTAGACAATGCATTTCATATACCTTCATAAGGCATGCTTAATTTTTAGTTTAGTTTTTTAATCACAATCTTGGTACAGGTGTATTACAGTAAGTATTGTGTGCAGTACATGATCTGTTGTTTATCTTTATCTTAGTAGGTGGTGGTGGAGGAGGGGGACTAACAACAGGAGCGATAGTTGGGATTGTCATTGGAGTATTAGTGGTTGTTGCAGGCATTTTTGGTCTTATTGTCTATTTAACAAAAACCAAGAAAATGTGAGTAAAACAATCTGTTTCTGAATTATGTGCAATAACATTGACTTTCCCTAAAATATGTCATTATCTATGTAGGTCTGGTTGTATATGGGTGCTAGTAGGTGCTAAGCACCCTCAATTAAACGTAAGAGAGCACCCTTAGTTAAAGGGGTGGTAAAGAATGATTTCTCTTTTCCAACTTTAGTTAGTGTGAAATGTTGCTGTTTGAGCATAAACAACATTATCAAAGTTACAATGCTCAAAGTTTAAAGCAAAGGAAGATATTTACTTTTTAAAAAAGCACTACAACAAAAGGCTGGAAGGGACTACACGACATTCCTCCCCAACGCATTCTCACCCCAAGGCGTCACCTTTGACCATGCTTCAATATTTGACGTTTTAGGTGCCCTTTAGCGTCACTTACATGACGCGATCCTACAGTTAGAGGACGCGGTTAGGTTTAGGTGTGGGGTGGGGGTAGGGTACACGCGATCCTAGGGCGTCGTATAACTGACGCTAAAGGGCGCCTAAAGCGTCAGATATTGAAGCATGTCCAAATGCTTCCCAAGGCGTCAGTTAAGTGACGCCTTGGGGGTGAGAATGGGCTGTCCTCCCAGGTTAGTGACATCACCAACTCTAAAATGTACATGAACTCCACCCCAGGAACACAGTCCATGTTGAGAAGATGAAAAGTTGTTGTATAAGAGTACATTTGTGAGTCAGCTCAAACTTTAACATCCATCTTTTCACATGCAAAAGAAAGTCACTCTGTGTGCATCTCACAACAGTTCCTATACGAGTGATATATCGATTACCATGACAGTATTTCCTAATTGAAGATAGTTAACTTCACATCAGCAACATAAATTCATCAACTAACCATTCTACATGTTGCCACTTCTTCCTGAGGCTCTCTGTCTTTGACTGACTCTGTTTTAACATTAAAGGGAGAACAGTTTCTGACATTTTAGTGTGTCTGCACAGAGCCTGGCTAGCGCTTCCCAGCCCGTCTTGCTGGCTCATCCATACCATCAGACTCAGATATGCAATTAAGTTCGCCCAGCATCCCCTGCCTTTACCAGGCAGAGATTGCAGTGGTACTGGCGAAGGACGCAATTGAGCCCTCCACCCAATATGAAGACTGACTTTTTTAGCCCGTACTTCATTGTACCCCATAAAGGTGGTGGATTACGACCTATCTTGGACCTGCGTGTCCTGAACTGGTCCCTTCACAAGCTGCCGTTCAAGATGCTTATGCAGAAATGCATTTTCAAGTGTATCCGTCCCCAAGATTGGTTTGCAGCAATCGACACAGACAGTTTCTTCGCTCTGTGTTCAAGGGACGGGCATATCAGCACAAAGTCTTACCCTTCGGGGCGGATTGGCCCTGTCGCCCTGTCTTTTCAAAAAGTCGCGGAGGTGGCCATTGCTCCCATGTGCAAGCATTGTGTTCATATCCTCATCTACCTTGGCTCCTGGGGCATATGGCATCTGCAGTCGCGGTAACACCACTCGGATTGCTTCATAATGAGGCCGCTCCAACTCTGGCTCCACGGTCGAGTCGAGCCGAGATAGTTGAGGCAGAGCGGCTTGTGCCGGTGGGTAGCATGAATCGTCAGAACACCGGATCCAAGTGATCCACGCACTGTCACCAAACTCTTAGCTTGTCGTCGGGCCCTTCGTTCCCACGGGTAGGTGTTTCCCTAGAACAAGTGTCCAGACATTCTATGATCTCCACGGATGCCTCTGCCACCGGCTGGGAGGCCATGTACAATGGGCATGCAGCTTCAGATCTGCCAGATCAACTGCCTTGAGTTGTTAGCAGTAAATCTTGCACTGGGCCGCTTCAAAACGCTGCAGAAGCACCCTCAGTGATTTAATTCTGAATCCGGGCCTGTATTTATCTGATAATTAAAGAATTTCAGTATAAGAACTGTAATAAGCTGCTTATTTGTGAGGCAAAAATGTAGTAAAAATAAACAACTTCTTGTAACAAAATATGTTTGTCTTTACACTACAGACCAAATCTAACCCTTCACAAAAATGGACGGGCAAGTGGAGGTAGGTTTATTTATTCATAATTTCAACACAAGTTCTGATTGAAGCAACACTACTGACTTCACCAATTATAGCCATATTGACGATGATACTGTCCATCCCAAAACAGATTTCAGATGATCTATTCATCTTACAGATGATTCACAACATTTCTCTCAGTATGAAACTTATTGAATGTTTCTTTCTTTAAACAGCACCTGCAGCACAAAGCAGACAAGAGCCTGTGAGTGACTTTCAAATTTAGTTTTCTCCTCATCACAGCCATTTTTACATTTTATTCGTTGTATACCTGATTTAAAAATTTAAATCTGAGGTGAAATGGCACATTACAAACACTTAAAGGTGTGTTTTTTAGTGGTGTAGTAACTGATATTCAGTTGTTCTGCCTCTTCTGTCTCTTGACTCTTTTATCTCATATAGGTAATTAAAGAGTGTATGGCTTTTATAGCAGGAAGGATGAGTGTATTTTAAAAGTCAGTTCAAAAGAACTTTAAGCTTTTAGAAATGACCGCTGTGAACTTTAGTTATTGGCTTATATTCAGTAATTTTGATTATCATGATCATTTTCACTGTTTAAAAGTGACACTTGTTTTTCAGCATTTACAAATCAGCAATTTTTTCCACATTTGTTTCACCTAAATTGACACCATCATTGTGTATGACTTTGTAATTTAACAAAAATAATTGACTATTTGTAGGAATTGAACTATGCAGACATAAGCCATTTTCAGAAGGCTGGTGGAGAGAGAGTGATTCTGGGGAGTAGTAGTGAGCCTAGTACAGAGTATGCAGAAGTAAATCCTGGAGCCAAGTCAAAGGCTCCTCCACCTCCCTATGGAAGTCAGGTGAGTAGTTTCAAATAATAAATGTAGCCCATCCCGCTGTAGAACACCATATGTGTACTTTAGCTGCAATATAACTGCAATGCATCATAAAATAAGTGCCATTTATTCTGTCCTGCAGCCATGCAGTAAAACAATATGGTCATTTGTTTGCTTTCTTTTATCATATGCTTGTGCAACGTCTCCCTTCAGGTATCAAACCCTCCTCTGCGCAGGTGAGGAAGTGAAGACACTGAAATCTACTGCACTGAGTCTTCCAAATATTGCACATTTACCACACTGTTTTGTTTCTTGAATTTAGCTTTATTTTGCTGATCGTTGTTGTGTAATTTAAATATACAATTTTTATGATAGTTTTGAATGCAAGTTGACCTGTCAGGCTGTGTAATTGTTCTATTTTAATAATAATGATAGGAGAGAGAGGGGAGGGGAGGGTGGTAACACTTTTTGCTTCAACATCTGTTGTTCAGGGCTATTCATCTTAAATTTTGAAACAATGTTCCCAAACATATCTGATATGAATTGATATTGTTTTCGAAATGTACAACTTGTTATGAAATCTCTCTATTGTGAAAAATAATGTCACATACAAAATTACATTACAACATACTATCTACAGGAGTGAATTGTAACAGGATACGTGGGGTGCAACGTTATAGAGAAAGCATGTATATCTGTTTAAATTTTGCACACTCATGTATTTATTTTTATTCAATTGAACTGAAATAAATGACTGAACACATAAAACATGGCCTTTCGTCGTTGTCAAATATCAGCTTATACAATGTCCTATTTTGTTACAACCCTTTCCAGCTCAGAGATGACAGTTCCAGTCAAACAAGAAGCTGTGGATTCAGATGAAAAAGGGTCCGTCTATTAACATACATAAACCTTGTCGCAAATTAAATTATAACTTGTGACTCACACTTGATAATGTTCCAGATCATTCAAACGGAAACTGCGAGAAATTTTCATAACAGAGGACTGTGTTCTGCTTATGTAGATTATTACTCTTATGTAAAAATTACTCTTATGTAAAAAGTTAAAATTACATGCATGTGCACTGACTTGACATTTGTTTCTTCCTCTTCTTTTCCCCCTTGAGAAATATGTAAAATCATTTCCTTTCTTGCCTGTAACTCTGAACCGCATTGATATGACATAACTCTTTATTTCTAAATTCATCTATTCACATTGTTCCTCTAAATGTTGTATACATATTGGCTAATCTTTAGCTAACACTCCTAACAGTTTCTCGGAAACCATCAGATACATCCTCATTCTTTCTATCTTGCACTGGGAAAATAAAAGATCTGTGATAGTGGGTTATTCAAACAGAGGCTTCGAAACTAAATTCACCTTTAGACCTGAACACAATGTCACACAGGGAAAAGAAATGAGGAGGAATTTTATTCTTGTCATAAACAGTATGAGCTTTGGTAAAATATATATATATATATATATATATATATATATATATATATATATATATATATATATATATATATATATATATATATATATATAGCTGGTATTTCTATGGCAGTTTTATTTTCTGATTGCTTAACTTGTTCATCATCTTTACCAAAGAATGTGCTATAACTAATGTTTGTTATTTATAATTTATGTAAACTTCAATGACATTTGACAGTGGAAGTTAATTTGCTTTAAATAAAGAGTTTATTTCTTGCTCATTCTACCTTTTGTTTATGTTTTTCAGTATATTCCTAAGGTCACATACTTTATTTCCCCCTCATGGTGTGATAACAACCACAACTGATATGATTTATTAAGGCAGATGTAACAAGTTAAACTTTAACTTTGATTGTGTGTTTTATGTTGACGAGTGACCTAAAAAGTATCTTGGATGAATTCTGAACAATATAGAAGGTATATATTGTATGCCTTATTCATGCATAATGCTATTTCAGTAATAAACTAAAGTTAAAACTTTTTTTACATGAGTCTTGTTCTCATGTCATACTCAAAAAGAAATGGCAAAATAAATTACGAAGGTAATTTCACATTAATATATTAACATTTTGTGAAAGTTCCTCTAATTCTTTAATATCAGTTAAAATTACATGCATGTGCACTGACTTGACATTTGTTTCTTCCTCTTCTTTTCCCCCTTGAGAAATATGTAAAATCATTTCCTTTCTTGCCTGTAACTCTGAACCGCATTGATATGACATAACTCTTTATTTCTAAATTCATTTACAGATTTTAAATGTGTAACTTTTCTTGATACGAAACATACAGTAAATACAGAAGAACAACTCTGTAGTCAAAAAGTGTGTGGTTATTAACCAACTCTGTGGTTATACCATGTTCCTGTAAAACAAACTGTCTTTGATAGTTTTACAGCATGCTTGATAATAATCATTAGTCATTATAATATAACAGTCCCCATGAAATGTGGACGATGGGTACACAAATAATTGTTTTGGCATAAAATTTTAGCATTGTGCCTTGTGATCATTGTGAAATTTTATAAATAACAGTCAACTAGGTTATATGCAGTATGCAGTCAAGTTACTTTCTGATGACATTTCTGAACTACTGATGAAATTGTGGCCACAAGCAAAACATGTTTCACTAAAAATCGTTTCCTGGATGAACATCTTTGACACCTAGACTTTCATTGCTTTGAATAGGCTTTCACGTCTCAGGTCTCCACACTGCAACTAGTTCAGAGCTGCAGACCTACAAGGACAAATTACCCACTGCTGCCACCTGTTGTTTATGAAGTGAGAAATTGCTGTTTACCCAATATTTTTAATCATTGGGCTTAATTCCAGCCATATTTAATTGAAAAAAAAACAACAAAAAAAACTAAAAGGGATCTGGGAAGTGTGGTGTCATCATCAGTATCCATAACCTCACTGTAATAATTTATAATGGATCATTATTGCATGATATTTGTGATAATAATCGTCACAAATATCATGCACAAAAAGCACAGCATTGTGGGCCTCCAAATCAAATTCTGCTTTGGCTCGGGCCGGCTCTGAAACAGTGTCTCTTTGACATAGTGACAACAATGTCTTCTCTAATGCCAGCTAATGCAGCTCAACCAGGTCCTGTCCCCTTTTTTGCATATTCTGGACAGAGATTATTTAAATGGATGAGGATTATGACTTCATAAGATCCAGAAAAATTGCATTGTAATCCATGCGAGCCTATAGGTCTTAAAAAGGGGATTCTGTTAAAATATCTCCCTTTGGATTGGACTTTAAGTTTTGTAACCTTGCATAGGGGAGAGCGGGGCACAACGACTTTCTCAGTTTGTGTAAACCTACTTAGGGTTTAGAGCAGGCCTATTTATTTTTCCCACATTAATTTCCCACATGTCTAGTACAATTATGTGGTTTTGTTTTATTAATAGAGTGTATACTTGTTTCTTGATTTATCCTGAAAGAATGGAAGTGAAATGTGACAACATGCCCCATAGGTGGGGTGCATTGTAACATGGGCACATTGTAACATCACCATATAACAGCTTAAAATGCTATCTGATCTATAAAAAAAAACAACTAATTTTTAAGTTTGACAACAAACACGGGGAAACACAGCTCAGCATATGTTCAAAACAATATAATAATTAATAATTTCTGAACATTGACTCTCAGTCTTTATTGTTTCTCACGTTCTCTCAATAGAATTCAAGTATAGAATATAATAGCATGTTTCTAATAGGGGCACATTGTAAGTCAGTGTTAGGTTACAACAACTGCACAATGGGCTCTATGCACGGCGGTATTTCCGGTGAAGGTTTAAGGATGCTCGATAACTTCCGCCGATCGTAGAGTTTTTTTTCTCTATATAGTGTTGAAATGGCAACTAACCAAGATCATCATGCTAGCGCGCGTGGAAGCATTTAAAACAAAATATTAATTGTATTGATTACGTTATCTTTACGTTGTGTAAAACACTTTACAACATTTAGAAAAATCGGCCTAACAACAAGACAAACATTTCAACAGTTCCTTCTACTGAAAACTGAAGCCTATGATTCTCACTACAATAAGATAATAAAGGCGCAAGATGGCGCCAGTTGCGTTTGTATGAAACAAGGGCGTGTAATATGTAGCCTACCTGTATTTAGGTGTGTTCGACATCGCCTGCGGCTGGAGGATGCAACCGATCGGCGAGAATAGCCGCGTGCAGGCGGAGAGAGGAGAGCAGCAAATGGAGACGTGAAGTCGGACAATTTCTGGTTCCCGTACTGACGGCTCACGTGGTGTTTGCATGCTTTACCACAGCTTAAGTGAAATAAATGCAACATTTGCCAAATAAACAGATATTTCAGACACATTTTCATTCAACACTTTACTGCTTCATACAGCATCTGTTTGAACTAGAATAAAGTTCAAAATAGCCTATAATCAATGACGTGGAATCAATCAGTTTTATTTTGATAAACATGATAAACATGACTATAACATTGCGACTACATGAAAAGAGTGTTTACTGTTATAAAATACTGATTTGTGAGCTTTAGTGGAACTAAAGGTGTGAGAATAAATACGAAACGCACGTGATCGTTGTCATGCGGTGAATCCGGCGAATCGTGGAACAGCTGTGACATCATCAGAGCTCGTGCAGCCGCTCTTGAGAAGCTGCGCTGGCTGAGTCCTCCGGCTTCTCTCGTATCGCTCTCGCGGTACTTTGATGGCATACATCACAGTCACGTGGAGTCAGCGCTGCATCAAGTCGGACAAAATGCACTGTTTCAAGTCAGCCGCCGATCGGTCTGCGCAGAGCTGCATGAAGTCGAACAAGCCCATATCTATGGGTTCAACCAGAGCCATGGCTCTGGGTTCAACTACCTCGATGATGAGTGGTCCAATCAGAATCGATGTAGTATCGATGTAGATCATCCATGTAGTAATATTCTCGTCCAGCCTTGAGTGAGTTTGCGTTGTTTCGGTGTTTGCATTACAGAACAAACCTTTTATTTATAGGCGTAGAGCATTGGAAATGATATGAGTGTCTATCCTACCTAGATAGAATCAACAGATGATTTTGTCTTAAATGATGCCTTGCGAATGCGATATAAATGCAAACATAAGTAGACAAATATTTCCAGACAATGTTGTTCAAGGTGGCTGGTCAGCTAAAAAAACAGGCTTTGGTATTATTTGTTCTCAGATCACTTATTGAAGATAGAATTGTCCCTCTTTGGGTATCATTTTACTGACTTTGTTTACTGACTTTGTGGTTATCACACAATAAGGGTGCAGCATTATTCCTACTACTGGTTATGTGAGAGAAGGTTTAGAAACTGGCATTGAAGACCGGTCTCATCCCAAGACGTCATATAACTGACGTTTTGGGACGTCTTTTGACCATACGTCAATATTCGCCTTTTTAGGGCCCCCAACGTCGGTAGATGAGGTTATGGGATCCTAGCTCTACCCCATACCTAAACCTAACCCGTCACCTAACTGACGTTAAAGGTAAAGCGTCAGTTGTATGACGGCCCGGGATCGCCATCTACCGACGTTTAAGGGGGCCCTAAAAAGGCGGATATTGACGTATGGTCAAAATACGTCCCAAAACGTCATTTATATGACTTTTTGGGATGAGACTGTGTTAATAAAACAGTGGTCTCAAACACATGCCTCGCAGGGTGATATTTTGTGGCCCCCTGCTATTTGATATTAAAGTTTAATGTCATGCGGCCTGTTGTTGCATGTGCCGCGTCCCCCCCCCCCCCATTTATTTATCCCTTATTTACTTATAGATAGAGTCTCATGACAGCTTACCGGGGTTTGTTGTCAATAGTTTTCAAAATGTTTGTGAAGTACAAACATAGGCCTACTGCGATTGAAAAAAAACAAACTTGAGCGCGCAAAATATGTGAGCACGATATGTGAACAGGACACTTTGCGAGCGATGTGTTGGAGATCCCTGCTCTAAAACAATGTGAGAATAATCATTTTGAGTAATATGTGTCCAACAGGTTGATAAGAAGGTTTCCTTTGAATTGTGCAAAATCAATATTTTGCCTGAGACACTAAACATGTGTATAAAGCCTATTCAGTAAGATGGGCAGCAAACATGACTGCAAATATTTGTATTTCAAAATCAATAATTGTTTTTCTAAGTATAAGGAAATGTGTCTTTCAGAAAACATTCAATATCATGTTGTGTTGTACAAAGAAAATAAATATTAGTAGGCCTATCACAAAGATTTGTTATAAGGAAAAAGAATGTAAAATGAATTATTACAAAAATGTTGTGTATAGGAAAAGACAAAGAAAGTTTGTCAGAAGGACAGCTTATGAAGAACCAATCATGTACAGAAAAGAATGTCCAAATTTAGAAGAACAGTTCAGAAGAAACGTTAATGATGAAGATTGAGAAGAATGGATCAGTTGTGCTCCTTTATTGGAATATTTGTTACTATTACTTAGTTTATATATGAAGAGTTCAGATGCAAAAGCCTCTAAGTGCCATTTGAAATTTTCTTCTAGAATGGTCATTTTTATCAAGCTTGTATATTTAAGCTCAGTAATTTCACTTAAATGGCAATGAAGATTACCTATTAATTGTCATTTAAGTGAAATTACTGAACTTAAATATACAAGCTTGATAAAAATGATCATTTTAGAAGAAAATTTCAAATGGCACTTAAAGGCTTTTGCATCTGAACTCTTCATATATTGAATAGGCCTACTTGATGCGGCCCAGCCTGACCCAGACTCTGCCTCCAGTGGCCCCCAGTTAAGTTGAGTTTGAGACCCCTGCTTTAAAAAAAAATAGTTCACCCAAAAATTAAAAAAAAACTGTCATCATAACTATCTCATCATGTCATTCAAAACCTGTATGACTGCCTAATTTTCATTGTCTATATTTTATTATCATGCAAATATGTCAGTAACTTCAATATTGTCTTAGCTTATTCATTACACCATTCACAAATCAGTAGCTGAATCTCTGATTCTCATTTTAACCGTGGTTTACTGAAATGAAAACAAGAGAAAACACAAAAACATCAATGAGCACATACAAGAGAAACTCAGATCTGTTTGCTCAAGGTGTAGCAGGAGGGGTTGCAGACAAAAATACATTTTGAACAAATAAAGCACTGTGACACAATGGATTATCTGCCAGTTTACAATGGAAACGGCAGTTAGGGTTGGGAACCGAGAACCAGTTCTTACTTCTGGTTCTTACTTCAGAACTTACTTCTTTCTGAGATTGTGCTGCTAGTGTAAAATAGGGAAATATGTTTACTTTTAAATCGTAATATATTTAGATATAGTAAGTTCATCACTACTGGCGTAAGATGCCCCCCATCACGGGCAAGTCTTTGGGCAGTCGTTGTCATTGTCTAAATCTTACACAAAGGTCTAAAATTAAATTCTCTAAAAAAAACTCTAAATTATTTCGACTGAATAAATGTTGATATTCAGAATAAATTAAAATATTATAGCGTAGCCATTTACCATAAGAAATGACTGAATTGAGAATGTTTGACTTAAGTGGTAAAGAGAAAAAATGAATATCATCTTGCCCTGGGGAACACCTCTTATACCCTATAAAGGCTATATGTTAAATATGTACTATAAACAAATGATGTGGTAGTATCTCGCCCTGGGGGTATATTTACATATAAATATGATTTCAAATAAATACGAGTTGTCTATTGATGGTATTACCAAAGACAGATTGAGGATTAATAGGATCGCACTAATAAAGGAGTGTCTCCTCACATCAAGGGGGTCCCTGGTCCGAGTCCTAACTGAGCCAGAAGATCTTTCTGAGTGGAGTTTGCTCCAAGTGTTCTCCTCGTGTTAATGTGGGTTTGTTCTGGTTTATCCTACAATCCAAAGACATGAAGGTTAGGAGAATTAGAGACTGTAAAATGTCCTTAGATGCGAGTGAAGGTATGAATGTGAGTCATTCCTGTGATGGACTCTCTCCAGGGGTTTCCCTGCCTACGTCCCGAGACGCTGAGATAGACTCCAGAATCCCTGCCACCCGAGAATGAATCGATATCTTACACCAGTACTCATGATTTGCATGCCCAATTTATTTGTTATCATGTTTAAATATTGGCTCTGATCAAATGCATGACTAACTTTTCTATGTATAAAAAGTTTTATTCTTATTAAAGTGTCTTATTAAGCCTTATTAAAGTTTTCTTCTCATTAAACTTATGAGATTCATTCTTGGGCGTGTCAGTGCTGAACCTGAAAGTCAGCCGAAAAGCCAATCGCAAAACAAACAGTGATTCATGATTTTCATACTATTTTTTTTTTTTTACTGTAACAACTCATGCCAGTGTGAAGTAATCTTTTAGAACGCAAACAAAATGTTGTAATGTTAAACATAGCTTTTCAATGACATCAAACCGGTGTTCGGTTTACATCTTGCACTTGAGATAAAAGTTTAATATGGTATGAAAACATAGTGTAAATACTCAGAACTTGACACCAGGAGTGACGTTGGAAGGTGTGAATGAAAACAGCAAACTTGAATTGTCATCATGAGTCTCCCCATGTTAATATCAACTCTTGGGGTTGATAGTCCACAATTTTTAATAACTACACATCTTTTTCGACCACACCAGGAAATATTTAAATACATATGGCTTGACCTTCGATTTGTGACTTGAATGTCAGCTGGGTACCAGCAGTCTGAGTGCAGATTACAGTCAACCACAACAAACACCGTCACTCAAGATGATGACAATGGGTGTACCTTTTTGTCAGATGCTTTCTCATTGGAGAACCTATTGATATAACAAGGTAAACATTGGTAGAGTGAAAGTATAATGGTGATTACTGAATTTAGTTTCAGACTCATCTGAATTCTGTGGAAGAAGTAAAGTATTTTCTAGTTAGGATTTCCAAAATGGGACATCAATTACTTGCCTTCTTCCTCGCCTTAATCTGTATTCCAGGTATTTATGCAATTGTATTTTCATTTTCAATTGAGTTCTAATTTCTTTTTTTTTAAGAACAATGCAGAAAGGAGATCATTTGTTACTGTAAATGTACCAGTTTTACAAATTTACCAAACATTGTATTTGACAGAATGTAAATGTCATTAAATCTGTATTTTTACTTAAAAAAATCATTAGTAATCTTCAAATTCTGTATAAAAGGAAGGTCAATTTTAAGAAATTATCAGTAGTATATACTTTAGTAACAAATACCTCTTTATATTAAATGTATATATATTTTGGTAACACTTTACAATATGGCCTCATTTGTTAACATTAGTTACTGCATTAACTAAACTACACTCTAAAAAATGCTGGGTTGTTTTAACCCAATTTTGGGTAAAATATTACGAACAAAGTAACAACGAACAAAATATTTTTGCAGCATTTATTAACCTTTGTTAATGTTGGTGTTCATGTTTATGTTAGTGTTAGCTCACAGTGCATTAACTCATTTTTGCAGCTTTCAATCATAAATATGTATTAGTAAATGCTGAGCTTAAGAAGAACTAACAACAAACCATACTTCTAATGTATTTAATAATCTTAGTTGATGTTAATGTTCACAAATAAAACCATATTGTAAGGTGTTTCCTTTATTTCCAAAAACTTGGAGTGAAATACTGTTATAATGTAGTGCTGAATATTCAACTTGTCTCAGGTTCTTCTGATTATTAGTATTACAAGAAATATATATTTGTATATTTGAAGAAATCTACATTTGTGGATACAGTGACGTTACCCCAAAATGCCAGAATGAAGTAGATTAAAGTTCCCAGATTACACATAAACATGTATGAATTACATTAGCAATAGCAATGCTAAAGGGTGATCCATATAATAATTACATATTACATGGATGCTGTTCATTAGTACACTTTAGTGCCTATGAGTCCTTTTTACTTCTACAAGCAAGAACATACTAAATATGAAAACCACAACTATGGAAACAAGCAACGAATATGCAAAGGCTACATGTAAATCAGTAGACTTATTTCCATCACAATCCAAGAGAGTTGAATATTTTCTTACTTAATATGAATATGTTTTTTGGATGTTTTCTGTTTGAAATGATACTGACTGGCTCTCCTGCGTCTCCTAGGTCTTTGTGCAGTGACACTGGTTCCATCACAAAACCCTGTGGCGGTCGGGAGCAATGTCACCATAAGTTTGAAGGACCCCATCGACATTACAGTTGGGAGCTGGTTGTTTCGGTCTGGTACAATCTTCATATGGGCAACACCAAACATTTTCCCGGGTAGTAGCCACCAAGATGGAATATCTTTAAACATCTCTACTTATCAGCTCACCTTATTGTCAGTAACTCTGAATAGCTCCGGCTTGTATGTATTGGAGGCCTTGAGTCCAAACAGGATCAGAGCAGATATTACATTAGATGTTCAGGGTAAGTTGAATAAAGATCTTCTTACCTATTTACACTGCAAAAAATAATATATTCACAGAACTTGTATTTAGTGAATTTATGCCACGAGTTTTTCATTGTATCAGCTGCCTTCACATAAAAAACCCCTGTAGAATAAGAAAGCTGTAGTTTATTAAGCTATAGAATTGAATGATTTTAAGTCAATTCAGTGAAGTTCAATTATATATTTTTATATCTTGAAGAAAAACATTTAATTTAGATTTTACCACATAAAGCAAATATTTAAATTGATCTATATAAGAAGATTTCTTGTATCAAATGTTTCTTAAATTCTATACAAAGAAGTCCACTCTTTTATAGACTGTTCCTTCAATGTGACCACCGAATCGTTTAACATTCAAAATATTCATGATGGAATAATATAGCCTAAACACTGCCAAACCAAAACAACAGACAGAAAAAAGATAATTGAATAATTATTTGTAAATAAATCTTTGGCTATTTTACCAGAATTATCTACTACATATAATTTGCTTTACATTTGTACACATATATTTTCTGAGGGTATATTCAAAACAAACATTTGTGCACAATGTTCAACATACTTTTAGCCGCTTACGCACTTACAACACTTACACTCCCTGCCAAAAATTATATTGCGTAATATTTTCATGTGGTTACTTCATGCTCTTTAAATATACAAAAAAAAAAAAAAACTTGTTTATTTAGCCTATACTACACCAACATGAACCTGATAACAGCAACAGTTTACATGTAGGCTACTCTGCATTGAATAAGTCGGTGAACTACAGATGATTTTGTTGAGGGGATGCAAATTAAAGAATGGACTGATGATGGGAAAAGTAACAGTCTATACTATTGGTAAATAATAGGTAAGCTTTGAGCTTGCAGAAACTCTTGTACTAAAACATTTTCTGTTATTTTGTAGAACCTGTCAGTAATGTTACTGCAGATGTAAGCAAGACAAACCTGGTGGAGTATAACGACACCGTGACGTTCACATGCCACGCCAGCGGCACTCCACTGTGGTTTTCATGGCAGAACGGCAGCTCTGCAGTCACAGCGGGAGAAAGAGTTCAGCTCAGCAACAATGGACGAAATCTCGTCATCAGTGGTGTGAGCCGGTACGACGAAGGTCCCTTCAAGTGTGTTGTGGTAAACAACATCAGCAATGGAGAGAGTAGTCAAATTAATCTCACTATAAGCTGTGAGTATATAACAGCACAAAGTGTCAATTTCACTACATTTTCCTTAACATGTTTCAAAAGCTCAATCTGAATTGGTTTCATGTGTTTAGATGGGCCCAGTAACCTAAGAATTACAGCCTCGCCAGACAGCATGGCATTGTCTTCTGGTTCGGCCATGTCTCTGTCATGCTCTGCTGAGTCCAAACCAGCAGCTTCTTTCTACTGGACATACAACGGCAATCCTCTGAATGTCTATAGTTCGAGTTATAATCTTAGAGACACTACTGTGAATATGACTGGACTGTACACCTGCGTTGCCCAAAATGAAGTCACGCTCAGATCTGCTGCAGTGACAAAAACTATTCGTATAGTTGGTGAGAACACTCTCGAAATATGGTTGTATACATTTCTTATGCTTGATCTTGTGATCTTTTTATCACCAATACATTGTTGTTTGTTTATTTAGACCCAATCTCAGCAGTGTCAGTGAATCCATCAGGCTCTTCAGTAGAACACATGCCTTTTAATCTAAGCTGTAATGTTGTGGGGACAGTGGACTCCATTCAGTGGATGAAGAACGGGGTGTACCTGTACGCCGACAATACGACCACTTTTTTCAATGGCAACTCAACCTTGAGTTTTAAAAAACTCGCTCTTAGTGATGACGGACTGTACCAGTGTGCCGCTAGTAATGCTGTCAGCAACACTACCATCCAGGATTACAACCTTATGGTCAACTGTGAGTAGGATAGATATTTCGAGAACATCTTTGTTTCCTATGAATACTGTATAGATTAAGATGGGGTAAGATGCCACCATAAATTTCTGAAATATTAATCTGGGCTTTTCATCTGGGCTTTTCAAAAAGTTTTAGTGTCAGATAATATTGAGCTGTTAATTTATTTTATGTTGGATCTTTATAGTTATTATTCTAAGAATTGCTCAAATCTTTGTGTACTCATTGTTAGTTATGTGTATTACAATGTTAAAAATAGTGCACCATTATAACTTGAAACAGAAAGTTAACGCAATTCATGTATTTACTAGATGGCCCAATCAACACTACAGCCTCTGGTCCAAATGTAGCCGTAGTGGGATCCAGCGTGACATTCAGCTGTTCCTCTGTCTCACGTCCTCAAAGTCAATACAGCTGGCATTTCAATGGTTCAAAAGTAGCAGATGGCTCAGTGTATGTGACTGCAGCTCTCAATAAAAACCACAGTGGATTGTACACCTGCATGGCCTTCAATAATGTCACAGGCATTAGCAGCTATGCCTCAGTGCAGTTAACTGTACTTGGTGAGTCATTCAATTCAGGACTTTGCTAAACTGAAACTAGCAAATGTGTTTATTCTAAAGTGTGTTTTTAAAAACTGAAATGGTTGGAAATGTGGTTTATATATACATATATATATATATGTGTGTTTTTTTTTTTTTTTGGTATGAAATTTAGCTCCTGTCACCAATGTTATGGTTAACATGGACAATCAGCAACCAATCTTCAACCAGTCCTTCACACTAACCTGCACTGCCAGTGGAGATGTTGAGCACATTCAGTGGATGAAGAACGGCATGTTCCTGTATCCTGAAAATGGAATCACTTTCTCCAATGACAGTTCCACCTTGAGATTTCAAAATCTCTTTCTCAATGATGACGGACATTATCAGTGTAAAGCAAGCAACGCTGTCAGCAACTCAACCAGTCACGCCTATGACCTGATGATCAACTGTGAGTAACAAAAATATATTAGTAACATGTCCATTTAAATCATTGTACATGGGAATAATTTCAATGTAAATGCAATATTTCAGATGGTCCATGGAACCAGACAGTCACAGGCCCTCTCATTGCAGCGACTGGGTCCAATGTGATCTTTAACTGTAATGCAGTCTCTCGTCCTCAAAGTCAATACAGCTGGTTCCACAATAATTTAAAAGTGGGAGATGGTCCAGTGTATGTGACTGCAGCTCTCAATAAAAACGACAGCGGACTGTACTCCTGCATGGCCGTCAATAATGTCACAGGCATTAGCAGCTATGCCTCAGTGCAGTTAACTGTACTTGGTGAGTCATTCAATTCAGGACTTTGCTAAACTGAAACTAGCAAATGTGTTCGTTCTAAAGTGTGTTTTTAAAAACTGAAATGGTGGGAAATGTGGTTTATATATATATATATATAATTTTTTTGTATGAAATTTAGCTCCTGTCACCAATGTTATGGTTAATATGGACAATCAGCAACCAATCTTCAACCAGTCCTTCACACTAACCTGCACTGCCAGTGGAGATGTTGAGCACATTCAGTGGATGAAGAACGGCATGTTCCTGTATCCTGGAAATGGAATCACTTTCTCCAATGACAGTTCCACCTTGAGATTCCAAAATCTCTTTCTCAATGATGACGGACATTATCAATGTAAAGCAAGCAACGCTGTCAGCAACTCAACCAGCCACGCCTATGACCTGATGATCAACTGTGAGTAAAAAAATATATTAGTAACATGTCCATTTGAATCATTGTACATGGGAATAATTTTCAATGTAAATGCAATATTTCAGATGGTCCATGGAACCAGACAGTCACAGGCCCTCTCATTGCAGCGACTGGGTCCAATGTGATCTTTAACTGTAATGCAGTCTCTCGTCCTCTAAGTCAATACAGCTGGTTCCACAATAATTTAAAAGTGGGAGATGGTCCAGTGTATGTGACTGCAGCTCTCAATAAAAACGACAGCGGACTGTACTCCTGCATGGCCTTCAATAATGTCACAGGCATTAGCAGCTATGCCTCAGTGCAGTTAACTGTACTTGGTGAGTCATTCAATTCAGGACTTTGCTAAACTGAAACTAGCAAATGTGTTCGTTCTAAAGTGTGTTTTTAAAAACTGAAATGGTTTGAAATGTGGTATATATATATATATAATTTGTTTTTTGTTTTTTTTGTATGAAATTTAGCTCCTGTTACCAATGTAATGGTTAATATGGACAATCAGCAACCAATCTTCAACCAGTCCTTCACACTAACCTGCACTGCCAGTGGAGATGTTGAGCACATTCAGTGGATGAAGAACGGCATGTTCCTGTATCCTGAAAATGGAATCACTTTCTCCAATGACAGTTCCACCTTGAGATTCCAAAATCTCTTTCTCAATGATGACGGACATTATCAATGTAAAGCAAGCAACGCTGTCAGCAACTCAACCAGCCACGCCTATGACCTGATGGTCAACTGTGAGTAACACAGATATATTAGTAACATGTCCATTTAAATCATTGAACATGGGAATAATTTTCAATGTAAATGCAATATTTCAGATGGTCCATGGAACCAGACAGTCACAGGCCCTCTCATTGCAGCGACTGGGTCCAATGTGACCTTTAACTGTAATGCAGTCTCTCGTCCTCAAAGTCAATACAGCTGGTTACACAATAGTTTAAAAGTGGGAGACGGCCCAGTGTATGTGACTGCAGCTCTCTCACTGAACGACAGCGGACTGTACTCCTGCATGGCTTCAAATAACATCACAGGCAGCAGCAGCTACGCCTCAGTGCAGTTAACTGTAATAGGTAGGTCTTTTTGTGGACTGTCAGGATCTTTTTTTAACCCAATTATTGTTGTTGTTGTTTTTTTACATATGTAAAGAGATCATTTGAAAACTCATGAAAATTTTGCTTACATAATATAGAAATTCTCTCTTCACTCATTTAGTTTGGAAATCAGACTACACTAAGTTGCACTGTATATTTTTGATTCCCTAAAAATTACTGATTCATACGAGTCATTTGATCGAGCTACACCAGTCGTACTGTAAGTTTTTTATTCAACTAAAAGAACGGGCTCATGAGAGTCATTTGTTTGGGGAATCACACTACACTGGTTGCACCATATGTTTTTGATTCACTAAAAAGAACCGGTTCATCAGAGTCAGTTGTTCTTGAATCGGACTACACTGTTGCAGTGTATTTTTGATTGTTTGTATTTTGTAGCCCACAGGGACAGTTCAATAGAAAGCAATTTATTGCTAAAATGTTGCAGTAAATGTATTTTTTATACTATAGCATCACATTCAATACAGAACACAAACTAAAAATCATTAAAATGAAAATAATTCCAATGAAGACTACTGTTAAAAGCGACCCTAGAAGGTACATAATCACATTATTTACAACAAGGTGTGGTGGACTAATATGATATTCTGTGCACTCTACAGATGCCATCACTTCAGTGGTAGTGACCCCTGATCGTTTCAATCCTCTGGCTTCTCAAAGTCTGCAGCTCAAATGTAATGTGATGGGTCCCTACAACAAAATCTACTGGCTTAAAGACAACCAGAATTTCCAGCCATCAGACGGAGTTACTTTTTCAGAAGATAATACCATTGTGACCTTCAAATATCTGAAGACCGCCGATGATGGGCAATATCAGTGCGTCGCCACAAACATAATGAAAGAGCATGCCAGTGAACCATATGGTCTTATGGTCATCTGTAAGTAATATAAAAAACATACATGTTTAAAATATAGCTGTAAGCAGCCATTAAGGGGCCAATCACAAAGGGGGGACTAAACTAAAAATGAAACAAATTTGAACAACTATGGCATAATTGGTTAGCCTGGTGCCACCAGACTCTCGTAAATTTCATTTATACAGAGAGTCTGGCCTGGTCAACTTGTTCAGAAGTTATAAGTTCAAAATATTATTCACATTTCATCTTAATGCAGCAAATAGCTGTGAAGCTACAGGCTCACGTCCATTTTGGTGTGCTCTTCGTCGAATTTGTTAACGCACGACTACGAGAAAGGTTGGGTCTATCAAAATGTCAAGATGCCAGGATGGTCTAAACGTGTCCTTCAGTGCTTGGCTCCTAATTACTTTGATATAAATCTGACTTTAAAAGACTTGTTTTTTGTACAAACTAAACCTCTTTGTGTTTACTGAACAGTTGGACCACAGAGTGTGCAGATCATTGTACTTCCAGGGATTCCCACCAAGTTGACATGTCAAGCACTGTCTCAGCCACCAGCTGTGTATCATTGGATCGAAAACAACACAGTAGTGGGAAATCAGTCTACCATAGAAGTTCCCATAAAGTATATCCTGGGCAGCAATTACACCTGTGTGGCCAAAAACCCTTTGACCAATGTGACGGTCTACACCAGCCAAGTCGTCAATAGTGAGCATTAGCCCAAATTCACACAAAACAGTTGACATGCAATATAGAGGTTAATTGTCAAAATATGCCGACATAGGAAGTTGTATGGTGTGTTCATGAAGTAACCATTCTCTCTCTGTCTTTATCACAGACCCCAATACTGCTGTCAGCGTCCAGGCGAGTGTGTTGCTGACTGCTCTCATCGCTCTCCTGCTCCCTCTGCTTGAATTATGGCTCTAATACTCATATTACTCTCAGGAAGAACATGGTATTTCTGAATGAGGCATGTAGATTAGTTGAACTGCTCAAATTACTTTTTGAAAGCCAGACATATAAGCATTCATTAACGGAACACTATTTTGGCAACTAATAAAGGGGGTTGCATTTTAAAGGAACCATACTGCATTATTTGCCTATATTTATTTTCTAAAAATGATATATGTGGTACATTTATTACTATCATTAATTGAACAGTACTTTAATGAATCACCCATTTAATATGCTTTATATACTCTAAATTAAAGCTGAACCTCATAGATGCTTCAAACACAACTAGTTCATGTTTCTTATCTCGCAATTATGTAATCTTCTCTTGAAGGAAAATGATATGCCTACAGTGTGATTTATGTATTTTGTGATTATTTAAAAGATCAAAAAATGTGAAATGTTATATATAATATTTAAACGTTATTTTCTTTATGGAATTAAATAAAAGCAAATTATTCAAACAAACTTCTCTTTTTATTGGCAACCCGTTTTATTTTTAAATGCACTTGCACATCTTTTCCAATTGTAAAAACTCAACCTCACTGGATAGATTAAATGATTTGGAATATAACAGATACAAAAGTAGTTCAGTATACACTACTTACTTTAGATATTGTGTAACAGGTACATGTATAAAACTGTGGGGACGTATAGTTTGTGTGCATAGTGACTGTGAGATTAAATCGGCATACTGCCTATGTTGCCTTTCTTCTGCTTCATGATTCCTCCAGTCAAACGTTGGCATATTTTTGATGTCGCACTTCCCTTCTTTTGGCAAAAAGCTTTCTGCTCTTTGAGGACTCCTGAAAATAAAATAAAGGAAAATGGATAGGGCTGTCAAGTGATCAAATGTTTTAATCTTATTAATTACATGATACAGCGATTAATTAATCAAATTATATCGTAAATTAATCAGTTAGGCTAAGAAATTACCACCCCCCTTAGTCCTTAAAGTCACTATTGTGTTAAATAAGAAAAGCTTTTTTTTTATTTATTTTTTTGATTCAACATTCAACAAACTTTTTGGCTTCGACTGCCATTAGGGGGAGTAAATGATGACAGAATATTCATTTTTGGGTGAACAATACATTTAATGGGTTTTTTTTTATTAATATGGAAATGAAATCTTTTTTTTAATGAAATAATAGGCTACTCTAAATAAGAAACTAAAACTGCTGTGGTGGTAAATGGCTAAATGACTAAGTCATTCATTGAGCTGATTCATAGGAATGAATTAAATGTCTCTCTTTGGGCAAACAGTTCTGCTCTGGCTTTATAGGTAGCTATCCTCGTTAACAAAATTTAGCAAAAGCAAACAATATTGCCTGAAATATAACACAAAATTAACTTCTGATTTATTAAAGTAAAATATATTACAATATCAACTTCTTGATTATTGAACTGTTGGATAAAATTAGTAGGTCTATCACATGTGCACTCATGCTATTCGGGACTAAAACAGCACTTGTGTGACGCTGTAACACAGTCTCATCCCAAGATATCATACAACTGACGCTTTTGACCATACGTCAACATCCGCCGTATTAGGGTAACCTTAAATGTTGGTTAGATGACGATCCTGGGGCGTCATCCAACTGACGGTTTACCTTTAATGTCAGTTAGGTGATGGGGTAGGTTTAGGATTAGATAACGTCATCTAACCGACGTTTAAGGGTACCCTAAAACGGCAGATGTTGACGTATGGTCTAAAGCATCAGTTGTATGACATAATGCGCTCATTAAAACCTACTCGACAGAATTATATCGTGATATACTCATGAGACAAACTCACACAGGAGAGGAGCATTTAGGCTATAGCGAGTTGCCCCAGAGTTTCACGATCTGGTCTGTTTAACGTAAATGACAAATGGTCTGGGTAAATACAGGTTGCATAACTCACTGTATTGACGTTGCAGCTCACAGGGACAGTTCTCAAATCTTCTTCCTGTGTAAAACACCACATCAATCAAAATGACAGGACTCTTTCATTTTACACTTTTGCACATGTCACGGCAAACATACTGTTAGAGAAAATGTCATATTCAGAATCAAAACTTTCATCATTAAGGAGAGACACTTTACTGGTTAATTGCTGTTGCACAAAACAATTATGTTTTCTACAGAATCGCAAGGATAAGCAGTAAACGATTGTCATATAAGGAAAGAACAATTAAAAGCTCTTTGAGACCGACAGTGAGTTGTGTATGCTATTTTCTTTAAGACACGGGGTAAATAAAGCGCGTTACTTACTTTTAATGAATTTAGCTATTATTATCTAAAGAAGTTAGCCCCAAATAATATTAGCATTTCCGCCTCAGTTAATATTGTATTTTATATTTGAATGATCATTAAACAAATACTGTTTTTTCCCCAAGCAATGTTTCACTGCAACACTGACTTGACTGCATTAAGAAGGTACAAATGGAATGCTAGCATATCCTGTTTAGTTAAAGGGGCACTATGCAGGAATCCCGTTTTTGTCGAACATCAACCCCTAGAGTCGCTGTGGAGTACTTGAACTTAACATTACTGTCGTAGATACCACTCGCGCAGAGTGTGACATGGCATTAGATAGTACACAATAGTAAATTGTGTTTCATTTGTCGTTTAATGAGTTTCTAATATATTTTGTTAGTGGTGAGAATTTTCACGTGATTAAATACATAGATCCGACAATTACCCCTATGAACTTTAATGATCCAGAGGCAGAACTTTCGCCAGGTGTGTTTCGCCAAGGTTCTAGGTTCTAATCCCTACTAGTTGTATAGTTTATTTTCCTCATCAAAACCGATTATTTATTAGTGGTTGTATTTCAAGCATGGACAAACTTTTTTGTGTATTTTGGGATTTCACCGTAACAAATATAGAGTCTCTCAGTCCCCGCAAAGGATTGAAGCGCGTGAAGACTGTGCGCGTCACAACAGAACACTGTATCCGCGCCACTGATCGCAGCAGCAACAAGCACTTCAGTTACTTGAGTTCAAAAACAACACATTTCAGATCGCCTCTTATTTAACATACGAACGAAATGAATGCTCTACTAGAGTTACCTGGAGATATTTTATTTGTTTGTATTGGTACATCCATGCCGCGAGATGTTTCAATGGGGGACATATCACACCCACAAATTCAGCTGTGCTGGTAACTTATAACAGAAATAATCGCAATTAAATGGAATGGAGATTTTTCTATACAATAACAGGCTAGTCAACATTTGAAGTCAAAACCATTCATTAAAAAATTACATAAAAATTTTTTGAACAATACTATGGATTCAGCGATTCCTCAAAATTCATGCCTTAAGAAATTAGGAACTTTATGTTCCATTATTTTGTTAGAGGATTGACGCTATTTCTTTAAATGTGCGCAGTCAATTTTCCGCTGATTCATTGTACATCAGAGTATTCATGTGTTTTATTGCATGTCAATGTGTAAAAAAATATAAGACAGGCTATTTGGGGCTCCATAGTATTTTGTGACGCATTCAAAAGTCATTTTTAAACCATTTGTGTCGATGGTGATGTCTATCTTGTAGGTTTTCAGATATGTACATCTCTGAGAGATATGTGTGTCATCTTACCACTGCAGTTGCATGTCCTGACCTGCCTTCTGGACACCTCTGGAGATTTATCTGAATCTCTCCGCTGAGGCTGGGCTGCATCAAGGACAAATATTGAAACATCAACATTATTCAAACAAATCACACATTTAAAGGAGTAGTTCACTTTAAAAAAAAAAAACTTTTGCTGATAATTTACTCACCCCCATGTCATCCAAGATTCTTTATTCAGTCGAAAAGAAATTAAGGTTTTTGATGAAAACATTCCAGGATTTTCTCCATATAATGGACTTCAATGGGAACCAAACGGTTCAAGGTCCAAATGAGAGTTTCAGTGCAGCTTCAAAGGGCTTTAAACGACACCAGACGATGAATAAGGGTCTTATCTAGCGAAACGATCTGCCATTTAAAAAATAAATAAAAAGTTTCAGTTTTATAAGCACAAATGCTCGCCTTGCTCTGTTCTGTAATGAGCATTCGTGACTCTCCTGTTCAAACTCATTCATCAAAATTTATCTTTTGAAATCCAAAAAAATCAAAAACAAATCTTTTTTCGAATCATGACTCGAAGGGTCCTAGATAAGACCCTTATTCATCGTCTGGTGTCGTTTAAAGCCCTTTGAAGCTGCACTGAAACTCTCTTTTGGACCTTGAACCGTTTGGTTCCCAATGAAGTCCATTATATGGAAAAATCCTGGAATGTTTTAATCAAAAACCTTAATTTCTTTTCAACTGAAGAAAGAAAGGCGTGGACATCTTGGATGCCATGGGGGTGAGTAAATTATCAGCAACATTTTTTTTAAAAGTGAACAACTCCTATCATAAATTTTAATAAAAAAAAACTTTTGAAATATATTACATTGCAGGATTTAAGGAATAGTTTACCCCAATATATATATATATATATATATATATAAATATATATATATATATATTGATAAATTGGTAACCAAACAGCTGATGGAACCCTATTGACTTTCATATAGTATTTTGTACTTGCTTCATATGAAAATCAATGGGGTCAATCAACTGTTTGGTTATCCAAATTCTTCAAAATATATTCTCTTGAGTTCAGAAGAAGAAATTAATACAGGTTTGGAACAACCTGACGGTAAGTAAATTATGACAGAATTTTCATTTTTGGGTGAACAATCCCTTTAACAGATGTAATTTAAATTCTAAATGCAAATACAAAACAAGCAATATATTTTTGGTTTGTAAATTTACAATGCAAAATAACATAACAGCTAAAAAACAACAACAACAAATACATATAGCATACCTTAAATGTAATTATATTAATTAATATTTTTACCTTGACAGTAGATGTTAGTGGCAATCACCAGAGCAAAGGCCAGCAGAAGCACCTGGAACTTCATCTTTCTCACAAGCACTTAGACAGAAAATGAGAAATACTGCCTAAAATAACACTTTTAAGTCTTCAAGACTCCTGCTTTTCAAGAGAACATTGTATTCAAATCTAGGGTTACACAGTATTTATATGACAAAGCTCTGATTTCTGGGTCTCAAAAGCCACGTCTGGTTATGCCCCAACTTGCTGGATAGAATTTTAGAAGTGAAGTGTGAATGACTTGTTGACAGCATTTTTTTTTTTTTTTGATGGAAACTGCCAAGATCTTTGATGAGGGTTGCCACAATTTTGCAGAATTTCAATGTCCCCTTTGTAATTCTAACTCTGATGAACCCTCATAGAATTTTTTTCTTATTCTTACCATATCACATTTATACCTTAGTTCAGTTCAAATGAAACCTATTAAGTCCAGTGCCAAATGTTCTGCATTAGATGGTTTCGCAGGAACCCAAAAGTTCATATTTCACTAAACCTTTCAAAGTCTGATAACACTATGCGGTTACAGTAATTTGTCATGAAAGAAGATTTATTTTCTTGTGAACAAGCACCTGGTCTGGGTCACATTTGATGAACAACTCAAGACCAAAAAAATAAATTCCTTAACAGCTAAATGATATCAAGCATGCACCCCTAATCAATCTTGTATTCACTCAGATTCATTAAACTGTAAAGACAGGCTGGTTAACACTGTTGTAACTGCGAAACAAAAAAGGAAATAAATATCGTCTTTCTGAAGACACTCTCAGATCATTTACAAGAAATGACATCTTGTGGACTTCTTTAATCAGAGACCTGACCTCAACCCAACTGAGATGCTTTGGCATGACCTCAGCACATGCCAAGAACAGAGCTGACATGAAACAGCTTTATGAAGACAAATTGAACAGATTCACAGATGCAGAAATCATATCTATTATTAAAACCACAAACATCACACAATTTCAAATCACATACTTAAATCCTCACTCTGCTCTGAATATTTACAGTGTGTCTGATAAATCTATAAAACTATAAGCAGACTCTATTGTTGTTGAATATGGAGATACTTTTTTGATGTCGTTTTGATGTCGGCTTTCAGAAAAGTGCCTAATGAAGAGGAATTAGATTCTACCTGTCACATGCTGACATAAAAGAAATGTTGTGCAAGACATTTGAGTTCATAAAAGAACTAAAGTACACATGGGTTGTCTCAAAAGTCACGGATTTACAGATATCCTGGAACTGTAATTCTATCTTTAACAGTCTGAATCACTCAGCTTGATATCACGTCATCTGACACTCTTGTGTACACCATAACATGCCCCAGCCGAGTGCTTGTTTTCTGATGCTTATCAGATTGTAGGTGCCAAAAGGTATTTAACAGTATTTGAGCACTGACACAATGTCAAAGAGAAACTGACTTCAATTCATTCACCTGAAGGAGACCTGTCGCCGAGACCTGACCACGTTTTCTGAAAGCAACTGGAAGTTACTTTAAACACGTGGATTAACTTCTGAATTTACACTAATTTTTATGCCTTTTTTTCTGGTTATTTCAGACTGTAAAATATCATACCCTAAAACAATTATATTAAATATCAATTCATGACATTTGTGTAAAAAAATGTATACACAAACACACACTTGTGGCCAAAAGTGCTAGCTTTCATACAAAGAAATTATAAACACATGCAAAAACAAGAACCAACTAAACATTAATAACTAATTATGTTGTTGTTATATACATTTTCCTCTATGCTTTTTGTTTCTCTTATGTATTTTTTTTTTTTGCAAAATAAACTAAAAACTATAGCTGTACTTTGCCTTTTTGTCAAATTATTTAACGTTTAATGTTTCGTTTTTTCTTCATATTTACAATATTTCAAAAAATATAAACTTTTTCCTCATTTTGTGATAATTTAATGAAACTCATAAAAGGGTCATAAAAAAATCTCAACCTTCAGACAACACTTTTGGTCACTACTATATAAATATATATATTTCCCTATAGTTCCCTATATATTTAAAAAGTTTGGGTAAGATTTTTAATAGAGCGATGGCACATTAAAATGTTCAAAAGACATTCATAATGTTACAAAAGATTTCTCTTTCAAATAAATGCTTCTTTTAAACTTTCTATTCAATTAACACTTAAATATGAACCGTTTTAATATTAACTGTCAACACTGATAATAATAGGAAATGTTTCATGAACAGCAAATCAGCATATTAAAATGATTTCTGAAGGATCATCATGTGACACTGAGGTGATGATGCTGAAAATTCTCTGCCATCACAGGAATAAATTACATTCATAAATATATTCAAAAATAAACAGTTATTTAACATTGTATAATATATAACAATTTAATTTTATATTTCTATATTTAAAATAATATTTCACAATTTTTACATGTATTTTGATCAACTAAATACAGCCTTGGTAAGCTTACATGATTTCAAAAATGCCAACCCTAAAGGTTTGAACAATGTACTGTATATTTAAAAACGCAATAACACTTCTAAGAACTAAATGTGTCCTTCATAATAAAAGACAGCTTAAAATAGAAATTCAAAACAACAGATTTGGAAGGTTTCCCAGGTTTTATTCCATCATTTTTACATGATAACTGTTTATCGCAGCACCAGACATATCTAACCCTCAGACTGGAATCTCAACACAGAGTCACAATTCCTGGAATCACTAGAAGATGATAAATGTTCACAAAAGCCCATCAAGACAAGACAGTACGAACACAAACACCAGGACAAAGCAGCAGAACAATCATACACCTTGACATTTAACCATATTCCTCAGTATTTGAAAGTGACGGTGGGTTGATTGGTTAAAATAAAGAAAGTGGTCAGTGTCTTTTCCATTCTCTGCTTATTATATACTGAGCCATGCGAGGACCACCCACACCCACACCCACTCCCACTCCTTGTCTTTAGTTACAAGGTTGGATTTTATCCAAAATGTAAATCTTTCAGTCAGATACCTCTGGTGCCTAAAGAACATTTACTTTTTTAGTTACCTGGAGGTGAAGGAAAGAATCAGAAAAAAAAAGAAAAACACTGTACAAAAATAACTGAAAGACTAATTCAATGTTTATCACAAAGAATTCCTGCAAAGAAAGTATCCAAAACAATACATCTTTTGTAATCATTTTAAAGCTACGTAACATTGTGTGAGGCACCTACCCTTTTTTCTTAGAAAAGAGACTAATACGGGCATTGACAGAGAACAAAACCAAATTAACCCATATCGTTCCTTTCAACAAACAAACAAGCAGTTTCCAACATATGAAGAGCCTGCTTTCGAGAAGTCTGCTGTTTCCAACACAAGGATCAAAAGGAAGTCTTGGTCAATCAAACCATGATAGCAGCACGCAGCCCTTATGTACACGTCAACAACCTCTACTCATCACCATTACACTGCAAAATAACAGGCTTGTTCATATATGCAGACTTTGTAGCGCACTAAACATTTTGCGTAAAGATAATAAATCTGACGACATTTAAAGGGATAGTTGAGCCCAAAATGAAAGCTCTGTCATTATACCTTCAAGTCTAAACAAAACACAACACAGGGGGCCTGTAATAGCAATATATTTATAGAAATGTATTTCTATAAATATATTGCTCTATATATTTATGCTAGTCATATGATGTTTGGAACTACCTGAGGAATGGCATGACAGTTTGCATTTTTGGATGAACTATCCCTTTCTGAAGTCTCTTAAACAAAATCTATTTTTGTAGTAACAAGGAAGCTGTAATGCATACTGACGGGAAGCATGTGTTGATGTGTATGACATATACGTGTGTCTATTAAACAGTCATGAGTTTTCCTCGGGGTGTTTATATCTCAACAAGGCTCTAATTGTAGAGCATAAATGATGAGACATCCGTTATTTCACAGGAAAGGGTGTTTATGCTATATTTTGTGTTTGCGTTCATGGAGTTTGCTTATCTAAAAGGGATTTGATGCATTCATGCAAGGGCTGGCACACCCTCTGGTAGGCCTGCGGCGTGAGATGCAGATAATCATACATGTCCTGATGTGCGATGGAACCATCGGACTGAATAAACCCAGGGTCCATGTCCAGAAAAGAGACATGAGACAGAGACGCTACCTCAGCCTGAACTTGAGCATTCACACTCGCGTTACGCTCCCGAAGAGGGTTTGGACTTTTACCTCTTGGCAGCAATCCCTAGTGGTGAGGAAAGAAAGAGAATTACCTTCCAATAGGTGCAATAAATTTGAACCTTTTAATAAGACACCAATATCTATAAGGTATTGATAATGTTTATGAAAAAGTGAGATACTACCGTTTTTATATGTCAACAGGACAAAAAAGGAGCATTTTGACAATGGTCAAAATGATTGAATATGAATAACCGTTTCAAAGGTTCTTGTATAATGTTTGTTTGGGAATATGTTGTACCCTTTGGACAGTTCTATTTTTGTTACTTTTTGTTTCTCTGTTGCCCATTTCTCTCTGTTGAACAAGTCATAATGGCCAAGCACTGATGGAAATTATCAAGACTGGAATGAATTAAATTATTTTCAAAATATGAAATAATGTTGTGACAAAGAGAGGAAGGAGCTGAGACAACTAACCAAAACAAGAGTGTGAGCATGAGGAAGCTTCTCATGGATCACGTTGACGATGGCCATGATGCCTCCAAGAATCTGCTCTGGAGTGTGACCATGATTATTAGTGCCCACCCACAACACCACCACCTGCAGACCAACAGACCAAATAAGACATTAATAACTGTTTTTTTTTTTTTTGCTAGAAGAGGGTCTTTAAGTTTGTTTTGTCAATTAAGTTTTTCAGATGTCTAAACAGTGTCACCTGTGACCATTTTCCTTCATGTTTCCTTAAAATAAGGGATCCATATGCAAATGACTCACTTCTTAGAAAGAATTCAAAGATGTACAGACAGTATCTGGGCCACCTTGCATAAGTTGAAGCTCCACCTTAATTCGTTGAACTGCTTGGTTTAAAAAGTCTCTTGACAAACTCTGGTTTAACTTTGAATAAATCGATCAGTTTGCAAAATGAGAAATAGATATTGATATTGTATTAAGATATTACATGTATATTTAGAATAGATATATTGATATTTAGATATTGTAATAGTAGTTTTATTAGTTTCGTTCAAGAATGAATATGCTGCTTTGAATGGATCAGTGAATAAATGATTCTTTGACTTACTTGTTAAAAGGTTTGAGTTTCATAGAAAAATATCATACATATTTTTTTTATTAAATATTTAATTTCATATTTCTATATTTAAAATGTTACATTATAAAACTAATTTCATAACATTCTCACAACTCTAAATTAAGTGTAAATACATTCAAATAATAATATAATAATAATAGTAATAATAAATAGTAATTTCTGTATCACAACATTTAGTTAAAGGTAAAATATGTAGGATTTTGCAGTAAAGTATCCAAAAAAAAAAACACTAGGCCAATGTTACATGTTTTGTTTAGTTGATTACTTACAAGATCCCCAATGTATCCAACTATATGTAAATCGTGAGAATTTGGTCATCCAAAATAAAAGTATGTGTTTACATAATATATGTGTGTGTAGTGTGTATAATTAATTTGTATATATATACCCACACATGCATGTATTTATTTAAGAAAAATGTGTTATTAATATATCAAATACTTATATTTATATATATAATATTAATTATGTATAAATATATATAAAGTATATACATGCAAATATTTCTTAAATATACTGTATACATTCATGTGTGTGTATTTATATATACAAATTAATTATACACACTACACACACATTGCCCATCCCTAATTATAACCAAGGATACGGGGCGTGTGAGCAGGGGTGAGGGAGTCTCACCCCCGAGTCTGCGCAGTACGACTCGGCTCGGCATGGCTCGGTTCGCTTTCGCTCGGTTTGCTTTTCCACTGCAGTTAGTACCGCTTCAAAGTGGGTGGGATTATAGACTGACCATTTTAGCTTATCCGCTCGCTCCTCTGCAACAAACGAGAGGAACGTCTGCACTTCGTCCACTGACCACGATTCAGCCATTTCTTTTTTGGAAGTTTTCCTTCTTTCTTTTTTCTTCAAGCAAGTCAGTCAAGTAGTTTTAAAACAGGTGCTACAGTGGTGGCTGTTACTGGCAATTTAAATCTAGCGGGTTTGATGTCTCGCAAATACAATGACGCTGGTAGTGACAATTCTGTCTGACTGACCAATCAGTGATCTGCAGATCATTACAAAAATGACATACTGTACGTTTAATTTACCAATTCCAGCATAATGCCAACAACGGAAAAAATTAATTATTAAATTGTTTGTTGTTTTTGGATAAAAATTCACTAAAATTAGATCTGGTGTTACTTCATTAAGAGTCACTTGAAAAGTAAAGAACTCTAAAAGAGTTCAATCTATCACAGGCCATCAAAATATGCTTCAGTAATAATGGATTCTGGTACAAGGGGTATAAAGGAGGATCTTCACCCGTTAACAGAAACATACGAGTTAGACTAGAGTGCCTTATTCAGACGTAAATAAATATGAAAGTAATTTAAATGTGTTCTACAGTATGTAACTAACTTTTTAATGTATTTTTTATAGTAATTGTTATAGGGGTGCCAGGTCATTTACCTTTGGGCTGATGTGGTCCAGTTCTCCATTGATGAGTCTCCAGAGTACATGCTGTGTAGCATCTCCACCAATCCCGAAGTTCAGTGCATGGAGAGGAGAAAACAGTTTTCGCCAAACCTGCCAACATCAGGTAAAAAGAAACCTAGCATTGTGGATTTGTTGCTTTTTCTGGTAACACTTTAATTAAGGGTCTAATTCTCGCTATTAACTAATTGCTTATTCTCATACATATCACTAAGATATTTGTTGTTTATTAGTATTTATAAAGCACATATTTAAGACTTATTCTGCACAACATTTTCTGCATCCCTTAATCCCACCCAGTACCTAAACTTAACTGTACTAACTAATAAGCAGTATCAGTATAGTTTTAATTAATGCCATGTCAGCATCTGTGGCTATCTTCATGGCAAAAACTGAATTACAAAAAACAAGTTACATCAATACAATAAAATGAAAAACAAGCAAACAAAAAAAAAAGCATTTATTATTATTAAAACTTTTTAACATTAAAATGTTTAACTAATAAGCAGTAGAAGTTCATTAAGGCAAAAGTCATAGTCAATAGTTAATGGTGAGAATTGGGCCCTAAACTTAAAAGGGGGGTACAACGGTGTTTCATGTATTCAGAGTTGTTTACAGTGTTAAAGATAGCTTGCTGTAGTCATTGCTGCTGCTGCTCGTCTTTAATTTCAGCCTTGGGATCTGATTCGGAATCAAAAATGTATTTCTGAATGGGATTGTTAGCCATGGCTTGTTTTGGGATGTCACAGCTTCCAGACGCTCTCAACGCAAAAGCTATGCGCGCTCGTGATTATTTAGCCCACAAGGCACACCTCCACCCACTCATTTTTCCCCAGAAAGACTGTAAAGCCTATCGTTCTTTTATAAATGTAATAAAACTAAAGAATTTTTGGAGATATGAAGGATGCAATACTTCTCTATAGGTACTCAAGATTAACAAGAGATTGACTTACTGAGTGTTTCAAATAGTGACTGACACTAGAGTGTTTCTATCAAATATTAATGCTGTAATGTTAGTTGATACAAATGCTGTACCTCAAACTCATGCAGAAGCTGGATAAGTGAATCTCCAATAAACAGAACATCAGGCTCTTTTCCTTTACTGTCCGATACAAATCGATTGTGCTGCACAGATGAGAACACATAAAAATGACATTATGATTCTGTTTGCACATTAGAGAAGGTGCTGGATCATTTTTTTTTTTTTTCTTTTTTTTTTGACAGATACATCAACACGATATATTAGCAGTCTAATAGGTACACTAAGGTTGTAATATTGTTGTATATTGTACTAAAGAACCACCAGTGACATCCATCGGCCATCTCCCTGTGTGTCCTGACAGGGGGTGGGTGTGGCTGCAGGGTTAGAATCTCCACTCATTACTTCCTGGGGAACGACATGGGGAGATGAGTTACATTTCTTCTAGCGTTAAAAATGGATCCTCCTCAATTAAGCCCAAACAACATTTGAGATTATACAATTCTGACCACAATGGTGTGCAATAACATGCAAAACATTAAATTAAAACAAGAAGTTGTATTATGGTTGGTTAGTTTATGTACTTTGTACGCATCCTATCCGCATGAAAAGCAAAAACACGGCTACATTTTCCCACAGCTTTACTAGTTTGTTGCTATTTTTGATGAAGTTTGCATTGCAGTAGCTCACAACCTAGCTGATGAAAAAAATAGCAGCTTATAAATAACAATTGGTTGGACGTTTGAGTATTTCAAAAAGTTAACGTCTTAAAGATTATAAATGAGCTAAAAGTGTTTTTTTAACTTAGCAGCTCACATAGCTAATGTAGCACTTAGCATGCAGATGTCTCCATTTAGAAGAACAAGGCACAAAAACGCGTTAAAACAATGCGTAATATGATACTAAGTATTTGCAATACATGTTAGCCCTTATGTCGATTCACAATCATTTTAAGGATGGGAAAAGTCGTTACCAATAAATGTAAGCACAGCCGAGTTCAGTGTTCAATCAGTCAGCCAGCCAGCGGTCAGCTGCCAAACCCCGGAAGCAGGAATATCGAACCAGGCATTACTGGCAGATCGCCGAGAACAGTCGACTTATAAAATAGCATAAAACTTTACAAAAGCAAAAAACTGGTCATTAAATCTCCTTCGTTTTTGTTTTTAGTTTTCAGTGGTTCCAATATATGTCAAACTTTAAAACATTTTACTTAATAGCCATTTCCTTTGACCGAAATAGTCTTTGCAGAGATCTGCATTTGATGGTCATCTTTCGAAGCACGTTGCCAAGCAACGAAAAGTGAAAACCTAACGGCCTTTGGACTCAACTACAGGTATACCGATTTCATGTGGTGGTTTGATAATATATATGTATTATATGTCTATTTGATAATAAAGAAATCAAAATTCAACCGTTGAAACACAAAGAATGTTTTTTATTTGATGTATGCTGTTGCTAAACCAGTGTGGTGAACATAACCACAGAATTAGCATGGGACTACTAACACAGATTGCTTAAATTATTGAAATACATAACCGACTAACGTTATTTATTTATTTTTTTATAATAACGTGTCTTTTATAGTTTCAACATGAAGATAAGCCAGCAATCCTGCAAAAGCTTTCCACATAAACACAGCTTTCAGAAGACATCCAACAAGTCTTCATGTCATTCAGCCAATGCTGTCCACAACTGCAAACCGTCATGCAGCAGCAGCATGATTACAGATGTGCATTGCAACTCATCACATAAAGTAAGGCGTCTTAAAACCAGGAAGGAAAGGAATCAGATTCGAGGTCAGGAGAGAAACCGGTCTCACGCATACAATCAGCACAGTAGAAAGGATGGCGGTAAGAAAGCACAGTGCCACCACATCCATCCACTGTCGTGTTCAAGAAAAGAGAGCACATTCTTCGCTAAGCCGTTAATTCCCCGAAAGCCAAGCATAATAACTGAAGGACGCCTTACCGCCATCCGAGGCCTTTTCAGCCATGAGGTTAGGTCGATAGATATTGAGAGGCTGGTGAGCGACCAAATAAAGAAAGATAAGCAGAAAAATGAGCAAAGAAAACAGTCTATGACGCACATTACATCACCGCTATCTCCTCCAGTAACGTTACCTAATTCAGACCAGGACTGCGCTCTCGATTTACAGGAACCACTCCAGGAACAAGAAAACAATATGCCGCCACATGTGAAGAGGAAGAAGAGTTCAAGAAAGGAGCTTATTGGAAAAAGCACTGGTATTCGGACTAATAGAGGAGACGCAGGGCCTATGGGATTAATTAGAGAAGATGGGAAGTATGACAGAAATGCCGACATCAGGAAAGTAGATACTAGTAACAAAACAAGGCAAGATAGTCCAAGTAGACCAAGAGAAACTGAACACATGGTTTTGTCATCCTTAGAAAATGACCCGGTTCTTCAGTTATGCTCTACTCCAGTTGAAACCAATGATAATAATTCTGAAATTTCACAAACAGACATCAAATCCCATGATGAAGCATATCAAGAAAATGGCATTATGAAGAGTCAAATATTTGAGAAAACTTCTACAATGATGGAATTCCAAAACATGGAAGCTCCACAAATGTTGGAAAATCTGCAAACTTTAACCTCTCTATCTGAACTGGACCCTGGGGCTGGTCAATTGGCAGATAGTGTCAAGCAGAGGGAGCAAATGTCAAATTCTTGTAGGAAAGCAGTGAAAAGGCTGGCAAAGCGTTTGTGTCAGGCTTCAGAGCTCCATGTACCAAGCCATCGGTGTCCCCTGCTGGCCGAGTGTAGAGAGGTGCTAATGCAGACTTTACAAAAAAGACATGGCTTCCAGTTAGAGCACAACCTGTATAGGCTACACTCATTCTTGAATGGGAAACAAGCTGCCTCTCAGCTCAGCTCAGGACAGAGTCATAAAGATTGTTCATCTTTTAGCTACGCAGTGGAGAACGAGGAAAGGTGTTACAGCAGGAACATGGAGATTTGGCCAGGTATGTCACAAATAACATTTGTGGTTCAGTGACAGGTAAAAGTTCCTAGAAATGTAATCTTTGTATTTAGGTTGCTTTTCAAAAAACTTTTAATCTATTTTCAACAACATTTTCAATTTAAAGCGATGACAATTTTCAGTATGAAATAACCGATTTTTTTTTTTAATTAAAGGTCAAATTATTTGTTATTGTAACATAATTATTAACCTCGAAACAGACATGATATCATTCCTGTTTTATTTATTTATTTTCCTGCATGCTTCTGCACATTGGTTGCACAACATGAGTTTTATCAAATGTTTATATTTCAATGGAACTGCTTTGATGCTTCATTCTTTCTGATAAAAATAATAATTAAATATAATATACCAAACTATTCAAGGTTTTTTTTTTTTTGTATGGTTATAGGACAGATGTGCAACTCTGACATTTATGACTTAATGCACCCAAAAATATAACAAAATTAATTTTAATTTAGAAAAATAAAAACATATCATTGAAGAGGTTTATTCAAATCATTATGGCCCTGTTTCACAAACAGAGCTTAGATTAAGCCAGGATTAAGCCTTAGTTCAATAATGGCATTTAAGGAGCTTTTATAAATGTGTCTTAGACAAAAAACATTACTGGTGTGCATCTTAAGACAAAACAATGATGTTGACATATTTTAAGATATGTCAGTGCAGGTATCTTTCAGTTAAAACAGGTCAAACATTCATTTTTATTCTGGGTTTAGGCTTAAGGCTCGTCTGTGTTATACAGAGGGTATATGAATCAATTGCATTTTTATATCCTGACAAAAATGAGTGTCATGTCATTAACCATTGTCTCATGGTATAATATTTGTGTACATGAAAAAAGTTTGAAATGACCTCTCTGCTTCCTAGACAGTGCCATACAGCACGATTACGTAGCAGAGGAATTTAGGCTGGACTTGAACAGAGGAGCTTCCACCAAGAAACAAAGGATACAAGAGTGGAACACATCTTTCCCTCCATTCTCTCTAGAAGAACCACAACAGTCACACACAGACATGGTGAGTCAGTGAAATCAGACACAAAGTTTAATGTCTCAAAGTTTAAAGTCCAAATAATACCAAAGTTGTCGTAAACTAGACTATTAAAGAGGAAAGAAATTTTTACTACTTGCAGTTCAGGGCTCTATGGATATTTTTTGCATCTGAATTTGTTTGGTCAGTCTTTGCAGTTTGACCAGGATTGCTTCAGAGCTCAGCATCATCCCAGCAGACACCTCTTTAACCAGAGCCAGACCTTTACCCAGCATGCCGTCCCTTTACTCAGAGCCCCCACCTGGCTTGATCATTCTGTAAACTCCTATTCCCAGCAGCAGACACTGAGCACAGGGAAGAGTTTGAAAAGTATACATTTAGATCCCTCCAGAATCTCTCAACAGTGTCCAGAAGAGCCATATTTTGGAGGATCCAGATTCTGGTCCCCTCAGCAGCGAGTTCAGGATGAAAGAGAAAGATGGGCTCCCTTTTCATTCTCAGCTTCCTATCTCTCAGAGGGCTTTAAGTCCGAGCCCTTTTTTCAGTGTCCACGTCCATCTAACACATCCAGGTCAGACTGGCTTGGTTTGACTCAGTGTCCCAGGTCAAACACACCATTTTACCCTCCTCTTTACCTGTAGAAAAGACTGTTTGCCATGGCTAATCTCATCTTATCATCATAGGTGATGCTGTGCTCCAACTATCTTCTTACTGTCGTTGTACGAGTAAAACATTTTTTCTTTGCATTACAGATTTACCTTTTTATGTTTACAAAAATTAAAAAGACCATCACCTCTACATGTGATTTGTATTTGAGAGTTTAGAGTACTTACATTATGATTTCTCTAATATATTTGTATATACTTTGTAACACTGGTAGTAAAAGTGACTCTTTTTTTTCTTCATTATACTGTAAAAATAAGATTTTGTTATATCCTTTTAATAAAGCAGTACAAAATTAACATTTGGTCATCAAACTGATTTCACGATTTTAGTTTTATATCTGCTAAAATATCTCGTAGTAAAGTAAAATATAAGAATTCAATTTAATACTCTTGTAAAGTAAGTAGATCATAGTTATTGTAGCTGTTGAATTTATATTTATTTAATTATATTATTTAATGCATTTTCATTACATTTTTACCACAAAAGCCTAATAAAAATTTAAAATACATTCTGGTAAGTTTGTATCTTTTCCATTATTATTATTATTTACATATTGTAATATATGCAGCCTGCAGAATTTATAGCCTTTTATTGAATTAAATTATATTAAACTTATATTATAAATGTGGTTTTATACATGTAGTCAGGGCATCAGGTAATATACTTCCTCATCTATTGGTGTCTGATTCACAAAATATTCGGTTTCCTCCATGTTTTTCTCTTGTCTCTTCTGAGCATTCTCCTCCTTCATCTTCTGCTCCTCTTGGCTTCCAGTGTTGCTGCTCCTTAGAGCTCTCTTTAACTGATTCCAGAACAGTTCTTTTGCACTGCTTGGATCAGAACAATTTAACCCTGGCCATTGCAAATAGGTCTTTTTGAGCATGACCTTTCTCATACGGTGATAAGTGGACAGTTGCCGCTTTGGTATAGGCTCCAGAAAGACCAGCAAAAGCACATCCTGCATTTCCTGAAAGAGACGATAGCTGGCCAGCTGGATCTCCAGTGAGCACCATTCACTGCGAAGGAAGCTTTGACTGACCACACAGATCGTTTTACGACTTCCATACACAGCAGCCACAATGTTGTCGACAATATCGCGGCCCAGTTCGAAATCTCTGTGGTGGAGGCAGAGCCGAAATGAGGAGCCCTCGAGATTCGGCAGCAACTGTTCCATTACCCAGTCTTCATCTGCTGAGTTGTAGGACACAAAGGCGTCATACTTGTATTTCTCTTCCTGGTCCCTTAAGCGACGCCACTGTTCTCCAAACCATGATCGAAACACATAGTAGCCGTACTTAAACTTCCAATAAAGTCTGACGTAGAGAAATGGTATTAAGGTAAATAATATTGTGAATGTAAAAGTTAAGGAAAAGAGGTAGAGTTCTATGTCCAGATAACACACATTAGTATCAAAGTTGTGAAAATATGAGCCTGGATGGTCTTGGCATGTAATATTGTAAAGATATGGAAATTGGAGTCTCTTATTGCTTACGGTCCAGTTCTGCAGATCAGTATTCTGGCAGCCACAACTGAGAGGACAACTGCGCATGTCAATGTATGTTAGATTGGTCAGATTGTCCAGTAAACTGATGTCCAAAGACGTCATGGCGTTGCGATTCAGATGTAGAGTCTTTAGTCCTGTCAAATTTCCAAAGACCTCTTTTGTAAAAGATTTAATCCCCATGTTCTCAACAAATAACATTTTCAATTTTCGAAGGTTTTTGAAAATACCAGGTTTGAGTTGGGCGATCCCGACACACGAGTCGACTAGAGTTAAGAACTCCAAGCTTTTTAGGTCATCAAATGTTTCATCACCAAATCCAATGATATGGTTGTTGGTGAGGTAAAGACTTTTTAGAGAAGTTAGACCCCGGAAAAACGCACGGGGCAACAAGTATATGCCATTCGGTTTCTGCGCATCAAGTTTCAGGTCGAGAAGCCTCGTCATATTAATAAATGGCGAGAATGTATGCTCTTTCAAATACTGAATGTGGTTATCCTGTAAATCAAGCACCTGCAGGGTGGCATGAAGTTTCCCAAAGAGATGGCTATCAATCATATTCAGACGATTTCTATCTAAATACAAATTGGCCAAGCTATGCAGCCCATCAAATGCATGTGGCTTCAGCTGAGTGATCTTGTTCCCGCCTAAATCTAAAATGCTTAAATTTGACAGAGAATGAAAGGTATAGTTGAAAATTACAGCTATTTGGTTGTTGCGCAGGTTGAGAGTCTTCAGGCTGGTAAGATCTTCAAAGCTGTCGTTGTAGACATCGGTCAAAAGGTTGTTGTCGAGACGAAGTGTAACAAGATCTTTGAGTCCACTTAAGGCTTTATGGTCCATATAGGCAATTATGTTTATATTTAGCTCAAGGTTTGTTAATTTTGGTGTGTTACTGAAGGCAAAAGGACTGACCTGTAGAATTCGATTGTATCGATAGCTTAGGTTTCTCAGGCTGTAGAGCTTTTCCATTTTGTTGCAGGACTTCAGGCTTGTCAGATGGTTATGTTCTATTTTGAGACTTTTCAGTTGGTTTTGACCGTGCAGAAACTGCAAGCAGCCTGTTGTTTTCATTTCGTTTCGTGAGAGGTCCATTACATCTGTGATATTGGGGCAATGATAAAATGTGGTGTTATTTAGAGTTCTTATGGAATTGCCCTCGAGGAACATGTTAGGTATGGGTTTCTTTTTAAGGTGACGTTGCAGAAGAGAACACAGATCAGACAGCACAGAAGAGTTCTTCAGTTTCAATCCAGAGAAGTCGATGCTCCACGGTTGTACATTATGAATAAGAAGCTCGCTAGCAGAGACGTTGGTAAAGCGCAAGCGCAGGTACGTTATATTCTCCAGATTCAGGTCCTGAAAAGCCTCGAATGATAACTTTTTGTTGTCTGAGAAATCTAGCACTTTCACATTCATTAGGAAAGACTTGTCACATCCTAGTTTGTATAGTTTATTATCACTGAGGTAGAGTGTGGCAAGCGACTCTGGCAGACAGTGGGCGTGATGCAGGGTGGTAAGCTTGTTAAAAGAAAGGTCCAGTTGTATCAAGCTGGACAGGTTTGTTATGCATTCAACCAAAGCGGAAAAGTTTTTCAGGTAATTCCGACGTAGGTCGAGAATCTGTAGATTTTTCAATTTGGAAAACAGGAACATATCAGTATTATTAAGTTTGTTGCTTCCCAGGAGCAGCTGTGTGAGGTTATGGAGGTCACTGAAGACATCACGGTGGAGAGATGATATGCTATTGCAGGAGAGATTTAAAATCTGAAGTTGATGCAGATTATTAAAAGCATCTTTGTGGACTTCAAAGATATGGTTAACGTCAAGTACAAGAGAAGTAAGATTGGACAGATGATCGAAGCTTCGGCCTCGAATGGATGTAGTGTTACAGCGAGAAACTGTAAGGTTTGTTGCTGTCGAAAACACATCTTGCACAATTGTAGAAATGTCTGGTTCGTGACTTTTAATACATCTGAAGGTTTTATGGTTAGAATCTGGGATCTCTATGCAGCTCCTGAAACTGTAGCTGAAGGCAAGTTTAAGGAGGCAGAAAAATACCGCCTTCAGGATCAGTTGGCGGCATGCAGAATCTGCCATGTTTTTTAATTCCACTTTACTTTTGCCCTCCTCAAAGACCAACACTACGAGGTTCTTCACTCAGTATGAGCTGCACCTAATCCAATATTGACAGTTTAACACAGCCAGCTGCTACAAAAAAGAAGGGAAGGTTATAATCAGTTTAAAAATAAATCTGAAATAAAATTGTTACATATTGATCTGTAATGCTACTTGTCAAATTGACTTTTTTCCTTTTTCGTAAATGTATTAAATACAACAGAAACAGACTGCATTTACAGACTGTATTTTCTGTATTTATTTTTATTTGTTTTCAGATTTATAAAATATCGTCAAATGTGAAATACAGGCAGTAAAAAGGTAGATACAAAAACATTACTCCTAATATCAAATTACATCTAAACAAACTTCTCTAATGTATTCTAATCCATCTCAGGTGACAATTTCCCACTTCTCAGACTCTTTTTTCCCCTTTTTATTTTTACATCAACTTCCTTAAAATCGTAAATAATACAGCAATAATATATTGAAACAAAAAAAAACATGTTAAATAAAATATCTGTGTAAGTTTATGTAAATGCATGACACTGCATAAAACTACATAAGTTTCTCTTTTTCACATGTAACCATTTGCTCACGATACTGATGTTATACAAAGGCATAAATCTTGTCATGGTGAGCAAAGTAGATAGAGAGCGATGTAACATGTGAACAAATTGTTCTCTTTAGCATGACAAATACAGAAACAAAATCTCTGACTATTTCAAAAACCATCAGCGATCAATCCTAAATAACCCAAGATCTCATATCTTTCATTAATTCATTTCATCATGTTGACTATTTGTCATTTGAACATTCCCTAAATATAAACAGAACCTTAATTCAGTACCTTACCTTCATTAAATTGTTCCCGATTATTTTGACTATCAGTTGTTTGAACTATCATAGCCATTCTCTCTTTTAAACAGGAATAGAAAGAGGAACCATAAGCCCGAGCAAAGAAGAACAGACAATGGGACACAATGCCTGATCCATTTACTTCGAATTTGCAGTGAAAGTTTGTATACTTAAAAAAAAATGTAATTAAGGATTGATTCGTAATGTTAAATCACATGTAAGGGTCATTTAAATGATATAGTTTGGAATATTCTATTAAAAAAAAAACAATTGAAAGAAAAAATCCAGCCATCTAGGCATTATTAAATAGACAATCTTCCCTTCATTTTCTTTAAATTAACCTCTCGCCTTCTGTTCTCGAGCCATCTGACACAGTCCACAGAAAGGACAGCAGGTCATAATCACCCAGTCATCACAGACAGAGCCCTAAAGACAAAAAAACACTTACTGCAGTGCTATTCTTTGACACCAGCATTCTTAATGTCATGAAATGATATAGATATCAGCAGAAATTTCAACACCACATCAACATCAGAAAAAGCAATAATCAATACTGAAAATATTTGTTATTGCATGGCCTACATTAATACGATATTTGTCACGGATGCTGGTTCTCAATGCAATCATAGCTCCAGGTAGGAAAGGCAAACAGCAGCTGTCACCATTATCCTGTGCCACCTTACAGCCCAAGATGCAAGGAATAAATGCCCCACACAGACCTGAGGAGCAAACCAGTGTCAGAAGAATTCACACTTTTATTTTTATTTTTTTATTTTTTCTCAATATGAGGCCACTTACTCGTCAAATTATTTGAAGAGATAGTTCATTCGGATTTACTCATCCTCTATTTAAAGGGACACTCCACCCTTTTGCATTAAGCTTTCCATTGTTCGAAACCCAGTCATACTATTGAATGGTCGTGCAAAACTCTCTCATTTTCCCCTGAGACGAGAGAAATCTGCTATTTACCTTGTTCACTTCCTCATACAATGACGCAAAAATTGCCCATAGGGGCCTGGACCTAATGCGCTAACAGACCTATCACAGATCAGTGCCAGTGCATTTGATTTCACCGGCAGGAACTTTTTGAAAATATGGACGAAGGTACTGAATATGCAGACGGATGCATTATGGGATTATGCTGCGTTCAAGTCCTCCTGGGAAGTTCGTACGTACGAGATGGGAAGTCGTGTTTACGACGTGAGGTGCGTTCAAGTCAGTTTCGTCGGAGCAAAATGGTGGTGTACTTCTTTTAATGAATTACACGAAAATATAGCAAGGTTTGTTAACTCTGCTATCAAAAAAGTGAAGAACAAAGAATGCGCATCAGGTGAGTTTTTATTTTTATGTTTTTTATTAGCTTATGAAGCCAATGTAAACTCTATCATTAGGTATAATTTTTATATTACAATGATATCATATTTTGTGTAGAGAGCTTGCTTTATAAATGAAAAAGCCTTACAATGTCAATGAGTAAACATTGAAATTCAATTTAAAAATTTACCGTCAACAGACGTTGAATGAACGTTTCTCACTGACACGCCCCCAACTCAGATCGGGGCTTAAAGAAAATCCCGAGCTCTCCACTGGTATTTACGACATTGTGGTGGCGGTCAAATGCGCTCAACTCGTAATTACGATCTATACGAGATGACTTGAACGCAGCCTTACACAGTGTCAGCCATCTTTTTTTGGAAGCTAAGCTAGCAGGCTCTTGTTCTGCAGAAAGCCGAGTCCTCTTTTTCCCAGACATGTCCGGCCGTCGATGTCCGGGATTAAGCTTTTGCTTTCTACAGTCGCCATGCATTGTTTACATGTACATCTTTTGTTTCAAACTAACTGAATTCATTCCGATTGGTGATTCTGAATGTAGTGTTTACATGAACGCTAAAAAAAGTTTAGTAAAGTTTAGCAATGTTTTAACATTGCTAAGAAAATTCCCGCTCCTCCGTGAGAGATATGATATCGGTAACGTCTCACAGGTGTCGCTCATCAGTAACCACATCACCGGCCTCGCATCGTTCTCCACACGGCCCTCCCCAGATAGCAAACTGACATTGAATCAACGTGGAAATGTGACATCGAAACAACGTTGATCTGACATTGTTTTGCTCATCGAATTAACGTTGAACCAACGTCAGACGCTTCATTCTTTCAAAACTAACGGAAAATCAACTTGAAATCAACGCGTTGTTTCAACGTTATGAAAGCAAAACAATTTTCGATTTCATTTAGCTTTGAAGAATGCCGCGTCTGACGTTGGTTTAACGTTAATTCGATGAGCAAATCAACGTTGTTTCAATGTCATGAGAGACGTCGTTTCCACGTTGATTCAATGTCAGTTTGCTGTCTGGGTCACTCGTCCTGCACAGTAAACATGATGAATGGCGGCTGTAGAACGCAATAGCCGAATCCTGGACAGTTTGGGCGATCTCGAAACACATTTTCGGGCAGACTCATCACGGAGACTCACTAGTAGCCTAGACTTGTTGTTTAACTTCTGCGCTCTATAGCGGTAGGTGTGGCCTCCCATGGCAGCAAAGCAAGTGCCTTCTGGGAGTTGATGTCTTTCATCCACATAAGCCAAAAATACATTTTCTGGCTTTTCTCAATCTAGAAAGCTCCAAATTCAAAAATAATTTCACTTTTCTTCTACATAAATTACCCATTTTAGATACAAATTCATCTTTCCAGAGGTGGAATGACCCTTTAAATAAATCCTCTATTTCTTATTGCGGGACATGAAAGGAGATATTTTGAAAACTGTTTTTGTTCAGTAGGGTCCAAAACAACTGACTTACATTGTCAAAGAAAGAAAGTCATACATACAGGTTTGAAATGACACGAGTGAATATTTTTAGGGAAGAACTTTCATTTTTAGGGAAGCTATTCCTTTAACAACTTTTCCAATTCGTAATATCTCTTACCATTATTACATAAGCAAAATAGATTTACATGAATGAAAACACTCACAAATGCCGCAGTCCTCGCAACAGTCACAGACATCAGAGCTCCAGTGAGAAACAGTGTAGCTGGTTACAATCATTTGTGGCTGGGAAGTCATTGCTTCTGTTTGATATGACATCACTGACACACAGAAAATTATATTTAAAATTAGCAGTATACATTAAATACAGTAAAGCCTTGTTGCTACAAAACATGTATTTTGATGGCTATTATAGCAAAGATTGGTTAAATAAGTATAAATTAGGACATAACATGTGATGTCATTTCTAAGCCAGATGGATTGTTTAAAATATTACCCTCTCTCTCTCACCTGTTTCCTTGGAGAGGCTGGTACTGTACAGTATGTGTCTCACTTCCTCAGGGAATGATGTTCAATTTCTGATAGTTTCACATCAGTGAAGTTGGAAATCACCTCAACATACGTAGGGGAGGAGAAAATGTGGTTACCAGGTGAGTGGTTTATGTGACCTGTAAACTTAAGGGTGAAGTGTTTGAATTGGGGGCGAGGAGTTTTACATTATTTCAGGTCTCCACACCCTTCCATCAACACATGTTATCTACAGCCTATAAAACATTTAGATGAGAACATTGTGTTTTTGTACCTCTTGAATATGTACATTGGCCCTTTTGACAAAAGTAATTGCCTAATGACCTCACTGCACAAATCAAGAGCTCAGACTTCCATTTTTAACACTCCTACCATCACAAACACTCATGGCGTTCAAATAAGCATACCTGAGCCATTAGAGAGAATTATTCCATTGTCAATCGGTAGTTTTCTACAATCTGTTCGGGTTTCTGGGAATTCGGGTGAGCAAGTCCACAACTTTTTCCCTTGATTCCGGATGTATTTATTCATCAATTTTTTCCAACAGGGATTTTAAAAAGTGTTATAGATTATAACCCAAACCGGGTGAATCACAAAATTATAAACTTTGATTTGAAGCAACAACAACAACAAAAAACAAAGGTACAAGTGTAATAAACAGAGATTTAAGTTAAAGAATTACAATTGGCAATCTTTTCCAACCCCATTTCCAGAAAAGTTTTTGAAAGACATTTTGTGAAATGCCATAAAATCAAGAATCTGTGATGTGTTAATTCTCTTGAACCTTTATTTAACTGAAAAAAATGTACATTTCCAATGTACATTTCCTAAATATTTCCAATGTTTTCACTGACCAAATTAATTTTATTTTGTAAGTATAAACAAGTTTTGATTTTGATGGCTGCTACACACTCCAAAACAAAGCATCACCTTTCCTTTTAATTACACTTTTGAATCATTTGGGAATTGAGGATATTAAATGCCAATTTTTGCCTGATATAAGACATCAATCTGTGGTCATCGCTGTCCGATTCTCCTTTTCATGATATGCCACAGATTTTCAATAAGTGACAGATATGGACTGCAGGCAGTCAGGCGCACAACTTCTATGGTTTTAGCACATGCAGAATGAGGCCTGGCTTTGTCTAGCTTCCCAGGAATATGTCATCTTGATGGCAGTTTATGTCTCTGCACAATCCATATGCCTCCATGTCAATGGTACCTTCACACAAATGCAAGTCACCCATGCCATTTGCTTTTGCACCTGTCGCTAAAGAATGTTGGTCCCTCTCATCTTGTCCTACATAGAACTCTATGTCCATTTTTTCCATAAACAAGCTGAAACATGGACTCATCTGACTATATAGCACACTTCCTCTGCATTACGCAATCCATTAGTTTCAAACCAGATGTGCCACAGTGACATGTTTCTAATGCCATATGCCACTTAATGTTAAACCGCTACTACAGAGGAAGTGCACTTCAGAATCTCTCTAAAGTGTGTCATCGTTATTTGGTACAAAATGAAATCATTTCAAAACAAGCTTCCTTCGGTTAAACATCACTATAGTTTGATAGGACTGACGCACTCTGATGCTGAATTCTGAGCTGAACTTGCATGCAGTCTTTGATTATACTATTTCTGATGTCTGACATATAAAGCAAAACTAAAAGTAGTATGCTAGTACACAGCTCTGAATTCAGACTGTCGCTATGATTCAACACTTGTTTTGCTGTCATTGTGCTGCATTCTATTTGATTGTTTGGCATGTGGGCACTTTTATGCACACACACAAAAAACTGTACTCGATTTGTTCGCCAAGTGGAAAACTGTACTGATTTACAGTTGCCAGATATCGAGTACAACAAAAATCACCTGAATGCAATTGATGCCAAACTAATCAAATTAATAAAAGTAAATCATAACTGTATATTTCTTATGTTTTTCTCCAAAAAAAAAACAATTTGTGAAAAATCCCCCACATCTTTGACACACATTATCAAGCCATGTGTACAATCAGAGAATGATTTTCATTTACAGGTAGAAAAAAGGTCATACTTTTAAAGGGATACTCCACCCAAAAATGAAAATTCTGTCATCATTTACTCACCCTCAAGTTCTTTTGCTGAACACAAAGCAAGATATTTTGAAGAACGGTTGTTTGGCACCACTGATTTCCATAGTAGAAAAAAATATGTAAGTCAATGGTGTCAAAGTTCCAATTGTTCTTCAAAATTTGTGTTCAGCAGAAGAAACAAACTCATACAGGTTTACAACAACTTGAGGGTGTGTAAAAGACGATAGAATATTCATTTTTGGGCGAACTATCCCTTTAAATCTACACCTGCCATGGTTTCCACTGCTCACTCCTGAACTGCACCAGACCAATAAAGATACCACTCTGTTAACCCTTTTAGAGCAAAAGATTAAATTGATAACGAAATATAAAAACACCCTTTGATTTCAGGCCTATGCTCTCTTTTGAAAGGCAACACTTTTAACTTTCATGTCCTCAATTAAGAATAATCAAACAAAATACTAAGGTAACTGAAAAGGGAAGCTCTCATTGGAATGTGACTAATGTATTCTTTGCTGGAAGACTTTTAGGGAAGAATACATGGCAAGAGTCAAAGTCACAAACTTGGCATGTTCATGTTAAAATGTAAGGATGATACGACTAAGTAAAGAGGTGTTTAAAAAAGTGTTTTCTTAGAATAGCTCTGCGTGCCTTTTCATTAAAAATTCATTAGGGGTGTAAAGTGTACACAAACAATAACTGCAGTTAAGTGATTTGGTGGATCAGAATGCTAATAAATAGACCAAGATTTTTGTATTATTCGCCACATCTTTAGACATCTAAGTGCATGGGGACAACGGAGACGATGAGTCGTACGGTTTTATAATAGTGCAGTGAATCTGTTGAGCAGTTTGACTTGATTGTTTACACATAAGGGCATGTCTCTGCATGGTTTTCTTATTTAAAGTCCTGTCTAACACTTACTAATTCTTTGCCTTTTTACCCACGTCTGTGAAGTCAGCTTGTATAAATACAGTAATCAGCCTGCTGCCCCTTAAGTAAATGATTTTTTTAAAAGGAACACCCAAAGTCATCTGAGAATAGGAAATTCCATGTTTTACTGTTCCAGTAATGAAGAACTGTATTTTTGTATTTAACTTAAAAGGACTTTATTTAGGCCTATGTGAAAAGAAGAAATATTTTATAATTATATATAATTTTATATACTCAGCAAAGTGTTTTCTATAGTTGTAAATGAATATTTTAAGATTGCTGTGCAAATTCTACGGTTCCTCTCTCACTCTAACCGCATACAGACGTGCACATGCAACATAATTGCTCAATTCCTGAAAATATGTTGCACAACCATTTAGTCAAAATCAAGCTCCACAGTTTCAAATGTTTTTGACGAGGATCAAGTAACGGATATGAAACACCACTCTAGTTTCATTAGCATTAGAAACAAGAAGCTCTTGTTTCAACGTAAGCAACCGTTAAAATATAATGTAATGCGGACACTTCTGAAGCTTCTAAATCTGAGGTGCAACAATAATGACAATGACAAAATAAAAATAAGCAAATAATAATTGATGAAGGAGATAATGTTGTTGCACTGATGCATGTTATAAGAGTGTCACTTGAATTAATATATTACTTCAAACATCCATCTCCTTATATTTTGCTGTTGTAAATGATGTCAGTCTCCCAGTAACTTCCACAAAGTTACATTTGTTGTGTCTGAGACATTCAGTTCCTGCATATGTGCAATTGGAAAAAGAGATATTGCTGCTCTGTGGTAGACTGATTTTGTTGGTCACAAATCTGTAAGTATTGATAAAATTTATGAATAATTTGTGATCAGTCATTGCTAAACCTAATAACTATAATATAATTATCAACTTAAAATTGTCTACTAATAATGTAATAGTCGTCTATATTCTGAAAAAAAGGTTCCATTGAGTTCATTAAAACACTAGGTTTTTTTTTCTACTGATAAAGTATGTTTATGAATGATTTAATTCATAACATTTAATTAAAATGTTATGAATTAACACAGCCTGTGCATGAGGAGGTCACAAAGTCGTGGAAGGCACCTTTTTCTGCCCAAATGGTATGGAAGATTTCTTTCACTGTGTCTGGTTGGTGTTCCCTGGGTGTCCACTAGAGGTCTCTTCCCCTTACTATCACCACCACAATCACATTTATAGCCTGTCTGTTTCATTCACTGTCATGGAATCACTTGCACTTTGGAGATCTTTTGCCTGTTTTGGACTGCCTTTGTATGATTTTGTCCCTTTGCCTGGATCACTTACGATTACGGATTACCCTATTAAATATACACTTGGATTTATCTTTTTATGTGCGTGTCGTGTATTTTTTACAGTCTATGGTCGTGACATTCCTCAGACCTGCAAAGTGCTGCCACCTGGTGGGATTGCCCGCACCTCCCATCCAGGACCTGTAAATTCTCGGCCGCTCTCTCTATAGCCAAAACTTACAATGTCACTGCGTGATTCCTTGGGCAGAAGATGTGCAAACTTGTGGTCCAGGACTGAAATTATAATTTAATTTTTGGAATATTTAAAGTCCCCGTGAAATCAAAATTGAACCTATTTACTTTGTTAGCGCATATTACTAGTCTTGTGGTGAACAATTAATCCGTGCAAATGAATATATATTAAAAAAATGTTTTACCTTAGTAATCTTTAATCAAAATCTGAAAAGTTACTTCCGGTCTGGAACGGTTTCTTTTTCTGATGACGTAGGTTTCACAGTTTGGGTGGGGAAACGCTTAACCACTCCCCTCAAACCGTTAGTTTGCTATGAGCGAGAGATGGAGAGGAGGAGCGCTAGAGTAAAACCCAGCCCTCTGTTCAATATTCCGTTTCACTTGGAAGTACGTCACAGCACTGGAGAAAAATCGTTTGCAACTTCCGATTCACGGGGACTTTAATTCTGTTGTGAGCAGATGCTGCATTTTTTTTGTTAAAAAAAAATAGAGATCATAGCCTATATACAGCCTATACTGTTATAGTAAAAATCTGGCTGCTATGCTTAACTCTTTTGTATTTATTGGGCCTAGGATGTGGTTAACATTCTGAGAATGTGTCAACACACATCTACTATGAAAAATAGGTTGTGCACTAATTCCAGTAAATGTGAACAGCACTGGCTTAACCAGATGATTCAAAAGATTCATTTTATAAAGTCAAAAGACATCAATCACCAACACTGTCAGGAAAAAAAAGGGTAGCCTACAGTTGGGGTACATTTGTGAACACTATAGGGTACAAATGGTGAAGTTGTACCCTCAATGGGTCATATTAGTACCCAAAGGTGTAACTATTTAACAATAAAAGCTGATTAGGTTCTGGATCCACAGTGATCTCCATTGAATTCCAGTGAACACAATTGTCAATCAACCAAAATAGATTAAACATAGCAAGATATCCATGTTCATGAGTTGTTGGTTATTTAAAAGAGATGCACAAAATAACCAGACATATTTAATAGCCCACATCTTTACTGTCACTGGTTCTAACAGTATAAGCACATGACTTTTTATTGATTATGCAGAGCATCAAGTTAAAACGTTTAAAACAAAGCAAATGTAATGAAGAAGGCCTGGATTTCATCTGACGGCACGTTTTATTTAACACTAAAAAGGTAAATAAGCAGGGCTATGACGCTGTGAAGGCACGAGCGCCCTTCATTGGACGTGACGTCACGTCAGGCTCAGCGGTAGACTCGACGGCTCTGGGTAGACTCATAGACTGTAAAAAATAGGGTAGACTGCTGCAGTTTCCCCAGGGCAGCCTACGAGCACGCTAGACAAAGCACGATAGCAAAGTTGTGTGGTTTGAACGACAGCTCTCGACCTGTGGTTAGAAGCATCGTTTCGATATTGCATGACATTTGGAGGTAATAAATCCTTATCTTGAGCAAAATAAGCAAGCTGACATTTGTCAAGCTGACATTCAGACATTCAGTGTCTTTTATTTAGAATACATACAAATGTAATTTACGTCTTTTAGTTTGTCAAAAGATTTGAAGTAACGTGTTTGAAGAGTGCGCATGTGCGAACGTGCTCTACTGTGCAAGAACGAGCAAAATATTGAGTCTGGTAATAAAGCAAAACAACTGAGAACAATTAGAAATAGTCCTCAGATGGCATGTCTGTAATTTATATAAAACAAATCTAGCATTAATTGTATCTCAAAGAGTTTCATTAAAAGTAGTTATTAGCTACTCCACGTGCGAAACCAATGTGGTTGAACAATACTTTGCGACAGTGGGTTTCGGGAAACAGTCGTGACTAGCTAGTTGATTTTTCCGACGATGCATCGTACTATGGTAGTGAATCAGCGAACTACGTCGTTGTACGGGAAATGCACCCTTGGCTAGTGAGTTTTAATTAAAACCCGCCAAAATTAATTTTAACCAACATTTGGCGGGTGTTCATTTAGAACCCTGCTCCTATGATTAAAGGCGACAATTCCGGTTTTCTTCCCACCAGAGCCATTTCAAAATAACGGCCGCTTACAGCATATTACTCTGCCACATGGGTTCTCAAGTCTCACACATTGGTCGTGAGACACATGCAATAGGCTTTATGTCGAGTGTCACGTGACCAAACCGGAAAACAGGTCTCATCGCATCCGCTTGTCAGAGAAAGTGTTAACGGCCGTAAGAACTGACTGCGATATCTATAGATTTTTAAGGTGATCAGCTAACCTAACTAGTTCACTCTGTTATTGGCGTTTTATTCCATTTAAATATCTAAACGTTTCTGTGAAGATGAAAAATATAAAACGTTTAAATATCAATCTGCACATGTGAGGGACATTGGTTATGCAAATCTTTGCTCGCTCCTTTTAAGTTATCTTGAGTAAAACCAACCCGATCTCACGACCAAGTCGTACGAATTCGACGAATGATTAAAAAGTGGCTAATTCGTAACAATTCATACGACCTTACTCGTACGAATTAATACGATTTTGCTAAATCGTACATATTTTACGAATTGGCCAATTCGTATGAATTCGTACGAATGACCTACCCCTTACCCCGCCCCTAAACTTAACCATCACGTGGGTTTAGACAAATCGTACGAATTAGTATGAGTGAGGTCGTACGAATTAGCCACTTTTTAATCATGCGTCGAATTCGTACGAATTGGTCGTGAGATAGTGTTGGTAAAACCGCAAAAAAAAATCATGAAGCACATACAAAAGACCTGGACCGGAAGCAATGCGACTTGTTTTACAGAATGCGGAAGTAAGTTGTGCATATAGCCTATTCAACCAGTTCACCTTCACAACCCACACCGTGTATTTCTCACGCTGAAAACTTGAAAAGGCAACGCCAACCAAGTTGTCCTGCAAGCTTTATATAACGTTGTATACGAGGCGTAAGCACACACTACTGTAGCCTAAATCAACTTCTGCCCCCAATTAGTCTGTGAGGGTTATAGGCCTACAGTGAATTTCCACTGTGAACTCATGTTTACATATGAAATGAGGTCTGTAATGAAATGCAACTTGAGATCAGGCCCTTTTCTGTATTCCCGATGAGCCTGTAAGGCTGGGAGAGGCCGACTCTTCTCTTTATTCCTGAGAATTTTATGTTTTGTATTAGGGATGCACCGATCCACATTTTTTCACTTCCGATCCGATCCCGATACCCGACTTTGGATATCGGCCGATACCGATACTTTTTCGATACCAGAGCTGTGTTTGCTTTAATATTATTTATCATTATTGTTGATTTTATATGATGTTGAAATAAACTCCTCTCTACAGGCAATGATGATATGTGCGTATGTATGTCAGTATATATGTTAAACAATAGATAGACAATTAAACAAATATGCACATTATACAGGCCTACACAGTGCTTTAATTTCAGGAAGGTCTACTAACATTATTCAGGTATGGTCTAAAAAGAATTATAATAAAGTAATCAAAAGTAAAATAGCACTGCAAAGCTTACCATAGATAGATTTATGCTTATTAGAGCTGAAGTTATTCATTCAAGAGCTGTGAGTGATTTTCTCTTTGCCTTTTGTTGTTTGACTCTCAGTAATGTCGCAATCGTCACATTTATACTGCTGCCCCTTTAAGAACGAGTTCAGATTTCATATCTACTGATGCACCATATTTTCTCTCTCAACTACTTCCATAACTACGTTCATTTTAGACATAAACGGTTTAAGTGTTAATCTCCAAGCCGGTCGGTTTGACATTTTTCTTGTGCAGGCTACATTTGATCGTTTAGACGCGCATATGAAGCCCAGATTATAATTTGCTTGTCTTGTTGCAGTCTGTTTCGGAGCGCGCGCGCATTGGGAACAGCATTTCTTGCGCAAATTTTGTGCTTTTAATAGCTCTCTTTATTATTAAAAGTGTCCCGCAATTTAGCAACAGCAGAGCCTGCATTTTACAACAATCACAGATCGTGCTGATTCTGTCTTAAAGTTTTAGTATTAAGGAGAAATGACAGCGCACCGCCGCGATGGGAAGAAAGTTGGCTAGACAGAATGCGGCTATTGTTTTTAATGTTTTTTTTTTACCTCAATATATTCTTTAATCTTTGGAAATCAGACTAATATCATAGCCTAGATATAACCAGGCTACGTTTCCTCTGTCGTCACTCATTAAGCAGGGCTGTCGTGTTGTGCGTGCTGTGGGACTGCGTGAGAGATCTCTCTCTTTCTCTTCTGGACTGCGAATTGCAAACATGCATCACAGACAAATAGTTTAATTAATACGGCTTTGCAAACATTGCATTTTGCGGTCTTGCTCTGCTGCGGTGTTTCCAGTGTGAAGTATTTCCACACAGCGAACATGTTGGTAGCTCAATCCTATCCTGCTAGCTGGCTGCAAACTGCGGAATGGATTTCCTGAGTGGGGGTCTGTGTGTCTCATTGAGCCCTATTTTTTACAGTCTATGATTGAGCTGCACCTCCGTTCAGGAGATCCATTCCACAGTTTGCAGCCAGCTAGCAGACTAGCAGGCCCGGGGAATCCCTTTTGCAGTCATTTCAGCAGACAACGTTAAAGCGCAGACATGGATCATAAATATCGGATTTCTCCGCAGGTTGGATCGGAAAAATCCGATACGTGAATTACGCTGGTATCGGTCCCGATACCGATACTGGATCGGATCGGCCCCATCCCTATTTTGTATTGATTATCTTTGAACTGATTATGAATTTGGAATGATATATTTACCTGACATAATAAATTCTTACATTTGATGATTCTAACTGACTATTATTTCTTTAAAAGGAATAGTCAAACATTTGCTTACATTTAATGATGCACAAATATCATTAAAAAACCTTTTCATTTATGAAGTCAGGTGAAATAACGAGAGAATACATACAGTAGGAGAAATGTATTGCACTTAATCAAAAATACTTTGCCACGAGAAAAGACAATGATCGCTGATCGGATGCCGGAATTTGGGCTGATCTAGCCAGACTTAACAATACCTAATATATCAAGTCTTGCAGGTAGTGAAGATAATTGACTGGAGGACTGAAGAAGACTGACACACAGAAGACTAAAAGATTTAGAACAGACGGACAGCATCAGCTTATTGTTTATTAGCAGGAAAGACTAATAAGAATGTCATTATAGGGGGGGGGGGGGGGGTGATATAACTGAGCAGTAAAAGAGAAAACATTTAAACCAAAATGCTTTTACAGGTATACTTTTAATATATATGACCTTTAAAAAGTAAGTTATTTTTTTGTGGCGAGAGCAAAAAGGGAAGAGAGAAAAAAAAAGTCAGGAAGCACTTAGATAAACGTGTTTCCTGAACATTTTCAGAAGTAATCAGACCACTATCTTACCCCTGAATAGACAGCACAGAGAGGACAGGTACGAGACTTCTACTTCTACTGTGATTCTGATAAAACTCAGTCTTTAAAAAATAGATTAGTGTTTATTTTATATGTATATTTGAAAATGTTTTATATGTATTTTATATGTTGTTAAATATTTTTAAATTAAATACACTCTTAGAAAAAATGATTCATTGGGGTTCTAGCATTTGGTTCTTTACTCAACTCCTTTTATGCTAAAAAGGTTCTATAAAGACAATAAAGAACCCTTTTTACACAAAGGTTCTTTATAGGCTATTGTTCCTTCATATATGACTTTATTCTGCAGCATTTTGTAGTTGTTATTAAATTACTGTTTATTAAACTGTTGTAGTAACTTAATATCATATTTAAATCATGCTGATTTTTGGAGGAGAAAAACTGAAATGGCACTCTTAGTGTGATATTGATTTACTACATAAAATGATATAAATATTTACATTTTATAACCCCCATATCTTGAATTTTGTGATCATTAACATGCATTCATAAATACATTTTAGGGTCTTGATGTTTGTCAATGAAATATTTAATCCAGAAAGGACAAAACAAATGATAATGAATAAAACCCAAAAGGTTCCTTATATAACTTTTTCCAGGTTACAAAGAACCTAATGGTTCTTATTTATTGAACCCTTAAAAAGGGTTCTGTATAAAACCTTTTAGGGGTTCTAAATACATGGCGCTGATAGAACCTTTTACGGTTCTATATAGAACCTTTTCTTCTAAGAGTGTATGCACACAAAAGTTTCACTGAAGTATGAAAGTCTTTTGGTTTTGATATAAATTGCAACAAATACAAATATTTTCTCTATTTTCCATTAGTCTTGATTCAAGTAATCAATTCCTTGTCTTTTAATGACTAACAAAACTCTAGCTGTTTTAATGACCTTTTCTTTCCTTCAAACTTCACTTCTTCCAAAAATCGAATATAAAATGTTGATGGCACATAATGGTAAAAATATTATTTTTCATAAATGTATATTTTTGTTTCATTGCATATGGCAAACTAATGCAATGTTAATTTTCAGCACTTTCAGTTCCCTCTAGTTGTACTTTACTATTCCCGCTTTTGCACAATAAAATTACTCAACATTTTTCATAACTTTTTTTTTTTTTTACAAACATTAAGGTTTACGAACCTGTCACGACTTTCCATTATTATATTTTTTTTTTAGTTTAGGAAATTGCAAGATGTTTACTTTTTCTCCCAGCAAATTGGGGATTTCAATGTTTATTTTTAATCAAAAAAGTTGTATTTCTCTGTTAATGCAGCCTTCGGTTCCCCTTTGCAGTGGTTATACAAAAGTGTATTCAGTTTCTGTGACTTCTCCCTCTCTGTCCCTCTTTTTTTCTCTACCGACATTTTCCCAAAAGAAAGGAGAGACATATATACAAGATAGTGTGAGAGACGAGTGAATCTCGTGCCCACTGTTTTACTTGCATGTCTCACTTCTCTGAAGAACATCATGAAGAACGTCACAGCATCCACAGACAACTATGGGGTAAGTGATAGTTGGCATCAAAAAACTAGCAAGTAATTAAGAAAATAACAAAATACTGAAAATAACAAAATACTTGCTCTGTTACACAGTACACAGATTATGACGACTACGAAAACAGTTCTGTCAACGAAGACGATCGCCAAGGTGATGCCATTTTTGCCCCCTGCAGTCTGGAGGAAACATGGGAGTTTCTTGGTCGCTTTGCCCCTATAGCTTACATCCTGGTTTTTATCTTGGCGCTAGTTGGTAACGTTCTCGTGCTGTGTGTGATCCGCCGCTATCGACAGTCTCGACACAGTCCCTGCTCCTTCTCACTGACAGACACCTTCCTGCTCCATTTAGCCATCTCTGACCTCCTTCTGGCTGTCACGTTGCCATTTTTCGCCGTCGAGTGGATCAACGGGTGGGTGTTTGGCGTGTTCATGTGCAAATTAGCTGGAACGGTGTTCTCGCTGAATGTCTATTGTGGCGTGCTATTCCTGGCCTGCATCAGCTTCGACAGATACTTGGCTATCGTACATGCCATCAATATCAGCTGGAGACGCAAGACCTGCCACGCTCAGCTGGCCTGCGCCATCATCTGGGTCGTCTGCTTTGGATTGGCCATGGTGGACATGCTCTACCGTGAAGTGGTGAAAATACCAAGAATGAATAGGTGGATGTGCCAGATAGTGTTTTCACAAGAGAACTTCCAGCAATGGCAGATCGGCATGCAGCTGGTTAGCTTGATTCTTGGATTCATAATTCCCCTACTGGTCATGCTGTATTGCTACCTTCGCATTTTCAAAGCACTGTGCCACGCCACGCGTAGGCAGAAACGGCGCTCCCTGAGGCTCATCGTCTCATTGGTAATCGTGTTTGTGGTCAGTTGGGCACCTTATAATGCCCTGCGGCTTACCGACAGCCTGCAGACGCTTGGGGTCATTGTCAAAAGCTGTGGGCTGAACAAGGTGCTGGATGTGGGCATTCTGGTGACTGAAAGCCTGGGGCTGGCACATTGCGCTTTAAATCCTCTACTCTACGGCCTTGTGGGGGTGAAGTTCCGTCGTGAGCTCGCCCATATGTGCAAGGCTGCTTTAGGACCCCAGGGCTGCCTCGGATTAGCAGGATGGGCAAGCGGTCGGGGGTTAACCAACCGCAGGCCTACTGGATCATTCAGCTCAGTTGACAGTGAGAATACCTCATACTTCTCTGTCATGGCCTGAAAAGGGAGCAAATGACATTAACAAGAGAAGAAGTGATGGTTGTTCTTATTTGGAATTGGAAAGGAACCCACAATTTCAGTTTGTAAAGTCTGAGTGATATTAAAACCAAATCTTTCCATGTTCTCATTTTTAAAAGCATTGCATTATCTAATACATAAGCACGTTTATTTTAACATCCATTTAACTTTTGACTGACACTTTGTCAAACATTTTTTTTTTTTTTTTTTAAATTTTGATACATCAGCAATTCTGCTTTTTCCTGGTGGTTGTTAAAATGACAGTGAATCATCCCGAGTTGTCTGGGTTTAGTTTTACAAAAAAGGAACTGAAAACATGTTTTCAGACTCCACATCCTCTTTCTTTATTTTTTCTTTCTTTCTAAATACTCTTAAGACTGTACCCTGAAATTGAGCTTTGTTTATCTTTTTATTCTGTTTGTTGAGATTTAAGAAGAGGAAGATCATGACAGAATGTCTTCTCCTAATGTCATTTTTGTACAACATTTGTATTGGTATTTTTGTACTGTGCTGCCTCCTCTGATAAAGTGTAGGTTCCATTAAAATTGTTATAAAGATTATGTGACTCACTTCCATTTTTGTTCTTGTTCAGCTGTAGATTGGGAGGACGTTAAACTCTGAAGATGAATTTTATTCTGAGAATAACTGCAGCCGCACAAAGGAGCAATTTAGGTGTGATTTTTTTTTTTTTTTTTTCAATGAAATCTTCAGAGCAACAGATCTGAAGATTTAAAAGTTTCCTTCTGTGGCTGTTATTAATGTTAGTTTCTGCAAACCAGCCAAACTCTGAACCCTTTATACCAAGTAGCATGACTCATTGTCATCGCAGTGACATAAACTTAAAGAGGCTACATGCGTTTCCTGAAATTTAGACTCGCAATTCACACCTGTGGCCAAAAAACAGAACCGCTCTTCCTTTCTGCTCGCTGTTGCAATGCACGCTTTTTCATGCACACTTCACTAGTCCTCTGCTGCAAGGAGGTCAACATTATGTTTACAGAGGTAAGAACATTGTTTGAGATAAAGCTTGCGAGTGTAGGCTACTTGCTGACTAGCGGTAGTAGTGTGGCAGAGTGATCTGAAACGTTTAACATGAACGCGCTTGACGTCACATCCGCAGACAGCCCGGGAAAAGTCCAACCCGACAGAAAATAGGAAAAACAGGATACAGGCTTATAGGTGCACCCACTGTGAGCGGACAAGGTGTCAGAATGCTCATCAGGAGATGTTTTAGTCATAACTGGTAAAATAAAAAAGGTATTGTTACGTTTATTTTTGGGGAAAAGCTGCATATAGCCTCTTTAAGCCTTTTTGGTTATTAAATAATGGGCAAGCCAAGCCCTAATGATTCATCACACTTAAATGCCTTGATTCAATAAAGAAAATGGTAATGCCGGACAGAAAGTATCGCTGTGTTTCACCATTAAATTAATAAAGACAATAGTTTATTCTTCCTTAACTAAATGTGAACGGGTCCCATATGCAATTATCTAATCAACCAATCACATGGCAGTTACTTCAATGCATTTAGGGGTGTAGTCCTGGCCAAGACAATCTCCTGAATTCCAAACTGAATATCAGAATGGGAAAGAAAGGTGATTTAAGCAATTTTGAGCATGGCATGGTTGTTGGTGCCAGACGGGCCGGTCTGAGTATTTCACTATTTCACTACACTTTTCTTCATTGCTTGAAACAATAAAGTCAAAATTCTTTTGACACCTGGAACTCCTGACTTGAGACTCTTGACTTCTACCACGACACCACTTGCTGTGAAAGAATTCTACGATTGGACATTTATTTATATTTTCCAACTATTATCATTTAGTTTAGTATTTATTTTAAAAATCAATTTGAAGTGTCATTTTGCAATAAAATATTCAGATTGCATATCTAAAAGTCACCAATGTTTTTAACCACCCAGATTAAGAAAACACATTATTTAACTATTTGGTTATTTATTAAATATACAATGGTCAAAAATGACTGAACAGCCTGAGAGGCCTAAAATAAAACTGGAAGATCCCCTAGCTATTTTCTTCACTGTAGTGTAGACTGTAAGTCACTATATCATAACTCATTGTGATTGATTGCACAAACTATTAAAACATGAGCTCTGCTGACAATATATGCTGAAAAGATTGCAATACCAGTATTTTAAATAATTTAACGCAAGACACATTGACTGTTATGACTTCAGTAAGTAATAATAATAAAATAAAACATAACACTTATGACACATTTTTTTACAGTTACTATTGTAGAACAGTCTTGGATTCAATTAGTCTACAACATGCTTCAGAAATGTAGGCCTATGTGTGCCATGCATGCATAAATGTAAACACTCAAATCAATGGCTATGACAAAGCAACTCAGAACCACTTTACTGAAGAGTTTAGCTCCAACCCTGATTACACTCAAATGCAGCTTTCTGGAAATCCTAAAAATATTTATTAGATCAGGTGTGTTTGATTAGATTGGAGCTAAATTCTCCAGGACAGTGGACATCGAGGCCCATATGCTATAAGCTCCTCCTAAGTACATCAACAAGAGGTTTGGAGAATGGATGGATGCTTAACAGTTTGAGTGATAATTTACAAGTGGGAAAAAATGTATCTAACTGACGCCTTGGGAACCATTTTGACCATGCTTCAATATCTGACGTTTTAGGCACCCTTTAGCGTCAGTTAGATGATGCCCTAGAATCGCGTCATGTAACTGAAGCTAAAGGGTGCCTAAAGCGTCAGATATTGAAGCATGGTCAAAATTGTCAGTTAGATGACGCCTTGGGATGAGAATGCGTTGAAAATTGCTTGTCTGAGGTCAGCTCTCCAGCCACCTCTCCAGAATGTTTAATACAATTCAGCTGCATTTTAAATCATGAAACACTAGAGGGCGCACTACATCCGTAATAGGCCTACACGTCAAATCATACCAGTAATATACTTAGGGACTATGTGTGACAAGGATACAACTATTTAATAATCTGGAATCTGAGGGTGCAAAAAAAAAAATCTAAACATTGAGAAAATCGCCTTATGTTCGTGATTTTGTGCTGCATTCACTCGCAAAAATAAATGTTTTATATTTATACAAAATATCTTCATGGACCATGCTCTTTACTTAATATCCTACCGATTTTTGGCATAAAAGTAAAATAAATAATTTTGATCCATACAATATTGCTGGCTTTTGCCACAAATATACCGTAATTGTGACTGGGTTTGAGATCCAGGGTCACATGTGTATATGAATTAATTACATTTCTATGAATATTATACATTTTCTTATTGAGATTTATTGTAATTTTTTCAGGATGTTTTTTTAAAAAAATGTTTAGGACTAATACATGTGTCCCAGATTATAAAATCTGTGGGACACACAAACACATTGGTGTGGCATGTCTCCTCTGGGTATAATATCTATTCTTTCTTCTGGTGTGGTTAGAAAACATCTTAGGTAGGCTATTTAAAAAAATTATAATGTGTTGATCTAATGTTTTAGATAGGCTAGATATCGAAATAAACTGCAGAAGTCAAAATTGCAAAAAAAAAAAAAAAAAAAAGTCCCAGATTACCCGAATTCAACCTGTCAGATTTTGATGACATCATGCTCTAGAATCTAAAGCGCCCCGCCTATTAATTGCTGCCCATTCTCACCCCCAAGGCGTCACCTTTGACCATGCTTTAATATCTGACGCTTTAGGCGCCCATTAGCGTCAGTTAGATCAGTGGTTTTCAAAGTGGGAACTGGGGGGCTGCCAGGGGGCGCTAGGGGGGCCGCAGCAAGTTGGAAGAAAAAAATGTTAGCAAAAAAAAAATTATATATTTTATAAACATTTTTAAAAAATACAAAATATATATTATATATTATAAATATTATAATGAAATAGCATTATAATAATTTGTCGCATATCTGAACATTAAACTTTTAATGCTAATCTTTTTGATTGGCTGGTATGCCATCACGTTATCTGTCAGTGTAGCCTTGGTAACAACCGCCAGTGCTCAGCTGTTCAGCTATTTAGCTGGCTAGCTCTATCAAAATGGATAGATTTTTCAAAAGGAAAAAACCTGACGAGCCAGCTATCGAAACCTCAGATAAAAAAAATCAGAAAACGAACTCCTGGCCGAGTAAGACTCGTAGGTATGACGCAGCATACATAAAGTATGGATTTACCTGCTTCACGCAGAAAAATGGACACGAGTGCCCCAAATGCGTTCTCTGCCTCGAGATCCTCTCCAACGAACGCATGCAAGGGCGTGACACATACATCGTGCATATGCAAGACAAAGTGCGTGCTTTTTCCCTGAAAATTACACTGTGGTCAAACAAGCTTAAGGAGGGAATTACAGAAATGTTCCCACTATTACACCAAGGGCTGCTGTCATCTGATGGTGAATTGGACACAATTTCTCCACTGATACAATCCCACCTGGAGCACCTCCAGGGATATTTCAGAGACTATTTCCCTGACCTTGACAGCACTCATCTAAACTGGGTAAGGAACCCATTTGCCCCTGATGTAGGCACTTGTCTGGACTTAAAATCACAGGAGGAGCTGATTGAGATGACTACTTCATGGGATTTAAAAACTAAATTTGAGTCTCTTTCCCTCTCTAACTACTGGATTTATGTAAGAAATGACTTTCCCATCCTAGCTGAGAGTGCTCTGAAATGCCTTCTTCCTTTTGCAACCACTTATGTGTGTGAGTCTGGATTTTCAACTTTAAAAGTACTTAAAACAAAACACAGAGCACGTCTAAATGTGGAGAGTGACATGCGTGTTGCACTGACGGACATAAAGCCCAGGCTTGACAAACTGTGTAGGAGCCACCAGGCCCACCCATCCCATTAATATGCTCTCTCTCTCTCTCTCTCACACACACACACACACACACACACACTCTCTCTCTCTCTCTCTCTCTCTCACACACACACACACACACACACACTCTCTCTCTCTCTCTCTCTCTCTCACACACACACACACACACAAAGGTATCTGACATGAAACCCCTGTAAACACACACACACACAGGTATCTGACGTGAAACCCCTGTAAACACACACACAGGTATCTGACGTGAAGCCCCCGTAAACACACACACAGGTATCTGACGTGAAGCCCCTGTAAACACACACACACACAGGTATCTGACGTGAAACCCCTGTAAACACACACACACACACACACACAGGTATCTGACGTGAAACCCCTGTAAACACACACACAGGTATCTGACGTGAAGCCCCCGTAAACACACACACAGGTATCTGACGTGAAGCCCCTGTAAACACACACACACACACAGGTATCTGACGTGAAACCCCTGTAAACACACACACAGGTATCTGACGTGAAGCCCCTGTAAACACACACACACAGGTATCTGACGTGAAGCCCCTGTAAACACACACACACACACAGGTATCTGACGTGAAGCCCCTGTAAACACACACACACACAGAGGTATCTGACGTGAAGCCCCTGTAAACACACACACAGGTATCTGACGTGAAACCCCTGTAAACACACACACAGGTATCTGACGTGAAACCCCTGTAAACACACACACACACACAGGTATCTGACGTGAAGCCTCTGTAAACACACACACACACACACAGGTATCTGACGTGAAACCCCTGTAAACACACACACACACACACACACACACACACACACACACACAGGTATCTGACGTGAAACCCCTGTAAACACACACACACACACACACACACACACAGGTATCTGACGTGAAACCCCTGTAAACACACACACACACACACAGGTATCTGACGTGAAGCCCCTGTAAACACACACACACACACACACACACACACACAGGTATCTGACGTGAAGCCCCTGTAAACACACACACACACACACAGGTATCTGACGTGAAGCCCCTGTAAACACACACACACACACACACACACACACAGGTATCTGACGTGAAACCCCTGTAAACACACACACACACACACAGGTATCTGACGTGAAGCCCCTGTAAACACACACACACACACACACACAGGTATCTGACGTGAAACCCCTGTAAACACACACACACACAGGTATCTGACATGAAACCCCTGTAGACACACACACAGGTATCTGACGTGAAGCCCATGTAAACACACACAGAGGTATCTGACGTGAAACCCCTGTAAACACACACACACACAGGCATCTGACGTGAAACCCCTGTAAACACACACACACACAGGCATCTGACGTGAAACCCCTGTAAACACACACACACACACACAGGTATCTGACGTGAAACCCCTGTAAACACACACACAGGTATCTGACGTGAAACCCCTGTAAACACACACACAGGTATCTGACATGAAGCCCCTGTAAACACACACACACACACAGGTATCTGACGTGAAACACCTGTAAACACACACACAGGTATCTGACATGAAACCCCTGTAAACACACACACACACACAGGTATCTGACATGAAACCCCTGTAAACACACACACAGGTGTCTGACATGAAGCCCCTGTAAACACACACACAGGTATCTGACGTGAAGCCCCTGTAAACACACACACACAGGTATCTGACATAAAGCCCCTGTAAACACACACACAGGTGTCTGACATGAAGCCCCTGTAAACACACACACAGGTATCTGACGTGAAGCCCCTGTAAACACACACACACAGGTATCTGACATAAAGCCCCTGTAAACACACACACACACACACAGGTATCTGACGTGAAACCCCTGTAAACACACACACACAGGTATCTGACATAAAGCCCCTGTAAACACACACACACACACACAGGTATCTGACGTGAAACCCCTGTAAACACACACACAGGTATCTGACGTGAAACCCCTGTAAACACACACACACACACAGGTATCTGACATGAAACCCCTGTAAACACACACACAGGTGTCTGACATGAAGCCCCTGTAAACACACACACAGGTATCTGACGTGAAGCCCCTGTAAACACACACACACAGGTATCTGACGTGAAACCCCTGTAAACACACACACACAGGTATCTGACATAAAGCCCCTGTAAACACACACACACACACACAGGTATCTGACGTGAAACCCCTGTAAACACACACACACACACAGGTATCTGACATGAAACCCCTGTAAACACACACACACACACACACACACACACACAGGTATCTGACGTGAAACCCCTGTAAACACACACACACACACACACACACAGGTATCTGACGTGAAACCCCTGTAAACACACACACACACACAGGTATCTGACGTGAAACCCCTGTAAACACACACACACAGGTATCTGACGTGAAACCCCTGTAAACACACACACACACAGGTATCTGACGTGAAGCCCCTGTAAACACACACACACACAGGTATCTGACGTGAAACCCCTGTAAACACACACACACAGGTATCTGACATGAAGCCCCTGTAAACACACACACACACACAGGTATCTGACGTGAAACCCCTGTAAACACACACACACACACAGGTATCTGACATGAAACCCCTGTAAACACACACACAGGTATCTGACGTGAAACCCCTGTAAACACACACACACACAGGTATCTGACGTGAAGCCCCTGTAAACACACACACACACAGGTATCTGACGGGAAGCCCATGTAAACACACACACACACACAGGTATCTGACGTGAAGCCCCTGTAAACACACACACAGGTATCTGACGTGAAACCCCTGTAAACACACACACACAGGTATCTGACGTGAAACCCCTGTAAACACACACACACAGGTATCTGACGTGAAACCCCTGTAAACACACACACAGGTATCTGACGTGAAACCCCTGTAAACACACACACACACAGGTATCTGACATGAAACCCCTGTAAACACACACACACACACACACAGGTATCTGACGTGAAACCCCTGTAAACACACACACAGGTATCTGACATGAAACCCCTGTAAACACACACACACACACAGGTATCTGACGTGACACCCCTGTAAACACACACACAGGTATCTGACGTGAGACCCCTGTAAACACACACACAGGTATCTGACATGAAACCCCTGTAAACACACACACACACACAGGTATCTGACATGAAACCCCTGTAAACACACACACACACACAGGTATCTGACATGAAACCCCTGTAAACACACACACACACACACAGGTATCTGACATGAAACCCCTGTAAACACACACACACACACAGGTATCTGACATGAAACCCCTGTAAACACACACACACACACAGGTATCTGACGTGACACCCCTGTAAACACACACACAGGTATCTGACGTGACACCCCTGTAAACACACACACAGGTATCTGACGTGAGACCCCTGTAAACACACACACAGGTATCTGACGTGAAACCCCTGTAAACACACACACAGGTATCTGACATGAAACCCCTGTAAACACACACACAGGTATCTGACGTGAGACCCCTGTAAACACACACACAGGTATCTGACATGAAACCCCTGTAAACACACACACAGGTATCTGACGTGAGACCCCTGTAAACACACACACAGGTATCTGACATGAAGCCCCTGTAAACACACACACAGGTATCTGACATGAAGCCCCTGTAAACACACACACACGTATCTGACGTGAAGCCCCTGTAAACACACACACAGGTATCTGACATGAAGCCCATTTAAACACACACACAGGTATCTGACATGAAGCCCCTGTAAACACACACACAGGTATCTGACATGAAGCCCCTGTAAACACACACACACGTATCTGACGTGAAGCCCCTGTAAACACACACACAGGTATCTGACATGAAGCCCATGTAAACACACACACACGTATCTGACGTGAAGCCCCTGTAAACACACACACAGGTATCTGACGTGAGACCCCTGTAAACACACACACAGGTATCTGACATGAAGCCCCTGTAAACACACACACAGGTATCTGACATGAAGCCCCTGTAAACACACACACAGGTATCTGACGTGAAGCCCCTGTAAACACACACACAGGTATCTGACATGAAGCCCATGTAAACACACACACACGTATCTGACGTGAAGCCCCTGTAAACACACACACAGGTATCTGAAGTGAAGCCCCTGTAAACAAATACACACACACACACACACACACAGGTATCTGACGTGAAACCCCTGTAAACACACACACACACAGGCATCTGACGTGAAACCCCTGTAAACACACACACACACACAGGTATCTGACATGAAGCCCCTGTAAACACACACACACACACAGGTATCTGACGTGAAACCCCTGTAAACACACACACACACAGGCATCTGACGTGAAACCCCTGTAAACACACACACACACACACACACAGGTATCTGACATGAAGCCCCTGTAAACACACACACACACACAGGTATCTGACATGAAACCCCTGTAAACACACACACAGGTATCTGACGTGAAACCCCTGTAAACACACACACAGGTATCTGACGTGAAACCCCTGTAAACACACACACACACAGGTATCTGACGTGAAACCCCTGTAAACACACACACAGGTATCTGACGTGAAACCCCTGTAAACACACACACAGGTATCTGACGTGAAGCCCCTGTAAACACACACACAGGTATCTGACGTGAAACCCCTGTAAACACACACACACAGGTATCTGACGTGAAACCCCTGTAAACACACACACACACAGGTATCTGACGTGAAACCCCTGTAAACACACACACAGGTATCTGACGTGAGACCCCTGTAAACACACACACAGGTATCTGACATGAAACCCCTGTAAACACACACACAGGTATCTGACATGAGACCCCTGTAAACACACACACACACACACACACACAGGTATCTGACGTGAGACCCCTGTAAACACACACACACAGGTATCTGACATGAAACCCCTGTAAACACACACACAGGTATCTGACGTGAGACCCCTGTAAACACACACACACACACAGGTATCTGACATGAAACCCCTGTAAACACACACACAGGTATCTGACGTGAAACCCCTGTAAACACACACACAGGTATCTGACGTGAGACCCCTGTAAACACACACACACACACAGGTATCTGACGTGAAACCCCTGTAAACACACACACGTATCTGACGTGAAGCCCCTGTAAACACACACACAGGTATCTGACATGAGACCCCTGTAAACACACACACACACACACACACACACAGGTATCTGACATGAGACCCCTGTAAACACACACACACACACACACACACAGGTATCTGACGTGAGACCCCTGTAAACACACACACAGGTATCTGACGTGAGACCCCTGTAAACACACACACACACACACAGGTATCTGACATGAAACCCCTGTAAACACACACACAGGTATCTGACGTGAGACCCCTGTAAACACACACACACACACAGGTATCTGACGTGAAACCCCTGTAAACACACACACAGGTATCTGACGTGAAGCCCCTGTAAACACACACACAGGTATCTGACATGAAACCCCTGTAAACACACACACAGGTATCTGACATGAAACCCCTGTAAACACACACACACACACACACAGGTATCTGACATGAAGCCCCTGTAAACACACACACACACACAGGTATCTGACGTGAAACCCCTGTAAACACACACACAGGTATCTGACGTGAAGCCCCTGTAAACACACACACAGGTATCTGACATGAAACCCCTGTAAACACACACACAGGTATCTGACGTGAAGCCCCTGTAAACACACACACAGGTATCTGACATGAAACCCCTGTAAACACACACACACAGGTATCTGACGTGAAACCCCTGTAAACACACACACAGGTATCTGACGTGAAACCCCTGTAAACACACACACAGGTATCTGACGTGAGACCCCTGTAAACACACACACACACACAGGTATCTGACGTGAAACCCCTGTAAACACACACACAGGTATCTGACGTGAAGCCCCTGTAAACACACACACAGGTATCTGACATGAAACCCCTGTAAACACACACACAGGTATCTGACATGAAACCCCTGTAAACACACACACACACACACACCATCTTGTTAAGATCTCTCTCTTTTTCCATTCACTGACACACAGATACAATATTGAATGTTGAAATTACTGTACAAGATATGAAGATATGTGAATATTTGACATACAAATGTTATTATTTCAACACCAATAAAGGTTAATGGATGCTCACCTAGTCCTAGATGTTTTATTTATTTATTTCTACATTTGCCGTAGTATTGTCGATGGGTTCAATAACATATCATGGAAAAGGGGGGCCTTGGCCAGAACCTAGTGGTATTTGGGGGGCCTTGTCATGGAAAAGTTGGGAACCCCTGAGTTAGATGACGCCCTAGGATCGCGTGTACCCTACCCCCACCCCAGACCTAAACCTAACCGCGTCCTCTAACTGACGCTTTGCTTTAACTGATGCTTTAAAGGGCGCCTAAAACGTCAAATATTGAAGCATGGTCAAAGGTGACGCTTTGGGGTGAGAATGTGTTGCAATATGCTAAACCTTTGGCTAAAATCTGTAATTGTTCACACAATTACTATTTTCTATATGGCGAATGTCTCATAGTGCACTATATAGGGATTAGAGGACAAAATATAAATATGCTGTGGGGGTAAAATATCTGGTTTCACCTTATTGTCATGCGAACCACCACAGCGTGCACACAGTCTGCTCCAGTCACGATAGCACCGAGTGAAAACCAGTCGGCAGAAGCGGCACTGACCAGAAAACATATCGGATCTATTTTTATTTGAATAGAATGCTATATTTTAAAGCAACATAGAGGAGATTCGGAGGAGAAACTGTTAGAGATAAGGAGGAAACTGTGGCTTTACCGAGCTGTGAACAACTCTTGACTTTTTTAGCTCTTAAAGCTCTTAGCTCTTCCGTTTCAGTGGAAATTATGTCAACCAAGAGAGGGGTAATCCATCAGCCGAAAAGATGCTTACAAGTTTATGCATGATAAAGATTGTTATGGCTACTGTGTTTAGTAAAGATCTCTCGAGAAAATCACTTAAAGGAACACTCCGACTTTTTGGGACTTTAGCCTATTCACCTTATTCCCCAGAGTCCATGCATACCTTTTTCATCTCCGTGCGTGCTATAAGTCTGTTTGACGCACCCACCGCTAGCCTAGCTTAGCACAAAGACTGGATGTGAATGGTTGCAGCTTTCATACTAATCCAAATAAGTGACAAAATAACGCAAACGTTTTCCTATTTACATGTTGTGGTTTGTATAGTCACAGAGTGTGCAAATATCAAGGCCATGTGAGACACAGACATCTTTTAACCGTATAAATACTATATTTTCTAAAGGCGAAGCACTGCTACTTGGGCAGAGTGATAACCATCACCTGAGACGCACCGTGACGAGGAGCAGAGAGTTCGCTCAGTGTTGGAATAAAGAGTCAGCAATTATTAACGTTAGATAGAAAAGCATAGTTTATCATGGGTGTTTGCTTTATGAGCTGTGACAATAAACAGGGGAGACCAGCTAATACAGTACCATGTTTCATTGATTTCCAACCAAAAAACGCACCCAGATTTATAAATATCACAGAACATGAATAAATCATTATTATTACAGGAATCAATATATTTTAAATGCAATTTATTAGCTGAACCAAATGTATTCAACAGTATATAATATACAGTATAATTGCATTACTATAGGATAGAATAAGGGGAAAGTAATAGCACAAATTGTTTTTGCACAATGAACTCACAGCCTTTCGTACCCTTTTGCACGCTCAAGTTCGTTGTTTCCATGGTTATTTCAAATTTAGGCTAGCAGCTAACGTTACTAGGCGCGCCGCGCGCAGGGTGCAAGTTCAACGCGGTGAACGTGCTCGTTTTTTTCCAAGCGCGTCCGCACCGCATCAAGATAAAAACATATTCATACCCTAATCATATAATAGTGTCACTAACGTTACATTAGATCTGACTAAAGGCACTGTTACAGTAGGTCATCTAAAAACACTTACCTCAGCCGCAGGTGATCCACTTGTCCTGTCTGTGCTATAGATGGGATGGCCGTATCCTTCAGCACATTATGGTCCGTGTGGCAAATTCCATTTTTTCAAAATAGTCGTCCTCATTGAAATGTACCGAGCAAACATAATGTCCCTTGATAATCTATTTAGTTGTGTTTGGATCAATATCCAGAGTAAGTAAGTTAGCCATTTCTTCATCCAGTCAGCGTTTTTAGTTGGAATTCTGTGAAACATGGTATTACCTCCCCTGTTTACAGTCGCAGCTATTTACAATAGAGCGAAAACCCATGACTGTAAACTACGCTTTTACTATTTATAAATTGCTGACTCTGTTACCCAAACACTGAGCGAACTCTCCGCTCCTCACGACGGCGTGTCTCATAGACATATACTAGACCTCACCTGGGGGTTCTAAGCATGCGTCAAAACCGCCGCCATCTTGGAACAGGGGTCTTGTCATAGGAAGTAGCTAGGTAACGCTGCTATCCTTTACTTCGTGGCGGGCTTTTGTGCAGCGTATGATGTTCACGGATGAAATCTGAACTAGGAAGAATGTTTGTTTTTTTTTTTTTAAATAATAATTTCTTTCTGGAATTAATGATAAATACATGTCTGACCGTTGGAACAAACCAAAAAAACAAGAAAAATCGCATTCATGATGATTTATGGTGATTTTATTTCCGTTAGACCTGTCTACTACATAGACGCTGATGCATTAAAGTGGAGGGGCTCCCCTGTTTCAAGATGGCGGCTCTATTGACGCATTCGTTCCAATGAACTGCCGTATCCAAGGTCATAGATACACTAGACCTCACCTTGGATACGGCAGTTCATTGGAACGAATGCGTCAATAGAGCCGCCATCTTGAAACAGGGGAGGTAGCCCACCCACTTTAATGCATCAGCGTCAATGTAGTAGACAGGTCTAACGCAAATAAAATCACCATAAATCATCATGAATGCGATTTTTCTTGTTTTTTTGTTTGTTCCAATGGTCAGACATGTATTTATCATTGATTCCAGAAAGAATTTTTTTTAAATTTTTTTTTTTAAAAACATTCTTCCTAGTTCAGATTTCATCCGTGAACATCATACGCTGCACAAAAGTCCGCCACCATCAATGAATTCGAAGTAAAGGCAGAGATAGCAGCGTTACCTAGCTACTTCCTATGACAAGACCCCTGTTCCAAGATGGCGGCGGTTTTGACGCATGCTTAGAACCCCCAGGTGAGGTCTAGTGTATATATCTATGATCCAAGGTGAGGTCTAGTGTCTATGGGCGTGTCTCAGGTGATGCGGTTATTACTCCGCCAAAGTAGCAGTGCTTCGCCTTCAGAGAATAGTTCCCAGGTTTTATACGGTTAAAAGATGTCTGTGTCTCATTTGACTTTGTTATTTGTACATTCTGTGACTATACAAATCACAACATGTAAATAGGAAAACGTTTGCGTTATTTTGCCACTCATTTGGATTATTATGAAAGCTGCAACCATTCACATCCACTCTTTGTGCTAGGCTAGTGGTGGGTACGTCAAACAGACTTATAGCACGCACGGAGATGAGCACGCACCTTTAAGCATAGGAACACTCCGACTTTTTGGGACTTTAGCCTATTCACCTTACCCCCCAGAGTTAGATAAGTCCATACATACCTTTTTCATCTCCGTGCGTGCTATAAGTCTGTTTGACGTACCCACCACTAGCCTAGCTTAGATTAGGCCTACTGGCTTACAGACTTTACTATGTCTTCTTTTATTAAGTCCAGTAGCCGCTCCCCTCACAGATCATGCTTTTATCGATCTTATTTTATATGATTCTGGGTTGTCACAGAAACCCTGGATACTGGAAACTAAATTGTTCTCTTCTACACTGTAAATAAATATTGACGGTTTAACTTAAAAAAGTAAGTAACCTGGTTGCCTTAAAATTTTAAGTTGATTGAACTGGAAAAAGTGAGTTAATACAATGAAGGAGAATGATTTAATCATCAGAAACTCAAAATTATATGTTATCTGAACTAAATAAATTATTTAAGTTGATTTGACAAAAGAAAAAAATTTGTGATTACTACACTGTAAAAAAATATTGTTGGTTTAACTTAAAAAAGTAAGTAACCTGGGTTGCCTTAAAATTTTAAGTTGATTGAACTGGAAAAAGTGAGTTAATACAATGAAGTAGATTAATTTAATCATCAGAAACTCAAAATAATAAGTTATCTCAACTAAATAAATTATTATAAAGTTAAAAAATTATATTTGACAAAAGAAAATATGTTGTGATAACAAATCTTGAAAATATTTTTTTTACAGTGCACAGATTCCCTCTTATTGTTGTATTAAAGGGTTAGTTCACCCAAAAATGAAAATTCTGTCAGTATTTATGTTGTTCCAAACCTCTATGTGTTCATTTGTTCTGCTGAACACAAAGGAAGATATTTGGAAGAATGTTTTAATCAAACAGGTCGCATTCCCCATTGACTACCATACTATCCTACTATGGTAGTCAATGGGGAATGAGATCTGTTTGATTAAAACATTCTTCCAAATATCTTCCTTTGTGTACAGCAGAACAAATAAACACATAGAGGTTTGGAACAACATGAGGGTGATTAAATACTGACAGAATTTTCATTTTTGGGTGAACTAACCCTTTAAGAGCATAATTGAACAATTTAAAGCAAAACCTGGTGCTTCAATATCTTTTGCATTGGGAAATGTTTAAATACGAGTGTAGAAAATTCTCTATTCGATTTAGTAAACACAACAGTTAGTGTTACTGTTACACTACACATAATAATAAAAAGTCATGCCGAATAAATTCCAGCGTCTCGCCAGAAGATGGCGCTCGCAGCTAAATAATCATGCATCCATTTACGGTACTACCCGCTGGTCCAAAATTTGGTCAAAGCGAATATCATAAGAGGAATGAATTGATTTTTGATCGATTATTAAATTGTTTGATTAAGGTTTATACATTCTAGTTTCCATGACAAATTGATAAAGATACACATTTGCCCTTCCATTTGGAACAGACAGTTCCCTGTTCTTACATTTTTTGATGTCTCCATTTCTGTTAAAATCTATGGTTAAAATGAACTGCAACCTAGTCTTGAATTTTTCTTATGTCTTACTTCATAAAAATGAATATGACTTTTCAAAAGAAAAACATGGCCTATCGATTTGTTTTTGTTAGTAGGGCAATGTTATATTCATCCAGCCTAACTCCATGTTGTCCATGGCTGCATTAAAATGTATTTAGAGTCTGTAAAGTTTTTTAAAAAGCCCAAATATCTGTATTTCTGCTAAATTAATTTAACATGTTTGTGATGCCCTTTATTTTAAAAATGTATTTTTCTTTATTAGAATAGGCCTCTTGTTGTTGTTGTTGTTGTTGTGTTTCAAGTTATGCTTACAAAAATGTGAAAATAAGTGTAAAAGAAATGTTTCAACACCTTGATAATGAATTTTGTCATTTTGAAAATTCTAATAAAAAATAAACAGCAAGCACAAACTATGTCGGCAGCCCTTCGTGCACCAGCTAAGGCGGGAATGTTGCATTTTGAAATAGCCTAGTGACATTTGTCACTTGTAAACTTTGAAGAGTAGCCTAACTTTCTATATTTGAAGATTTTGATTAGCTTGGTGTTAAGGTGTGATTAGGGTTGGTCTTAAACTCATTAAAGTTCATCAAAGTGCTTGAGGCCACTGGATTTATTAGATAGCCTATCATTAAACCTTTTGTGGCAGCATAGTGTGGCAGCCTAGGGCCCTTGAGGCTACTGTATGCACACATCAAATCTCCTTTGCTCGCTGTGTCGACAGAGTTTTGGAATAATAATGGCATTGAAAAATATTGAATAAAAGCTTGAGAAAAAAGAATCCTCCTGTCCTATATACGCATATCAAATTTCTGTAGGCGTAGAAGCCAGTTCAGTTCAAATTGAATATGACTGATCCTGTCCATTACTCCACGTAGAGTCTGACTCTGCGAAATGCCGTAGTAGGCTACGGTTAGCTGCCGCGTGGTGGCGAAAGAAGATTTGGGGTGGCAAACCAAAACGCTAACGAGTCGATTACAAAGTGGGATATCTTTAACCAGTTGGGGAGAGGGGCAAGAGTGCACGTGATAGGGTGTAGGAGGGAACTAGATAGCTATGCGGATGAATTAAGCAGGCTATGAAGAGATGAGTCAATACGTAAGAAGAAAACAACAAGGGCTGGCTCATCTTTATTCTTTACCTATTCCTCCTCCTATTTCACACTGCTGCGCGTGCACGGTAACTAACCAAGTAATATTTGCAATGAGCAAACATTCGATTCTCAGCAGATGGATTACGTAAAACTAAAGAAAATGCGGACTGCATAGAAAGGAAGAAAAGGAGACAAAGAGAATCAAGAACATGGCAACACCTGTAAGTTGATCTCAGCCCTTGTAGCCTATATATAATTACACAGTTTTATGATTCTGTCACTTTCGGTTCAAACCTTTGTTGTAGCCTAAAGCCTATAGCTGTAATTTGATCGTTGACAACCGCATTCAACAACAAAAAAGTGTAGGCTAACTTAGTTCTCTGAATTTAACAGATTGAGAGCAGCTAAAAGTTTTTGCAAACTTAAAAACCACAAACGCATTATCAAACTCGGCTGATCAGCTGCTCGGTTTCGGTTTATTTTTTGTGTGTGCGCGCGCGCATATTCATCTCATATGTTTTCTCAACACTGCAGCCAGACAGCTGTTCCCACTCTTTTTACTTTCCATTTCGCTATTGTTGCAACATCATGTGAAAACCCAGCATGTGACTACATATTTAACACTCACCACTCTTTACAAGTCCACTCATAAAGCTGCAGTCAGACATTCTACAGTTTGTCATTGACCCTGGCTAAGTCTGTTTTTTTTTTTTTTTTTAGTCAAACATGGAGGTAGACTTGCACGGACTGTTTAAGGATAACAAAACCTTCGACTATGACGATTATGAGTACAAGGAGGTGATCTGCGCGTCCAGCACAGTTTCTGGTGCCTTGGCGGTCTTCATTCCCCTGCTTTACACTGTGGGGCTCTTATGTGGGCTGCTGGGAAACGGACTGGTGCTGGTAATACTCTGGCGTAAGAGGCTGAACCTGAGTGTGATGGACATTTTCATCTTTCATCTGACTGTATCAGACACTCTCCTGCTGCTTACACTGCCTCTCTGGGCTGTAGATGCGGTTAAGGGATGGAACATGGGCACAGGGCTCTGCAAACTTGCTGGTGCTCTGTTCAAGGTGAGTTACTGTAGGCTTCTAGATCGCTCTGATAAGTCTGTAGACATCACTGCATGGAATGCCATTTTATTGTATAAACGGCTTCGATTATCAGATATAGTTTGAACAGTTGAGAATGAGACTCTGAAATTCACGTTAGCATAGAATGGATTGGAATGACAGGCTTTAGACCTATCAGACAAAATGGATATCTTCTGATGGGATCTGAAGATCCCATTCTGTTGTTTTTTAGAACAAATAAAGTTTTATGTAATGTGAGCTTATTTTTAACAGTGACATGCTATGACGTGAGCTAATTATCTATTATTTTATGCACTATTATTTCATTCGTAAATACATTAAAAATGTATACTTAACTTGAATACACCTCTTCTATAATAAGCATGTTTTTATCCATTTTGATATTTTGGGGGGCATAAAGTCACAAATGTCATGGTGATATATATATTATATATATTATATATACATATATTTACTATATTTCATATCATTCTTTTTAAATTGTCTGCTGAATCCAAGTTGTTTGATGTGGCCAACAGTTTAGTGTTTTTTTCCCTTAATATTTTGCTTGTATTTCGGTTAGAATAACTATTCTCTGATAAAATCTCTTCAGATCAATTTCTACTGTGGTATCTTCACATTGACCTGCATCAGTGTTAACTGCTACCTGTCCATCATCCCTGGAGTACAGATGTTTTCCTGTGAAAAACGGTGGTTGGTTTATGGTTGCTGCCTGCTTATATGGATCGTTTGCTTGATCCTTTCAATCCCTGATTGGATCTTTCTGAAGCACGTAAGGGGTACATGTATTCACTTTTATACACCTGATTCCTGGCGTCTTGCCTCTCGTTTTCCACATATCGTGAGCTTTGTTCTACTCGTGCTGCTGTTCTGTTGTTTCTTCGTCCTGCTGAAGCTACGGCACAACTCCAAATGCCAGAAGAAGAAGGGTCGGAGTACAGCTGTAACTGCAGTCCTTGTGCTGGCTTTCTTCGTTTGCTGGACACCCTACAACATTACCTTCATCGTTAACACGGCTCAGCCAATGATTAGCGCCCCTTCAGCAGGGGCAGATGAGTGTGAAGGGAGCCAGTGGACAGCTATCAAAATAACGGCCATTTTTGGGCTTCTCCATTGCATTGTCAATCCTGTTATTTATCTCTGTTTCTCTAAAGAGTTTCGGCGACGCGCACTGACTTTGATAAAGTTCAGTGCTTGTAAAACAGACCGTAATGAGGTTTCGCTTTGGGACTCTAGTGGAGTAAACGGTAATGCTTCTGTCCAAGAGGTACAAGGTTCACTTCAACCAATGAATGACATTCAACCAACAATAAAGACACAGGATTATGATACATAAATACAATAAAAACAATAATTGACTACTGGATGCTCTGAATCCCATAATTCCTGAAATATTGGAAGACAAAGGGTCCTACAAAGGCTTTTGTACATGCATTCTGGTAAATTCTCCATTTAACTAGATAATGAAGTAAAACATTATGCTCTTATTAAGGAATGCTGGCCAACTCATTTACACTTCTAATTCAGTAAAATGACTATACTGTTGATTATTGCTCTTCCAATGTTATATTCATTTTTTTCTGTAAGTGTCTTGGAATAATGTTCCGAAACAATATTTGGCATTTTGGCCGATACTGTGCCTATTTGCTTGATGATAGAACTGTTCATTTCCACTTGTCAATTTCAATGGATAATACATATTGCAACCATGAAAATGTCAACTGTATTGGATGCATTCACGTATGAACCATGCATTTATTTTATTTTTTTATATAAAGGCTGCTGTAGTTGGGAGTAAAAGTTCTGAGATGTGTCTGAATTTCATCACCTCCCTGCATCAGCGGATCTGTAGATGAACATGATATCATTTGTGTTCTCATGACAGGAAGTCATATCAGTTTCTTAACAATGACATGTGTTTTGTTTTTTTTTAAATGTCTTTAGTGGTCTCTAAAGTGGGTTTAGAGACTTACATGTGAAGGAACACAGTGCTATTTTAATGTACCAAATTCCTATCTTCACACTGAAGTGAAAGATAATGATCTGCTACTTCTGTTAAACTAAAAACGTCAAGTAAATGTTTATGAAAGAATACATTTTGTTTTTTTTAATCGCCCGTCAAATGAGGAATAATGATTTGACGTTTTCGTAGTTTCCTGTGAGATGGGGTCATGAAAGATTCTTTTCCCATGTTACATAAGCAAGTTTGCCTCAAATATTTTGGGGGAAGTACCTTATTCCTGTGTAATATACATAGCACTTACAGGGTGAATTGGTCATTGGGAAAGACCGTTGTTGGGATTTTTAGGCATAAATATTTTCACTTCTCAGGAGTGGAATATCCCCAAGAACAGAAATGATGACAGAGAAGAACAAGGGGGTATTTTTGTATGTCTTTGTAATGTACTGCAGTGTAGTTTTCTTCTAACTACTCTAAAGGATATCATCATCTTCTTGAACAACAGAAGAATCTGTGTGTAGAAAACGGAGAAAACATTAAGATTTTTTTTTTTTTTTACGCATCCATAAACTGCCAAAGCACATTTTAATACATGTGATCCACGCCAATGACTTTAGTGAACTTACAATAGACCATTTTCTTGGAAAGTTATAGTGAAATTTGACCGTTCTCTGGTAGACCTATTCGTAAGACGTTCTGGTTTACACCCAAAAATAACCACATGCATTTCAGTTCCTTTTTCCGAACATGTGGTGATCATTATTGTGTAGAAATACAGTATGATTGCACTGTCATGCGATCTGATATCATCAGTATAGACCATTTCACAAGATGTAAACAACACTGGTCCAGAAGCACTTCCTGTTTCAGTTTTTTAACACTACATAAAAGCTGGGATAAAATACAACCAACAGAACATTTAAAACTGAATCAAAAAGTTAAACAAACATCTTTAAGATGTTTTCTTTACATGTAAAATAAAGAAAACAGTTACAAACTGAAACAGGAAGTGCTTCTGGACCAGTGTTGTTTACATCTTGTGAAATGGTCTATTCATTAGATATTTCCCATGAGTCATCATTACATTAAGAAAACTGAACAAACTGAAATGAGATATAGCTGATATTTTGAGAATCCCATAAACATTTAAACATTATAATCATTTTGGTGTATGAGGAACTTGCATTTTTGCAAGTTTCTATGTTAATTTCCTGTCCTATTGTGTTTGTGTGACTGCGGATGACAGTTTTTAATGACATTTGTGACGTAAAATATTGCTAAGTCATGTAGATCATTTTGTATTTGTCTCTTTTTCTAGTGTAGTCAGACTCAGTGCTCTTTGCCCAGTTTTTGCATCCAGTTTTGAAATTTGCCCAGTTTTTTTGTTTGTTTTGTTTTTAGCCAGACCAAAGCAGACAAAGTAGTGTGTTTGCTGTCATAACCCTGGTAGATGGTGGTTGAGAGTGATTCAATATATTGAACATCACAAGTTTCATTAGGCCTACAGTTGTTTACACTGAGACCTGTTTTGACATGTCTTGGTAACTTGTCAGTCAACTTTTGAAAACTGGGTCATGTGTGTAACTAACCATACCATTATTAGGCTATGTGGTAAACAGAGGTAAACACAGTTATAGCATTAGCAAATTAACAAAAATAAATCTTAAGGCTATTATGATACCAATAATGTTATGGCAGTGAGTTCAGATTAATGTGATAATATCCGATGCCCCCTAGAGGCTTCATTGAAAAGGAAAACAATCTGAAGACCACATATGGCCTGGGTAGCTCATTAGACCTCATCGTGGCTTATTTTTCTTTGCATTTTCAGCTTTCAGTCTGTTTATAGACAGGTATGTTTCTTTTAAAATTATGTCTAATCAGTTTAATTTGCCAAATGTGGACTCCAGTTAAAGTGTAGAAACATTTCACAGATGATTCAGAGATCAGAGATGAGCTGAATTTTGTGTCCTATCAACAAAAGATTTTTTTTTTACTCTTTTGAATAAATTTACATTTTCAAAGTTATCACAGATCAACCTTTTTACTTTTATTATTATTATTATTATTATTATTATTATTATTATTATTATTATTTAAATTTAAGCATTTTAGCATAAGGCTGCATGTAAAACAATGTAAAGAAAATGGACTTGAATGTTTTTTGAATGCACTGTAAAATGGTTGCCGTAATAGTGACATCGTGTGGTTATTTTGGGTACAGCAGTTTATTTCCCTTCACATGTAGCTAGTAGACTAGACTTAAATGCTAGCATTTATTCTCACTGAATAAAAAAAGTATTATAATTAATCCCGGAATGATATTTTGTTTGCTGTCTTTTTGTAAAGTAATCATATAAAAATATTTTTTAAAAAAGCAAATATCTTGAATGAAATGGCAGCTGTCAAGAGTTGAATCCAGACTGTAAAAATGGTTGAAACACCTGAACCTAATAATTGAGTATTACATGTCCCCATGACAACTGATCAAACTGATTAATTCAAAACGAAATTCCCTTTAAAGAAAGGCTTTGCCTAACTTAGCTACTTGCATTTTTCATTCGTTAAAGGAGTGATTCACTTTAAAAAAAATAAATAAAATTAAATGCTGATAATTTACTCACCCCCATGTCATCCAGGATGTCCATGTCTTTCTTTCTTTGTCTTTCATGTTTTGATGAAAACAATCCAGGATTTTTTCTCCATATAGCCTGGTGCACTTTACTGGTAACCAAACGGTTCAAGGTCCAAAAGACAGTTTCAATGCAAACTGTTCAAAGGGCTTTAAAAGATTCCAGACGATGAATAATGGTCTTTTCAAGTGAAACGATCGCTCATACGTATATGATTAACTGTAATGTGTCAGTAGATGTAAGCGGTTGCCACTAGAAGGCGCTGTGGTATGAAAAGTAAGTGTTGTAAAACAGAGAGTGAAGAAGAGATAAAAGAAAGTTGTGGAGAATCATAAAAGAGTGTGTCCGTGTGTTATTTGATTAAGACAGAGAAGCAACATCAACTTCTGGTGATCAGTGCAACCTCGTTTATCAACTTTATGAACTAATTTTTTTTCGTGTCATTTGGTTTATTCAACGGACGAAATGAACGAATTGGCTTTATGCACAGCTTCACTACTTCCTGAATTTCAGCCAGCTCCTTGGTTCCTGTCTGCCATTATTGGACACATTGATTAATTCTGGTGTGCTTGACCTCAGTAGTCATGGCAACAATAATCAGACACACCTGAATTAATCAGTTTTGCCCAATAATGGCAGACAGGAAACAAGGAGCTGGCTGAAGTTCAGGAAGTAGTGCAGCTGTGCATAAAGCGCATTGACTCGGAAAAAGATTTGTTCATTTTGATGTGTATAGGCTACTGTATATATATATGCAATTTCCTTCTATTTTATTGTATTGCAGTTGTACAGTATATTTAATGAGACAGACACCTCACATTGGCTGTAAGTTTTATTCTAACACAACTGAAAAAACAAAGGTTCAACAAAAGTTAACCTTTAATATCCAAATATAAGAAGACAGTAGGCTACAGAAAAAATACACATTTGCAGTTCTGTTTCATATTAAGCCTTCAAGATGTTTTATTATTCAATTACGTTTATTTTTATTATTCAATTATTTGTAAAACATAACCTACAATAGCTGCCATATGTGAGAAGAGAAATAAAGACTTCTATATATTCATGCAAGCTAATCAATCATGAGACTAAAGACCCATTCACACTAAGAACGATATCTAAAGACAAGTTCAAAGATAAATAGTAGCGTCCACACCAATGAATGATAACATTTTTTATAGTTTTGTCATCTCTTGCTTTAAAGCAACACTAAGTACGATTTTTTTACCGTAAAATAATGTTTCCAAAATCGTTTCAGTGGTAACAGAATGAAAGGCACTTACAGTATAGCTCCTCTTTGCTGTCCTATATCTGCAAAAACCATGCTTTGTAAGATTGCCAGATCGGGTCGAGTTTCTGTAGTTCTAATGAGACATAAGAAAACTACAAATTTGACTTGCTTTACGTCAAGAGTTACATTCATCATTATTTTGTTTGTTTTTTTCATTTCCGATGCTGTTCGCAATGCATCATACTTTTTAAAAAAATCAACATACAAATCAACAATATGCAACTCCACCTTGTCTGTGGACATCGTTCATTCCAAAGCCAGTGCTGGATAGACAACGAGCATGAGAGCGACAGTATATATATATATAGGCTGCGGTAGGCTAAATTATTTATGACAGCGGTAATGGACAATTCCTCTTCCAACCTGTAGGGCGACTGCAAAGAAAAGGTTGGTGTTGCTTTAAAGGTGAAGTATGTAGTTATGACACTAGTGGCACCAAGCAGAATGAGAATTACAAAAATATATTTTCACGAGTTGTGCCTGAAAGAACTCTGGCACAAAATGAACTTTTGGTCTAATAAAACATTGGTACCTAGTCAAGCGTTCTCTGAGATTAGTTTTCATGATAATCGAATGTAAAGAGTTTTATCTCTAAAAACTGTTTAGCGTATAACGCTAGTAATGGGGGCATTTAATAAGTAAAAAGAAATCACTAGTTTATACCACAAACACGCCTCAAGATAGACCCACACTAACACAGTAACATAATGAGGGTCCCTACATGCAAACCAAAGCATTGAGAACTTTGTAAGTGTACAGACCGTTTATTAAGAAGATATTTTATAAAGACAGTTCACTTCGTGTATACAGACAGGATCCATCTTGGAAAACAGTCTCAACAAGTCGAACCACGAACGCGGTTCGTACAGTTTAGAAGTTCGCTGAACTTCATACAGTTCAGCTCACTCAGCATTACGTTCGTGGTTCGACTAGTCGAGACTGTTTTTCAAAGATGGCTCCTGCTTGTAGACACGAAGTGAACTGTCTTTATAAAGTATCTTCTTATTAAACGGTCTGTACACTTACAAAGTTCTCAATACTTCGTTTTGCATGTATGGACCCTCATTATGTTACTGTGTTAGTGTGGGTCTATTTTGAGGCTTGTTAGTGGTATAAACTTTCTTTTTACTTATTAAATGCCCCCATTAGTTTTTAGAGATAAAACTCTTTACATTTGATTATCATGAAAACAAATCTCAGAGAACGGTCGGCCAAGTACCAATGTGTTATTAGACCAAAGGTTCATTTTGCGCTGGAGTTCTCCTTTCAGTCACAACTACTCCGGGCCTTCTCCTGGTCCAATTCCCTCCTCTTGTCTGTCCTACTACTTTCTTATCTAAAATCTTATCTAAAAAAAAAATTGTCTGGTCTAGTCTGAAAATAATCTTTTTAACACTATTTGAGCATAAGAATCAACAATTAGACAGTTCATGTCAGATTTTGAGGCTGATTTAAAATGCTATATAATTGCAAGTTCTGCTAACAGTTTTTTGAGATTTCAGGATTCCCAGGCCTCATTTTTGACATGTAAACTGTTGGAGGCTGTTTACACTTGACACATTGAAGTCAACATTTTAAATTGGTACATTTGTCTTTCTGAAAGAGTGCATGATGATGCTGTATGATACTGAAAATTCCATTGTAGCGCGCAATGCCCAGTTCGCTTTGTCACTTTCATTACCTGTTAATTAGGTCTAAATAAAAGGCTTGCACTTCTGAAGCTGTTCTGAAAATGTCTTTTCCTTTTTCAATAGCTAGCCACACCACAAACTCAAGCTAAACGTTGAGATGGAAAGAGATTGACGGATTTGAGTGGACCACTCTCAATGTTTTAATGGTGACCCTTTTAGGGGAGATGAATGGGATAACAATAGTTAACAATAAAATGGGTTAAGAGAATGTACATCTTTAAAGTTGGGTGGATTCTGATTGTTAATGGTTTTATCATTCATCAGCTGGGAAAGTAGTAAAGTAAGTGATTCCGATGATATTTTCTCTGTGTCTTTATTGTTGTGGTGTGGACTTTACTATTCTCAGAATTAGAACTATTAATAGATACCATTCTTGGTGTAAACAGAAACACTTGTGTGCTTAAAGCCAAACTCTTCAGAAATAATACTGATACAGATGTTACAGGTTGCAAAAAAAAAGAGGAGATGGTTTCTGACTGTATAGTTTGATCTTTCAGAAAGCAGACGTGTGTGATGTGTCCACTGACTCTGACCATACAGAGCTTTTCCGCGACACCAGGCCTGCTGGGCCTTTCAGCGTGAAGCCCAGCGGTTTCAGTATGTCCAGCAAGTGCTGGCGAAATTTCACCCCCACAAAAGCATAAAGCACTGGGTTGACACAGCAGTGTAAGTAGCCCAAAGTGTGAGTTGCTGTAAGAGCAACATCCAATGCTGTGGTGCTGTCACATTGGTAACTGAAGGTTTGGTTGGTATTTATGGTGTCAATGATGAGAGTGATGTTGAGGGGTGTCCAGCTGATGAAGAAAGCCAGTACGAGGGTTATGATGACACGGATGGCCCTCTTCTTCTGCATGCCCTGAGAGCCATGTTGCAGCCGCAGGAGGATGCAAGAGTAACAGAACAACATCATTATTGCTGGAAGAGCAAAACCCAAAATATGGTACAGCAGACGAGAGTACAGACGCCAATTCTCAGAGGGGTAAAACGTAACACATTCTGTTTTATTCTGACGTCTGCTGTCCGCGTAGTCTGTAAGGAATGCCCAGTCAGGAATGGAGAGCAGAAAGCAGAAGACCCAGACCATCAGGCAGCAACAGTGAGTCACCATTGGCTTTTTACGAGAATACATCTGCACCGCAAAGACGATGGACAGGAAGCGGTCAAGACTGATGCAGCATAGCATGAAAATCCCACAGTAGAAATTGATCTAATGGAGAAACGTGACAATGAAAGGCTGCAAACCTGAAGTTGATTCTTAAAGTAATATATAATATTTAAAAAAGCATGGAAGTGAATGCAATTGTTAAATTAAAAATACACATATTACAGTGTTTTACTTGTTTTAACCCATAAAAAGTGAATGTTATTAGTATAAATTAAAGGGCCCCAATTATGCTATTTTAAAGTTTCCTAATGTTGTTGTGGAGTCTCCTAAAACAGGTTTACATGCATCAAAGGTAGAAAGTAGAAAGGTAAAAAAAAAAAAACTGTTTAATTTCCTCATAATACACACCTAAGGGATTATTATGAACACCACACTAATACTGTATTTGACCCCCTTTCACCTTCACAACTGCCTTAATTCTAGTGGCATTGATTCAACAAGGTGCTGAAATATTTCTTTAGAAATGTTGGCCCATATTGAAAGGATAGCATCTTGCAGTTGATGGAGATTTGTGGGATGCACATCCAGTGCACGAAGCTCCCGTTCCACCACATCCCAAAGATGCTCTATTGGGTTGAGCTCTTGTGACTGTGGGGGCCATTTTGAACTAATTGCCATATTCAAGAAACCAATTTGAAATGATTCAAGCTTTGTGATATGGCGCATTATCCTGCTGGAAGTAGCCATCAGAGGATGGGTACATGGTGGGCATAAAAGGTTGGACATGGTCAGAAGCAATGCTCAGGTAGGTTTAAACAATGCCCAATTGGCATTAAGGGGCCTAAAGTGTGCCAAGAAAACATCCCCCACACCCTTAAACCACCACCACCACCACCACCAGCCTGCACAGTGGTAACAAGGCATGATGGATCCATGTTCTCATTCTGTTTACGCCAAATTATACCCTCTGAATGTCTCAGAAATCGAGACCAGGCAAAATTTTTCCTGTCTTCAACTGTCCAATTTTGGTGAGCTCTTGCAAAATGTAGCCTCTTTTTCCAATTTGTAGTGGAGATGAGTGGTACCCGGTGGGGTCTTCTGCTGTTGTAGCCCATCCACCTCAAGGTTGAGCATGTTGTGGCTTCACAAATGCTTTGCTGCATACCTCGGTTGTAACGAGTGGCTATTTCAGTCAAAGTTGCTCTTCTATCAGCTTGAATCAGTCGGCCCATTCTCCTCTGACCTCAAGCATCAACAAGTCATTTTTCGCCCACAGGACTGCCGCATACTGGATGTTTTTTCCCTTTTCACGCCATTCTTTGTAAACCCTAGAAATTGTTGTGCGTGAAAATCCCAGTACTGAGCAGATTGTGAAATACTCCGACCGGCCCATCTGGGTGTTCCTAATAATCCTTTAGATGAAACAGAAAATTCTTGCGCCAGCAGCATGGGTCCAAATTTCAATCTTAACCGTTCATCAGAAACGATCTTAAAACAGGGCTTTAATAAGTGTAAACTACCAAACTTGTCCTTTAATATACGGTGCACTTTTAAATTTAAAACTTTGCAGGATGTTTTTCATTCACATAGAGCTCTATGTTACATACTAGGCCTATGAAAGGCAATTTTCAAAAATCCATAATAGGGGCCCTTTAATGCATTATGTTGATTCGGCATTATCAAATAATATTTTGGACTTGATAAATAGGAGTTAATTTAGATGTTATAATTTCTCGGTTACCAGAGTGAAATGTCTGTTTTAGAATTGTCATTCATAGAGTTCCATTCCATCACTGATTGTAGGCTATGTGTAAAACAATAAAACGGAGAAGCTGTGTACCAAATCATTTCATAAATAAAATTTATGAAATAAAGACTAATAAACAATAAAATAAACAACAAAGACTTTGCCCACCTTGAACATCGCTCCGTTCAGTTTGCAGAGAGCTGTGCCGAAGATCCAGCCCTTCGCTGCCTCTACAGCCATGAAGGGCAGCGTCATCAGCAGCAGAGTGTCTGCTAAACTCAGGTGAAAGATGAAGATGTCTGTAACATTCAAGCTCTGCCTTTTCTTCCACATTACCACCAGAACCAATCCGTTTCCCAGCAGCCCCACTACCAGCGCCAGAGAGTAAAGGACTGGGATAAAAATTGAATCAAAGTGCATGCTTGCAGCCTGATCACACACAAGTCCTCCACAGCAGTCCTCGTCATATGTGTAGTTGTCGTACTCATTTGAGAAATTAAGTTCTTGGGCGCTTCCGGTGAAACTTTTGTCAGAATTCATCTTCTGCAACAAAACATACATTTCTATCATTTATTTTCAATACAATAGGCTACTGGCTACCTATTTATTATTTAATTTAAATAATAAATTGTAATAAATTAATTGTTTTTAGGCCTAGTGTGTGACGTGAAACTAGTGAATGTGCTGTTTTGTGTGTTTGGCAGCATTTTGTGAAGGGTAAAATTTCAATTTAGCCTTTATTCCAATGTATAGTTGACGTCTGAAGAGACAAGCTTTTCTGAAGTAACGTACTTTGGCCAGAAGGGGGCAATGATGAGACATAATGGCAGGCATCAAGACTTCAAGCTCAAATTAAAGGAATCCTTCGCTCAAAATAATAATTCGGTCATCGTTTACTCATCCTCGTGTCGCTCCAAATCTTTATGACTTTTTTTTTTTTTTTTGCTTCTTTGGGACCCTAAAGAAGATATGTGTTTTTGTTCATTTGTGTTGTCCATAAAATGAAAGTATGGTCAAATGATTGTTGGACCCATTGCCCATATTGTATGGACAAAACAATTTAAACATTCATAAAAATATATTTTCCTGTAATATTCTGAAGGAATTTTTATACAGGTTTGAAATAAAATGTGACCGAATGTTGTATATTAATAGGAATAATTTAGTCTTTTCATATAGGCTAGCCTATTCATTTCTATTCCTGCACTGCCAAATCCAGGGTTTTATAAGCGAATTTACAGCGGCTGGAACACACTGTTGTTTTTCAAATCAACTGTTTTCATATTCTGTGAATAGCTCGATTGAACAGATAAGAGAAAATGAAAAACCACACTGTGGCCACAAAGCATTCATCACTGATGTCTATCAGTCAAAATGCAATTCAGATTTTCATCATTGATGAGACTAAGCTGAATCCGCTATGACCTTCAGGAGTGTTTCTGAACTGTCTAACACCTCCATGAGTGTGCATTCCTGGTAAAACACCATTTCTTTGAAAACGAGACTGTGGGTATTTTGGATATACACTCTTAAAAATAAAGGTTCTTTATCCACCTTTAACATCCATGGAACCTTAATTTCCTTCCCCAAAAAGTTCTTAGTGGAAAAAGTTTCTTTAGATTATTAAAATGTTCTTCAAAAAAAAGCTCTTAAGAACTGTTTAACGGTTTTTGGGGACCCCAAAATGTTTGCAAAAATAACCTTTATTTTTAAGAGTGTAATATAGTATAGTCTTCTGATCTTATGCGAAACCATGTTATTTACAATAATGTTCTGAATGTCAGTAATCGAAACCTGAAATCTTCAGAGGTGATATTCATCACCCCCCTGGTATTTCCCTTTTATCATCCTGCAGTCACAAGCATCAGTCTGTTTGAGCTGGACATATACATTTAACTTTTAGAAATCTAAGTCTTAAAATCATTCATAATTGGAAGTGAAGCTCCATCGACGGATTGCATATCAAGACAAGGGAAGCAAATTGTACTCAATATTATGGCAAGAAATAAATCCAATAATAGTGAAATAAAATGAGATGATCACTGATAATCTTTAAATATAAAATGAATACAACAATAAACATTCATTTCAGCATCAATGTGAGCATTATCGATCTATGGTTATTTGGAAGGATGAAAACGTACCTGTGTCAGTGAAGGATCTCACAGTAGTTGAGAGGCGCTAAAATGATTGACACTTTGACTCTCAGTTACTCATTATTAGACCTAAAGGTCACGGCATGCATGCGCTGAAGAGAGAGAGGAGGAGGAGACAGTGGCAGGGAACACCAGGGTTTAAAAGAGGAAATATGATAACGATCAGTTGTCACCCATTCACAATTCTATTTTAAATGTTCATTTTGTTTTCTCAATGAAATGTTTTGCTCAGGGAAATGCAGAAATAGGATGCATGTTACAAGTTGGCAAACATAGATTTGACATGTTCATTAGTTATTGTTCATCATTCTTAAAGATGATCTTGTCTAGCACAAAAACAACTACAAAAACTTGACTACAGAGAAATTGTAACTGTTGTTCTGTATGCTATTTGATAATATTTCAGTCTTGTGTTTTTGCAAATTTTTCAACCTTTCAGTCAGAAAACAATCAAATCAAGCCAACTTTGTTACTTTATTACCAGTTATTTGTGTTCATATTACAGATATATTTTGTGTTTGTTTTCCATCAGTATGAAGCTGATTTGTAATTAGTAGTAATTGTTGCAAAGCAAACTTGTTGCAAAGTAGATGTTCCATCTTGTTTCATCCTTATGTCTCAGATGCACATGCAACGGGATGTTTTTTTTCACACCTTTACACCACGTCCTGTTCTGCATTTCTTGCCTTTCTCACTTGCACATATCGCTGCTCACGTATATTAATTTGTACTTTTGTTGTCTGGTTTTGGTTTTCTACCTTATGTGCTGAGATTTCGCTATTGTGTCAGGTTGTACTTGTTGATAGCTACAAATGAAAATGTTTAAAGGAGAATAGAGAAGAGAAATCTGGCAGATTTCTTTCAAGCAGAAGAAAAGGGAACCGGGAGACGATGAGCATAGCTATTATTGGTGATAGCTAAAGATAAAGACGGGTAATCTTGACAAAATATTCAATTCTTAAACAGACAGTAGACCTATATGTCAAATACTGTTGTAGTTGCACATTGGGTTATGAGGTACCACGTGTCAATTTTTGCCATACTTGCTTGCCATATAAACAGCCTCAGACCTTAAAATACCAACCCACACCAACCAAAAACTTCTCACTGGTATAAACAGGGCAACACACTCTTTAGGAAATGTCACTTTTGAAACCAATTTTAAACCTTACTATAGTGCCCTAGTCAAATTGTTTCATAGGACTTCCATCACTTTTAAATTGTTTAAAGAATAGAAATTCAAATTGAGGTCTTTGATTATGATTGGCTGAGCTGAATTCAAGGCCGTTTTAAAATACTAAACATACTGTGTCTCCTATGCTATTCTAAGATGTTAGCGATGTCATTCACACACAGCAACAACAAAAAATGTTCTTTCACTTTCAACTGCTTTTTTTACATCAATATAATTCAGCAACTGAGACATGAACTGAACACATTATATACACAGAAATAATATAACAAGTCCCTCCCTGAACAAAGGTGTCAATACCAAAAGTAGCAGTCATTATGGTGTTTCCACCAGCTTTGGGATAGTTTACTTTAAAATTAATTTTTGATATGTTTTAGCTTACCTCAAGGGCATCCAAGTGTCAGGGTGTGGTTCAGGCAGAGGAACGAGGAGTCCGGAATATCGGTAAAGATCAGTTTTAATATCTATAAAACAGGCAGGAAGACAGGAAGACAGGAACACGGGCGCCACACGGGCTAACAACAAACATCGACCGACAAAGACTGAATGGAACTGAACTGAACTAAATACACAGATGACTCAAACATAATGGGGTGAAAACAGGTGAAACAGATGATCAAGACGAGGAACAGGTGGCTTATGAGGGAGTGAGTTTAGGAGAGGAGACAAAAGGATCCTGGGAAGTGTAGTGCTGATGAAAAGACGAGGGACTGTGACACCAAGATGTAGGTGTCTTTGTTTCCACAGTATTTTCAATTGTGACATGCATTTTTAGGTCAAACCTTTGTTGTCTTTCAGTCATATAATGGAAGTCTATGGGGATTTTCTAAAAGAGCATGCACAGAGAAGTCAAAATTAAACATGATTTAATGACTCGTAAATGTAAGTACACATTGATGGCCTAAGACACGAAACGAGCGGTTTGTGTAAGAAAACAAAAAGTATTTATATAGTTTTTACCTCGTGTATCCACAGCCAAGTCCAACTGATCTGACGGCACGGGCGCTTTAGTTTGCGCATGCGCCGGAAGGTATCGTGTACGTCCCTCATTGTTTACACAGAGATTTCGGAAGTTTTACCTTTCACTAAACATATTTAGATATTCAGGACATCGCAAGACGATTTATATATATCTAAATATGTTCAGTAACTTTTGGACAGTGTCACTTTAGAAAAATTGTGAGAAAAAAAGAAAAAAGTGTGATTTATACACTTTTTATTTTCACATTTTGAAATAGGCTATGTATGTTGTTTTTGTACAGTGGATTAATTTCTCATTGATTTTTTTAAGGAGGCACTGTCTCCTCTGAGGAAACTGTGTGGTACAAAAAATTACTAAAACATTTCTCAATATATCAAGTTTTATTTTGACAGAAAAAAAGAAACTTATAAAGGGTTGGACTGACAAGTAAATGATGACATAATATCAAGTTTTGCGTGAACTATCCCTTTAGAAAGAGGGTCAGGTGAGACATAATTTAGCCCTATGTTCACAAACATGTACCCATTTTTCTGGCAAATGGCCAGAACATATGACAGATTTCTGGCCATCTGCATTATCAATCCAGTGTATGCATTCAGTGGTGACCAAGTAAACATGATGACACAAAAGAACAGGATTCACATGGTGTTTGCTACCACTAACCTCTTTAGCAGCAACATCTGAGTAATTAAACCTGCAGTCAGAGGAAGTCTGACCTAAATCTGCAGCTGAAACTTTGCAGCAACAAATTATGAATATCAAATGTACCCCTATAAAATGTTTATTTCTTTGTTAAAGTTAGTATAAATGTGGTAGCCTACACATAAAATAAATAATAATAAAAAATATTAATAGCATTTCAAATAAGGGTAATGTTGCAAACATGATGATGTTACCTTAAAAAACCGAAGGACATTTATTTCTGGATTGTGGTGAGTTGGTACTTGTCAGTACTTTACACACTGCATGTGTGTCAGTCACTGAAAAGTAAATCTCTCTGGAGGTTGTTAGATTAAGAATAAGAAAAAAATTAAAAGTAAAAAATAACTTATATTGTTTGTGTAACTCTCAGTGATAATGTTTGTGATCATTTTCATGTTTTGGACTATTTGACAGCAAATAAAAAATGAGTAAAATATGAATAGGAAATGAGTAAAAAAAAAATCATAAAAATCATGTCCATATGAGTTGTTCTGTGATGTAAAACAAAAAAAATAGCGCAGCAGGTGTTGATACCATGGTCTTGTTTCATTTAAGGAACTGAGAATACTAAGACGATACGTACATTTTAATGACACTGCACTAATTTTACACTTTTTTTTGCTGCTTAAACAAATGTTTGTTTGTTTTTAGTAGTTAGGCAGATGACAAAAGCTGTACCGCAAGGCTAAAGAGGTTGTGTGCAACAGGAAGAAAAATATAATTTTTAAAAAATAGAGAAGTGGAAAGAGAGGGAATTGCTGAGGCTAAGGGAAAACTGATGTTTACAGTATATTTATAGGAAATGGGCTTAGTTATTAAGTATGTTATTGCTTCTTTTTTATGACAGCTGAATGTTTTGTAGGGAAATACAGTTTCAGAAAAACTTAAAATACAATCATAGAAACAAACAAGAACATTGCCACATTGATAATTCAAAAACCCTTCACTTCCTCGTTACACAAGATGAGAAGAATATGCCCACCACCACATTACCACGTTCTCACCCATTTTGAAAGGTGGGATGTAGGAACTGTGGCAGTGTGTATATGACCGCACAACAAACATTTCTCCACATTCTGACCCGTTTTTAACCTGTAAGTGATGCGTAGTGGGCTTTGTAAGGCTCTTGAAACTTACTGTGACAAAAGTGACAATTGTTACATTTTTTTTTAAAGACATGTTTGAGTCTCCATGCCCACTACACCTCTGTGGTTTCCTGTTCTGTACGAGAACAAAAATCAGCAGACAGGAAATATAACTTTTCTTCTTAAGACTAGGGCCCCTTTTCAGAACATACAGTAAATGTGTTTTAACACTTCCTTCAAATACTTTGCATAATAAACTATTAATTTTTTTAGTTCCATAGTTCCCACTCGAGTCAAACTCATCCAAAAAAATTAGAAATAAAACTGTCCAGTAGGGTACCAGCTGTTCTGGTTCTGGTGGCAGTTTGACCTCAAGTAGCTCCCGATCTCTTGGATCTTATGCTCAGTCATTAAGATTTCCATTGTTAAAAATCCAGTCATGCTTTTGAAAGGTTGTGCAACACACTCCTGAGGTGAGAGAAATCCGCTATTTAACTTTTTCACTTTCTCCTACAATGACGCAAAAATCGTCATTTTACGTCATTGTAGGAGGAAGTATAAGAGGGGGGATTTCTGTAAAGTCTACAAACACTAGCTTCCACCCTTTCAAACCCGCCCATAGGGGGTTGGACCTAATGCGCTAACAGACCTATCACAGATCAGTGCCACTGCATTTGATTTCACCGGCAGAAACTTTTTGAAAATATGGACAAAGGTACTGAATATACAGACGGATGCACTATGGATAAGGTACCGAAACGTGGTGCCAATAGGACACCGGTTCCGACATAAACGGTAATAACCAGGCCAAATAAGAACGAAAATTTCAGTGCCTGAGTCTCTGTGTCATGACACGCAAAGTCTCTCGCTCTATCCCTTTGGAGCACAGTCTGTTCTCTCTCGCATGCACACTCTTGCTCACTCGCTCTAGATTCCGGGAGATTTTAATTAATTTGCGGGCATCAGGGAGCCATTATCAATATGCGGGAGACTCCCGAAACTTCTGATAGTGAGGGGGTTAATGAAGATGCCGAAGAGAAAACGCTCCAAGGTTTGGCTGCGTTTCAAGTTTAAATTTATATAGTTCATTGAATTAAATTTATAGTTTATGCAATTTATTTGAAGGTACACTATTTAACTTTTTTTGTTCAGAATGAACAGAATGTAAATAAGGAGTCAATACATCATCCATCATTCTTCCAAAATGTAATGCTCTTTATGTTGGTTTAAATCAAAGTTCCATTTCAAGACTGCAACTTGTGCAAAATGCTACTGCTCGGTTTTTAACAAATACCTAAGCGTGCACACATCACTCCCGTCCTCTACATTGGCTTTCAGTGCAGTTTTGAATAGATTTTAAGATTTTGCTGTTCATTTTTAAGGCCCTAAACGGCCTAGCCCTCAGAGTAACTGAGATTTTAACTCTGCGTGAACACAGCCGGTCGTTACGGTCTTCAAACCAATTGGTTTTAGAAGTCCCAAGGTCAAAGTTTAAGAAATGGGGCGATCAGGCGTTTGCAGTTGCTGCCCCGAGACTCTGGAATAAGCTAACCCCTGTAACCCTTGTTTGAACAATTCTAGATTAATCTATTTTTAGGTGGAAACTTAAAACCCACCTGTTTAAAAAGGCTTTTAATACGCAGAAGTGGTGTGACAATTTCCTTTTTGATTTTATTGATAATCTGTGCATTGTGCAATGTCTTTAATCTTTATTGATTTTATTAAAATCTACACACTGCACCTTTAAATCTATAGTGAATGTTTTATGATCAATACCATTTTCATCACACAGTCACAAGGACTCGATTAACAACTAAAACAGTGCTGTTCACTAATAATTGTGTGGATGATTTCTTATTTGTACGCACAGAAGAACTTCTCATGAAACATCTCTGCACAATTCACAAGTTTGTATGCACATAAAGGTGTTCTTAAAGTCCCTGTAAAGGCAATTCTAAACACATTGTAAATGTTGCATATGTATTGCTAAAACATATTAAGACTGTACAAAGACTGTGAACTGTGAAGTACTGAAATGTGGAGTTAGACCGTTAAACAGTTTTTCACCATTGCAATTTTTACGGATTGTTTGGGCGGGGCTAAAACAGGGCTCGATGACGCACTGGAGCCCATGAGCTCCTGGAGACACCCATATTTGATGACGCACAGAGTCTGATCTCTCCCCTTTACACACAATAACACTCCCTGAGCACATTCGCATTTACTGCTCAATGGGCTATATGCACGCATAAGTTCCGCATTTGACGCAAGGATGCTCGTCCATTTCTGGTTGTGGAGATTTAAGCGGAGGAGAACCGAGGAAAACGGGATTACGGCAGAGTCTTCAAAATTTACTGTCCTCCCGTCTTTGAAACGAAAAGTACATACGTTTAGATGTAATTTTATATATAGTTATGTTTATTTAATATAATTTTAAAAAGAAGCATAAAGACAACGAGGGGTGTCTGTTTCATCTGTTTTTGTGACTAACGTTTCTTTAGTATAACCATGGAGTATAAAATTCAATATAAAATCTCGGTATTGCATTGGACTCTACGATCGGCGGAAGTTATCGAGCATCCTTAAACCTTCACCGGAAATACCGCCGTGCATAGAGCCCATCGTGACTGTCAGTACAACTACAGCTGCCTACAGTTTTCGACACAGAAAATGCATAGCAAACTGACATTGAATCAACGTGGAAATATGACATTGAAACAACGTTGATCTGACATAGTTTTGCTCATCGAATTAACGTTGAACCAACATCAGACGCGTCATTCTTTCAAAACTAACGGAAAATCAACTTGAAATCAACGTGTTGTTTCAACGTTATGAAAGCAAACCAATTTTCGATTTTCATTTAGCTTTGAAGAATGCCTCGTCTGACGTTGGTTCAACGTTAATTCGATGAGCAAAATCAACGTTGTTTCAATGTCACGAGAGACGTCGTTTCCACGTTGATTCAATGTCAGTTTGCTGTCTGGGTAGGCTACTACCTGGATGCGATCATGTACAAAACAGATCGGTATCTTCATTTAAATTCCATAAAAACGATCACATCAAGAAGAGGTTTTTAGAGAACCAACCTTGGTGAAGAGAGGATCGCCGTCAACAACACCCGCCTCTGAAGTGATCATTTTACACTGGATAGTTTTATAAACTTTCCTCAGAGACAACTGGGATTATTCACTGATGATCCGCTGTTACTGGTGAACGGGGCCGAAACGACTCTCCCACCTCAGTGTTCATCCTCCCGTCCCGAAAGCAGTATCAGCTTAAATCACCGTCGACAGCTTTCCCGCTAGTGGGCGTGGTTTCAGCGCAGCCAGCGGACACGCCCCCAGCGTTTTTTCAAGATTTTGATTATTTTATGTAGCCTACTTGCCGGCTTTTTTATCATTCAAATTTGGATGGGTGGCTAATAACACATTTTTCTGTGGTGTGACAAACTCAGAACACATAATTTTGACTTTACAGGGACTGTAACATTGTTCTGATGTAAGTGAATTTGGAGTATTCTGAGCGGCACATGCATGAGATTATACATTTGCATAAAACACTCCCAAACATCACCATAGAAGGGCTTTCCTCAGCTCTCTCACCAAACAGCTATTTGCAGACGTGTCTTCGCCCGTTCCTCGAGCGATGACATTTCCAAGTGTGCCATTCTCACCATTTATCACAATAAAAACCTTTTATCTTAGCCTCATTTCTCATTAGCTAACTGTGATACATGTAAATCCTCGTTATTCAGAGAAACCTTGCAGCTGATAGACCACTAATGGAATGTAGGCCTATTTGAATTGAAATTAATCATTTTTTTATATAATTTTAGATATGGATTATACACTCACCTAAAGGATTATTATGAACACCACACTGATACTGTGTTTCTTAAAAATGCCAAAGTAGACCTACAGTATTCTTAAGCACACTAAACGCACACTATCTTGAAAATTGCTGCAGAGCGGTCTTCGAGGCTATAAGCGTATTCATCAAGCATTATGTTTGGGAACTCGCATGCCCCGAAATTGCGAGATGTCGAGGAAAATATTCTTGTAAGTTAAATTAATTTGATATTACATATCATTTGGAAGTAAAACATAAGGTGTCGTACAAAATACACATTGCCTATCTGTGCACTAATAAAATGTGCATCATTTGCAACTGCTTTTTATCAATTAGGTTACAAGCACCACAGCTTTAAAATTGTGGTTTATTTTAACACAATTACTGTTGTACTACTGAACTGAAGTTTATTTTAAAATGCAAAGTATTTAAAATAAAAAAGCTCTGTAAACACTTTTTTATGCAACACTAAGTGAGTCCCATCCGGTATTCAGTTCTGCGCGTTGATAGATTGTATTCTCAGTCATAAGACTCATTTACATTGTGACTCTCCCTTAGATTTAACTTATTGTAACTCATAGAGCCAACTTATTGTATTGGAGAGATCTAATACATTGGCAAGCAATCCAAAACACTGCTCGGCCAAATACACCAAAATCTAACAACGTGCACGTTCAGTCTTCACACTTACTTGAACACTTGGGCCACATACAGGAAATAAGTTATGCAAGTTGACAGGCGATCAAGTGGAAAGACCGCAAGTGTTTGTAATTGGACAGGGCAGAAGTAGAAGTACTGTTTTCAAACGCGTTGTTTCAGTTTTTACTGTAGCCTATTCCTTTTTCCCCCCGTAAATTTAGTAGAATTTAATAGATTTCATTACGAAATGTTTGGTCAATCTTGATTTGTTCTTAAAATAGTTTGTATGCACACAAGACCCATATGTTCTTCCGCAAAATGCATGCAGTTTGAGTTTATTTACCCACTCGTGGTCCAAAAGTTACACAGTGTAGCTACCTTTAAAGAAAGCTTCTGAATTGATTTCTGTTTTGATATTTGGTATTCATTATTCTCACTTATTTTAATGACTTTCTTGATTCATCACTGACATGGCCGTGTGTTACTTTTTTGTAGATACATTTCTGAATGGTTAAAGATGATCAAATACAGCTAAATCACTGAAAAGTTGCAGCTTTTACAACTGTTTGGTTTCAGGATGTGCCAGCATTTCTCCCATGTTAGACATTCTCTCTGATTTCTCTCTAAATCTCAGCAAAAAATGCGTTTTATTGGCTCTGCTGCCATCTAGTTGAGAAAAGCAAGAGTTACCCAGAAAAAAGTGTGAAACCGGTGCACTGTCAGATGAATCTTTAATCTTGTTTAATTTATTTTACTTTTTGACTTTTTAACAATGAAACACCTAGGGTTTTCTATGTTTTCAGGTTCTCTGCTCCATGGAGTGGGCTATACTGTATAGGCTACTGTAGTTATTTCTCTCTCTCTCTCTCATATATATATATATATTTGAAAAACTCACTTTCAAACTACATTTTGCAGCTCCATTACTGTCCTTCTCACTCAGTCAGTCACTTACAATGTTATAAAAAGACAGGGAGAGGTTTTATTCTGAGCTGAGACTATTTGAATTTTGGGTAAAAAAAAAACTACTGTTCAAAGAAAAAAAAATAGATAATCCTTGAGAGTACAATGTTAGGCAGAAACACTGAGTGACAAACTAATATGCAAACAGGATGTAGATTCTGACAGACAGTAAACCTCTGCTAATTAACACACTTCAACTGGGACTGAATGAATGAGGATCACAGGTTCTCTGGCCCTGTAAGAGGGAAGATAACTCAGGGTCTGTTGAATAAAACCTTATATTGGGCAGGTTAGGTTCACAAAGTTACCCCTATTTCTGGAACTGAGCTGAGTGTCCCTCATCTCAAGGCCAGCAAACTCTAACTTTCCAATATACCAGTTTTCTGGAAGACAGTCCCGATCCTGCAAGTGCTGCAATAATAGCATTAATCTTCTAAATATATAGTTTTTTTCACTTGTGTTTTCATGTGAATGCACTTCCATAGCCTGTTTTGATTTCAATAAGCAAAGTATTGTCTCTTAAAATACATTTTAGGCCACAACAAAGCAGCCAGTAAGCACATTTGGGTTCAGAGCCGGCCCGAGGCATAAGCGAACTAAGCGGCCGCCAGGGGGCCCCCTAATCGGGTTATTTTTTTTTTTAGATTACTTAAACAAGTGACATAAATCAATGAATGAATGAAAATGACTGAATGAATCATTCAAGACAACAAAACTCTGATTTAATGATCAATATACCTGCCTACAAGTTACAACTGTTGCTGTGTCTGCCTGCATTTAAGTCATGCGTCTAGATCATAGACTGTAAAAAAACGGGTTGAAGAAATATTGTTTAGGCCACTTTGTTTGATATAATCACAACAATTTAATGCAAGTATGGGAAATTAACTCAAACCTTCTTGATTAAAGCCCAACGCTTTATCAACTGAGCCACTGCATCTATTGCGGGTTTAGTTTTATTTGTTGGAAAAATAAATATAGAAATATAATTTGACACAAGAGGGCAGTATAGCCCTATTTATGGTTCTGAGTTTAAACTAAACCGTGACATCTACACGTTTTCCAAATTGGACCAACGTGATTATTTCACGTCTTGTCGTGATACGGGTTGGGCACTGAAGTTACAGGAGTTTCTTCCCGTTGCTAAGCAATGGAACTAGGTCGAGTATTTAAAAGGTTATGGTTAACAAGGTTAACGTGGTTTAACGTCAATGTAATAGAATTGTTTTAGCGTACCTTTTGCTTACACGAGGAGCTGTGGGACGCCGGGAAAATAAACATTTTACTCATTAGGCTGCTTCATTAAAAACGTGACATTTAGATGTTTTCTTCGGGGTGGATCCAGGCAAATGAATCCTTTTCACCTTAAAAATAATATATATACGTATATATATATATATATATATATTGCATTTTAAATAATAGAACATTTCTCAGTGATCGTAAATAAAACAAAATTCCATTTTTCTCGGTTTAATGAAAACCTGACATCTACACATTTTCCAAAGTGGACTATTTAGGCTGCTTCATTAAAAATGTGACATTTAGACGTTTTCTTCGGCGTGGATCCAGGCAAATGAATCCTTTTCACCTTGAAAATAATAAATGTTTTTTTTTTTTTTTTTTTTTTTTGCATTTTAAATAATAGACCATTTCTCAGTGATCGTCAATAAAAGAAAATTCCATTTTTCTCGGTTGAATGAAAACCAATAGGTCGTGATGGTAAGTTTTAAGTGCAAGTTTTACGTTTGTGGGGGTTTAAACCGTGACATCTACACGTTTTCAAAAGTGGATCAACGTGATTATTTCACGTCTTGTCACGATACCAGGTTGAAGAAATATTGTTTAGGCCACTTTGTTTGATATAATCACAACAATTTAACGCAAGTATGGGAATTGAACTCAAGTCTTCTTGATTAAAGCCCAACACTTTATCAACTGAGCCACTGCATCTGTTCAGTTCAAGGGTGTATTGGACGGGGTTTTATTGCAGGTTTGGCTTTGTTTGTTGGAAAAATAAATATAGAAATATAATTTGACACAAGAGGGCAGTATAGCCCTATTTATATGGTTTTGAGTTTAAACCGTGACATCTAATAACAATAAATGTTTTTTTGTTTGTTTGTTTGTTTGTTTTTTGCATTTTAAATAATAGAACATTTCCCAGTGATCGTAAATAAAACAAAATTCCATTTTCTCGGTTTAATGAAAACCAATAAACATCCGGATATCTCTCCAATGGAGCGTGTTAACGCAAACGTGTAAGTTTCACGTTTGAGGGGGTTAAACCGTGGCATCTACACATTTTCCAAAGTGGACTATATCAATAGTATTGCTAAGGTTTTGAGTAATTGTTATAGCAGCATACAGCGCATCTTGTTTAAATTCCGATCGGCTCGAACAGAAACCCGCTAGGCATACTGCAATATATTCAAGCACTTCAAGAAATATATTTACTTTGAACCGTGATACAGGTGATGCTAAACAGCTAACATTCCAATGCCGAGTTGCCGACCGGCAGCATTAGCAAGTTTTCAGACTGATAAAAAGCTATTTATGTAACACGTCACACCATATAAGAGTACAAATAAATGTTTACCTGCTCAACAAAAAGTCAGCCGTGTCAGCGTCGGTCTTCAGTCCCAGATCTCGCTGAAGTTTCCTCCATCGGTCAACGGTGAACCCTATATTTATCCTACTCAACTTTCGGCGTTCTTCACATTTTCTTTTCGTCTCTGCTTTTTCCTCAAACGACTTTCTCTTCCGTCCTAACTTTCTTGTAGGGGCAAGCAGGGGACGCTTGCTGATGTATTTTTCGTTGTTATCCATAGCTGTCTGATGTGCTACTGCTACTTAGCTAGCTACCATGTGCGGTCACCTGCTAACGTGCGCGATTCTCATGACGCAGAAGGGGGGCGCGGTCGGGCGTGGTTGGGCGCGGTCGGGTGCGGTCGGGGTGGAGACGCGAGCTCCAGGCGGAGTTTCAAGTGTAGCTGGTGATTGGATGAGAGCAGTTGACCAATGTAGCTTTGCGCTCGCAAAGCTTCCATTGGTCAACTTTTATGTGGCTGTACAGCCAATAGAGTGAATGGATTTTTTTCGTTCTTTTTTCTATTTATATTGTTAGGATTATACTATATAACCATAAACAGCATCTAAACGAGGATATTAATAATGAACATTCTTTGAAATCGTATACCCTAGCTTTAAGAGACGGTAGTTTTGAAAGACCTGAATAATATAATGTAGCCTAATGACTCTTCCTTTAATCAAACATATCGTTTTATTCATGGTAAGCTGATAAAATATCCCCCTGAAGCTGTTAAGTCATCACAATTCAGAGCTGGCCCTTTAAGGCTCTCCAGCACACTGTTTTGAACATTGACCAATCAAAATCCTTTTCCGGCCTGCTCCATTTGCATGTGGCCCACTAGTAGTACTAGTGGACCGCATGAAGCATTTTACATGTTAACTAGTAAGAGTTAAAATGTCCACTAGTTAACAAGTTGACACATTTTGGACCTTACTAGTCAAGTTTTACAAGTTAACTACTTGTCGACAAGTGCACGTTTTTGTAGAACTAGTTCGGTCAAGTCGTTGACTCGTTTCAAAAATTATGAACAAGTTTGGTCAAAGTCATTACTAGTTCGGCTTTGCGCTGAACTAGTAAGACAAAATTCCCTCTACTAGTTAACTATTTATGCTTTTGGTACCACACTAGTTAACTAGTATGACAATATGTGTGTAACTAGTTAACTAGTCAGACAATATGTGTGTAACTAGTTAACTAGTATGGCTAAAAGTGCCTCTACTAGATTACTAGTGGGTGTTTTAGCTCTTACTAGTTAACTTGTAAAACATTTTTGGCCTTACTAGTTAACTAGTAAGGTTAAAAAAAACATGCTACAAATGGACATTTTGTCCTTTACAAGTTAACTAGTGCAACATTTCTCGCCTTACTAGTTGACTAGTAAGGTCCAAAATGCGTCAACTTGTTAACTAGTGGACATTTTAGCTACTAGTGGACCGCATGCAAATGGAGCAGGCCGGACAAGGATTTTCATTGGTCAATGTTCAAACTGTGTGCTGGAGAGCCTTAAAGGGCCAGATCTGAATTAACAGAAGGTGTGTTAAGTTATTTTGTTTTCTATTATTATGAAAAAGCAATTGATTGAATGCACTTTGGTATAGTAAATGTACAACAACTCAATGCACACATAAAACTAAAGTAAATGTGACATTAATATTTGTATAGAAGACTTGCATATACAAAACAGTTTACATTTGCATTCCTATTTTATTGATATTTTTCATTAATATAATACAAATCATATACATTTTTGTGCATCATCATTACATTACATATACATCATCATTACACGTATGTGATACTGCAGCTAAAGAGGCTTCTGCGCTTTTTACATGGTCAAATCTAACCAGCAGGTGGCAGCAAAATTTGGACGTAACGTAATGTCCAGAGCTGCTGGGATCATGAGCAAATCTAACCCAACTAAATCTAGCACAACTATGCAATATGCTTACACAATCTTTAACCAAATTTTAATAACATTTGAATAAAGGGGGAACATGTCAATTTTCCAATTAAGGCTGGACAATTTTGGCCACTACTGTACACGAATAAACAAGATGAGACTGCAGACATTAGTGGATCAAATCAGAGCAAGTATGGAATTTAAGTCACATTGAAATCAAAATTGAATCTTGAATCTTGTTCTTTTTAAAGGAATATTGCAATATTTATTATAAATGATTTATCTGTGCACACCATATTTATTTAAAATTAATATGCCCTCGTAACCTTTAATCACAACGGGGAAGAAAATACTATCACAACATTGTTGTTTATTAGTTTATTTAATCACTTTACACATTAATACTACATGGTAAAAAAATGTACAATGGGCCAGATTTTTATTTTTAGACCCTAGGCAGGTTACTGTTAAAAAAGACAAACAAACAAGCAAAAATGTCATCTCACAAATACAAAATTACCACACCAGAATCTCTACAAATGCTAACAATTTTGATTTGACAGCAACCACATTTTCCACTTTCTAGAGAAGCCACAATGACACGTTATATGTTATAATACTTTTAGTAAATCTATTCTAGGCATTCAGAGGATAAAAAGATAAGTAAACAGGATAATTCAACAAAAAAACGGTCAGTATCAAAATTTTGAACAGTAAATATACTGATTTTGTGAAATGTTTTATATTTGAAAAAAAAATTAAATTGCTATAAAATTGATAAAAATGACATTTTGTTCTATTATGAAATGCCATTCATATGTTGACTTGAATGGGGGAATGCAAAGGAGCATTCAGAGGATAAAAAGATAAGTAAACAGAAGTCAATGAAAAATATTAGCACAATAAGGAGGCACTTTGGGAAATTTTAATATAAAATGTACAGGTATGTTCCTTATTCTAGTATGCACATTTATCTTCCAGACAAGCTTTATAATATGTCATGTTATTTACACCTTTAGAGATACTGCATATTGGTTCCAATCAAGCATGTTCAATTATATACAGTGTAGGCTAGTTATGAGAGTATTTCACACAATAACAAAGAAATACCTGCATCCCCTGCACAATGAAGACAGTCAGTTCTGTTATGAGAAGCTTTGATCAGGCAACTGTACATTAACACGATTCTTTAAATCAGTAATACAACTGAAAAGCAGAGGATCCTCAGGTCTTGTAGAATCCCTGTGCCTGAGGACTGAGACAGAGAGAGACAACCATACATGAGGATGAGGATGATGCATGTTCATAAATACAGTCACCACAAATGCACTATGTAAACGTGATTTCAGTGCATTAGCAAAATGTATTATTTGCAAACAAATGCTTTATTAAGCAATTATTTTAAACAGACTTATCTAAGAGTTGCAGTTCCGGTGTAATTAATCATGTCATAATTCAACCAAAAAACGGTCAGTATCAAATTTTTGAACTGATTTTGTGAAATGTTTTATACTTGAAAAAAAGTATAACGCTGATAAATATGACATTTTGTTCTATAATGAAATGCCATTCACATGTTTTAAGTGTATGTCCAAATACGTTATTATAAGCATGTCTAGCATAACAACCACCAAACTCACGTTTTGCAGCAGCAGAATCTGGTCTTTCGTCGTCTGTACATCATAGTCTGTTAAGAAGAATGAAAGACATAAGGCGTTTGATTTTCACCTTTCAAACACTTCACGGATGACAGCAGTGTGTTGAACTGAACGAAAACCACTCTTGAGTATCACAGTGAACATTTACCTGTTTGTGTCTGCGAATGCCTATGACGGCGATAACAAGGAGCAAGATGAAGACCACAACTCCACTGCTGATGGCAACACAAAGCCAGATGTCCACTGGAGCTTTCTCTGTGAAACAATTGATTGGCAGCAGACATGTTACACATTTTATTGCACATGCATCACTCTCTATCTTTCTTTCACTTCTCTTACCAATCTTTAATGATAGCACAGCATATGTCAACCTCGTCTCATTTTTCCAGAGTTCACACGTCCACTGGCCACTGTGTTCCATTGTCACTTCAGGGATGGACAGAAAAGGTGAAGAGTGAAGAGAGGAGCAGGAGCGACATTTCCATTTCACCTCAAGGTCGGGGTCAAGTGGATGTCCTAAAGTGCATGTCAGATTCACCCTTTGGCCAACATAAAGTCGAGAACCTCCAGACGAGGAAACTAAGAGAAGGAGAAATTCCAGAGTTCAGAATGAACAAACCAAGAAACGTTTGCATTGTAAATGTATTTATGAAGTTTATAAAACGTAAACATTTGTGGTTTCGAGACAAAAAAAATTCATAATTAACGCACAGTGAAACTTTATTCATTCAAAGTCATTTCAATGTCCAGTGTCACTTTTGTTGGTAATCAGCGTTCCCTGAAGCTACAAGTTACTCATAATTTAAAGGAACACTGTACTTTTCACCTTATTAAATAGTTTTACTTTGAATAACATTTTTTTAAATATGTTTCAAATCATAACTACAGTCAAAGGCCCGGTTTCACAGCCAGGATTCAGCCTTAGTTAAATTAGGACATTTAAGTAGCTTTTATAAACTTGACTTAAAAAAACTGATGTGCATCTTGAGACAAAACAATGGCACTGACATATTTTAAGATATGTCAGCGCTACTTGCTTTCCGTTAAAACGGCTCAAATATGCACAGAGCTGCCAACTTTTCAGTTTAGCTTGGCGTGAGATTTCTCCAACGGCGGGTGGGGGGGGGTGGTATTGGGTTGCCTCTCGCTTACCCCTCTGTTGTCGTGCGTGGTTAGGAGCTCAACGTCTGTCTCGCATGCAAGCTCGCTCTAGATAAAGATTACAAGATATTTTAACTAATTTGCAGTAAAAATAGTGGATCGCGAATGCCTCAATAGATAGACCTATAGATAAACTCATCTTTCAGGTTTGACACATCAGCGTGAGAAATCAGGAGTGTGGCGTGAGAGCGTGAGAATTGGCTCAATTGTGAGTCGAGTTGGCAGCTCTTGGTCTGCGGCTAGGCTTAAACCTTTCTGAAACCGGGGGATATTCTAATAAAAGCTGATTGATTTTATGTGAGATCACATAACCAGACTAATATTAGTAGCTAATACTAACCTACTCAACTCCTTAAATGGACACTTTTACTTGTTGTATAAACTAATCCTAGTAAAACTGAAACACCCACACCACTAGGTGTCAGTATAAGTCCAAGATTTCTTTTATATCTTCACTTATTTATTGTAATATCAGGTGTAGACAATATGACTGCATGCACACTGACTGGTCTAGCCTGAAATATAAACTTTTAACACAACATTTATGGGACAGTTCATGTCAGATTTTTTTTTTTTGTTGAGTGGAAATTATTTAAATGTGAGTAAGGCAAACATTTGTGTGAGTTTTAAGGATATCCCCATTCAAGAAGATAGACTTGGTCTTGATAGACATGGCCGCAGAGTGAACAGACTTTCCTTGAAAGGTAACTTAGTAAAGCTACGCCAATATGGAAGTGCTGTCACAATATTGACTGAAAGTAGCCAAGTAGCGTGGTTAGTTCCTAGACTAGACCCCCAACACAATGTCTTTTCACCTACCCTGCAGAACCTCCACCTTGACTTTACTGCTGAGGGTCTTGCTGTTGAACTTCAGGTTACAGTTGTACTCCCCCCTGATCTTCTCTGATACAGGCAGATTAATCAACGATAGATCCTGGTCTTTTAACTCTCTTCCCTGGACCCTTCTGTCTGTGTCCGCTGTGATATCCCATCTGACCACATGACCAACGCTGAGGTTGAGGAGAGACTTCTGCTGGTTTTGGTCACTGAGAGGAGTGAAGGTCCAGCTACCGCCCCGAAGGCCAGTCTCATTTAACACGGACCAGGGAATGTTAAGAGACAGGGAGCAAGGAAGGGTGACTGTAGAGGACGAGGAGGAGGTATAAATGGGATCTGGAGGAGGAGCGGAGAGGTCTAGAGAAAAAGAGATGAAAAAAAGGAAAATGATCACTATTATTATTATTATACCAGCACTGGACATAAAATAAACAATTAATAATAACATAATTTAATAATAATATTAAATATAATATTATATTATATTGAAATTATAATAAAAATATATTGTTCATCTATTTACACTTAGCATTACAAAAAAGTTAATGCTTCATCATGATTTGCTAAATTTGACATATTTCACCATTTTTGTCATTCTTATAGGTCTTGGCTATAATTATCTTTTAAGTTTCTCGTGTATTATACATTCCTTAATGCTTTAGTAAGCAACTCTCAGAATATAAAAACTCCAGAACAAAAAAAAAAAAACAGTAAATGTATATATACACTGCGTGTTTAAGTTATGGAGTCTCACCTATTACAGAAACAGTTGTTGTTGCTTCAGCTACTCTCCTATCATAATCCACCTTGCATGTCCAAACACCACTATGACACCTGGACACCTCTTTGGTGGAAAATGTCTTTGGGTAATTCTTGTTTTGAGGACAATCTGAGTTTTGAGGTGGAATCCATGTTACACTGGACCGAACTGGACTATTGTCCAGTTTACATTCCAGAGACAGAGAGTTACCAAACATCACGGGCAGTACCTTGGGTATAGTGACTAAAACAGAGAAAAAGGTGGTGAAAGGTGGAATACAGCAACATTGGAGAAAATTTTATGTAATGTGTATAGTTATAGGCAAAAATATCTAAGTGTATATGAAAATGGAATAACCGATTTAATCCTGTTAATAATGCCAGATATGCAGTTTAGAATTTAGATTAAAGTCACTCTAGAGGTTAAATTCTTCGACTTAACCAATGCCTTTATGAATATGGAGATAGATTATTATAGAATACATTTACAAAATAATTTGTCATGTTTTTTTTGTTGTTGTTTTTTCTGCAGTTCAGCCCTATGACACACACTACTTCTGCAGTGTGTACATCCTGACTTGAGCACAACAGTAGGTGAGTCATTCCACTGAATGTATTTGTATGTATAAATGTGCATGACAATACAAGTGTCCTGAACAACATTAATATAACTGCAAATTTTAATTATATAATTTAAAACATTTATAAAAAAAATACTGAGAACTCTAAAAAGTAGCTTTTGTTAAATTTTATCCTTTATCATGAAATATAATCATTAAAACCTTTTTTTTTTTGCATTGTTGTGTATCTCAACGTACTGTCCTGTTACATGATTTCTTGTGTTTAATTGAAAAATATGAACTTTAGGTAAGTCACTAGAATTTGCTAAGTGTCCTCATGCTGTTAGCATGTATGCTATGTGGCCATATATCATGTACCATATCTGCAAACTTTTTACTTAAAAAATCAATCCTGTTCCTTTCGGTCCTGTTACTCATACGGTATGAAATAACAGGAGTGAGTAGTGTCATCTGTTTTATTGATTTAATAGTGTGAATATTAGTTAATATAATACTATCCACCTGATTTGGGAGTTTAAAAAGTTGAAATTACTTAAATTGTAGACATACAGGGAGTCAGTCGACCACAAAGTTGACTTTTAAATTGATATTTTGACTTTCAAAGTGATAATTTATCTATATAGAAGATGGAGAGAACCCATACTATGCAGGTGCCAGAAACACCCACCAATTGCATGCTAAAAGAGAAGGAGTGAAACACACACGCAAACCGTCTTTTCCCTCCTTTTTGTACACTCTCTCTCTCACACACACACACACACACACACACACACGCACATACATCTGGACACTCATTCCTGTTACCCAGTGTTCATTTCTGTTACCAAGTGTTCATTCCAGTTACTAATGTTTTTTTTGTTTTGTTTGTTGTTGTTTTTTTACAAATAAAGTTAAACCACTGTTTTTATGAGTTTTGTTTGGTTCATTTAAACAATTGTTTAATAAATTAGATAATAATAAAAGTTAAACATGAGGCTTCGGTCTTCATTAAAATGAAAAAAAAAAACATTACTTTGTTTTAAAGTTTCAAAATGACTTTGTGTGGTTTTTAATGCCTTAATATAAAGTGATTTTGTTTTTTGTTTTTTTTTTGTCACAAATATAAATTATTTAAAGACATAACCCACCATTTCTTTAAAATAAACACTTTCTTGGGGGAAACAAAGAAATTAATTGACATGCTTTTGAACATTCTTTTTAAACGGCACATGCGTTTTGGGAACAGGACTGAGAAAACATGCATCCGTCTTCTGTTTAGAAACCTTAAATAATAAATTTACCTGAATTTGACAAATACACATTTTGGATAGTTAAATATGTGTAGTATTAGATTCAGTGTTGAAGAAAATTTAAAATGAAAGTGTAATTTTGAATAGTTACAACAAGCAAAATTCACCCATTCAGTGGAATGACCAACATATCATTTACTCATCTATTTGAAAAATATTTTCATTCTATTTTGGAGAATAGATGAGAGCATGTTCACCCAGAAAGAAAATTTTTGTCAATATTTTAACTTTTTTGACTTCTGTAGAACGCAAAATAAGATTTATTTGTTGTTGTTTTTTTGTCCTAAAATGAAACTGAATGAAAATTTTTATTGTATGGACAAAACAGTTATTTTGTTACGCAGAAGAAGGAAAGACATAATGAAGCATTTTTTTAGTGAACTATTGCTTTAAGAGATTTTGAGACTAAAATGTAGATGTTTTTCTACTTTTTGTTTCGCACTCACACTCTCTTTGTGCTTTGTCTTACCATGGTACAGTCTGTAGGTCCTGGTGAATTTAGACGTTAATACATGCTGTTCACAACTCCAAACATCAAAATCAAAATCTTGTACTGGTGAGATTTGGAGAGAGAAATCTGATGACAGAGAGGCATGTGTCTTAACATCTTTCCCTACAAAAGACAAACATACATATTCCGTTATAGCAAACATGCTAGCCTGATTATTATGGCGACGTAAAACGGTATGCATCTCACCCTTTTGGATCCCACTCTGAGGGTTCTTGGAGATTATTGGGTTAGTTAAGTCTAACCCGCGGTACCAGTTCACATATAAACTTGATTCTTTATTTGGTATTTCAAATTCTTTGTTAGGCAGGATAGCGGTCCCTCCTATCTGTGCGTAAACTACTATTTCTGATGATAGAAGAACACATCGGTCAGAAGAAGAATGCTTATACAGGCTGCATCTCATGCTCTTCGCCATGTAACAACTGTCAAGATATTTGAACTTACCTTCCGCTTTGAGAAATCGAACAAGCAGTGATATTAGTATCCAACTAAACATCATTCTGTCCTCAGAGCAGAGCCAGAGAGGATGAATGGTGATCTGTAAGACATAGCCATAGAGAAATGCATCACATATCATAGAGGAAGGAAGGGGCTTGTGGTGGGCTCAGATTTGTTTGAGAGAAACAGAAACCGTGACGGATGGTGAGGGGGAGACAGAAGCTTTGTGGTGGGCTTCGGGTTACAGACATAAAGGTAGACAAGTGCCAGTGAAGAAACATGAAAGAACAACTGCTAGAAAGACAGCGAGACAAAGAGGCAGAGAGGTGTGTCTGTGGTGGGCTGAGATTGTGCAGGGAGTAGATCCGTATCCCTCTCGTTTTCACCTCTTCACCTCCTCCTCCAAACACCCCCTCTCTTCCTCCCTTGTTCCACGAAAGGCGGATCTCTCCACGCTTACACACAGAAAAAAAAAGACCACATGGCGCTTCTGGTGCTGTCGCTGAGCTTGGAGTGTGGTGTGCATTATGCCTGTTATATCTGATCTTGGTTTTTTTTTCTCTCTTTTTGTGCTTGAGATGCACAGAAATCTCTCCTTTTACTCCTTCTGAAGAGATTGATAATTCAAAAAAAATGCAGACTGATTTTTTACAATGTGCGCTCTGTAAATCCTTTAGTTTTTGACTTTAAATTGCCATATTCTTTTTATTTCTACAACGGCAAGGTCATGGGTTTGATTTCTAAGGGATGCATGAAAATGATAAAAATATATATATACGTTAAATGTAATGCATATCGCTGCCAAATACATAAGCGTAATTTATAACTATTTTAAGATAAACAACCTCAAACATGAATGCACATTTAAGAAAATCTAATTATATACCAGTAAATTATAATGTTCCAACTTGATTTTTTCACAATTTTGCTTTTAAAATCATGTTTTACAATTTTTATTTTTGCCAGTCCACCACTGAGAACAAAAAGCCTAGATTCAGTTTATTTAGATTGATAGCATGCATTGCATTTATATAAAAAATAAAACAAGAGGCTATTATAAAAAAACTAGGACTGACTTTCTTGGAAAAAAAAGTAAATGTTGATTAAATATAACTTGTGGTATAATTTGCACCAATATAGTTGAGCACCAAAAGTATACGGCAAAGAACAGTTTGACATTTTGTTAATGGCGGTTACATTTTTATTAAAAGTACTAAAAATCCATCAATGTATAGTTCAAAATAATTAGCTATATGGAATAAACATGTTCATGTGGAGTGGTAAAGGCTACTTATGCACACATGATACGGCTTAAATGTTTTATTTCAGTGTGAAAAAGAGCAGTTTTCAAATAAATAAACAGAATATTAACAGGCACACTGTCTTATCAAATCATTAATCATTCAATGCAAGGGTTGCATTCTGGGAATGTTGCTTTAAATAAAAAACTGCTATGAATTTAAAACCATTAGTGGAGACATGCCGTTATAATAGTTTCAACTATTTGTACTGTGATGGATTTTTTAATTAAAGGGATACTCCACTTTTTTTGGAAATAGGCTCATTTTTCCACTCCCCCAGAGTTAAACAGTGTTTTACCGTTTTTGAATCCATTCAAACGATTTTCTGATATTTAGAAGAATATCAGTAACCAGACAGTTTCTCATTGACTTCCATAGTAGGAAAAAATATATACTACGGTAGTCAATGAGACCAGAAACTGTCTGGTTACTGATATTCTTCTAAACATCAGAAATTCGGCTGAATTGATTCGAAAACGGTAAAACTCAACTGTTTAACTCTGGGGGAGTGGAAAAAAGAGGAGTATCCCTTTAACCATAACATTTCTGTTTCTGGTAGGAATAACATTTATATGCTTTTGAAACCTAAATGTTCCCAAACACTTTGGCCAAAGTCAGTGTGTGTAAAAGTCTGAATCATGTTCGAATTTTACAATATTTTTGCTGGTGGGATTTGCTCTCCGAAATTGGTCTGAGGTCCTCCGGCCGTGATTAAAGCATATTCGAAGGCATTGTCTGGAGTCTGTTTAATTACTGCTGCGCAACAGGTTATAGGACACTAGAGATCTTATTCTAGTTATAGTGTAAAAGTACGGGACGTCGGCTGAGTGGGGCGACTTTCTCTAGAGGATAAATTTGTAAGTGTTGATCAGGAGACGACACAGGTAAACTTAAGTCTGGTGTGTAGGGGTTTTTCTACCACAATACGTAAGGTCCAAATGTGTTTAATGCTCTGAATCTGAATTAAAATATTTCTTCATTTTGCTGCCATTTATTACAAAACTAACTAATTGTGAACTTAGCAATTGTAATCTGATGAGTGTTTTTTGAGTCTCTAGTGGAGCAAAGAAATGTGTAAGAAATGAGGGAAAAGTCTGTGAAGAATGAGAAACAGAACAGAGGAGGAAGAGAGGAAGCACACAAAGAAACGCAAACGATAGATGTAGAGATAAAGACAGTCAGAGACTGCACCTGAACATCTAACCCAGAAAGACAGATGATCAGGGCTGTGGTCAGGATGGAGGTTAAACAGTAAACAGACACACAGAGATGGAGGAGAAGGGAGGGGAACATTAGTAAGACCAATAACTTGAAACAAAGCTTTCAGAAGTCAAAAGGCAGTCCTGCAGTTCACACCATTGCATTCACCAGAAGAATATACGTGTTTTAGATCCCTTGTACATCTGATGACTTGCTTTATTTTGTGTATTGGAAAGTTTTCTAGTTTCTGTATGAAACAAGTTTTTAACCATGTAACATAAATGCCGTAAGAGCAATCGAACCGAAAATATAAAGAGTGCAAAGCTTAATTTCTGTAATTCAGCATATTCTACAGTATATAGACTTCACAGTAAATAATGCAGCTTCATTTAGTTTTTTTGCTTCTAAGGTAATATAACTTTAAAAATAAAAGGTAGAAAAGGAATTTATCTGCTATTCTGGTCTAAGCATAAAAACTGATTGAAATTAAATCATCCATAATAAGAACTGATTAAAGTGTTAATAATGAATAAAGTTTATAATTAGATGTACATCTTTGTGTAAATATACTCACCTTATGAGCGAAATACTTTATCGTTCCTCTTCAAAGTTCTGCAGCGGATGTGTTCACTTACAGGCCTAAATATTTCTATTTAACCTCCGTTGACGCCTCCCCTCTGTCTGATTGGCCTGAGAGGTAAAAGAAGACGTCCGGTTATTTACATAAAGCTGTTAAATTCTTTTTTTTATTTTGGTTAGACATTATTCCGTTTTTCGAGTTATCACTTTTCTTTTCTAACAGCATAATGTCTCCCTCTAAAACATTATTGTTAGAACAATATAATAAATCATAATAAATTTCTAATTCGTAGGGAAATTTCAATCAGATTAATGTCGGAAAAGTTTCAGTGACAACAATTAAATGACAAAATTTTTAAGTTTTCTCAGTTTTCCGATGATAACCAAAAAAAATGTTACACCCAAAAACATTTTGAGCAGGTTTTTTCTAGTCTGCAATAAATATTTTCAGATAAAGGACAACATGTTTTCTGTAACCGTGTGTATTCTGAACAGCCTATTTTATAGTGAAGTTTTTCTTCTTTCGTAGTTTTTTTTTTTCGCCACATCATACTGTAGTTTAACTCACTTATGTCCATTTATACTTTTAAATGTTGATGTTATCTAATACATTTCAAAACATTATTATTAATAAACATATTTATCAGCATGCAACGCTCTGAGCCCAAAAGAATAAACTCTAACAATTTCTATACCTCTGTTGTCTTATAGTGGTTCCATTTTCCTTTACATGCATTACATAAAATTTTGATATCTATCATCTGTTCAAAGAGATCCGATGCCTAACACTCATATTAACCCGCACTTGGAACTCGAGTGCATGCTTGAGCAAATATGAGTTGAATATAATAACATATAATGACTGTACTAAATAAATGCACCAAAATGTATTTTAAAAACACATTTATTTTATGCTTTTATTTGTTTATTTACAAATGTATGTACTTAAACAAAACCCTATAATTGCACGTTTGGTATACTAAATCTGCTAAATTAAAACAACTTATTTTGTACTTAATGCATTTTAGTTATCTGAACATGCTGAAATCCAACTAAAGATATTTGATTGTGCTAAAGTGGAACAAAATGTAAGCATACTTGAGGTACATTTTATATACCTCATGTCTTGCATTTATATAGCTATATATATCTCGCATTTAAAGACTGATATTATACAGTGATCCTACTCTCCTTACTAAAGATATTAAAACACATTTTAGGCTTAATATTAAGAAATGTGCATTATGCAATAAAGAATACTCAAAATGTTTATTTTAAGTTTATTTGCAATATTTGCAGTGTCAAGCGATATGCCAGTATGTTAATGGATTTGTAATAAATGCATTTTAAATACATTTTGGTTTAGGTTTTTTTCACTATGAACAGATAATTCAGTTTCATTTGTATAAGAACTTGCACAAATGTTCTCAGTGTGCTAAATCACCATATAACACCACATATAAATGTTTAGCTGTACATTCACAGATAAATTTGACTTGATAATATGTAGACTTGAAAAAAAAAATGTAGATGCCTATTCTGTAAATTACAGGATTTTTTAAATTAATTTAAATGTTATTTCTTAAAATAAAACAAAAGAGGAACATTATTTGAAAAGTAAAAAAGAATAATTTCATTGTGTAATATGCAATTATGATATGCAATAAAATCCATTCAAATATAGATCATTTAAAGAAGCACGGTCATGGATAAACTATAGACTGCCGTTTCTTATATTATGAAAATAAATTGGCACAACCCAACTTCCTCTAAAAATGGACTGATCTCAGCTGTATGTTAACTTTATTTTTTAATGACTAAGAGGTTTCTCTGTAATGTATCACTTCTGCTATAAGATAAACTCAAACCAATGCGGTTCCTCGGAAGAAAACAAACTAAACAAAAGCTAAAGGATGATTATTAGGAAAAGAGAACAGAAAAGCTTTTTTTTCCAGTCAGCATCTGTCCGTACAATACTTCTCTTTAGATCTCGCTCTTCTCTTTAGATTCATATCTTACATTTATAGTTTGTAACTCACCAAATCAAATAGTAA